>NC_140587.1:648454893-649054893 GCF_964204655.1 Triturus cristatus
TGAAAGAACAGGCGAACCCTGCACCTTGAAGCAGCATTCTTTAATCTTTAAAACCGGACATCTTAGCGCTCCTTAAAATACATAGCCCTACGCGTTTCGGAGCTCCTGCTCCTTGTTCACGGGCTCTCGCCGATGTCAGTAGGCAGAAGGCGTGGAAAAAGAGTCATTCTTTTCAAATCCTCTAATAGGTTACGCCCCCTGGTGGGCTTCAGTTAATTTCAGCATTCTGGGACTCGTAGTTTTTCCACAGCACTAATTAATATCCTCCAATGGATTCCGCCGTATTGAACACCCATTTTTGCACAAATTAAAGCTCTCCAGTGAGCTACAAGCACTAGACTCCGGGTTGCTTACTTTGTGCCTGTTCTGACCTGCAAACGCAAACACAGACAGTCTGTGTGCAGCAGCCCACTTCTTTCCGTGGTAGTTCAGTCCTCCTGACCGGGACTGGCCGGTTAATATGCTCAAACATGATATCCCACCTGCGAGGACGACCTTGAAAGAATAGGCGAACCCTGCACCTTGAATATATATATATATATATATATATATATATACACACACACACACACAATTAAATCTCTTCAATCGATTATTTTGCTGCTTTAATAGTGTAACCTTATCTGGGAACGGTCACCATCAATGTCCTGTGTCATCTCTGAGGCCCTGCAATGGATCGACCTCCTGATTGTCCTCGACAGTCTGTGGGACTGTGACCTCGTTCTTGGTCTCCATCGGAACCCTTCGATTTCTGGAGACCTCTGGAGTTGTTCTAGTCTGCCATCTGGTAGCTTTGGTGGTGTGCCACTTCAGGTAGTGGACAGCTCATTAAGCAGATCTCCTATGCTTCTTGTGTCTCCTCGCCCAGCACTTATCGAGGCTCTGGTAAGTGCAATGACAATATGCTTTCTTGTTGATTGTTCTGTCACCCAGTGCTTTTATATATATTTTGTTCATATTTGACTACTGCAGTGTTTAGCGCTTCTTATCAGTATCTGTATGTATCCACTTTTGGCAGTAATGCTCTGTATAATATATAACTTTATCTTCTGTGTCAGTGCGGTACCTTTATGTATGGTCTGACCAGCAGGCTCTCGGCCAACGATGTATAGATTTTCTGCAATGCTTTTGTTATCTTCAACTGCTTCACATTGGCTGGAGCTGCACTTTCCCTCCACATGCATTAAGCGTCGCTTACATACTTTGACCACAGCATATGTGGCACGCACAAGCAGTTAGCTTGGACCACGGAAAACTCTCTGGGAGAGTACTGTTGATCTTCGGGTTACTTATCCCCTACCTTGTCACAAGTTGTACCATCTTATCCACATACGGAGCTTAGTATTACATGTCTTTAGTCTTCTGCGTGTAACTGCGAAACACATTCTAAACCAGCCTTATGCTCAAACACTTAGAAAGACTCTACAGAGTTCATCAGGAGCCAAAAGGATTCAGTCATTGCTAACTCTAGAAGACACTATGAATACTAAACTACCTTCCCTCAGCATCTTGTCAACTTCAAAGTGCTGATTATTTAAAGATAAAGAAAGAAAGATTAAACTCATTCCTCAGACTAAGTGTCATAGTAGTAACATTTTAGCATAAGGAAATGGACAGAACATAATGTACAACGCCATCATAAATTTCACTATTCAATTCCTAGCATCCTAAAAAAGAGCAACTGAATATACCATCCCTTTCTACATCCATAACATGGGAAGCAAGTGGTGTGCCAGTCTCACTCAACAAAAGAACACTGCATCCGATTTACAACTCTCCATACAATGTGGCATCAAAGTAGCAAAATGCATTTTCTAACAATTTTCATTCAGTGATACAGATACATGCCTGTGTCTCATCCTTTAGCAAAATATTTGTAGCTCATGTGCTCCTGCCCAACCTACAAGTCAACTTACCCCAAATGAAGATACACAATTATTCCATAATATAGCATATAGACTCTTCATATCTCTGTCCTAAAATAAAACGCTTTGAACCTATCCAACTGCAAATACCAATGCCCACACTAACCCAGATTTTTGTTCCTTACCATTGCTCCCTAGCTCAAAATGCCCTCTTCCTGAACCATACACATATGCCTGTAGCCCCTATCACTGTTACAGTCAACAGCTGCTGCTCTAAAAAACATGTGGTTTCTAAACTAAATGCCCTCTATCTCACATGGTGTTCCCAAGTGCGTAAAAAGACACATCTTAACCTCCTCATAAACCTTTATTTGATCACAATTCACCTAAAAAAATACTAAAACATTTGAATAGCATCCCAATCAACCATCTCAATGCAAACAATATTTTCGACTTTTGTCAACTAGATATCAACTAGTCTATCAGCATAAAGGAAATCATCAGATGACTCAAACTCAATATAGTGCCTATGACTATGGCAATTCTAGTGTTTGCGTAGGAAGAACTGTTTAACAGGCTATTGGGACAGGAAGTTTCTCTGCATTTGAAATGTGTGTGAACCCTGTGCCCCGATTACCCAACTGTTGTGAAGCTGTTGTTTTAACTTTCTGTTTGGTATGCTGGCGTCTTCCTAATCTAGCACGTGCGGGGAGGCCTAGGCCTGTCCCTGGTACAATAGCATGCATGCTAACAGGACTCCTTGTGTGGTGAAAGGCTGAGTAGTAGCATCAATTGGATCATTTTGGATAGCTCCTGGTTTAGCATGTCATATGGGTGGATACCGCGTCCCCAGAGAGTGGAAGTGTGCTAACAGCATTCCTGTGGCTGGAGGGTAGAAACAGTGCCCCCCTTGGAAATGCTGTGAGAGTCTTGTTAGTAGAGTGCTGCTGATTAGTAGTTACTGAGCACTGCCACTTGTTAGACAGTAGAGGTAAGGTGTGGAACTACAATTTATGTTGTGGAAAGTTAGAAATGTTCTAGGCAGGGCCTGTCCTTTTGTCTGTCCTACATGATTGAACAGAACAGAATTCCACAGAAGAATTCTACTTAACTCATAATCGGGGCCTTAATTTGTTCCATTTCATGAAATTCAGATGATTGGTTCACCGTGCAAATTTTCAGGTAGAGAAAATCAGGGCATAGAGCAGGCATTGCAAAACCACTCACTTTCACCTTTCTGAACCTGGGGCTCAGAAACTGTGGAGTAAGCTTTATTTTTCAGCAAGGCTGATGACGTCCAGGGGCAGAGAGCTTACATTTCATTGTGCCCTCACCTTGGATACTTCTGCTTGGAGGCAGCATCATTGTTACCCGCTGTGAGAGTCTCACCTTACACAAAGGCTATGTTTGACAAACAGCGAGAAAATGACATTTCATTTTAAAGCGCGCCGACCCAATCTGGTTATGAGACCCTACAGAGTGGATCCTCATCCCCCATCTGAAAAATGTGTATTAAAGTGGGAACTAATCCACCCCATTTGGTTCTAGTACCAAGTTTTTTATGACTAAGGTAGGGAGTGCTCGGCATAGTACTCGAAGGGCTGCTTTGCAACCAGGGGACTGAGGAAGCAGACCAAGGTCAGTGGAACAAGCTAAAGCTTGTACCCGGTAACTGTTAGGAGTTGTAAGCGAACTGAGCTGTGGGTGCATCTATGCCTTGAGGGTGTTTTGAGTAAACAGCACCTGTGCTGAATGAGTGCCTTGTCTCGTATTATACACTAGGGTTTAAAGATTCTGGGGAACTTTGTTATCGAGGGGAGAGTACCAAATGATATAGCACCTCTGGTAGGTTTACAAACAGGATTACAACCCTGTTATAAATCCTCAAATTGTGCTGTGTTGTATCATATTATGCTGTGTATTAAAGTACTTTCTTTTAATTCATTAGATAAGCACTAGGCTGGACAATATGTTATTGTTTCACTTGGTTTATTATACCACCTCACTTAGACATCTTTGAATGCTCGCTTCGCTACCCGGAGAGTCAAGTGTGCAGAAAGGGTGCACTTGAGCCGGTTTGCAGAGCCTTAGTACAAAGGATCCAGGTCACCAATGGTAAATTAGCTCAACCACCACGGTTAGGGCCCAGCAGCCCCTTTCTGTCATGTGCCACCGCCTCCTCTGAGCAGAGTCTGACACAGGCTTAAGGCTGATGCACTACTTAGGGTTATTTAGACTAACCAGCTTTCACAGTGACACTTGTTTTCTTTATAGATTTGTATTTGACAGGGTCTTCTGTTGATTATTTGTAAGTAAGACCGGTGTAGGTCTGTGTATTGTTGTGCAGAATGTTGCAGTGCCAGTCTGAGTTGAACTGCGTGTGATGTTAGATCTGGTGTTGAGGTGAAGGAGAGTGTGAGAGAGTGGTGAACTGGAGCCCAGATCACTGTCAGGGGTTGAGCATAGGGTAGTGGGAACCACAAGTTTCAGGTTCCAGGGACCGTAAAAGAGGTTCAGTGAACCAAACCCCATTCCTCGGTAAAAGGGTTACTGGATGGAAGGTGGATCCTGATATAATTGGTACTCAGATGAGCTGCCAGACCTCCATGGATGAGCACCTCTAAGGTAACAGAGTCTCCTGTGTTTTGCCTGGGTGTTTCAGAGGACTATCATTAGGGACTGCTGGAATATGATGAATGAGGCACCAATGAGGAAGGATGTACAATGTTCTCTTTTTTCACAGATATAAACCTTACCAGATACAGGAGGTGGGCAGAACTGGGAGCCTATGGCCAAGCACCCGCTAACACCTTCAAAGACAGTAGTCATTGCAGCTCTAGGTAAAATGTTACTTTGGCCAAACAAATGGTTAGATTAATCCTTGAAGTAAATTATTATACTAAATACTCAATTGAGGTTTTCTTTGCATACCATATATTTGGAGTTCCAAACCAATGTTATCGCATACATGGTTAACATGTAGTTTCTCAGTACTAAGAAACAAAACAAAGGTTTATAAGTTGTGTCTAGAAGAGTCTTAATCCTTTACAACTCAATTGTCAGTTATATGTTGAAAACCAAAAAATGTTCTACATCCACAACGTAAAGGTGTGGACAGTAGTATATTAATTAAGAATACCTGTTGAGCAGTAATGTCTTGGCCCGTCTTACACAGAAAGTACTTAGACTAATAGATGGTTTATATTATTAAGCAAAGTCAAGGCAGTAAGAAGATGACAATTGAACGACTGCCCTGGCTATTTTATCTTGTTTATTATTATATATAGTAAACATAGCATAACCTATGCTATTATATGATATAAATAATGTTATGTGTATTGTAGATAGATTTCTCACACAAGCCTTGGAGTGCAGTACCGAGTAGGTACTTCCGCGGGGTGGATCTTTGATGAAAGTGTGACTAAAAGATCACCCCTGTGTCTGCACCCATGAGAAATGCGTAGCCCCCTACAATTGGGTGGGACATACTACGACTGGGATAAGTATATCCATAAGGCGTTATATGTCTTTTGAATGTTGCTCAAATAATTTTTGACTACTTTGATACTTCCAGGGAGGGAAAATATCTTCCATATATTCCTTGAAGAAAGCCGTAGACCCATAGAGCCGTTCATTGGCTGAAACATGTTGGCATTTCTAGGGTCATAGGACCATTGTATCCTGTGCACACCCTGTCTTTTTTCAATGTTAATAACTATCACCACTCCATATTAAAGGGATACCTGGAGTGTGTGGTTGTTTTTTAAATCTTTAACCCCCCTTGCCTTTTCTCACAAGAGCTCCCTGGGAAACGGTTGAGCTCACCAAGGCCTTTAGGAGCCAGGGTGACCTGATGATGAAGCATGACACTACTAGAATGTGTGAGGGTAATTATACAAAGAGGTATTGCTCCCAATAGTGGCAGTAGCAATTAATCACCCCTCAGATTGAGAAACGGACCCATAGCCCTTTAGCGATATGTTTCGGGTTGAATTACTTTTTGATGGTGGATAGATTTCTTACACGTTCCTTCACCCTTTTCTCTTTTCTTTTCCTTCCTTTCCTTTTCTTCATTATAAATAAGGCTCCCAGTTTTCAATTTTTACGTATTTTTGCAGATACATACAGAAAACAATATTTTTTCTATCAGCATTTATTTTAAAAAGTGGATAGATAACGAAAATTCATCTTCCTTAAAGTGACTTTCAGTTGTGTCTTTCGATAATTATAGGCCAACAGCTAACCAGATGGACAACATGGGAAATTAAAAAAAACAGGATGCTTTAAATATTGTCAACATACATTTATGGTATAATCCTAATATTTACCAATGGCTGTATTGTTATGTAATATTTGGCAGCATAAATAGCTAAAACACCACAGATATCAAAGTATGAGTGCCTGTCTATCAGTTAAATAAATATGGAAATGCACAGTATTACAACTTCTTCTCTCCGCAAAACACAAAATAAATATGGATAAATACAGATAAAATGGGCAAAAAATTAAAATGGATAAATACAGACGGAAAAGTAAAAAAAAGAAATTCCATAAAACTGGGAGCCCTATTTATAAATCATAAAATATAAAAAGCGATGTTTATAGGTAAAGAATTATAATGTTGTCATTGGTTTACAGTATATCTTGCATTATTTATGAACTCATTCTTTCTTGTATTTCTCTTATGGCATTATTTTCTCACACAATCTTGTATTTTTCATTTTACGAGGACACTCTGTACTTATGTAACTTATTTTAATGAAGCTTTTTTAAACTGAAAAAAGGCACTCATCTTTCCACTGCACATTTATGGACATGTATTCATTGTGCGTCGTGAGTGACGAACCTGGGACTGATTCTCCTGCAATTTGCTGCATGCGCTAGTTTAAAGCATCATTTATCAGACCGACTTTATATTAAATATGAATCATGTGTCTTTTAAATTAGGTGTGCTGTGAAACGAAAATGTATCACAAGTTAAAACACGCAGAAGCGTTTCAAGGACCAGCTGGATTTACAGAATACTATATAAAAAAACACGTAACACTGAAATGGGTAATGTTACAGGCTAAAGGTAGTCATCATCTATTTCACAGACCCAACCGCCATTTTCACAGTGTGAAGCGTCTTAAACAGCGGCTGAGCCGGGCCGTCCATCATCTTGAGTGGCAGCCAAGGGTGCTTTACCTATTGACTGACGGCCTACATGGAGTTTTCCGCTGCGGCAGAGAGGCTGAATCCAACCGTGGGGAGAGAGGGTGGGAGTGAACCCTGCTCCTCGACGCATTTACACTGTTTGCTTATCTTGAAGACAACAACTTTTGCCTCCTGAAGTGTGAGTGATGAGAAATCAGGGCCCGAGTGTTTGGCACTTGACATGCTTCCACTTACACAGTCTATAGCTTTATTGGCTCCAGAATGCATCTGTTTGCCGACCGTACACACACAAATCACAGTCTTCTGACACTCAGTGTTATCATACACACTGACACAATATGTCATTATCCGAGCCTGGCAATTTACGAGGACATTTTTTGACTCCTATTCAATAAATCACCAATGCTACAGGAGGCCTCAGCCATCCATGACAGACCTTGATGCCTCTAGAGAGACCTGGGCCACCGGAGTGGTGGTACCCAGGGATATCTCAGATTGGGTCCAACTAATGATTCTCTCTGAGGAAATATATTTGGTAGAGATAAAAAAAAAAAGTGAATTTAATTCTCAGGATCATAAAAAGGTTGTTATTTCATGCTAATGTGGTTTCATATATTGCACACAGCAAGTTTCCAGTTGATTTACTTCTGGACTGAGTGGTACATGCAGCGCGCTCAGTGAGATTGGGTCTCAGTAAAGACCTGCTTTGCAGTAAATATATTGGATGGAGAAACAAAAAGTACATTTAATTCTCCGGATGAGCAGAAGTTAGGCTGTGTTTTGCTAAGGCAGTTTTATATATTGCACACAGCAGGTATCTAGTTTGTTTGCGTCTGGACACATGGTTGAAAACTCTGGACCAGAGGTCAATATAGGAGGCTTTGAGGCAGTGTACGTGGCTAATCGGGATGCGTCCTCAAGGGTCTGTTAAAAAATTTAAGCCACAATTATGAGTTAGGATTAAGTATGTGCGGAGATTCTGGGCGGCAGTAATTTCAGTTTCTAACTGGTATCTCTGCATATATTTACTCAGAGTACTAGGTAAACCCCACAGAATGGGGGAACTTTTGAGGTCCATTTGACTGTGGTTTGAATTCCCCACAGAACTGCCAATTCTGTGTGGTTTAATGCTCACATTTAAGACCTTCTCTGGTTAGGTGGTAAATGTGTTGGAGTGGGCGTTTGTGGGGCAGGGAGGTGGGAACGATTAGGGAGGATGAGACGGGATGGGGTGGATGTTTCTCGGCAGGGTGGAGCATGTAATGTCCCACAATGCCTTGTAAGGGAGCAGGGATAACCTGCAGTCCATTACTAAGGTGATTTTGCAGGCCAGATTTTTTGCCTGGCAAAATTGGATCCATTGTTGCAGCACTGGGAAATCCAGATGTAGGAAGAACGGCCCACTCATGACTGAACAGAGCAGAATTCCACAGGGAATTCCACGTTATTCAAAATCAGGGCCTTTGGAGGTTTCATGAAATTCAGATGATTGGTTCAACATGCAAAACGTCAGGTAGAGAAATGTAGGGCTTAGTGCAGCCATCGTAAAACGCCTCAATTTCACCTTTCTGAATCTGGGGCTCAGAAACTGGGATGGGGTAGGCTGCAGCACAACAAATGGGAATGGATACATTGTGCATCTTCTCTCCCTGGCGGGCCAGGGCTTCGCTTGGTGTTGAAGGCTCCTGTACATGGTAGCTTTATTTCTTCCAAATAGAGTTGAGGCTTTTCTAATGTGCCTCATTGGAAGAAGAAGTAGGTAATCTTGCATTCTTTGCTTATCTTCATCTCCGATAACCCACTGGGTCCGGGTGTAAAAAGGTCTATCATGCTCATGTCTGGTAGGTCTACTGAGGCTTCTCATAAATAAGGCAGGATAGAAAACTTTCTTAGCATGGCAGAACTTTCGTCATCTCCTCACACAATCTCTGGGCCCAACAAAGGGTCCCTCGACATGTCTTCCAGCGATTATATGTAAATACAGATTCTCTGGGCTTTTAATGTACATTACATTACAAGAGTACCGCTTGTGGTTTCAATGCCTCTTTTCACAGCTGAAATTAACTATGATTTAATTAAATTTGCCTCGAGTCAGTAGGAGCGAATTTCATAGTGCCCTTCAGTATGACTGCAAACACTTCAATTGTCATGCATATTGCAGCACTCCAGTGATTCACGGACACGGAGATGATTGTGGTGATGTGTATGGTGTTGTGCAGCACTGTTGTACTGATGTGTGTGACTTAAGGTCTGCATATGCAAAAGTCTTTATTGTTGATATTATGTGTCCTATCCCCTCCTCCTCGAGGTATTGCCCATGATCAACTGCTCCTTTGTTAGATTGTAGTGTTAATTTCCTGCCCTGTGGGGCTATAGTTTGCTAATTTAGCTGTATGCTGTTGAACATCCGGTATATTATGGTGTATACATGCCATCATCTAAAATCCTGCCGGGGAGGCGAGAGGGTGCATGTGAATCTGCAGCATTACACACTACAAATAGATGCTTACAGAGTATGTAACATACTCCATTCGTAGCATGTGTTGGCTGCAGATAGAGATGTTCTGCATAAGCGTTAAAGCAGTACTCCTCTTGCGGCACCTTTAGGCTTGTACATTCACACAATAGTGCTTGGTAAATGTGGGTGTGGGTTTGACTATGTTGCAGCTTTGTAAGGGTCTGTTAGTGGGATGTTTTCTAAAAAAGCCATTGCTGCTGCTTTCTTTCCTGCAGAATGTGTCCTCGGTATTGTTAGTAATGTTTGTTTTGCTTTGATGTAGCAAATCTGTATGCATCTTACTATCCATCATGCAATTCCAGCTTTTGAGATTGGGGTTTGAAACCGCAACAAATAATTGTTGTGTTTTTCTCAGTGGTTTTGTCCTTTCTACATAGTACATTAGGGCTCTTTTAATATCTAATCTATGTAAGGACGTTTCTGTGACTGTGTCTGGATTTTGAAAAAAAAAACTGGTGAGTCTAAGGTTTGATTTAGGTGGAAAGGTGATACAACTTTTGGCAGAAACTTTGGGTTTATGCGTAGTAGAACTTTATCTTTAAATACTTGGAAGTAAGGTTCCTCTAAAGCGAGTGCATGTATTTCACTAACTCTGCATAGTGATGGTATTGCAATAAGAAATGCTTCTTTCCATATCAGAAATTGGATTTTGCATTTGTGCATGGGTTCAAAAGGTGTAGAAATTAACCTTGTTAGCATAGTGTTTCAGTTCCATGATGGTACAGGGGGTGTATGTGGTGGAATTACTCTTTTAAGGCCCTCCATAAAAGCCTTTATGACTGGAATACAAGAAATAGATTGATGCTTCCTATTTTGTAGGCAAGCAGGGATGGCTGCTGGATGTAGTCTAATAGATGTATATGCTAAATGTTCTTTTTGCAGTTGTAACAAATAGCATACTAATTGTATTTCTTTTGGTGAAGAAGGGTTTATGTTGTTTGCAGCACAGTAGTGAACAAAGCATTTCCATTTTGCTGCATAACATGACCTTGTGGTTAGTCTTCTGGCTTCTTTGAAAAGGTCCATACATTTTCCAGGTAATTGAAGGTATCCAAATTCTATGACCACAGGAGCCGGGGTGCAAAATTGAGCCATTGTACATTGGGGTGTCTGACTCTGCCCCCATTGTGTGTGAGAAGGTCTAGTATGTTGGGAAGCTTCTCGTGATGTACTAGGGATTACTCCAGTAGGGTTGTGTAACATGTTGGAGCTATACGTATCATTGTTAGTGATGTTTGTCTGAGTTTCCTGACCACATATGGTATGAGTGGGAGAGGTGGAAAGCATACGCAAATGTCCCTGATCAGTTCATCAATAGTGCATTGCCCTTGGATTGCGGGTGTGGTTGCCTGAATGCAAAGTTTTGGCATTTTGCATTTTCTGCTGTGGCGAAAAGAGAGATTGTTGGAGTCCCCCACCTTTGGAAGTATGTTTGTAGGACTTGTGTGTGGACTTCCCACTTGTGTACCTGTTGCTGCATTCTGCGTAGTAGATCCACTAAAGAATTGTCTACTCTTGGTATGTATTGTGCTAGGAGGTGAATTTTGTGTTTGGTGGCTCACTTCCATATCACTTGTACTAGTTGGGATAGGTGCAATGAGTGGGTCTCTCCTTATTTCTGTATGTAATACAATGCAGTCATATTGTCTGTGCGTAGAAGTACATTTTTTAGTGATATGTTGGGTTGAAAAGACTTGAGAGCTAGCAGTATCGCTATCAATTCTAGTGCGTTGATATGAAGTGTCTCTTGTTGTGCTGTCCAGTGACCCTGCACTGTGATGTCTTCCATGTGAGCACCCCAACCCATACGTGATGCATCTGTTGTCGTCACTTGTGGAATCGGGTCCTTGAAAGCTCTCCCCTGTTGTGTGTTTTGTGTTCCACCAATGTGGTGCTTGATGGACCTTGGGTCAAACCAACACTAGATCTTCCATGTTGCCCTCCACTTGTGATCATTCTGTTGCTAAGCACTCTTGAAGGGGTATCATATGTAGTCTGGCATGCAGTTCTATTTCAATGCAAGAAGCGATCATACCCAATAGACGCATCACCATTTTGACTGTTAGGTGACAATGTGGTTGAAAAAGACCCTGGTGGTTCTGGAGACAGAGAACCCTCTGGGGATTGGGTATGCTTTTGCTGTTATTGAATTGAGTATTACTCCGAGGTACGTTTGTATTTGGGGAAGTTGCAGATGGGATTTTGTTGCATTTATTGTGAATTCCAGTTTGTGTAAAAGTTGATTGTAGTTTGGGTGTCATGTAGTCTTTTTTGTTTGCTGGAACTCTTGATCAGCAAATCGTCTAGGTAAGGGAAGACATGTATGTTTTCCCTCCTTAGATGTGCAGTTACTACTGCTAGACATTGGGTAGTACTTTAAACTGATAGTGATATCCACTTACCACAAACCGTAGGTATCGGTGATGGGCCAGATGGATTGGAATATGAAAGAATACATTCTTCAGATCTAATGCAGTAATGATATGAAGTTGCCTTCCTTTAGTAGTTGGTATTACATCCTGTAATGTTACCAGGTGAAAATGGTTGGCTAGGATGCATTGGTTCAGTGAATTTAAGTCTAGGATGGGGCGTAGCATTTCCTCCTTTTTTGGAATTAGGAAATATAGGAAGTATACTCCTTTTCCTTGATTTTTAAGTGGAACTGGTTCTATAACCCATTTTTGTAATAATGCTTTTACTTCTTCTTTTAGCAGATGTAGATGCTGTGGACTGAGGTTGTGTTTTCTTGGTGGGATATTGGGTGGTTGTTTTTTTAGTTCTACACAATATCCCTGCCAGACAATTTCCAAGACCCATTGGCCTGTTGTTATTTTTGGCCACAGCTGATGGAATTGCTGTAGTCTTCCACCTCTGTAGTAGCCTATTCCTGACTGTTGGTGGTATTGCGGCTGCTGTCTTTGGTAGCTTGGGGTCTCCCAGGTGTTATTCTTGGATCGCCCCCTTTGGAAGCGGCGAAAAGGCTGTTTGTGAATAGTGGACTGCAAGGCTCCCATTGACTTAGTGGCTTCTGTGTCCTGTATTTTTATCTAGTTGAGTATCTACTTCAGGACCAAATAAGTGTTCGCCATCAAAAGGTATATTGCGAATGTATTGTTCTACCTCAGGTTGGAACCTGGATATGCGGAGCCATGCATGCCTAAGAAGCATAACTGAAGAGTTGCTTCCTTTGGTGTCTGCACTATCCAGTGCGCATCTTATTGTTGCATTTGAAATTTGATTTCCTCCTACAACAAGGTCTTCCCCTCTTTATTGTATTGTTCTGGAAGATTTTACAACAGATCTTCCATTTCATTCCAGGTGGCCCTATTGTATCTCGACAGGAGGCCTACTGAATTGGCGACGTGCCAATGATTGGGGAGAGAATGTGGCCTAACGGCTAGGGAGGTCGACCTGGAGAACCGGGTTTGAGGCAGGGACGCTCAACATTCTGTGATTCTGGGCAAATCACTAAATCTCCCCATGCCTAACAAAAATGAATGCGTCCGTATGTAATGTAACTGGTGCTCATGTAAAGCGCTCTGATACCTCCTGGTCTAGTTATCGCTATATAATACTCCACAAAAAAAATGTTTTGGCATGGCCAATTACCACCCTTTACCCTGCTGCATCAATTCTCATACTCTCCTTGTCAGGAAGTGGAACTTCCCCTTTGCCTTGTGATGCTGACCTTTTGTGTGCTGTTGTGACCACAAGGGACTCCTCAGTAGAGTGTCCTTTGATGTATATTGGGTCTGAGGGAGAAGACCTGTACTTTATTTCAATCCTTGGGGGTAAGCATCCTTGATTCTACTGAATCTCTAAAAATGTCTTTGGATGCTTTTAGCATTGATCCGATCATTGGTAAATATGGTACAGTCCTCTCTGTTTTAGAAAGTGTTTCCATTAAGAACTCTGTCTCCTTTTCTGTTGTGTGCATTTGTAGCTTTGTATCCCACTATGGTAGAAGGAGATATTTTCAGGTTAGAGCGCCTTACTGGGTATTGGTGGTTCTATGTCGGAGTCTATAAAGACAGCATCATAATCCTCCCATGGATCTGGACTATGTTGTGTATCTATTTGTGAGTCTGAGTAATAACCTTCTTGTTCATGTTCAGTGCTTTTTTCTCCTCCCTCATATTTTTGTGTTGGCGACCTTGCATGTGGGAACCTAGGTTGACTAATGGCCCTGGGGCTTAAGGCCCTATGCTCAGTTGCCACTGGTTTAGGTAGTGGCTGTGTGACATCCAACAGTTGCCCCAGTCTTTTAGTTGGTTCTTTTAATTTTCTTCTAATTACTTTTTGTAAGCCTTCAAAAAACATTTCCCTTCTCTTCAAGTTGAGGTTCTTTTTGTATTGTGTCTGCCATCTTCTCTGGCATCATTGACAATGTCGCTGAGGAAGAAGTCTTTGTTTTTGTTGTTAATATCTGCAAGGTTTTCTTCAGCGTTGAAGAATGTCCCTTGTTTTTTTGTTGGAGTTGCCTTTTGTTTGCAATACTCCGATTCTGATCGATGTTTTGGCTCCGATTGTCTGTCCAATGGCGAGATCTTGTGTTTCTGTTTTGGCGATGTGTGTGTTGAGGTTGATGTCTGGTTTGGCACCAATGGTTCCTTTGTGTTTGTTTCCTCTCTCTCTTTTGGCTTTTTTGCCCGATTGGGATCGAGAATGTTCTCGTTCCTTCTCTGCTTCGAGGCTCGTTCTTGGTGTCGACTAGAGAACGAGGGATGTGGCACGCCGTGGCGTGGAGGGAGATGCTTGTGTAAGAGTTTCTTACTTTGGGGTGGGGCGATAGTACTCACAGCCCTTGGCTTGGTGTTCATTTTTAGCCCCTGAAAGCGGAGTATGCTGCGCATTGTCACTGTCCTGCACGTCCAACTCTGCTTCGTTGCTGTTTATTATTGGAGGCCATGTAGTGGGGGCTGGCGATAATATACCCAAGTTGGACCGGTGCCTTGGCTTCTATCTCACCTTTGCTGTGGGATTAGTTGTGGGAGAATTCTGCCTCAGCTGCCATCTCCATCGTATGGGCTAGGCGTCGATCCCGTCTTCTTCATAGGGTCTTTATGTTTTTAAAGAGGTTGCACGCTGCGCAGTCCCGCTCCTTGTACTCCAGCGACAAAGACAGGTTACAGACCTTGTGGGTATCAGAATATGCATATTTCACCCCACATCAAGGGCACCTCCTGAATAGACCTTCCTTCTTCACATCTATTACCCAGAGACGAACATTCTCGAAAGGTACAGCTGTCCACGAAGTGGAAGTTTGGCTCTTTCACTTTGTTTAATACACAGTTCCAAGGTGTGCTGGAGCCGTGCGTTTGTTCTAGATCTTTGATCGCTGAATTCTTTTCATCCATAGGCAGAATGGGTGTTGAAACTATGGAGCTCTAATGCAGTGCGTCCGAGCCTGATGGCGGAAAAAGACAATGTAATAAAGGAGCCGTTGAACTTGCGTAGTACCTCAAGGATGAGGGGATACAACGCACAACATCGACCATAAAAACTTTCCTTGTGAACAGCAACTTGCAGAGTCTGGGCCCAACATCGGATGCAAGGGATGCCATAGCATGTGTAACTGCAGCCAACACATGGTACGAATATTATGTTCAAGGCCATAGGTCTGATCTGTTAATTATGAAGTGTTATGACAAAGGCTGTAGGCCTGGCTTATTTAATATGAAACGTATTTGTAAAGCCAGTAGGTCTTCAACGGTGGATTGTTATTATACTTTGTTACAGGCTAAAGACAGGTATTTTGTTACATGAAATCCCACAGATTAGCATAGAAGGCAAGGGGTTTGGTGTTGGGTATCTCCAATTGACAAACTGTAGGTTTAGAAGATTTTCAGTGTGATAAACCTGGTTAGGTCCTTTTAAAAGGAGCTGGGTATTATTTTGTCAACTGTAATTTTGTACATTCTTATAATTGTATATAACTGCATGCATGATGATTGCCACCTGGTGCACATGTCGGTTGTCCTATGGTTTTGGTGTCAAATCGGCTGTAATGGCTAATACACCTTATTGGTTAATTTGGAAAAGTTATGTCAAATTACATAGGTTTGATCTGTTTATTATGAAAAGTCATGACAAAGGCAGTAGGCCTGATTTACTGGTTGTGAAAATGTGTGTTAAAGGCAGTAGGCCTTTAGGATGGATTGTTTTTACACTGTTCTAAAGCATGTAGTCCGGTATTTTGTTCCGTGGAATCTTGCAGATTACAGTAGTAGGCAAGTGTGTTGGTGTTAGTGGCCCACTCAAACAAACCGTAGTTCTGGAAGATTGCACTATGATAATCCCTATTAGGCCCACTATGGAGGATATTGTAATTATTTCGACAACTGAAATTTTGTACATCTTTGTAATTTTATTATGATATAGCTGACGGTTGCCTTTTGGGAACGTTTATGCTTACTATACAGTAGGCCTGGGTAAGTTAGGTTGACAAACGAATGAAAAAGGCTACCATCATGTTTGGTTCATTGGGGGGAAAAAATTCAGAAGCCATAGGTCTGTTTATTATGAAAATGTATGACAAAAGCAGTATGCCTGATTTATTTATTATGAAAAGCATATGTTAAAACCACTAGGCTTTTAAGAGTAGATTGTTATTGCACCACATTAAAGCCTGAGACATGTATTTTGTTACCTGAAATCCCACAAATGGCCTTTCTAAGCAGGATTCTGGGGTTGATTACCCCCTTTGCAAAACCCTAGCATTTGCACTGTAATAAATCTTACTAGAATCAATTAGGAAGGCCGGACACTCTTTTTTGCCTGCCAGGTTATCATAATAAATCATTACAAAATACATACATAAATGTAAATTTGTATAACTAAATACATACAGGGTGTCTTTCTCTGCCATTGGTCTCTATGAGTGCCATTCACACTCTGCTTCCATACACGCAGCATACATTATGGAACAAAGGCTCAGCCCACTTCAACCATTGGCTCTTTTCCCCTATCAGGGCTAAATTTGTCTGATCACATGTACACATCTATCTGTGCACTTCAGTTCCACGACAGACTGGTGGGCTAGTCCTAAGCTTTCCATTTTCTCCTTTTGTAGATCCACTTTAATTTCTTATCTTCTTTTTTATTTTCATTTTTAGAAAACACTACAGCTTCCCACACAGTGCCAACAGGCTGCTTGCTTGCTGTTCATTTTCTCAAAATCAAACAGTCATCGTGAAATCGTATCATTACCATTCCAAGATGGCCAACATGTTGGTTCTAAACATTATTGCCATGCTGAAATCTTAAATGAAGGAAACCCTATCTACAATATCATTTCAAGATGGATACACGTTGTAATGTTAAATTGTATTTGCTTTTGCAGATATGACTATTGTGTTTATGTGATAGCATGAGTTCTTGCACATGTTGTTGAGTTTGTTCATGTTTTATTGTGGTTGTGTAAGTGGGTGAATGCTCAAATGAGTCAGTGGTTGGAGGAATGAATGCATGAGTGCAAGGATGAGTGACAAGTTATATGTATGATGATTTATTGAGTGCCTAAACACATTAATGACTAAAGAAGCACTTTCATTTATTATCTTAACCTACTGGCATTGCCAGTGCTTGTCACTCTCCTTTCCCTCTGACAAAAACAGTATTATAAAATATTTATCTGGGTGAGTGAGTTTTTGGTAATGAAGCCTCCACATGAGCCATAATATCAAGTGCAATGTTTGGCACCTAGTCGTGAATCTTTCTACAATGAGAGAAGAAAAAAAACACGTTGAGTTTATTATTTTGAAATTGTCCGCGCTTCAATTTTTATGGATTTCCAGGAGTATTTCTCAAGAGACCTTTGCAAGCGGCAGAAAAACAATTTTGGAAATGAAATAACTACCTAACAACGTAAGTATGCTTCTTCGTGCTGGCAGGATGGCTGGGTGAACTGTGTGCTTGCTGCTGCACCGTGCATTAGTGGCTGGTCACGAGTTGTAATCCTAGGGCCTACTCAGTTGTCTATCCTCCAGGAGGTTGGTAAATTGAGCACCATCAAACCCTTGTCTTTTTACAGTGCTTTAAAACTGCAGAAGCGTGGTATGAGGCGCTACATAAAAACTTTACACACTTCATTCCACACAATGAGTGATCCAGAGCAAATCCATGTGTCTGTCTCTGTGCTTCAGTTCCCTTTTGCTAAAAACCTCTGTGTGCTTATAATCAAGCCAGAGACCACATTGAAGCTTTGGAGACTTCCCGGGTCTGTGCATGAATCAATTAAAAATATGCTTAAAGATATTTAACACGATTCAAACGAAAAGGAACATCGCAATGATTCAATAACCACGATTTTCTGCTTTGTAAGGTTTTATAAAAGTAAGAAATAGGCCTAAAATGTGCAGAAAGGGACTACCCCCGGAGCTGTGTTATAGTTCGTAGCCTGGGGCCACAATAGGCACTTGCACCCGTTGTTTTCCACCACTGAGCCACAACGGGACTACAGAAGGAGTCACAGGTGCCTGTGCAGCCCCTTGTGTAATTTTGATTATGTCCAAGCACAGTCACAAAGGGACATTGCCTCATCTGTTATGCTATGTTATAAGAAACTTCTAAAGCGCTAGTTCACTGGAAGTTTCATGGCGCTGGGAGCACTAGCAGCAAGGCAAGGATGCAGAATAGTCATATGCTTGTCTGAAAAGCCATGTTTTTTGCATATTTCTGAACTGCTCATAAGAGGTTGCTGCTCTTATGTTGGACGAAAATGAGTTTTCCAAACACCGGGAGCCAGCGCAGCGAACCTGGCTCCACCAGCCTCTGCCTATAAAGTTTGGGAGCCTCTAGGAGATTGAGATGTGCGGATCTAAGGTTGCGCCTGGGAGTATAATTCCTTAGTCTAAAGGAAAACAAAAGTAGGGCTTTTACCCTGTCGGATTTTGCAGAATCGTGCATCCTGTTTCAAACAAGGTTCCTTGTACAATTGGAAGTCAGTGCGGTTTCTTTAGTAAGGGTGCAGTGTGGCGGTATCTGGAAGTCAGTGCAGTTTCTTTAGTAAGGGTGTAGTGTGGCGGTATCTGGAAGTCAGTGCGGTTTCTTTAGTAAGGGTGTAGTGTGGTGGTATCTGGAAGTCAGTGCAGTTTCTTTAGTAAGGGTGTAGTGTGGCGGTATCTGGAAGTCAGTGCGGTTTCTTTAGTAAGGGTGTAGTGTGGCGGTATCTGGAAGTCAGTACGGTTTCTTTAGTAAGGGTGTAGTGTGGCGGTATCTGGAAGTCAGTGCGGTTTCTTTAGTAAGGGTGTAGTGTGGCGGTATCTGGAAGTCAGTGCGGTTTCTTTAGTAAGGGTGTAGTGTGGCGGTATCTGGAAGTCAGTGCGGTTTCTTTAGTAAGGGTGTAGTGTGGCGGTATCTGGAAGTCAGTGCAGTTTCTTTAGAAAGGGTGTAGTGTGGCAGTATCTGGAAGTCAGTGCGGTTTCTTTAGTAAGGGTGTAGTGTGGCGGTATCTGGAAGTCAGTGCAGTTTCTTTAGTAAGGGTGTAGTGTGGCGGTATCTGGAAGTCAGTGCGGTTTCTTTAGTAAGGGTGTAGTGTGGCGGTATCTTGGATGTTGATAGACCAATCTAGCTGCATGATTCTGGACCAGCTGCAGTCTTTGGTCTCAGACCCTTTGGGAGGCTCAGGTAAAGGGCATTAGCATAGTCAATGCGGGACATCACAAGTGCGAGTACAATCCGGATGATGGCTTCAGCCGAGAGAAAAAATCAGATTCTTTTGTTATTTTACGGAGCTGAAGGTAAAAGGAGGAATTCACTGCTGCAATCTGGGGTTTCATTGAAAGATCTTCATTAACAACTATGCCGAGGCTCTTGACCACTTTTTAGGAGTAGGACGGGGACCTAACTCCTGAGACCAACAGGAGGGACTCCAACAGTGCAATTGGTTTTTGACAATCATCACCTCGGTTTTATTCAAATTCAACTTTAGTTGGTGACTGTTCACCCAGTCCAGAAATGTAATGTAATGTAATGTAATAGTGTCTTATAAAGCGCACTGCAACTCAACGAGCATCCATGGTGCTCTGGAAGAATATTGTAGAGTCAAGATTATCCACAAAGCTGAATACTAGCTGCATATCATCAGCATAGATGTATATATTTACTGTCTGCCTTCTGCATTGGAATGTGACCCCATGCAATCTAGGAAACCCTTTGTGGCCGGATCCAAGCATAAGTTAAAAAAGCTGTCAGGAGGTACGCTGCTTTTGAATCACATATGAGATGGCACACAGAGCATCTCCCGGGGGCCCCCTATTGTAGAGATGGCATAGCAGTGCCAGGGACCACACAGGCATTTTTTTATTGCAGGTGGGTGCAGACACTCTCTGTGGACAGCACAGTTTTTGAATTAGGCACACTGTCCGGTTTCCGCTGGTCGCACCTCTTGACACCCAGTCTTCTGTTCTTCTTTTCTATTCTCAAGCTTTACAGTCAGGAATCTAGTTTTTCCTGCAGGGTTTTGGTAGTAAAAGCAACTCCTCCCCTTTCCTAAGATGCGGGGCTGGTTCTTCTTGAGAATGCCACAGGCTATCCTTGATGCTCTATCGGGACATCTGTCCCATCTGATGCCTTCTTCTTTACAAAGCTGCACAGTGTTGATATTCTAGAATCCAAAAGTTCTGGAAAGGGCTTTATGTGTTTCTTGCCTATATAATAAACAGGAAGATTGCCTTGCCAGAACCTTTGTCATGGAACAGAGACTGCGTTGGCTCCCAGAGGAATCCCTTCCAGGGCTCTATGAAGGATGGACCCATCGCTTAACAAAGGTCACTTGGACGGGGTGGGGTGAGAGGGAGAACTTTGTGATGGGTAAGAAGATTAAAGAGTGGCTCAAGCAACTAGCACAAGCTAAGGTATATTTCTCTTTAAGAGATTACATTTCAGGTCACATTTTTCACAACATACCCGGTAGGTTTTGGGGTTCTGTTGTGTGGTATCTCCCTCAGAGACACCACGCTGCCTGCTCAAAATGAGAGGCCAGATACCCTCATGCTAAAGACAAGCAGTTTTATTTAATTCATTGCTAGCATTTGGTGCTTGGGTAAACCACTAATTAATATAATGCATAAACATCTCATCTTTCATGCAGAAAATCAAATTGTGCACATGAAAAATGCCACTTGAGGGGTCAGATGAAATTAGCATATTGTTTACCTTGCCAGTGAACCTAAAATGGCGCCTCCAATCACTGATGATCCAAAATAGAACAGAAAGAATCCGATACCAAACCAACAGAAGACACGTAATGTCACCGGCTGCAGTGTCAAGCATGTTGGCCTCACACGTATAATGTTCGCCAGGTAAAAGGTTGTATTTACATTAGTAAATTCTGAATTATGATTCACAGGATTTGGGGATTTTCTAATGAAAAGATCATTTGCTCATGTGCCAAGGTGCACCAACTTGGAAGTTTGTTTAAAGGGCATAATAATAGTATAATGAGTGCGGTGGTGATGCACATTCCTAAAACACCCACAAAGTTGGAACTTTGTGGATATTCCAAAATGTTTTTCATCAACCATACTACTCTGGAAGCACAAGAAAACCGTCTCCTCCCAGGGGAGTGGTTGTGTTTCCAGGATGTGAAAGGAAGGAGACCACTGACATAACGAAAGAAAGTGTTGGGAAAACTGTTCCTTACTGAGGGCAAATGTTTTATCAGTGGAGAAAGAACAGGTTTAATGGAAAAGTTCAAAATGCACTCTAAACCTAGCCTCAAAAGCAGTCGGCGTTCGGAGAGTTAGGAATCTGAGGCTAGGGACCTAAGTCTGGTAATGTAGCAGCGACACAGACGAACAAGCATCACTCAACAGATTACTGTGAACTCCCAAAAACAGAGCAAATGTGGAACATGTCGACATGTTTCCTCACTTAACTGTACTCTTTTTTTTGTGGATTGGGCCCCTTAACTATAACACACGAATAGAAAAGACTAGAGAACATCACTGCCAAAGAACAAGAGCTCCCTGTGTCAGCCAGCTCACAGCCTGTGCTGAAATGCACAACAGCTTGCTTTTGTCGCCCCCTGCAGGAAGTCAGTCTTTGTAGCAGCGCCCATCTTTTACCTGGAAGGACCTCTACCTACAGCAGCTACAACTTCCGGGGCTTCAGAAAACTGTCAATCAACTACCCCTGTAATCCATGCTAACATCTTACATATATTATGCAAATATTCATTACACATAACCCTTGAGTGACCAGAGAGTTTGTAATGCCATGTATGGCATTACAAAGTAGCATATGGTGTAATGAAACATAGGAATACGTTGACGCTTGACATTTTGTAACGTGACAGTGTAAGGGAAATAGCATCACATGACATCGAGAATTAATAAAATGTAACGAATCATGCATGTCCAAAATATAAAATAACCTGACGTAGCATAAAATGTGAAATGGAATGAGAAATATGACTTAACTATATATGTAACATAACACATGATGGTATGACAGAAAAAAACATTACAGAACATAACAGCATAACACAGTATAAGATAATATAACATGACGTGTTATGACCCAAAACATTATATTAAGAAGAAAGCTTTTTGCCAGTTGTTAACGAAACCTTGAAAAGACAGTGATAATTTAATTGTGTTGTTTTGCCTTTATATAGCGCTTACTACCTCTGACGGGGCTTGACGCGCTTTACGCCGGGCAAAACGCTGCCTTGCACCCCACGGTTGGTGGTTAGCCCAGTGTTATGGGTTATGATGTTTATAGCGATAAGGCAGAAGTTTAAGGTAATTATATAAAGACGATTCACCTCAGAGACTTTCACTCCTTTGGGTGTCTCGGAGCCAGTTCGGAAATCTCCCGGAGAGCGCGGTAAATTCTTTAATTGCCTCGCACTTAGTCACAGCTCCGCAGACCAGGAAAAGCTGCAAGGGTGTTTTTATTCGGCCTTTGAAAAACTGAAAAAACTGTATTTCTGGTAAATGCTATTCAAGTGACGTCGTTAGCTTTAATAATACATATATACATGGCCAGAGGTATGCCTGGTGGGTAGCGGCCTCCTCTCTGTGGTACCTGCTGGAGCACATAAGGAGTATTGAGAGATGGCAGTTGTGCCTCCGGTGAGATCCCACGGCTCTCTACGTGGTCGTGTGGTTTCTTTTCCTATGTCCTCTCCTGCCTCTCGGAAGTATCGCGAGATTATGCTGCCAGCTACCTGTGCACCAGATTGAGACCTTCTCAGAGGCTGTCTGCCTAGCTGTTATTGGTATTGTTTTGAATTCTCTCAGCACTGTATTTAAATAACTACCCTTTCTTTCTACCCCTCCCACCCACACGTCCAATTGGGCCTCTGTTCCTTTGAGGCTTGGCCAATGTTTCTTGGAGATTTATTCTAAGCTTGGCCCTGATGGGCCACTGTAAGTGACAAACATTTCCTTCTCTACCTTTCTAGTTTCCCTTTTTCAGGTAAAGTTATGAACTTTCCTCTGTGTTCCTGTGGGTCAGTCATAGCTGAAACCAAGCAAGGAGCCCTGGCCCAAGATCTGCTCTGCACTGGTCTAAAGCTCCCTCTTGCACACAAAATGATCACTTGCAAACACTTGCCCCTTCCACTTGAAATTTTGCATCTTTGAAAAATAGATAAAGTTCTTTTCAGGTCTTCAGAAGACTTTAAATAACTGCATCAGAGAGAGGAAAAACTGCATTTTACCTAGTCTGACTCGAACATCTAGATCCACCCTTCAGAGATGAAAGGCTTAAGGACCAGCCCTTTACCGGTCAGACTGCTGCTGCTGCTAAAACTGTGGCATATTTTGGGATCACATACAGGCTCCTTTTTCATGTCAAGCGGGTGTTCTGGATCCATTTGAGCACCACTGCAACTGAATCCTTCTCGGCTGGAGAAAACTCCCAGCTTTCCATAAGAAACTGTGGCCCCCAGAGAGAAACACCAGGCTGTGTATCCCGGAGGTGGTAGTACAAGAATAATGTCCACTTCAACTAGGAAAGACCCCCCATCATTGATCTTATCTAAATGCAAATCATCTTAGATTAATGTGGAGGTCGATAAAGAACGTCACTGCCTGTGTTGTGTGTTCCGGGAATGGGGCAAGCTGTTGAAGCGGTGCAGCAGTCGTCTGATGAGGGATCAATTCTGGTTTCGAATATTTTTGGTAGTGTTTCCTGAGCCATGGTAGCGGGGGAGTCTCAGATGACAACAGTGACCGAAGGCGAACATGCAGCTGCGGCTCCTCCACTAAGGCGGAGGAGCGTCGCCCCCACAGGAAAAATTAATTGATAATAGCACAATATTATGATCGTTTTATTTTCCCCCTACTGGACCAGTTGCGTTTTGTTTAAGGTGCAGGCGGGGCTGTCAGCCAGCAGGGGGAGGAGTGGTATGTGTACTTAAGTTTGCATGACGGTTAGCCGTCCGTCTTCAGTCGGCCAAACAGTCATGCGCACTTAGCATGTTCTCCACTGACAGTAATACACAGCCTGGGTGGAGAACATGTCCAGGCTCCCACTCCCTGTCTGAGTGCCAAACCACGGCGCTCAGACCAATCACAACGCTGCTATTAGCAACGTCGTGATTGGCTAGGGGGCCTGGGAGCCTGTGTGCTTCCTGTTCCTGCGTTGTCAACAGAAGAAGAATGGAGATAAGGCGACGGCCAGGAAACTGGAATTTTGTTTTAACACCCCTAACCGCCCTACTTAAACTACCCTGTATCAGCCGCCACTGTGAACATGGGGTCTGAGCTGGGGTTTCTGATGAGCTGGGATGAATTGCTCTGCAGCTTCCAATATTCTTTTTAACATATATCCGTCTGCTATAAATACACCCCCAGTGATCACTTTTTACTACATCACGTTTTTGCTTGAAGAAACGTATGTAATGGAAGAAGTAGCTAAGTGAACAATTGTTTTGCTCACATAAACATATGGGCCTGATCCACCCTAGTGATATTCCTAATAGTTGCAATCAGGATTTCTTCTTCATCTGGTACTTAAGCTTACGCTGTAGTCAAGAAGAAAAAAGGTTGGAATATATAGATACTGTAAATACTGTTCACTTCAGATTATAGTATTTCTGTTATGTCTGTAGGGCTACAGACATAATCGAAGGGCTATATTCTGCTTACAGAAGACAGTCCTTATGTTATGAGAGCTGGTGGCAGGAAGGATAAGGCAACAATGTGCTACGAATATGAGAGTGGAGAAGAGGGGGAAGCTGAATGGGGAGGTAAGCTTAAGCCTTGGAGGACTAGTCCTCTCACCCGAGGCATTACAAAAAGTTTAGTTTTGCCTGTAGGAATTTGGCCTCACTCCCAGAGCCTTTAAAGTAATATTAATAAAAAATGGCCCAATGAGCTCAGCCCAATACACTTCCGAAAAGTTCAGGAGTCCTGCATCACATAGAGTGCATTTCTGATACTTTACCTGTATTGTTGTTTGCTTATTCCTTTGTGCAATTGTCCCTGCATGTATGCTTGTACTGCTATCGGTACAGCGCATGTTCACACTATATAAAACTTAAAATAATAATAATAATGATAATGATAATGAGGTCTAATGATAGGATATCTTTTTAGGTTTCGCCTCCAGCGTGCATGAGCTGTAAGCGGAAGCTATTCATAAAACAAAAACTTAAATAGGACTTAGAGCCTGCCTATTACTTACCTTTGCTTACCATTGGTTGGCTCCCACGTCACTCTGGTTTCCTTGCTTCCTATTGGTCGATTCCTCCTCCTCGCCTTTGGCTTCCTCCTGGGCTTCAGTCTTCGTCCCTGCTGTGGAGCATGGACCAAGTTCTGCTTGTCCTTTAACTGGTAACAGGTTCCTTCAGGTACCCTTTTTAAACTTTTCAGCACCCCACCCTGTCGTTCTCTTAAACCTACTCACCCTGCCGCCTTTGCTTCCCATCCTCCTCACTCCTTTTGCTTTTTTTTATTTGCATGTTTATATAGCGCAAACTTGACCAGAAGGTATTGATGCGCTTTACTTGAACATGAGTTACATTACAAAAGGACACATTCGTTTTTATTTTCTAACACAAGGACTCATTTACTTTGTGTTTTTTAGGCACGGGGAGATTAAGTGATTTGTCCAGAATCAAAGGATGTTGAGCTGACACCAAGACTTGAACCTAGTTCCCCAGTTGCTTGCCACTCCCCAACTCCTCTCTGCATGCTGTTTTAAGGAATATTTCACAGTGGCACAGGCTACTGTGCAACATGTCTTAAAATAAATAGAAAGAAAGCGATATGATGAGATCAGTGGCCGCGACATAGCACTTTTTTTGATTTACTTTGAGTCATGTTGCACAGCAGCTCGTGCTGCTGTGCAACATCTTTAAAAACATTAACATAGCCAAATAGCTCCTGTCGAGCTATTAGGCTTTGTTAATGTTTTTAAAGATGATGCACAGCTGCACGGGCTGCTGTGCAGCATGGCTTAAAGTAAACAAAAGGATTGCTATGATGCGCCCAACGCTGGCCACGCCATAACACTTTTGTTTTTAATTTGCTTTGAGCCATGTTGCACATCAGCCCCCGCTGCTGTGCAACATCTTTGAAAAACCTTAACAAAGCCAAACGCCAATAGGTTTTGCATAGGTGAAACCTATTGGCTTTGCTAATGCTGGTTTGTTAAGGGATGCTCTGACATTAGTTAGCAGAAAGGGGTGATTTTTTCCAAGCCAATAGCAGATGATCGTTGCAGGCCATCTCCACATCAGAGACTAGTCAGCTAAATTAAATCTGTATTAAGCAGCACCCACCGGTTTCTGTGCTGTCTTGGGTGATACTGGTTAATACCTGATGATTGTAGCAGAGAGAACACCAACATTAGAGTTGAAAGGACAGTTCACTACTGAAATCTAATTTTTTGAAAAAGGTTTAGTCCAACACATTTAGTTTTTTTTTCAATAAACCAATTTCTCTAGCAAGGTTAACCTGCAATCAGATTACAAAGAATTGTGTGGCTACGCGCAAATAAAAAACAAGCATTGACAAAGCCGGTATGTCTCTCCTTTATGATACAAATTCTTAGCTATTGACTTTGTCAATGCTTGTTTGAAAAACCCAGTTACAATTAATTTTATTAACGTAAGTGAAAAAAACTCAAAATACTGGCGGGAAAGCAAACCCTTTTACCTCAAGGTATCCCGAAACTGAATATTGAATTCAGTATTTTTGATCTTTATAAACAGCTTAATTCTTTTTAAATTTCACACAGAAAGGTCTGAACAGTATTTAAAAAGCCAATTGCATGGGATTCAGCTTAAAAATAACACAGAAGGCTAGTGGATGTACTTAAAAGAATGTTACATATGACTGAAGAAAAGTCCGAATTTAATTGAAAATTCTTGCCATTTACTTTCCAAAAGATTAGGGAGTGGAGCGAATGGACTCTCGTCATTTGGTGCCTGCAGCAACTGATTTATGGACCTTTGGGAGACAAGACATTTTTGTAGACACTCTTCTACATCAAACACAGGCTGACAGAGGGCAGCAGCCTACCCTTTACCCAACCACTATAAACTGTGTCTTTGGGGCCAGATGTACGACGATGTTTTGCAGTCGCGAACGAGAAATCAGCCCGTTTGCGACTGCAAAAAAGGGTCCTGGCATGTAAAAATGCTGTGACTCGCAAAATAGCGTTTGCGGCTCTCGCTATTAGGAAGGGGCATCCCTTCCTAATAGCAAGTCACAATGGAATATACCATTGTTTTGCGACCGCAATTGCGGCCGCAAAATACTCGCAGTTTACCACCTTCTTAGGTGGTAAGCCACTCGCAAACGGGAAGGGGTCCCCAGGGAACCCCTTCCCCTTTGTGAATGGATGCGAAAATATTTTTTTAGAGCAGGACTGCCTGCCCTTAAAAAATTAAACAAACGTTTCATTTTTCTTTTTTAAATGTCCTGTAAGGAAAACAGGCTGCATTTAAAAAAAAAAAACTGCTCTATTTAAAAAGCAGTCACAGACATGGTGGTCTGCTGACCCCAGCAGGCCACCATCCCCAGGAGTGCTAGCCATTCCTAATGGGGTCGCAAATTGCACCTGCCTCATAAATATTAATGAGACATGCAATTTACGACCGCATTAGGAATCGCAAACAGTGTCTGAGACACTATTGTACATTCTAATTTGCGAGTCGCAAATTGCGCGTCGCAAAACGACGCAATTTTTAACTCGCAAATCGGTAGGGTCGTACCTCTGTCCCTTTGTGAGCTATGGACTGGCTTTCATGCAACATGTAGAATACATAAAATAAAAATAAAAATCATCATAAAGTCTGCCCAGTCAAACTTGGTAAAAGCATGCCTGCTGCTATGCTCTTACAGATGAGCTGCTGTGGATGGGAAGCAATGGTGGGAGTGCTGGGGGCAGAAACGTGAGGGGGAATAGAACATGGGAAGATTTGCAAGGACTAAAAGAAAACGATAGGAAAAAATAGTTCCCTATTATAGTCTGTAGAAGGATACAAGTCAACCAGTGAAAAGGATGGTAAATAAACTATGTTCCAAGGGAGAGACAACCACAAGAAAGCCATCAAATAAGAATCAAGCAAATAAGACTGACAAGAAATCCAACAAATGAGAAGCAATGGGCTGACCTTAAGCCCACTTTAAGTATTGGTATTGTACACAAAAGGTCTTTGATAACAAACAGGGAAGAGCTGTCTGTAGGTGAGACCTAACTAGTGCTCTGCTATTTCAACGTAAGTGCCCCCAGTGAGGTGCACGTGGCATGATCTTTTCTTTACATAATGTTTGGGTTGCCATTCTTAGTTTTGTGGTTTTGTGTTGGGAAATTAAAATCTCAACAAATTTGCTTATTTTTTTTATAAAAATGCATCCGAGGACCTTGGCAATTCCTGTCATTGTCGTTTATCTCAAAGTTTGGAGGCACTCTCAATCATTTTAAAAGGCTTGCTAGTCTGCAAAAGGAGAAACTACCTGCTTCTGGAAGCAAAATGTATGCTAAATACAGGGAAGAACACAACTTCACAGTGTAAACAGTGCTGTGGCCTCAACAGAATGTTTTAATCTATTGTATTGAAA
This sequence comes from Triturus cristatus, assembly GCF_964204655.1. Taxonomy (NCBI): domain Eukaryota; kingdom Metazoa; phylum Chordata; class Amphibia; order Caudata; family Salamandridae; genus Triturus; species Triturus cristatus. The sequence goes on from NC_140587.1 coordinate 648,483,459, forward strand.
AGACTTGCATAGGATATGGTCTAATAATTTGAGCGTTGCTCTGCTGGTGAGAGCCAGATTGTGTCACTGCAAAGAAAGTGTAGAACAGTCTAACAGTACCTTAAAGCCTAACTTACTTGAGCTATTCCCGGGAGGGAATGTTCATTATTTATTTATTTTGTACAGTGCAGTCACCAGAGCAGTATCATGGTGCTAGGAACCAGTAGAAAGAGCTGAAGACAGGACTGCGACTGAAGCGAAAGATACAAGTGGCAGAGGAGAAAGAGCCCTAGATACCAGCTCAGCAGAAAAAGAGGCTCTTCAGCACTTTTCTAAACAGGCAGTGGTTGGTGATGAGGCTAAGAAGAAAGAAGAGATCATTTGAGTGCAAAAGACGCCAGGACACGAACACTCAGCCCTTACCAATGACTGTCTTGAAATACAGGGCATGGTGCAGGACCGGAGAACTGTAGCGCAGGAGCCTCGCCGGAGTACTGGCCGCTAAACGTTCAAAGAGGAAGACTGGCTCAGATCTGTGGTGGGTCTAGCGGACCACGCAGCACCTTGAGCTGTATCGTCTGCATGGCGGATCGCCAGTGCAGGGATTGTCTCACATCAGCAGCATGTTCAAACTTTCAGAAGCCTCAAGTCAGCCTGACTGTCCTGGTTTGGACCCGCTGAAGCACGACCTTTATCTAGCCCAGGTAGATGGCATTTCTATAGTCCAAGCAGGAAAGAATGTAAGCTCTAACCACCTCGATCCTTCTCTGTGTTGGAATGAAAGACTGGATTTTCTGGATGAACTGGATTTGATAGGGAACACCTGGTCCAGATTTCGTTACTTATGACCCCGTAGAGATGTCGCATTAAAGGTAATGACAATGTTTTCTATCTGCCCGGCAGGTGCTGGTTTGAGGCCCAAATGGTCAGGGCACAACTCTAGGCCCTAACATGGGTCTCACCACCAATAATGAGAAACTCTGTCTTGCTCTCTATTCCTTTTCAAGAAAATTGCAGCCATGCACCCGTCAATGGTGGTTAGGCAGTCTCCAGATGACCAGTGGTGGTTGCTAAGGAATGGGGTAGAGGGCAGGAAGGTGGGGGGTGTTGAAAAAAAAATCACGTACCTAGTTACGGCCACAGCCTCTTCTCCGTCCTCTTCTCTTCCTCCTTACTCCTGGAAGCAGGAAGCTCACAGTCTCCCCTAAACCAATCACAGCGCTCCTGTCACAAGCATGACAGCAGCGTTGTGATTGACCCGAGCAGCCTGTTTAGCCGCTCAGGCAGTGCCTGGGAGCCTTGGGACACTTCTCCACCCAGCTGTGCAACACAGCCAGGTGGAGAAATCCTAAGTGCGCATGATGGTTTGGCCGGCCCAAGACGGCTGGCAAAATCGTCATGAGCACTTACTAGGGGTGCCCATACCACTCCTCCTCCTGTGAACCAAGCAAGCCCCACCCACCACAACCTTGCACTGTGCAGAAAAATAAAATGATAATAACAATGTGTTATTATAATTTAACTTTTTTATTTTTTGCACTGCTCTTAGAACAGTGGGTTGACGCTCCTCCGCCTTAGCAGACGAGACGCCACTACAGCTGACTGTTGGAATTTAAGGACGCTGCCGCACAACCAGAGAGTCATCGACTTAATGCAGAGCTCTGAAACAAAAAGAGCAGATCAGCTCTCTCAGAGGTGCCACATAGGGATAGCATCAGAAGGGCAGGATACCAGCCCCATGTGGCATTCCATAGGGCACAGGCTCCACTACTGAATGGGTCGGGGGCACAAAACCACCTGCGTGCAGTCGCTTAAAGAGAACTTATTCCACTTAGCAGCAGTGTTCAAGAACCCTCTGCAGAGACGTCTGACCAGAAATGAATGGCCAACCCAGCAGACAAGACCAACAGCAGCCAACTTTGTATCAAGGTCTTGCTTTCCTCAAATCACATTACCTAAGGGACTCTGAGGGGAAGAATTAATAGTACATGAATCAACAGGTAATTATGTCACTGCTGAAAATGTGGTGTTATAATCTTTGCTTAATGGCTCACTTATGAAAAATCAGCACCCATATTCGATTTTCATGGGCATTTCAGAAAGTGCCCAATCGATCAATATTTCAAAGTGTGTGTCATATGAGTATAACACTGCATAGGGTGCTGCTTATTCAATTCAACTGTGAGAAATAGTCACAGAAAGGAAAGAAAATAGAGCTCCTACTAATCTTACGGGATGTGGTTCCATTGGGAACACTAGCATATACTCCTGGCCATTGGAATTATAAGATTGTGCAGCTGCAGCGTTTTTCTGCATAATTATAGATTTACCACATTTGCCATGTATTCCATAAACTGCTGCATAATCTGTAGATTGTAACCGAAAAAATTGTTTATTGCTCAAACGGTTCAACAGTTGCTAAAGACGCAGCAACACTTGCTGCCGTGCAGTGGAAGGTCCTTTGCAAATATTGACTGGTCACCTTTTGTTTGCTTGTTGCTGTATTTAGGTGTTGTCCTGATGCTAATGACGTGCAACCAATGCCCAGAAAGTGTGAACAAGGTTAAAAATGACAAAATAATGCAGTAACACTGCCCCAAAAATGTGCAGCATAATTTACCTTTCCTTGCTGCATAATTTACTCAGCACTGCCGCATGATTTGACTCTCCGATGCCGCGTAACTCCAGTGGCCCTGCATAAACTCCAGATGCCCAAAAGTAAACAGTGAGTCACAGTTACTGTGGCAGCGCCCAGCATCAACGGGAAAGGACACTTAACAAGCATTGACATAGCCAATAGGTCTCGCCTTTGGGACGTTATAAGTGTTTTGCCAATGGGTTGAAGCTATGTTGTAGAGCAGTACGGCTGCTGTACAGCATGTTGAAAACTTATAGTAAAGTGTTATAAGCATTTTTGTTACCTTATATATAACCAAGTAAACATCATGTACAAATGAACAACCCTATTAAAAAAAGAATTAACATATACAATGTCTTCTAGTTTGTCTGTCCTGATGCTGAGGTGATGCTGTGCAGATGCTCCGGTGATGCTGAGTTATACTGAAATGGTGCTGAGGTGGTGGTGTGCTTGTGCAGAGGTGGTGCTCAGTGATGCATGGAGGTGGTGTTGAGTTGGTGCTGTGCTGGTGTTGCCCTAATGCTCAAGTGGTGCTGCACTGGTGCTGAGGTGGTGCTGTGCCGATGCTGTGATGGGGCTGCAGTAGTGCTGAATTGGTGCTTTGCTGGTGGTGCACTGATGCAGAGGTGGTGCTGTGCTGATATGGAGGTGGTGCTGTGGTGGTGTTGAGTGATGCTGAGGAGATTCTGCGCTGGTGCTTAGGTGGTGCTGAGTGATGCTGTGGTGGTGCTACACTGATGCTGAGGTGGTGATGCACTGGTAGTGAGGTGGTGCAGCACAGGTGCTGTGCTGATGTGGTGCTGTGCTGAGGTGGTGCTGTGCTGGTGCTGAGGTGGTGTTGCGCTGGCGCTCAGGTCATGCTGAGTTAAACTGATGTAGTGCTAAGGTTTTGGTGTGCTTGTGCGGAGGTGGTGCTGCGCTGGTGCTAAGGTGGTGCTGCGCTGGTGCTGGGGTGGTATTGCGCTGGTGCTGAGCTGGTATTGTGCTGTTACTCAGGTCATGCTGAGTTAAACTGACGTAGTGCTAAGGTGGTGGTGTGCTTGTGCGGAGGTGGTGCTCTGCTGGTGCTGAGTGATACTGAGGTGTTGTTCAGTGATGCTGAGATGGTGCTGAGATGGTGCTGAGTGATGCTTTGGTAGTGCTTCGGTAATGCTGTGATGGCTCTCAGGTGGTGCCAAGTGATGCTGAAGAGATGCTAGTGCTTAGTTGGTGCTGAGTGATGCACAGGAGTGGTCTGGCAGTAATCCCCGAAGGACGAGACAAAAGGTAGCAAACAGGCTCAATGAATAGAGACAGGGTGCCAAACAAGCACCTGGCACAGAAGTAATGAGTGGCATACAAGCAGAAAGCCCACACATGGAATTGGTGGAATGGGGAGAATATATCCAAAACAGGCAGGATGGGGAGGGAGATACCTAAAACAGACAGTGGGATGGAGGGTTTTAGCCACAGCAGAGGGTGAGATGGAGGGTTTTAGCCACAGCAGAGGGTGAGATGGAGGGTTTTAGCCACAGCAGTGGGTGGGATGAGGGCTGAAGCCACAGCAGAGGGTAGGGGAGTGGATATAGCACACCTCGTTTGGGGGGGATGGAGATGGCGTCACAGAAAAGTTTGTGATCAGCAATCACTGGACACATTAGCCTGCTAAACACACAAGAATTCAACTGCTGGACAAAGGCAAACATTGAATAACAGCGCGGCCCCCGCAGCGCAGATTAATGAATACTTAAAATAAAAGCGGTGGCGACATTCTGAACCAAAAAACAAATCACAATTAATGAAGCAACAAGGTTTCACTAGAAGGGGAGAAAGAAACAACTTGTAGGTATGAGGGCGGAAGGTTAGAGAATTTTGCAGGCCCCAGCCCCACCAAAATACAATGGCATCAACTAAAACTGAAACAATGAACATTCTGGGAGATAATAACGTGCCTTTTTATGCTCCGCTTGGCGCCCGAGAAGCCCCTGAGCTGGAATGCAGGGAGCTAAGCGTCCCCCTCCCCCCGCCCATGTTTCCGATTAAAGTCAGATGACCTCACGGGGGCCGGGCCTGCTGTGCGGATTATTGCAAACACGCAGGGCAGCATCAATAAATGCAGGAGAGGGGGAGCATTTCCAGTAGATCACACAGTGATAAATGGAGAGATATCAAACGACAAGCTGCCTGCAACAAGTGACGGAGAGCCGGCATCTCATGATCCTGGATATAACCTCACAGTCCCTTCACCTGCACGGCTGACCAATAAACCGATAAGTGAAGGGAAACAAGCAGGCTGCACGACCTGCCTTGCCCACATCAGACTTAAAAAGGGGTTCAAAGTCTCTCACTATCTGGGTGGGCAGGGGAGTGTTTACCTAATCACTGCTGATTGCACGCAGGCATCACACCATACGTCCACCACGAAGCAAGCACAACCCAAGATAGCAGATTACAGACTCTTATAATTCTGTGCAGCACTGTCATTTGGAAACTTTAGTATTTAGAAATGTATGCAGCAGGTCTATTAACGTCACGACCAGTGTTACATGCAGAGCACCAGATATGAAGCAGTCAGCGGGTTCAAAAGGCCACGAGTCTTAAATGCAGCCGGTGGAGAGCTTCTGCCTGTACGTATTTCAAATACAATGCAGCTCGCGACTTGAAAGAGCTTCTTTCTCATGCACTTGGTTTCACATAGCGCCGCAAACACAAATTTGATGCACAGAAGCTATCAACTAATGTTTACAGTTCTAAGCGATCCGTCCGGAGCACACCATGCTTGAACCTACCACGAGCTCCTATGAGAGGGAGTGAGTGGAGGTCAGCGGGCTGTCGTCGCTGCTGATAAATCACTGCTGATTGCATGCAGGCATCACACCACACGTCCACCACGAAGCAAGCACAACCCAAGATAGCAGATGACAGACTCTCTTATAATTCTGTGCAGCACTGTCATTTGGAAACTTTAGTCTTCAGAGATTTATGCAGCAGGTCAATTAACTTCACGACCAGTCTTACATGTAGAGCACCAGATATGAAGCAGTCAGCGGGTTAAAAAGGCCACAAGTCTTAAATGCAGCCGGTGGAGAACTTCTCCCTGTACGTATTTCAAATACAATGCAGCTCGCGACTTGAAAGCGCTTCATTCTCATGCACTTGGTTTCACATAGCACCGCAAACACAACTTTGATGCACAAATGCTATCAACTAAAGTTTACAGTTCAAAGCGATCCATCCGGAGCACACTCTTGAACCTACCTCAAGCTCCTTGGAGAGGGGGTGAGTGGGGGGCAGTGGGCTGTCTTCGCTGCTGATATTTGAGACACAGGGACACAAAGAGGAGTGGTGGAGGTGGGCACACGGAGACAAGGAGGCACTGCAGCTGCCGCCCTGCGCGACACTGCTCGCTTCCGCGGCAAAACGGCATGGGAGTGAACCTTTCAGAAGTGGTGGGACATGCACCCACCTTTAGCCATTTGCAGGCTTTAATTCTGAAAAGTAACAAGCAAAAGCCAATCTAATGCGTGGGACTAGTTAGACCCACACAGAGTAGCTACAAGAAGCCTTGCAGGGCAGCGCATGCATGCTGCGCTAGGCTCGACCTAAAAATGGAACAAAGTGTAGCCAGAACTGAGGAAGATTCACTGGAGCCATTTCAGCAAACTCACAGTCTACTAGAAGTACATCATGTGCTGTTTGGCTTGCAGTAAGTAACATCAAAGGACCTCGAACTCAGATAATTGGCTACTGAACATTTTAGAAATCTTTATAGGAAGCTCAAGGCTATAGGATGTAATTACACAGTGATTAATAACAAGCAGAATTAGTCAAACACTAAATATTTAAAGAAATAAAGGCATACCTACAGTATAAAATCAGTAATTCAAAAGGTGAAATAAGAGGGATTGTAAGGCAGTTCATGGGGGTTGCAAACAGCAACAATGGGACAGCAATAGCTACTCCTAATTACCAATGCCTAAGCACCTTCCAAAGAGTTAGTAGGAAAAGCCACAGAACTTGTTTTATTAATTGCACTTTTCACAATTACACCGGCCTAGAAGCAGCTGTAGACATAACACTGAAAGAGCAAACAAGAAAAACACAGCACTTAGCTTGAGAGCCGTAATTGCTTGAAAATTGGAGGAATCTTCATAATTAAAAATATTTTTTCTAAAGGTCACATTACTTTAATACGAATCCCTCCTTCGATCGCGTTCCAGAATAGTTCACGCTGGTTGCATTACACACCATACCTGCCAAGAGTCCTCCTCTGCTCAGTTCCTAGAATATATGGATGAGCCTTCTCGTACGTCAGTGAATTGACCTAAGTTCACTTTCTTACTGCTAACGAAGGAGCATTAAAAAGAAGAGCTGAATTTTAATTAAAATCTAACTTGCATTTGCAGACCACATCTCAGGGTTGTTGTTGCTTTCAGACTCTGTGCTGTATACTGTTTGAGTGTTACCGACCACATGATTAGTGACTTTGACATGCCATCACCAGTCACAACCAGGGAACCGCACCACTAGTCCAACCTACATACAGCTATGTTACCAAAAGAGGTATATTATATAGTGTCAAATATGCAGTAGGGGCCCGATTCACAAAAGTAATCTGAGATAAAATCCTAACTTTACGACTTTCTGAGGCATTTAGTAGTACTACTAAATGCCTTTTGTGAATACCGAAAGTCGTAAAGTTAGGATTTTTCTCAGTTTAGTAGTAGTAAAGTTAGGAATCCTAACTTTACTACTCGTAAATGCCTTTTGTGCATACCGAAAGTCGTAAAGTTAGGATTTTTCTCAGTTTAGTAGTAGTAAAGTTAGGAATCCTAACTTTACTACTCGTAAATGCCTTTTGTGAATACCGAAAGTCGTAAAGTTAGGATTTTTCTCAGTTTAGAAGTGGTAAACTTAGGAATCCTAACTTTACTACTCCTAAATGCCTTTTGTGAATACCGAAAGTCATAAAGTTATGATTTTGTCTCAGATTACTTTTGTGAATCGGGCCCTAGATCTTTTGGGATTTTGGGATCTGGTCAAATGAGAACATTTTGAAATCAGACTCCCTGCGGTAGGTCCCCATGCCCTCACAGAAACTGATATGTGCTACCTATATCCTTGGCGGGAAATCATTATCAAAATTGGTTATTCATATATATGCAGTACCAAAAGCCTCACACACGTTGCCTCACTACACCTTAACCATCGCACGTCTGCCTAGACATGGTGTACTAGCAAAAACACACCTGAATGCACAGTTTTGGCATTCATGCCATTGGCCATCAGCGCAATGAATCTCTCTAATACCTTTGGACTTCTGAGTTGGTTACATTTGGGCACATATTTCCGGGGTTGAATGTGATGCGATGAATTGGGCTCCAAAACAACCATATCCGAATATAATAATAATTCCATATTTGGAAAGCGCAAACGGGGAGATTAAGTGAGCTATTGTCCAGAGTCACATGATGGTGAGCTGCCTCCGGCACTAGGGATCAAACCGTGAGCCCCGTGCTCTGGAGTCAGCTGCTGCGCCACACCTCTCCTGGCAGGCCTTATAACAGATGTTCAAGGAGGAGACTCTCCTTAAAACTCATTTGTGTTGACTCTGAGCCTCAGCCTACTCCTGTTAATGAAGAAAAGCCCAAAGCCTTCTCATCTGTCATTCCGTCGCTCTTCCAGCACAGCACATCTAGGCTGGTATATGTTTGAGAGGGCAGATTTACTATTCGAAATCCAATCCCAGAAACATAGATGAAAGTGCATATTTTGGCACGGGTCAGATTGAATATGCTAAATTGAATCCAACGAACATTCAATATTTAATTTTTTAAGGGTGGGGGGTAGATTTACTATTCTAACTTCAAACACTGTGGAAAGCACATATATTATCATCAGATTATCATTATTATTTCAACCCATCCAGACTGGGGGAATAGGGGTGTTCAGATTTACTATTCTAACTCCATTGTAGAAAGTGTATATATTGGGAATTTCAGATTAAATATTGGAACTCCAATAGTATTTTTTTTTACATATTTGATATTAATAATACAATTTTCATATTAATTTAATTATATTTTGTCAACCAATATTTACTTTTATTTACACACTTTAGGTTTCTGTGCTATTATATTTCATAAATATTTTTTTATCAAATAAATTGTTATAAGAACCACAAATTAAAAACCTAAATGTATCTAAAATCTGAACCTAATAAATATTTGTTTCATTTTATTTATCTTTTCTATATAATTGATGAGTTAACTTTAATACTGAATCCCGGTATTTATTTTGTGAGTGATTTTCAGATTACTGAGTGACTTTAGAATAGGAGATTGGTTGATCAACTAAGGGGCTGAAGGCGAAGTGCTGCGTAGGTATTCTCAAATGACATGGAGTCAATAGTAATTAGAGTAAATACAGCTGGCATAACCTTAGGAGAGTGTGCATGAAAAGTGTATGATCAGATGTAGAATCAACAAAGATTGACTCTTACGAGTAGTCAATGGTCCAACGATCACACGTTAGTTCAGTGTATTAGTTTGTGATTCAGTGCTCAAAGGGCACTCTTCAAATATACCAAAGGTTCATCTCAAATAATCCAGGGGCTGGCTCTGGAGCCTCAATGTGCCACGGTGATGGTTAAAAGTGTGCCATATCACCAGGATCCTCTTCAAGTGTGCCAAGTGTAGTTCCCAACTCTGACTGTGGGTGATGCTCAAATATGCCATGTTCTGAACTCAACTATGCAAGAACAATGCTCAGATGGCACCAGAGTGTGGCTTATGTTGTCAGAGGGGCTGCTAAAACTGCCTCGTGTAGAGTACCAAGTGCCGAGGTTGCTGCTCAGATGTTCTAAGAGCGATGCTCAAATATATGGTCAAACTTGATCGGATTGCTGCTCAGGAATGACTGGCCTGATGATCAGACATTGCAAGGGTGCTGTTCCAGAGTGACTGGACTGTTGCAAAATAGGCCATGTCTGCCTGAACATATCATGGGAGCTTGACACATATGTAAGTGGGTATACTCATTGTCGCAAGGGCTCTACACAAATATCTTGTGTCTTTCTCAGTTGCAGAAGTTTGTGCTGCTTAATTATGAAAGTCATCCTGTTCAGTTGGCCCAAAGGCCCTGCTTAAATGTGCCTTGGGAGCTGCTGACGGTGCCAGGGATTCTGCTGAAGTAGGCCAAGGGTGCTGCCCAAATATGACACGGGTGACGTGCAGCTAATGAAATGTGCCAGGTTGCTACTGCCTTGTTCTCCCACTGCCTGCTCCTCCATCATGTAGCTGACATTAGAGATACCAGTGACACTGCGCTCTTCTGCCATGTTCATGCTCTGTCTCTTGTTGTGCAGTCTCGCCCTCTGCTGCCTTTCTCACCGAGGTCTCATGGTGGTTGCTTTGCAGGTCTATCGCTTGTTCCACATCAGACACCAGTGAAGATGACTGCTTGTGAGATATTGGGTGGGATCAGGACATGAATGTCTGAACAGAGAGCAGGATTGGTTCTTAAAACCTGCTGGACCGCACCAGATTCTTAGCCTCTGCTCCATTGGCCGACTTTCGGCTTTAATTAAAGTTAAATTGATGGAGGCTAGCCACAGTTAAAATGCATAAGTCAGATATACAGGTGACCCCACCACCAGGCAGACAATCCCTCTTGATCCAAACTGATTCCCAGCTTTGCTGGATACAACAAGGCTTTTTTAATTTCCTGTTTGGGTAAAGCTTGCTTCACGTTCAGAAAAGCTAATCTTCCCCCCAATAATACATGGGCCATATAATTTGGGAAAATGCACAGCGTACTATCTATGGGCCATGATCCCTAGTACTTGCAGGATGTACTCTCGTTCTCTGCAATTTAATATTCAGGCCACCATGGGCTTGAGAGCTGCCCAAGCGGCTGGTGGAAGTCATGTGACTCTGCATCCTGTCTACCATCAAGAGTTGTGTAATTGTCCTTTCACGTATGTTATCTGTCAGCCATTTCCCTCCCCTCCTCATCTTCCGGTGCATCCACCAGATTGATATTATTGCACATGGAGCACCCTTCCACGTCCACAGATCTGTGATGGAGCAATTCTACCTCCACCTTCAGTTCTTCCACTAGCTCCTGCAGACCTCTTACACTATTGTTTCTATTGTCTTCAATATATCCTCAGCATCAGCGCCACCGCTATTGAGTCCCCAGACTTGCCCATCAGGCCCTCCTTGACTCATTTGGGCTTCACCATTGTGTAGCCAAGCACTCCTGCAGCGAGTGTGTTAACCCATTTCAGTAGTGGACCTACAAGACCACACAGCCAAAAGGCAACCCCCCATCAATTGTGTCACAGTGTTGCTTTCCCTGCATCCTAAATGACAGTCAGTTTATTGATCTCTATACTCACCCTTGCATGGCTGTTCACCGGCCAAATACTCTTGCTGGAGGCTTACCTCTTCTGTGTATCACCACCCTTGCCAATCATTGCCTTACTGCCATAGGTGACGGGAGCCACATATGCTTTCCACCTGCCCCACTTATGCCTACACCTTGCTGATCTTCCAGTCTCTTCACATCACTCACTGCCTCGGGGAAAACATAATTTGTTCACCTTACACAACAGACATCTTGGCTCGTTAATATCGTGTAATGCCTCGCATGATCGCCTTATCACTTATTAGTGAGCCCTGACCCGCAGTTCTGGTCGCGGCTCTATGTGTAAGTTTCTGTACCGCAGTCGGCGTGCAGCCAGCCTGAGGGGCCCTCAGGTCCATTAAGCTTCGATGCCGGTGCGTAGAGTACTCGCAGCAATCAAGCTCAATTGGCCCCCCCAAGAATGTTTTCAATCACTCGGTGGTCCGTGTTCTCCAGACCTTAGCTAGGGAGGTTGCTCAAAGATTTGTGACCTTTCCCAGATAATAAATGCAGGATTCCTTTTGTGGCGGGGTGGCCGGGAGAGAGCAGCACAAGAGCATGTCTTGATCCAACGCACACCTGTTCAAGCCACCCTAATTTCTGAGACCCTTGCAGATCCCATTGGCTGCTATGTCTTCTGTTTTGCTTCCAGATTTGACAAACTAGGACATGAAGAATCCGCTTGGTTGCACAATCAATAAGTTGTGTCTTAAATTTTGTATGTGTCTCATTTTTGCAAATTCTTAAGGAACTGAAGAAGTAAAATTTCCAAAAAAGTGGAAGGATTTCTAAACTTTTATGCATGGAATTGTATAAGTTCCTTTCCCAAAGTTAAAATAAGATGTGCATTTGTATTTGATCAATTTACTTATACCAGCCAAGCGTTAAAAGTGAAACCGTGAGTGTATAAACTTTGACTGTACAGTAAGGGCATGTATGTGTGTGTATTCTGTATGTGTGTGTGCGCAGGTATCTGTATACATCTGTGAACGTTTGCCAATAAGTGCAACTTTGCATGCATGCCTGGACAGAGATTTGAGCCCAGCGCCTTCTTCTGAACACTCGCGCTCTCCAAGAGTAAAATTCAATCTTTTGGCAAACATCAATTTATCACATGGTTTATTTATGAAAAATGACTCTCTACCTCATTATTTTTTGAAGCACTGTAATTTAAACATGTGAGAGGCAGTGCTGAGGGCTGCTATGATAATGCAGATAATGATGTGATTAGCAAAGTTCTTTGTGGATATATTTAGACACGTAAGGACCGCAGCGAGCATCCGCGACCCCAAAGATGGCCCACTTCAGAGCAGTTCATTAACTTGAATGGGCTCCTCATCTAGGACAGCTTCCCTTCCATCACCCTTGAGCCACTCCTCTTCAACACATGTAGGACACTTGAAGCAGAGAGCTGTTGCAGCTCTGCTGTCTGTCGTATGAGGCCTTCTCGCTACAACCGGGGCTTGAGGGCTGAGGGGGAAGGACTTCATTCCCTTTACTCTCTCGGCCTCCTGGTGTTCATCTGTGTCTTTTTATTTCTCACACTCTCCACGTGGATTTTGTGTCAGTCGAATCTGAGAGTACAGCACCTGCAAGAAGGGCAGAGTGAAAGCCAACTCTCTATGATACAGACTGGAACAGTTTGTCACTCCTAGGGCTATGTAGGATTTGCCGGGTTACGACAGCAACCCCACAATCTTCCAAGAGAACCCGTGCCTCGAGCCCATCATGATAGCCCCTGTGATTCAAAGAGGGGGACAGAGACCCCCCACAAGTAGGTGCAGTGAGTGACTCTACACACCTGAATGGGGATGTCTGGGGGGTCCATGGGACCTCTTTTTCTACCTTTCAGAGAACGACCTTAATAGCATACTCACTGTACCCCTTATCTTAGTGGCGCACACTCAGTGCACCTTCTGGTGGCCTCTTCATCTCTGTGCCCACGTCTCCATAATACAACACGTGTCCAGTGGCAAAGTGTTTCCCTCATTTGCAAGGAGCCATACCCCCTTAAGACAACACCAGCACTTTATGTGCATAGGGGTATCTATATTACAGGAGGGGCCACACCCACACTGTAATACTGCAGTCCCCCGTTGGGGTGGAGGAATTCTTTTGAGCAGAAAACTCAGACACTTGTGCCCTGTAATATCGCCTATAGAGTTACATACTGCAGCCTTCCAGGCTTCCTCTTCTTCAAGGTCTGTCTATTAGATTCTCAGTTCATACAGGCACATGCATCAACGGTTTTTGCGAGCGCAAACGGTGCGATTCGCAAAAATCAGCCGTTTGCGCTCGCAAATTGCCCTTTAGCGATGCATGAAAGTGTCTGGCAAGCGCAATTTAAGAATTCTATATTTTTTGCGAGTTCCTAAATTTCGATTGCATTTAAGGAATCGCAATTTGTGATTCCTTAAATGCAATCGAAGAAGTACTTTGAAATAGCGATTTCGCTATTTGGGACTGCAAATTACAGTGAAATCAAACTGGTCTGTAATTTGCTAAAACTTTGAAAAATGCAATAAAATGTGTTTTTCAAAGTTTCAGGTTACACACACACATGCCCTTGGGGCATGTGTGTGCGCAACATGGGTGCCCATCACAATTTCAGGGGTACAACAGGGTGTCCTTTTGACACCTTTGCACCCTTGAAATTGCATGCGTAATTTGCGAGTACATATTGGTACTCGCAAATTGTGCATGCAATTTCCTATTCATTCCTATGAATGGGAAGCCATTCCTTAATTGCGACTCGCAATTTGCGACACGCAATTAAGGAATGTTTAGAAATCGCTATTTTAATAGCGATTCTTACATGCATAGGCTTTTGAGAGTCCCTAATTGTGATTCCTTAATAATCGCAATTAAGGACTCGCAAAAGCATTTCTTGATACATGTACCCCTAAGCCTTTTCATCTCATTTCTCTTAAAGCATTTTCAGTAAATGTGATCAAATTTCTCCATTACGACATACAATCGTGTATCTCATTTGCACGAGAATGACTAGACACTTAATGGAAGAGCCTGATGGCTTGCACTTTGGTGCATCTGCGACAGATTAGACTACAAGTAAGAATTGATGCGGATTTTGAAAATGGCTTCCAGGGTGAGTCTAGGGCACAGCGTTAATTAAAGAGTGCTATTCCTGGGGGTGTAGACAAGATGGCTGAACTTGTACCGTCCCATCTTGGAATTTAAATAGCAATAGACGCCATTCATTTTGCTTTAAATACAAGCGATCATGAGCGGCCTTTTAGCTAAGTCTGAATTCTTAGGGGAAATGTGAAAACAGATGGCTATTATGCGTTCCTGTGTCTGCCAGTATGGAACACTGTTACCAAGAGTGGCATGTGGGAGTACTTCAGGGAAATAGGGTCAGAGGAGCTCGGCACATCAGGGTTTACGTTTCAGGAAAAAAAGTCTGCTGCTATAATTCGTGAAGACATTTCTCCTTCTTGGTCCATGCTTTGTTTTATTAATACTACGTAGTTTAAAAAAGAAAAGGTGTTTTCACACAAATCTTTACCCACTCTAATCTTTAGTAACAGTGGAAAACAATGGTAAAAAATCAGGAGGGAGAAAGGAAAAATGTTTAATACATTAAGGCAATGTACACACCAGTCTCTTGTGCTACTCTTGGTTGGGTGTCTAAATGTTTTCTCCTGGAACCCTGACTTTCCAGGTTTGTGGAAAGCTTTCCTCCCTGGAAGCCCTTCTACCATGCTGTTTTGTTGGCCTTCACCTGCCTTTTGTCTGTTGTGAGCTGTGGCATGGGATGGCAATGGGTTCCACGGGCGAAGAACATGCCCAGGGCTTTAACCTGGCAGCTTAACCCCTTCGATGCTCATGACGGAACGGTTCCGTCATGAGCATCGGTTGGGCTGTGCTCATGACGGAACCGTTCCGTCATGAGGACAGCCCCCGGGGGAAGCGCTGGCGCTCCCCCCCTTGTCCCTCGATCTTGGCCCCCTTTACGGGGGTGGCAGCGGAAGAGCTTCCGCTGCCACCCCCGACCCCCCCCGAGCCCCCCCACGCTTTCTGATGACGTCAGCGCGCACAGCGCGCGCCGGCGTCATCAGGAAGCGTTGGACGCGCTGGAATCCATTTCTTCCAGCGCGTCCGAGGGGAGCAGAGGTAGGTGTTTGGCGTCTGGTGGGGGCCGCGGCGGTGAAATCTCTAGTATTGAGGCATCGGGGGAGAGGAAAGAGTATTTCCTCTCCCCCGATCTCTCAATACAGGGCATTCCTGCTCCACGATCGCGCACAGCGTCGCGATCGTGGAGTAGGGATGCCCCACTAGACACCAGGGATTTTGGATTTGGAGTTTGGGAAGCGACCCCTTAGGCAAGGGTCGCTTCCTTGGGGACGAAAATTTGGCAAAGTCTTTTCTGCCCCCCCTGGGGGCAGATCGGCCCGCTTTCTGCGCGTTTCTGCCCCCGGGGGGGGCAGAAAAGCCCACTAGTCACCAGGGATGCTGTTCCTACTATGTAGGAAGCGACCCCTTGGGCAAGGGTCGCTTCCTTGGGGGCAAATTTTGTTGAAGTCTTTTCTGCCCCCCCTGGGGGCAGATCGGTCCGCTTTCTGCGCGTTTCTGCCCCCGGGGGGGGCAGAAAAGCCCACTAGACACCAGGGATGTCTATTTCGTTATGTAGGAAGCGACCCCTTGGGCAAGGGTCGCTTCCTAGGGTGGTAAAGTGATTAGGAGACTTTTCTGCCCCCCCTGGGGGCAGATCGGTCGTCTTTCTGCCCGTTTCTGCCCCCAGGGGGGGCAGAAAAGCCCACTAGACACCAGGGATGTCTTTTTCTTTATGTAGGAAGCGACCCCTTGGGCAAGGGTCGCTTCCTTTGCGGCCTAATTTTTTAGAATACTTTTCTGCCCCCCCCTGGGGGCAGATTGGTCGTCTTTCTGTCCGTTTCTGCTCTTTGGGGGGGGGGCAGAAAAGCCCACTAGACACCAGGGATATAAATATTATTGTAGGAAGCGACCCCTTGGGCAAGGGTCGCTTCCTTGGGCCCCTAAATGTTTTGAAGACTTTTCTGCCCCCTCTGTGGGCAGATCGGTTTTATTTTTTTGCCGTTTCTGCTCCCATTGGAGGCAGAAAAGCCCACTAGACACCAGGGAATTAGTTCAATTAGAAATAGAAGTGACCCCTCGCTTCCAGGGTGCAATTTGTTATATGTATTTGGGTCACCTGCCCCGGGACTGAATAGCCTTTTTTTTCCTGCTGTTTTCTGCCTGACCTGGCACACAAACCGATTGACCATTTGGGTAGTGACATGGCATGTTATAATGTTTATTGTTATATGTTTTGTGATTTCCAATTGTAATGTTTTTTTTGTTTACTTTTTTGTTCTAGGTGAAGGCTTTTCTTCTGTTCACGGTGACATTTTGGTTCTGGTGGTTTTGCTGTTTGTGTAGTTTGGTAAGAGACTGTTTTTTTGTACAATGCAAATGTGTTTGATTTCTCTGCCTGTTTTTTTTTGCAAATGGTGTAATAATAGCAGTATGTTTGGTTTTTGAGTTTCAAAAACTTTTTGCATTGGTGCATGATGTGTATTTTGTTGTCTTGTGAGTAATTTTTTTTTTTTTCTTCTTTCTAGTTTGATATCGTTGGTCTTTGCTGTGTCACTGCAGAGTTTGTTTCTGGTGAGTGTAGCTGTCTCTTTTGATTTTGGATTGTATAGTTTTTGAGTACATTGATCTTATTGATATAAGGTACACATTTCTTTACTTACTTGGTTTGCACATTGTTGGTTGTTGTTGACTTGTTTGTGCAGTCTTCCATCTTAGTAGGTATAATGGCTAGCCGCAGGATGACTGCTCAGCAGGTTGTTGGTTTGCTGTTTGAGTCTTCCTCTGATATTGGGTCAGAGACTGACTCTGCTTCTGAGGGAGAGGGGGCAGGGGACGATTCTGGCAGTGAGTTTTCTCTCCGTATGGGGTCATCGGATGATGAAGATACTCTTAGCGCGGATGAAGTGCCTGTGTTAGAGGAGGAGACTGATGTGCCGATAGTGCGGCAAGAGGCATCTGGGCTGCAGGCTGGGACTGCAAGGCTTCCCGTTGGTGTAGTGCGGCAAGAGACATCTGGGCTGCAGGCTGGGACTGCAAGGCTTCCCGTTGGTGTAGTGCGGCAAGAGGCATCTGGGCTGCAGGCTGGGGCTGCAAGCCTTTCCGTTGGTGTAGTGCGGCAAGAGACATCTGGGCTGCAGGCTGGGGCTGCAAGTCTTCCCGTTGAAAGTGATGACCTCTGGGTTGCCCCTGGCATGGTGCAGCCGGAATTTCCTGAGTTTACTGGTGTTCCAGGGTCTAGAGTGAATACCGAGAACTTTTTGCCTGTAAATTTTTTTCAGTTGTTTATGGACGATGTGTTTTTGGCAGAGATTGTTGAGCAGACTAATTTGTATGCCGAACAGTTTTTGAGGGACAACAGTGCCAGTCTTAAGCCACACTCTAGAGCTACCCGGTGGACTCCCACAAATGTTGAAGAGATGAAGAAGTTCTTGGGTTTAACTTTTTTGATGGGCTTGCTAAGGAAGCCATCATTGGCTTCATATTGGTCTAGCAGTCCCTTGATGGCAACGTCTATTTTTCCTGCAGTCATGAGTCGTGACAGGTATTTGCTTCTGCTTCGGATGATGCACTTTGTAGATAATGGTTTAGCGTTGCCACGAGATCACCCTGATTGTGACCGTCTTTTTAAGATTAGGCCTGTCCTTGATCACTTTGTTGATCGATTTTCTGAGATTTATGCCCCTGGTAGAGAAATTGCAGTGGATGAGTCTTTGGTGTTGTTCAAGGGCCGCTTGGTTTTTAGGCAATACATTCCTAGTAAGAGGGCACGCTATGGAATAAAGCTGTATATGCTGTGTGACAGTAGGACTGGATATGTCTCTAATTTCAGGGTGTACACCGGTAAGGAATCTAGGTTTAACCTCCCTGGTTGTCCGTCCACTTTTGGAGTGACTGAGAAAATTGTTTGGGAACTTGGAAGAGGATTTTTTAACAAAGGCCACCATTTATATGTAGATAACTTCTACACTGGTGTACGGTTGTTCAGGGAATTGGCCAAAGTGGACACTTTTGCTTGTGGCACAGTTCGCTGTAACCGTAAAGGTTTTCCGAAAGAACTTGTTTGTCAAAAGCTTGTGCGGGGACAGTGCAGTGCGTTGCGTTGCCAGGAGCTTCTTGCTGTGAAGTTTACAGACAGGAGAGATGTCTACATGCTGACTTCCATCCATGATGAAAGCACTGCACCTGTGACTGTTTGGGGTCAGGTCGCTGAAGCGCGCAAACCTGTATGTGTTTTAGACTATAATAGGTACATGGGTGGTGTTGACAGAGTAGATCAGAGGTTGGAACCTTACACTGCTCTTCGTAAGGCTTACATTTGGTACAAGAAGTTGGCTATCCATCTTTTCCACTTGGCAATGTTTAATGCTTTTGTTGTGTTCCAGGATTCTTGCCCTGAGTCAAAGATGACTTTTGTTAAGTTTCAGGAGTCTGTAATAGGCAGCCTTGTTGTAGTGGAACAGGCAAGTGTTCCTAGAGTTGGACTGGTGGAGGATGTTGCTAGATTGAAAGAACGCCACTTTCCAGAACACATTCCTCCCACACCCGCAAAAGATTTTCCCAGTAGGAGATGTAGAGTCTGTTGGCGAAGAGGTTTGCGGAAGGAGAGTCGTATGTACTGCCCCGATTGTCCCTCTCATCCTGCACTGTGTCTCTCTGCTTGTTTTAGAGCGTACCACACGCGAAAAAAATTTTGGGAGGATTCTTGAGTGGTAAAGTGAACTGGCTGGTCTGTATTCTTTGGATAATTTGATTCTGTTTCAATGTTGGTGTTAGTGCAATGTATTTAGTTGCTGATTTTCTGTTAGAAGATTTGTATCTATTTGCAATTTGTTTGTGTTTTTATTTTTTTCTAAAAAAATCCAAAATGTGATGGCGGTGTGTGTAGGCTTGCGCTTGGCTGTTGGTGTGTGTGGACTGGCACTTGGTTGGTGGTGTGCGTGGAATGGTGCTTGGCTGACGGTGTGCGTGGACTGGCGGTGTGCATGGACTGGCGGTGTGCGTGGACTGGTGCGTGGCTGGTGGTGTGCGTGGAATGGTGCTTGGCTGGCGGTGTGCGTGGCTGGTGGTGTGCGTGGAATGGTGCTTGGCTGGCGGTGTGCGTGGAATGGTGCTTGGCTGGTGGTGTGCGTGGAATGGTGCTTGGCTGGCGCTGTGCGTGGACTGGTACTTGGCTGGCAGTGTGTGTGGACTGGTGGTGTGTGCGGACTGGTGTTTGGCTGGTGGTGTCCGTGGACTGGAGCTTGGCTGGTGGTGTCCGTGGACTGGAGCTTGTCTGGTGGTGTGTGTGGACTGGAGCTTGGCTGGCGGTGTGCGTGGAATGGTGCTTGTCTGGTGGTGTCCGTGGACTGGAGCTTGGCTGGCGGTGTAGGTGGATTGGCGATTGGCTGCCGGTGTGCCTGGACTGGCGATTGGATGGCGGTGTGCCTGGACTGGCGCTTGGCTAGCGGTGTGCGTGGACTGGCGTTTGGCTAGCGGTGTGTGTCGACCGGTGCTTGGCTGGCTGTGTGCGAGTAGTGACTTTCTGCTGGTCACTACACACACTGCTAGCTGAGTGCCACTCCACGCAATCCTTCTGCCTGTGTAGTTGCTGTGTCTGGATTGTGGGCGTGTGAAAGTGATGGGCCCTTGAATGGCGCTGTGTGCCGGTGTGAGTTTTGTTATGTGATGGGCCCGCGGCTGGCGGTGTGAATGGTTTTGTATGTCTCACACGTATGAAAGGTGTATGAATGGCCTGTAAAGAGGTTGGTGCCTTGTCGTGGCTTTACAGCTCACGAGCTGTGAGTCAATGGTTCAGTTTCTTGCCCTTTCAATTATTACCAGTGCATTTCATTTTTTGTGAAATCACTTGGTAATACAATTTTATCTACTGAACCATCACTCACCCTCGTGCCAAATCCAACCAGTATGTGCGTGTGCTTGCGGGTTAGATGACTGTGCAGTAATATTTGTTTTTTTGAAGCAGGGTGTACCTTGTCCCTTTTTGGTGATTTTTGTACTGTGTTGCTTTTGTACCTGGTGGTGCGAATGGTCTTGTTTGTATCACGTATGAAAGGTGTGTGAATGGCCTGTAAAGCGGTTGGTGCCTTGACGTGGCTTTACAGCTCACGAGCTGCAAGTCATTGGTTTGGTTTTTTGTGAATTTAATTATTGACAGTGCATTTCATATTTGTGAAATCTCTTGTTAATAAAATTTAATACACTGAACCATGACTTGCCCTCGTGCCAAATCCAACCAGTATGTGTGTGTGTTTGAGGAATAGATGGTTGTGCAGGAATCTTTTTTTTTTGTTTCTCTGCCAAGGTACACTTTCCATGTAAGAATAACCCACCAACTGTAGATATTGTCGAAAACCTTTGGGAGTTTATGGTGATGTCTCTCTAGTGATTTGAAAAATATTTTTTATCCCCATTGTCCTGTAAACCTCAAATTGTCTGCCACATTTTCTTTGCAGTATTATTCCTAAATTCTCACGCTGTAGTAACAATAGGTAATCTGGTTATGCAAGGGGGGTTACTTTTGTTTTTTGCCCAGGGATCGGCGGGCATCTAGGGAAACCTTTCCAACCCACGCATTTCTGAAAAGTAGACACTCGGCGGCTTCCAGGGAGGTATGGCTTGCGTGGATCCCCCAACGTTTCCTTACCTAGAATCCCCTGCAAACCTCAATTTTTGCCCAAATAATCACTTTTTTCACACATTTTGGGGTGGGAAAGTAGTGGCATCACCGGGCTCACACAAATTTACCACCACCCAGCGTTCCCCCAGGTCTCCCGGTAAAAATGGTGCCTCACTTGTGTGGGAGGCCCAAGTACCCGCGGCAGGCAAGGGCCCCAAAGGTAGTGAGGACACCTCTAGATGGCCTATCGCCAAACCACCTGGTTTTGCAAGGGGGGTCACTTTGGTTTTTGGCCCGGTGCGCGGCGGCCATCTAGGGAAACCTACCAAACCCAGGCATTTTTGAAAACTAGACACCCGGCGGCTTCCAGGGAGGTATGGCTTGCGTGGATCCCCCAACGTTTCCTTACCCAGAATCCCCTGCAAACCTCAATTTTTGCTCAAAAAATCACTTTTTTCACACATTTTGGGGTGGGAAAGTAGTGGCATCACCGGGCTCACACAAATTTACCACCACCCAGCGTTCCCCCAGGTCTCCCGGTAAAAATGGTGCCTCACTTGTGTGGGAGGCCCAAGTACCCGCGGCAGGCAAGGGCCCCAAAGGTAGTGAGGCCACCTCAAGATGGCCTATCGCCAAACCACCTGGTTTTGCAAGGGGGGTCACTTTGGTTTTTGGCCCGGTGCGCGGCGGCCATCTAGGGAAACCTACCAAACCCAGGCATTTTTGAAAACTAGACACCCGGCGGCTTCCAGGGAGGTATGGCTTGCGTGGATCCCCCAACGTTTCCTTACCCAGAATCCCCTGCAAACCTCAATTTTTGCTCAAAAAATCACTTTTTTCACACATTTTGGGGTGGGAAAGTAGTGGCATCACCGGGCTCACACAAATTTACCACCACCCAGCGTTCCCCCAGGTCTCCCGGTAAAAATGGTGCCTCACTTGTGTGGGAGGCCCAAGTACCCGCGGCAGGCAAGGGCCCCAAAGGTAGTGAGGCCACCTCAAGATGGCCTATCGCCAAACCACCTGGTTTTGCAAGGGGGGTCACTTTGGTTTTTGGCCCGGTGCGCGGCGGCCATCTAGGGAAACCTACCAAACCCAGGCATTTTTGAAAACTAGACACCCGGCGGCTTCCAGGGAGGTATGGCTTTTGTGGATCCCCCAACGTTTCCTTACCCAGAATCCCCTGCAAACCTCAATTTTTGCTCAAAAAATCACTTTTTTCACACATTTTGGGGTGGGAAAGTAGTGGCATCACCGGGCTCACACAAATTTACCACCACCCAGCGTTCCCCCAGGTCTCCCGGTAAAAATGGTGCCTCACTTGTGTGGGAGGCCCAAGTACCCGCGGCAGGCAAGGGCCCCAAAGGTAGTGAGGCCACCTCAAGATGGCCTATCGCCAAACCACCTGGTTTTGCAAGGGGGGTCACTTTGGTTTTTGGCCCGGTGCGCGGCGGCCATCTAGGGAAACCTACCAAACCCAGGCATTTTTGAAAACTAGACACCCGGCGGCTTCCAGGGAGGTATGGCTTGCGTGGATCCCCCAACGTTTCCTTACCCAGAATCCCCTGCAAACCTCAATTTTTGCTCAAAAAATCACTTTTTTCACACATTTTGGGGTGGGAAAGTAGTGGCATCACCGGGCTCACACAAATTTACCACCACCCAGCGTTCCCCCAGGTCTCCCGGTAAAAATGGTGCCTCACTTGTGTGGGAGGCCCAAGTACCCGCGGCAGGCAAGGGCCCCAAAGGTAGTGAGGCCACCTCAAGATGGCCTATTGCCAAACCACCTGGTTTTGCAAGGGGGGTCACTTTGGTTTTTGGCCCGGTGCGCGGCGGCCATCTAGGGAAACCTACCAAACCCAGGCATTTTTGAAAACTAGACACCCGGCGGCTTCCAGGGAGGTATGGCTTGCGTGGATCCCCCAACGTTTCCTTACCCAGAATCCCCTGCAAACCTCAATTTTTGCTCAAAAAATCACTTTTTTCACACATTTTTGGGTGGGAAAGTAGTGGCATCACCGGGCTCACACAAATTTACCACCACCCAGCGTTCCCCCAGGTCTCCCGGTAAAAATGGTGCCTCACTTGTGTGGGAGGCCCAAGTACCCGCGGCAGGCAAGGGCCCCAAAGGTAGTGAGGCCACCTCAAGATGGCCTATCGCCAAACCACCTGGTTTTGCAAGGGGGGTCACTTTGGTTTTTGGCCCGGTGCGCGGCGGCCATCTAGGGAAACCTACCAAACCCAGGCATTTTTGAAAACTAGACACCCGGCGGCTTCCAGGGAGGTATGGCTTGCGTGGATCCCCCAACGTTTCCTTACCCAGAATCCCCTGCAAACCTCAATTTTTGCTCAAAAAATCACTTTTTTCACACATTTTGGGGTGGGAAAGTAGTGGCATCACCGGGCTCACACAAATTTACCACCACCCAGCGTTCCCCCAGGTCTCCCGGTAAAAATGGTGCCTCACTTGTGTGGGAGGCCCAAGTACCCGCGGCAGGCAAGGGCCCCAAAGGTAGTGAGGCCACCTCAAGATGGCCTATTGCCAAACCACCTGGTTTTGCAAGGGGGGTCACTTTGGTTTTTGGCCCGGTGCGCGGCGGCCATCTAGGGAAACCTACCAAACCCAGGCATTTTTGAAAACTAGACACCCGGCGGCTTCCAGGGAGGTATGGCTTGCGTGGATCCCCCAACGTTTCCTTACCCAGAATCCCCTGCAAACCTCAATTTTTGCTCAAAAAATCACTTTTTTCACACATTTTGGGGTGGGAAAGTAGTGGCATCACCGGGCTCACACAAATTTACCACCACCCAGCGTTCCCCCAGGTCTCCCGGTAAAAATGGTGCCTCACTTGTGTGGGAGGCCCAAGTACCCGCGGCAGGCAAGGGCCCCAAAGGTAGTGAGGCCACCTCAAGATGGCCTATCGCCAAACCACCTGGTTTTGCAAGGGGGGTCACTTTGGTTTTTGGCCCGGTGCGCGGCGGCCATCTAGGGAAACCTACCAAACCCAGGCATTTTTGAAAACTAGACACCCGGCGGCTTCCAGGGAGGTATGGCTTGCGTGGATCCCCCAACGTTTCCTTACCCAGAATCCCCTGCAAACCTCAATTTTTGCTCAAAAAATCACTTTTTTCACACATTTTGGGGTGGGAAAGTAGTGGCATCACCGGGCTCACACAAATTTACCACCACCCAGCGTTCCCCCAGGTCTCCCGGTAAAAATGGTGCCTCACTTGTGTGGGAGGCCCAAGTACCCGCGGCAGGCAAGGGCCCCAAACGTAGTGAGGCGACCTTTGGGATAGGCAATGTTGATGTTGCCTCACTACGTTTGGGGCCCTTGCCTGCCGCGGGTACTTGGGCCTCCCACACAAGTGAGGCACCATTTTTACCGGGAGACCTGGGGGAACGCTGGGTGGTGGTAAATTTGTGTGAGCCCGGTGATGCCACTACTTTCCCACCCCAAAATGTGTGAAAAAAGTGATTTTTTGAGCAAAAATTGAGGTTTGCAGGGGATTCTGGGTAAGGAAACGTTGGGGGATCCACGCAAGCCATACCTCCCTGGAAGCCGCCGGGTGTCTAGTTTTCAAAAATGCCTGGGTTTGGTAGGTTTCCCTAGATGGCCGCCGCGCACCGGGCCAAAAACCAAAGTGACCCCCCTTGCAAAACCAGGTGGTTTGGCGATAGGCCATCTTGAGGTGGCCTCACTACCTTTGGGGCCCTTGCCTGCCGCGGGTACTTGGGCCTCCCACACAAGTGAGGCACCATTTTTACCGGGAGACCTGGGGGAACGCTGGGTGGTGGTAAATTTGTGTGAGCCCGGTGATGCCACTACTTTCCCACCCCAAAATGTGTGAAAAAAGTGATTTTTTGAGCAAAAATTGAGGTTTGCAGGGGATTCTGGGTAAGGAAACGTTGGGGGATCCACGCAAGCCATACCTCCCTGGAAGCCGCCGGGTGTCTAGTTTTCAAAAATGCCTGGGTTTGGTAGGTTTCCCTAGATGGCCGCCGCGCACCGGGCCAAAAACCAAAGTGACCCCCCTTGCAAAACCAGGTGGTTTGGCGATAGGCCATCTTGAGGTGGCCTCACTACCTTTGGGGCCCTTGCCTGCTGCGGGTACTTGGGCCTCCCACACAAGTGAGGCACCATTTTTACCGGGAGACCTGGGGGAACGCTGGGTGGTGGTAAATTTGTGTGAGCCCGGTGATGCCACTACTTTCCCACCCCAAAATGTGTGAAAAAAGTGATTTTTTGAGCAAAAATTGAGGTTTGCAGGGGATTCTGGGTAAGGAAACGTTGGGGGATCCACGCAAGCCATACCTCCCTGGAAGCCGCCGGGTGTCTAGTTTTCAAAAATGCCTGGGTTTGGTAGGTTTCCCTAGATGGCCGCTGCGCACCGGGCCAAAAACCAAAGTGACCCCCCTTGCAAAACCAGGTGGTTTGGCGATAGGCCATCTTGAGGTGGCCTCACTACCTTTGGGGCCCTTGCCTGCCGCGGGTACTTGGGCCTCCCACACAAGTGAGGCACCATTTTTACCGGGAGACCTGGGGGAACGCTGGGTGGTGGTAAATTTGTGTGAGCCCGGTGATGCCACTACTTTCCCACCCCAAAATGTGTGAAAAAAGTGATTTTTTGAGCAAAAATTGAGGTTTGCTGGGGATTCTGGGTAAGGAAACGTTGGGGGATCCACGCAAGCCATACCTCCCTGGAAGCCGCCGGGTGTCTAGTTTTCAAAAATGCCTGGGTTTGGTAGGTTTCCCTAGATGGCCGCCGCGCACCGGGCCAAAAACCAAAGTGACCCCCCTTGCAAAACCAGGTGGTTTGGCGATAGGCCATCTTGAGGTGGCCTCACTACCTTTGGGGCCCTTGCCTGCCGCGGGTACTTGGGCCTCCCACACAAGTGAGGCACCATTTTTACTGGGAGACCTGGGGGAACGCTGGGTGGTGGTAAATTTGTGTGAGCCCGGTGATGCCACTACTTTCCCACCCCAAAATGTGTGAAAAAAGTGATTTTTTGAGCAAAAATTGAGGTTTGCAGGGGATTCTGGGTAAGGAAACGTTGGGGGATCCACGCAAGCCATACCTCCCTGGAAGCCGCCGGGTGTCTAGTTTTCAAAAATGCCTGGGTTTGGTAGGTTTCCCTAGATGGCCGCCGCGCACCGGGCCAAAAACCAAAGTGACCCCCCTTGCAAAACCAGGTGGTTTGGCGATAGGCCATCTTGAGGTGGCCTCACTACCTTTGGGGCCCTTGCCTGCCGCGGGTACTTGGGACTCCCACACAAGTGAGGCACCATTTTTACCGGGAGACCTGGGGGAACGCTGGGTGGTGGTAAATTTGTGTGAGCCCGGTGATGCCACTACTTTCCCACCCCAAAATGTGTGAAAAAAGTGATTTTTTGAGCAAAAATTGAGGTTTGCAGGGGATTCTGGGTAAGGAAACGTTGGGGGATCCACGCAAGCCATACCTCCCTGGAAGCCGCCGGGTGTCTAGTTTTCAAAAATGCCTGGGTTTGGTAGGTTTCCCTAGATGGCCGCCGCGCACCGGGCCAAAAACCAAAGTGACCCCCCTTGCAAAACCAGGTGATTTGGCGATAGGCCATCTTGAGGTCGCCTCACTACGTTTGGGGCCCTTGCCTGCCGCGGGTACTTGGGCCTCCCACACAAGTGAGGCACCATTTTTACCGGGAGACCTGGGGGAACGCTGGGTGGTGGTAAATTTGTGTGAGCCCGGTGATGCCACTACTTTCCCACCCCAAAATGTGTGAAAAAAGTGATTTTTTGAGCAAAAATTGAGGTTTGCAGGGGATTCTGGGTAAGGAAACGTTGGGGGATCCACGCAAGCCATACCTCCCTGGAAACCGCCGGGTGTCTAGTTTTCAGAAATGTATAGGTTTGCTAGGTTTCCCTAGGTGCCGGCAGGGCTAGGGTACAAAATCTACAGCTAGTCACTTTGCCAAAAAAAGGGTCATTTTTCACTCCAAAACCATGTTGCGTTTTGCGCCGTTTCCTGTCGCGGGCACTAGGCCGACCCGCACAAGTGAGGTACCATTTTTCTCGTAGGACTTTGGGGAACGCGGGGTGGGTGGAAATTTGTGGATCCACGCAGATTCCAGAACTTTCCATCACAGAAATGTGGGGAAAATGTGTTTTTTTTGTCAATTTTTTACGTTTGCAAGGGATTCTGGGTAACAGACCATGGTGGGAGGCAGTCAAGTCACCCCATCCTGGATTCCCCTGGGTGTCTAGTTTTCAGAAATGTATAGGTTTGCTAGGTTTCCCTAGGTGCCGGCAGGGCTAGGGTACAAAATCTACAGCTAGTCACTTTGCCAAAAAAAGGGTCATTTTTCACTCCAAAACCACGTTGCGTTTTGCGCCGTTTCCTGTCGCGGGCACTAGGCCGACCCGCACAAGTGAGGTACCATTTTTCTCGTAGGACTTTGGGGAACGCGGGGTGGGTGGAAATTTGTGGATCCACGCAGATTCCAGAACTTTCCATCACAGAAATGTGGGGAAAATGTGTTTTTTTTGTCAATTTTTTACGTTTGCAAGGGATTCTGGGTAACAGACCATGGTGGGAGGCAGTCAAGTCACCCCATCCTGGATTCCCCTGGGTGTCTAGTTTTCAGAAATGTATAGGTTTGCTAGGTTTCCCTAGGTGCCGGCAGGGCTAGGGTACAAAATCTACAGCTAGTCACTTTGCCAAAAAAAGGGTCATTTTTCACTCCAAAACCACGTTGCGTTTTGCGCCGTTTCCTGTCGCGGGCACTAGGCCAACCCGCACAAGTGAGGTACCATTTTTCTCGTAGGACTTTGGGGAACGCGGGGTGGGTGGAAATTTGTGGATCCACGCAGATTCCAGAACTTCCCATCACAGAAATGTGGGGAAAATGTGTTTTTTTTGTCAATTTTTTACGTTTGCAAGGGATTCTGGGTAACAGACCATGGTGGGAGGCAGTCAAGTCACCCCATCCTGGATTCCCCTGGGTGTCTAGTTTTCAGAAATGTATAGGTTTGCTAGGTTTCCCTAGGTGCCGGCAGGGCTAGGGTACAAAATCTACAGCTAGTCACTTTGCCAAAAAAAGGGTCATTTTTCACTCCAAAACCATGTTGCGTTTTGCGCCGTTTCCTGTCGCGGGCACTAGGCCGACCCGCACAAGTGAGGTACCATTTTTCTCGTAGGACTTTGGGGAACGCGGGGTGGGTGGAAATTTGTGGATCCACGCAGATTCCAGAACTTTCCATCACAGAAATGTGGGGAAAATGTGTTTTTTTTGTCAATTTTTTACGTTTGCAAGGGATTCTGGGTAACAGACCATGGTGGGAGGCAGTCAAGTCACCCCATCCTGGATTCCCCTGGGTGTCTAGTTTTCAGAAATGTATAGGTTTGCTAGGTTTCCCTAGGTGCCGGCAGGGCTAGGGTACAAAATCTACAGCTAGTCACTTTGCCAAAAAAAGGGTCATTTTTCACTCCAAAACCACGTTGCGTTTTGCGCCGTTTCCTGTCGCGGGCACTAGGCCGACCCGCACAAGTGAGGTACCATTTTTCTCGTAGGACTTTGGGGAACGCGGGGTGGGTGGAAATTTGTGGATCCACGAAGATTCCAGAACTTTCCATCACAGAAATGTGGGGAAAATGTGTTTTTTTTGTCAATTTTTTACGTTTGCAAGGGATTCTGGGTAACAGACCATGGTGGGAGGCAGTCAAGTCACCCCATCCTGGATTCCCCTGGGTGTCTAGTTTTCAGAAATGTATAGGTTTGCTAGGTTTCCCTAGGTGCCGGCAGGGCTAGGGTACAAAATCTACAGCTAGTCACTTTGCCAAAAAAAGGGTCATTTTTCACTCCAAAACCATGTTGCGTTTTGCGCCGTTTCCTGTCGCGGGCACTAGGCCGACCCGCACAAGTGAGGTACCATTTTTCTCGTAGGACTTTGGGGAACGCGGGGTGGGTGGAAATTTGTGGATCCACGCAGATTCTAGAACTTTCCATCACAGAAATGTGGGGAAAATGTGTTTTTTTTGTCAATTTTTTACGTTTGCAAGGGATTCTGGGTAACAGACCATGGTGGGAGGCAGTCAAGTCACCCCATCCTGGATTCCCCTGGGTGTCTAGTTTTCAGAAATGTATAGGTTTGCTAGGTTTCCCTAGGTGCCGGCAGGGCTAGGGTACAAAATCTACAGCTAGTCACTTTGCCAAAAAAAGGGTCATTTTTCACTCCAAAACCACGTTGCGTTTTGCGCCGTTTCCTGTCGCGGGCACTAGGCCGACCCGCACAAGTGAGGTACCATTTTTCTCGTAGGACTTTGGGGAACGCGGGGTGGGTGGAAATTTGTGGATCCACGCAGATTCCAGAACTTTCCATCACAGAAATGTGGGGAAAATGTGTTTTTTTTGTCAATTTTTTACGTTTGCAAGGGATTCTGGGTAACAGACCATGGTGGGAGGCAGTCAAGTCACCCCATCCTGGATTCCCCTGGGTGTCTAGTTTTCAGAAATGTATAGGTTTGCTAGGTTTCCCTAGGTGCCGGCAGGGCTAGGGTACAAAATCTACAGCTAGTCACTTTGCCAAAAAAAGGGTCATTTTTCACTCCAAAACCATGTTGCGTTTTGCGCCGTTTCCTGTCGCGGGCACTAGGCCGACCCGCACAAGTGAGGTACCATTTTTCTCGTAGGACTTTGGGGAACGCGGGGTGGGTGGAAATTTGTGGATCCACGCAGATTCCAGAACTTTCCATCACAGAAATGTGGGGAAAATGTGTTTTTTTTGTCAATTTTTTACGTTTGCAAGGGATTCTGGGTAACAGACCATGGTGGGAGGCAGTCAAGTCACCCCATCCTGGATTCCCCTGGGTGTCTAGTTTTCAGAAATGTATAGGTTTGCTAGGTTTCCCTAGGTGCCGGCAGGGCTAGGGTACAAAATCTACAGCTAGTCACTTTGCCAAAAAAAGGGTCATTTTTCACTCCAAAACCACGTTGCGTTTTGCGCCGTTTCCTGTCGCGGGCACTAGGCCGACCCGCACAAGTGAGGTACCATTTTTCTCGTAGGACTTTGGGGAACGCGGGGTGGGTGGAAATTTGTGGATCCACGCAGATTCCAGAACTTTCCATCACAGAAATGTGGGGAAAATGTGTTTTTTTTGTCAATTTTTTACGTTTGCAAGGGATTCTGGGTAACAGACCATGGTGGGAGGCAGTCAAGTCACCCCATCCTGGATTCCCCTGGGTGTCTAGTTTTCAGAAATGTATAGGTTTGCTAGGTTTCCCTAGGTGCCGGCAGGGCTAGGGTACAAAATCTACAGCTAGTCACTTTGCCAAAAAAAGGGTCATTTTTCACTCCAAAACCACGTTGCGTTTTGCGCCGTTTCCTGTCGCGGGCACTAGGCTGACCCGCACAAGTGAGGTACCATTTTTCTCGTAGGACTTTGGGGAACGCGGGGTGGGTGGAAATTTGTGGATCCACGCAGATTCCAGAACTTTCCATCACAGAAATGTGGGGAAAATGTGTTTTTTTTGTCAATTTTTTACGTTTGCAAGGGATTCTGGGTAACAGACCATGGTGGGAGGCAGTCAAGTCACCCCATCCTGGATTCCCCTGGGTGTCTAGTTTTCAGAAATGTATAGGTTTGCTAGGTTTCCCTAGGTGCCGGCAGGGCTAGGGTACAAAATCTACAGCTAGTCACTTTGCCAAAAAAAGGGTCATTTTTCACTCCAAAACCATGTTGCGTTTTGCGCCGTTTCCTGTCGCGGGCACTAGGCCGACCCGCACAAGTGAGGTACCATTTTTCTCGTAGGACTTTGGGGAACGCGGGGTGGGTGGAAATTTGTGGATCCACGCAGATTCCAGAACTTTCCATCACAGAAATGTGGGGAAAATGTGTTTTTTTTGTCAATTTTTTACGTTTGCAAGGGATTCTGGGTAACAGACCATGGTGGGAGGCAGTCAAGTCACCCCATCCTGGATTCCCCTGGGTGTCTAGTTTTCAGAAATGTATAGGTTTGCTAGGTTTCCCTAGGTGCCGGCAGGGCTAGGGTACAAAATCTACAGCTAGTCACTTTGCCAAAAAAAGGGTCATTTTTCACTCCAAAACCACGTTGCGTTTTGCGCCGTTTCCTGTCGCGGGCACTAGGCCGACCCGCACAAGTGAGGTACCATTTTTCTCGTAGGACTTTGGGGAACGCGGGGTGGGTGGAAATTTGTGGATCCACGCAGATTCCAGAACTTTCCATCACAGAAATGTGGGGAAAATGTGTTTTTTTTGTCAATTTTTTACGTTTGCAAGGGATTCTGGGTAACAGACCATGGTGGGAGGCAGTCAAGTCACCCCATCCTGGATTCCCCTGGGTGTCTAGTTTTCAGAAATGTATAGGTTTGCTAGGTTTCCCTAGGTGCTGGCAGGGCTAGGGTACAAAATCTACAGCTAGTCACTTTGCCAAAAAAAGGGTCATTTTTCACTCCAAAACCACGTTGCGTTTTGCGCCGTTTCCTGTCGCGGGCACTAGGCCGACCCGCACAAGTGAGGTACCATTTTTCTCGTAGGACTTTGGGGAACGCGGGGTGGGTGGAAATTTGTGGATCCACGCAGATTCCAGAACTTTGCATCACAGAAATGTGGGGAAAATGTGGTTTTTTTTTCAATTTTTTACGTTTGCAAGGGATTCTGGGTAACAGACCATGGTGGGAGGCAGTCAAGTCACCCCATCCTGGATTCCCCTGGGTGTCTAGTTTTCAGAAATGTATAGGTTTGCTAGGTTTCCCTAGGTGCCGGCAGGGCTAGGGTACAAAATCTACAGCTAGTCACTTTGCCAAAAAAAGGGTCATTTTTCACTCCAAAACCACGTTGCGTTTTGCGCCGTTTCCTGTCGCGGGCACTAGGCCGACCCGCACAAGTGAGGTACCATTTTTCTCGTAGGACTTTGGGGAACGCGGGGTGGGTGGAAATTTGTGGATCCACGCAGATTCCAGAACTTTGCATCACAGAAATGTGGGGAAAATGTGGTTTTTTTTTCAATTTTTGACGTTTGCAAGGGATTCTGGGTAACAGACCATGGTGGGAGGCAGTCAAGTCACCCCATCCTGGATTCCCCTGGGTGTCTAGTTTTCAAAAATGTATAGGTTTGCTAGGTTTCCCTAGGTGCCGGCAGGGCTAGGGTTCAAAAACTACAGCTAGACTCTTTGCAAAAAAAGTGTAAATTTTCAGTGTGAAAATGTGGTGTGTTCACCTTAGGTTTTGAGCCACTTCCTGTCGTGGGCACTATGCCTACCCACACAAGTGAGGTACCATTTTTCTCGGGAGACTTAGGGTAGTTCAAATTTGTAAAGCAACTGTTATTACCTGTTGATTTTTGATGCATTTCTCCCTTCCAAATGAAAGACATTGTGTAAAAAAAAAGTCATTTTGAAAAATGACCAATAATTGTCATGCAAATATGAGTATTCCCAATTTCGAAAATGTGCAAATATGCACTGTTTCTGAACTCTGTAATTTGTTCCCATTTCAGAAATACATAGGTGACTTTCATACCGATTTTTCCAAGTATACATTTTCCCACAATAATTGCTATATACCCGGACCAAAAAAAAAAAACATTACAAAATGCTGCTCATTTTTCTACTCTGGGTTCGTTGGGCTCTTGATGAACCTACAAGTCCTATATGTCCACACAACCAGGAAGGTCTACCGGATGTAACGGTACATTGCTTTCAAAGAGATGTCATAATTCGAAGAAGTTACAGGTAAAAACGTTGACTCAAGAGGCTGCTTTTTTCAACAAATTTTTAATTTCTCCTATATTTGCCTGTAAATTTCTATAAAGAAACCTTGATGGATCTACGCAAATGACCCCTTGCTGAATTCAGAATTTTGTCTACTTTTCAAAAATGTATAGCTTTCCAGGATCCATTATTGTTTTGTTACCCTTTTCTACCGTTAACTGGAAGGAGGTTGAAAGCACAAAAAATAGCAAAAATAGGGTATGTCCCAGAAAAATGCCAAAACTGTGTAAAACATGTTGGTTTTCTAACAAAAGTCTGTCATTCCCTAAAAGCTGGAGAAATTGTGATTTCAGCCCCACAAACCCTTTTTTGATACCATTTGCAGAGAAAAACCCAGAAGCTTTCATTTGCAGCCCGTTTTTCACATTTTTCACAAAAAAAAAAAAAATTGCTGTATTTTGACTAATTTCTGTGACCCCTCTAGGAGAATCCACAAACCCTGGGTACCTTTAGAATCCCCAAGATGTTGGAAGAAAAGGACGCAAATTTGGCGTGGATACCTAATGTGGTCAAAAAGTTACAGGGGCCTAAGCGCGCACTACCTCAAATAGCCCAAAAAGGGCTTAGCACAGGAGGGGAAAAGGCCTAGCAGCGAAGGGGTTAAGGGTGCAATTTATTGTTATTGTTTTTACAGACAGAATATCGACAACAAACCGCCTTCCAGAAAATAAGTATTGTTTTCCAAACATAATTTACAAAAGTATTGCGCCGGTGGGTGTAGATTTTCTTTTATTCAGTGCAGTCTTTTTGGTGAACAATATTTAGTACACTATAATTTTTACACAGTATTTTTGTCAGACTATATTTAGTCCACACTATTCTGATACCATGATGGTGCTTCACTAATTGTGTGGAGTCTTGCTGTTTATGGCAGCCATGAGCAATGGTAAGTGGGAACCTCATCACCAGAACTTTGGAGCTATTTTATTTTTAGATACTTACAGCACTATGCAAATTCTAGACACTCTTTGGTGTAGCACAGTCCTGTAAGATGATGGAGTCTAGGAACTGTTGCAGTTGTGTATTTCCAATCTTATTGGTACTATAGGAATCAAGTTCAATGGCACCACAGTACCTACTGCCCCCTGGCAGAAGATATGTTTGGTTGTTGTGTTTCTACAGGGTACCATACTTACAGCAGAACCCAGAAACTTGCTTAGTGGTGCATAATAAGCTAGTCATATGCAGAACCACATTGGTCCTAGGCTCAGATCCATTCACATAGTGCTAGTGATGCATAATAAGCTAGTCATATGCAGAACCACATTGGTCCTAGACTCAGATCCATTCACATAGTGCTAGTGATGCATAATAAGCTAGTCATATGCAGAACCACATTGGTCCTAGACTCAGATCCATTCACATAGTGCTTACATACAATTGTATGGCTACATATCAAGACCACTAACTGTGCCTAAGCACTGATAAGGCCATCATAAACATTCTTGGCGCCCCAGGCCAGATGTACTCTAACTTCATTACTCATTTTCTGATAGCCGGAGCCCTTGATACCACCAAGCTATACTGAATTACATGTTAAAGTTTCAGAAATGGGGACCTACATAAAATGCCAAAAACAACACTAGCTGCCATGCAGCTGCGAGTCAAATAGCACCAACAGAACGTTTGAACAAACATTGGTAAAGCATTGTTTTTGTGCTTACTTCTAGTTTTTTTGTCGTAAGATAGAATTTACCTGAAATTATGTTTCTATCCAGTTGTTCCTTTAATTGTAGGGATGCTATAGTAATGTTGACTGATGGAGGTTTGATGCACTAGTGCATTATGTCAAAATAGGATTTAACTCTTGGCAATATTTGATAGATATTCATTATCTTAAATGAATCCCCCTTTATAACTGACATCCTGATGGCAACAGGGAAAATTAGTGCACTGCTTGGAGAATTTTCACCATTCCATCGGGAAAAATGTGGTATTTTTCTCCTGTATTCTTTTCCCCTGACCAGGGCCTCCGTCTCTGCTGAGTAGGTGAAATGTGAGGGGGCAAGACACAGGAGGACTGAGAGGTAAATAGAATGCTGTAGCAAGAGAGGTGAAGTACTGGGAGAATGGAGATAGACATGAGGTTGAGAGAGAGGTAAAGTTGGGAAAGTTTTAAGGCCAAGAGATAAAGGTGAGGTAGGTAGTGAAAAAGAGGAAGAGTAGCAATGGTGGAAAATGCAGCTAACTGTCAACTGTTTTTCTTTAGAACACTTATTTCTGTCCAGTGCTTAATTTGGAGAAAAAAAGTGCTAGGGCCCTCATCTGGAGGCCACTGCATGTTGCGCCACCTATTGCCCCAGGCAGCGCTTCCAATGACTGTACTAACCCAATTGCTAACCATCACACTCCTACAAGAGTGACAATTCAGACTATTCCAGGCCCCCAAGGCTAGTAGAATGCCTTGGGCGACAGGAATCAGTCATTTCTAATGTATATTGAATTAAGAAACAACTGTTCTGCTCATCTCTAAAGTAGACCACTATCGCCACCATGTGGCAGACTGTCATAAGTGGCAATGTTGACAATCAAGTGCTGGTGCTAAGCACCTGAAACCACTGTCTCAAATTAAGCACTGATTTTGTCTACAGTGCCAGTATCATTTTACATCTTGTCATTTAGGTGGTTTATGTTGAAAACTCTCGTTTCTAATCAGATCTTTCAACATAATTAATGGTCGATCCAGCTGTTATTCGGCTCTTTGGCCTTCGGTTCGAGGTGACCCTTTGCGTGACGCAGGATTCAGCTGTTCTTCTATGTAACCATTAATGATTGTGGTATTCTGCAATGATAATGGTGTTTAACAGTTCGAGATCTTGAATTAGGGATTGTAGACACATGGCGTGGAATGCTCCACAGAGGAGAACTGTAATCGTTGATTCATCATAACCTCAAAAGAAGTCAACAAGCAACATCAATTATAAAATAACAACTGCTAAACTACTCAGCACTATAGCAATAAAACAACAAACGAATCAATAGATGTAGAGCACAAATTCAGTACAAATGTTTAAAGGAGCAAGTGAGTTGCAGTAGTGTCACAAGTAGGCCTGAGACATTTGTGGGGCAGTGACAATATATATTGAGGCAGGTGCTGTTTCATGGACAGTAGGCTCAAGGGGATAGCAGGATGGACTATATAACTGTTATGGTTGATGTATTATCACAGAATTGGAGATCATAGACTAGGATCTAAATGACACCTGCAATGACATGTGTGCTACTTCATCACTGGGAATCGTACCTTTCAGTGCAATATGGAATCCTACTCCAAGAAAAGATTCACCCAAGGTGGCAGCATCACAGAGACATCGAGCTAGGAGATAAGAGCGGTGTATGGGGATTGTGCTAATGGTGGCCAGGCTCCTCGGTGGGGCAAAGGTGTATTTCCTGCAGACAAAATGGGTGGTTGCTCTCTTTACACTCAACTTGTGTCCTCTGAGGCACCTTGTCCGTACCATGCATTGTAATGTAAATACCTGTATTTTTGTGAGAGTGCATGCTATAGATGGTCAACAACAAGAGTCAGCCCTCAGGAAAGGAAGCAGGGGGCTGGGAAACCAGGACACTGGATCTAGTAGGGAAGGAATCCAAAGAGGACATTGACTAGTCTCAAATCAGCATCAGATGTCGACTGTTGTCTACATTTCATGTAACTGTCAACATAAGCTCTTTCAGGAAGGGAAATTGTGATAGTTATCAGACTGTTCAAATCCAGTCTTCAGGATACTGGCTTCTTTTACATCACCAAATCTGCTCTCAGTGCTTGACAGAGAAACTGTTGATGATTTATTACTAGCCATGGAATTGGCAATTCTTCTTCTGCATTCATCAGTGCTGTTGGATGTGTGATTGTCTAGCATTGAAAGACTCTTACTGCAGAGGGGTGCCTCCTTACGGAAGGTCTTGTGGTCCCTGCCATAGGTTGTTTACGATGACGATGGCTTCCCAAGGATTGCTGGGTGTGCTGACCACATTGTGGATCCACATTGCTCCATGCTGTGTCTCATACAGTTAGCTCATTGTTTATTTGAGGGTCCTACTGGATCCAATCTACCATCTGAAACTAGGATGCATTCTGTGTTTTGGAATAGCAAGATGTAACAATATTGGCTCTGGTGGCTCCTTTATAAGCGTGTGTGAAAATATTAGACATTACAGACAAGGGCAAAGCAACTCGGTCTGCTGTTGGCTGCTGGCCTTTTACCTTTGTCATTGCTTGCTTAGTTTTGTCATTTGTTTGCGTAAAAAACTGTATTCTTTATTATTGGGAGAGCTGTCACACTCTCACCAATCTAAAATCTAAATAAAAAAATATTGGCCGAAATCAAAATGTTTTTCTGTTAAAAAAACACGCATTACTATAGCAGTCCCTGTCGCTGAAGGGAACTGCTTTCTACTTTGTGTATGGATGTGCTCCTCGTAAAAGAGCAGAATGTGGTTACTCACTTTGAAGTGAGTCAATGACTGAACTACTCTGACCAACTGCTCTATGCTGTATGCTGTTGTGGGTGGAAGAAAAATGTGAAATGTGAAATACACAGCACACCACCAGAGAATGAGAAGGGCTGGCTGGTTTTGGATAGCGCCAGTCTTAAAAAACAATAATTCCAACAATACCCAACGTGAGAGCAGAGAATGTACGACGTTAATCCGCCGCCTTTTGCCCCGCTTGGAATCACAACACGGTCGTTACAATGACCGCGTTGTGATTCCGCATACCATTACTCCGCATGTCGGAACGACGACTTGCGGAGGGGGGGCGCTGGATGTTGGAATAGTATAATTTACTATTCCAACTCCAGTGTGTGCGGACACCAGGGAAGGTGTTCGATTTTAAATCCAACACCAATTTGAAGTAGGTGGTAAAATGCAAATGTTTTGGGAGCGCATTTCAGTCGCAAAAGATTCACACATACCACTGCGAGTCACTATTATGAAGGGAAGCCCTTGACACGATCCTTCCTAATACCGAATCGCTAACCCATTTTGGGATTCAGTAATAGGTTACTGAATCGCAAAATAAGGTTTGGTACATTGAAAAATGCCTTTTTCAGGTCGCAAACAGCCCGATTCTGCAAATTGGGCCATTTGTAACGTGAAAAAAGCTAGGTACAGCTGGCTCCAAGTGCCAAAACTCTGGGGTCCAACCCTTTTGGTCGATACCGCAGCATCTGGACCCCTTTTCTGCCTGAAAGGAACAATGCTTAAATGCCTGGATCTTCCATTATTCATGTTAGTATCAGTTTTCACTTTCTCCGTTTCAATTTTCGTGCTTTGAATAAATAATGTAATTGTTTTAGTAATTTCGGTGGTGGTGTACATTAATTTCAACTGTGCCTTTCTGCTGCAGTGACGCTAGCACACACAATAGAAATTAATGAGCATGTAGACGGGGAAACTATTTTAAAACTACAACAGGAAAACTTGGCAAACTAATTTATATCACAGAAAATAGTTAATTGAAGCATGAACTATTCAATAATGAGAAACAATTTATAGCAAGTGTTTTTAAATAATCTTTTATATCAACACTTACTAAAATGATAGGGGAACTTAACAATTCATGTAAAGTGAAATTTATTATGTGACAAGGCAACATTTTACCGTAGAACTTATTCAATATTAAAAATGATGACTTGAACAGTAAATAATTTTAAACAGGGACAACGGTATGGATTCAGTCACTTTTTTCTACAAAATTATGGTTCAAATCGTTTTATTCAAATGTGCAGGCAATGTATAGCAACACAGAAGCGTTGCAGTGCTCTATATGAACAATTATTAGGAAGAACAGCTCTACTGAGTTGACTTCGTCCCATACTCTCTCTATTTTCCAGATTTCCCAGTCGCACTGCAGCGCCAGCCCGGATAGCTAAGGAACCTTTAGGAGACGGGCATGTGTTTGAGATATTAAGCATCATTGAGTTCTTTGGACCAAATTACATCTAATGTTGTTAACCTGGACTTTAGGAAGTCCATAGACTGAGCGGGTCAGAGAGGTTTATTACCGAGCTCTATTGAACTTCTTGTATCTTTGAGCCTAGATGGGGGCTAAAGGAGGTTCCAGAGGGTAGATCCTTGGGTGTTAAGGGATCTTCTCCTAAGTCACGTGCAGGGCGGTTTGTGGAGGGACAACAGATTTGGGTCGTGTTGAGCAGAGCCAACTTGGACACCAAAATCAAGCCGGGCGCAAATGTTTAAATCAGACCCAGACCGCAGGAAGCTGGAGTTTGAAAGGGGCCACATGGGCATGGTTGAGTTATGGTAGCCCATCCGGCTCTGAAAGCAGCCTTCTGCCTTGCAGGCTACCAGGGACATGACAGAATGGTCATTCCAGCCCATGTATTGAGGATCCTAGCTGCTGGTTCAGAATGTTTGGAGCTGAAGATTGGCCTCACTCCAAAGTTTTTTGGCTTTATTGAATTGTGATGATATTTTGAGTTATGGATCCCATGCAGACATTCTTGCAGTAGTTCAAGTGGTACATTATTACCACTGGGACCAAGAACAAACATTGTCGTGGTGGGATATTTCCCTGTACAACCTGCAAGAAATAGAGGATGTAGTAAGCAAAAGCATTGACATTATCCAAATGAGGGGCCGTATTACAATAAGTGCCCCGGGAGCGCAACAGGCATTTGCGCCCGCTTTGGTGCACAGGGCACTTTGGTATTATAGAAGGGGGCGCAGACTCTTGTGCGTCCCCTCCTATAATACTGATAGCGCTGGCACACATAAAGCGCCAACGCTACCTTCAGAGGGTGTTGCCTCATTTGCATAGGGGCATGCCCTATGCAAATTAGGGAATACCTTTGACTCTGCGCCCGTGCCATATTTTAGAAGCAGGTGCAGAGTCAAAGAAGCCCTCAGAAGGCGCACTGACAGTGTGCCATTAAAATGGTGGCACACTGTCAGTGCGCTCCCTGACAGCCGCCCTCTGCAGGGGTAAAGGGGGTCCCATGGACCCCCCAGACATCCCCTTGCAGGTGGGTGCAGTCACTGACTGCACCCGCCTGCAAGGAGATCTCTATTACCCTGTAAAAGTGCAGGCGGGTGCCGCCTGCACTGTGAAAACACGGAGCAGCTGCTACGTGTTTTCACATGAATGCGCTGCCCTGGGAGCAGAGCGAGTTCGCGGCTGCCCTTGGGGTAGCGCAAACAACATAATAGGGCGCCTTGTGATTGTTTGCGCCCGGCGCACCTTTTAAAAGGTGCGCTGGGCGCAAACAATCACAATGCATAATACTGCCCGAGGTTGGCATTGACGAGAACTCCCAGGTAGTGGACGTTCTATTTTTGGGCAGAAGGATTCACTGGGTTTAGTATGAGGATCTCCTTCTTTGAAGGATTGAAGCACAGGTAGTTCAGTGTTGCATTCAAACCGTTATCTGTCTAGTGGACAGTGCCAGGAGCTCACCTGAAACTGCCTGAGTCCTGGAGGGGAAGAAGGGTTCCATATGTTCCCCATTGACACAGTTCCAGATGCTGTGCCAAGACTGCTTACAAGGGTCATTCTGATGCTTCTAGACTCATGGTGACATTGGGGTAGCGTACAGCAAAGAGTGCAAAGGGCGGCAGCGGGACCTGAAAATTCTACACAGCATGCATTGTGTCAAATTGGGCGGTTTTCTCATAGTGGAAGGAGGAGCATGAGCTGCTGGCAAGGGGTATAAACAAACCTTATAAGTAGCCCATTCCAAGATGGTTGCCTGTCAAATAGAGAATATCTGAGTCTCTCAATCCAAGATGCTGTAGCGACTTTTAATGTGTTCAACGCCTTTTCGTGTTCAAAGCATATAGGAAGGAGGCTTTCTGAGTGTAACATGTTTAGCAGTATATTTTGTTTCCTGATTTTTCATCACGATCTTCACCCCTTGCTACCATTTCTGTCCCTGATTTTTGCTTCAGGCAGATAGGATTGATTTATTTTGGAATCTTGTCTTGGCTCTTTTATACTTCGTGATGTCAGGAGGTGTTTGGTGCCTTGGTGATTTTTCTATTGCAACCTTCGTCTTCAATCAAGAATTACAAGATTGCAAATAAAGTTGTTTTCTCTCTTTTATGGGGTTTCCTCCTAACTGTGAACTCCTAAAGGAGACACATGACACCTTTTGCATATATTATCATGGGCAGCATGGGACTGTGTGGCTACTGGGAGCAGTCACACTATCATCGAGAAATGTAAAAGGATAGTCAACAAACCCTCTCAGCTTCCAGTTGTTGAAATTCAGAAACATCCAGTTCTACATATGGACAAGGCAGTTTGAGTTTGTGAGCTGGTCTTAGCCTCTTACATCCTCTTGTAACTTGATGCAAAGGTGTGTGTCATCCAGACACAATCAATAGAACATGTGCAACTTTCAAGCAGGAGCACTGAAGTGAAGTAGAACATCAGTGGGATCAATAACTTGACTCTAGCAATCCTTGATAGCGGTGTAAGAGGAAAGCAATATGATATCAAGAGAATGTACAGAACAAAGAATGTGGTATCACAATAATCAACACAACGACAAACATCCTTCCAACAAAAACAAGGAGTGAAGCATGGATGCTACCTCAACCTACCTCCATTAAGCCTATGCAAAGGGGCAATATGATACCTGCTGAACACATATGACTTGGTCTGCCTGTCACCAACAGAACAAAGACTACACCCAAACCACAACACACTAGACATTTACTGTCAACATTTTAAACAACACACCAAAAATCCCAAATTATGTTTTTTCAGAACAAGCCTAAAGTAAAACCTAACATATTGTGGTATTAGAAAAATGAGGACAGCATTGACCACACAGGTAAGTATTGAGGATAATTCACTGAAGTCCTGAAGTTCCACCAAGAAAAGGGTATGTAGGCTTTCTATGTCATGAAGGCAAACAGGGAAAGTTTGAAGAATGCTGCCAGAAACACTCTGAATGTGAACATTCAATTGAGTTGTAAAACCAACACTTCTCTATGACAATGTGGACTTGGGTCTAACACAAAACTAGGACTTGCTGGTCTGTAAACAAGTACTACAGCCCCTTGTAACTGCCCTTAACAACACTTACCAGGTAGAAGCAAAAAGACATGCACTACTCAACATACAAAAACGCTCAGCAACGTTCTCCATAGATCTCTAGAAAAGCAAAAACAAACCTTTAGACTTAAAAGCCATGCAAAATTAAAAAACTAACCACAGACTTTCCAGTGGCCAGAGAATATTTCAACATGTGAAAGAGCGCAATTCTCACAAAAACAAGAGTTCCCCGGAAAACACACAACCTGAATTTGCCACTGAAGAAACTGATCAAAGATATAGAACCCTCTGTAACACAGATACAGACATAATATAGCCTTATAGTCCACTGCCGAGGGCTATACCAGTTGTTAAAGGCCCAGAATCCGACC
Organism: Triturus cristatus; assembly: GCF_964204655.1. NCBI lineage: Eukaryota > Metazoa > Chordata > Amphibia > Caudata > Salamandridae > Triturus > Triturus cristatus. The sequence goes on from NC_140587.1 coordinate 648,525,320, forward strand.
AGCGTGGGCCTATATCGAGGGAGAGAGCCTTTAACGGCAGGCATAGGCCGAGCCTAGAAGGGCTATAAGGCTATTAGAATATTTCACCCAATAAGGGTAGAATGTTCTGAATTAAAAAGGGAGAAACATGAAGACAAACTTTGGAATGTTAGAGTCCAGGTTTTTACCAGACATTTTAAGCCCGGAGCTACTCCATTTTCTTTAATGGAGCTCTCAACATTCCAATGTTATAACTCAACAGCATAGTAGATAGGAGGCACATTCTGGCAATGAGGAACCCCAAAATCGGATAAATGAGGATAATGTCCAGGGTTAGCAATGACAGACAGGACGTCCTGAAAAGCAGGCCGAATGTGGATTTGCTGACAATGCAACCCGGACCTTGAGAAAAACAAAAATACGTGGAAGCCACTACTATCTGCTAATATAAGAGTTCCTATTGATGCTCACTGGCCTTACCAGGATTTAAGATGACCACAGAATACGTGGAAAAAAGCAGCAAAGCACTTGTCAGCTTGTGACTCCATGGCACACTTAAAACAAGCATTGCAAAGCCAATTGTTCTGGCTTGGGCTGCCAACCTTAAGGCTTTGTCAATGGTTATTTTTGTTGGTCATGGTAATTGTAAAACTTTATTGTCAGGCAAGCTGCTGGGCTCTTGTCAATCTAAAAAAAACATTGGTTAAAATCAGTGCATTAAGCTGTGCATATTGCCATGCAAACACTACAGGGGTGGCTCCTCCACTAAGACGGAGGAGCGTCGCCCCACTGCATTTTGAGCAGTGGATAAAAGAAAAATAAAATGATACGCTATGTTAATATAATTTTATTTTTCTGGTTTACAGGCTGGGGCGCGGTGGGGCTTGGCTGTGTCACAGCCAGCAAGGGGAGAAGTGGTGGGCACTTAAGTGGGCATGACTGCTTGGCCGGCCAGCTATGCCCGGCCAAACAGTCAGGCGCACTTTGCATGTTCCCACCAAGCTGTACTGCACAGCCTGGTGAGGAACATGCACAGGCTTCCTGCCAGTCTGAGCGCCAAACCACGGCACTCAGACCAATCACAATGCTGCATTGCAGCGTTGTGATTGGCTGGGGGAGCCTGTTTGTGCTTCCTGGTTCAAGCAGAAACAGAAGAGGACGACGGGAGACAACGCGGCAGTCCAGGTGCAAGCTAAGTCATTTTTTTATCATACCCCTCCTGCCCCTAACCCTGCCCTACCCGTGCTACTTGGTGGCAGCCGCCACTAAATCCCTACCAATGAAAGGAACGACTTTGTGTGTGGACGTGCTTCTTGTTAAAGCGTTACAACAAACAATTGATGGACGGAATGCTGATAATGCAGACATTCTCCCCCAGTCAAGAGATCTGGGTTAAATCCATTGTTCTTTTGCCCACTACACCACCCCAGTTTAGACATGGCCATATGCAAATCAGTCTTGACCCTGTGCCTCATGGGAACAGTCCAGCCCGAACTGCCAAGCCATGTCTTCCCTGGACCGGAATCAAGCATCCTAGGACCGGTTTCTGGCTATCAGCCGTCATCAGCCAGGATAGCTTGACTCCAGTGGCGTAGTGAGCACGGGTCCCACGTCTGGGAATACCCATCCCACTTAGGGCGAAAAGCGTTACAACAAACAATTGATGGAGTGGGGCTCCCACTCCTCAAGGTTGGCAAATGCGGCAGAACCTACACAAATGCAGGGTGGGCTCCCGCCACTAGGAGCACACAATGCGAGATAGGCTCCCGCTACTACGAGCACATGAATGTGGGGTAGGCTCCCGCTGCTAGGAGCACACAATGCGGGGTAGGATCCCGCCGGTCAGCTGTACAAACGCGGGGTGGGCTCCTGCTTCTCAGGCATCAATGAGGGGGAATCCCCACGTCGGGATTTCCGCCAAATAAGTCGCAGCTTGGCGCTGCAGAGCTCCAGCACTCTCCTGGAAAAGTAAATAGAGCGCCAACGAGGCACTATGGCCCCCACAGTTCCAGGGCAAAGGCTGGGCTCAGGCAGGCCAGCTCACAGGGCCCTCTAGCAGGGAGGCAGTCCCTCATGGCGGTTCCTCCTGAGGCCCAGCAGCAGCAAGTCACAAGGAAGCACAAAAAGCAAAACATTTTCATGGGGTCACAGCCCCAATACTTATACACCCTTTTCCTTTGTCTGCCCTTGGCACAGGGCTCGGGGGAACCAGCCTGAACTGGTTCTGGGGGGGTTTGAAGCACTCTGTTTACAGGGCTCCTCTTTCCCATTGTCAGGTGGGGGCTCGGTCATCAGTCCACCACAGGGGGGCGGAGCCAGCATTCACCCAGGCAGGCACAGACCTATTCAGGGTCAGGGGACTACTCCTCCCACTACTCCAAATGCAGATCTCCCATTCAGCCTAGCGCTGACTCATCCTGCCCTCCCTGGAGCCATACACACCTCACCAGCCCCTGCCACTCCAAAGCAAGACAGGCAATCCACATCAGGCAGGCAGACACATAGCACACAGAAATGCCAACTTCTAGAAGTGGCTTTCTAAAATAGTGATAATAAATCTGCGCACACCATTGCGCAGCATTTATTATTACTATTCCAACCATACCAAACTTGACCATGCTGCTCCTCCCATATCAGGAATTACCACTGTAATACTTATCAGGGAATCCCCAATGCATTCCTATGGGAGGGCAGCCCCATAGCAGTTAAAAACCAAAAGGGCAAGCGAGGGCCTACCTTAGGGGTGACTGACATGCAGTAAAAGGGGGGTCACAGACAGGGCACACACTTTAGGTGCCACGTCACAGCGGCAGTAACACTGTGCGCAAAGGCCTTGCAATGTCCTAGAACCCCCAACACCATGTCAGAAAAAAGGCTGGGAGGAAGGCAAAAAGTTCAGGGATGACCCTGCAAAAAAGGTCCAAGTCCAACAAGTACCTATCCTTTTCTGCAATGCTGAAGTATAGTTTGAGTGCCTCTAATGTTTTGATCCCTATCTCATTGAACCAGTCTCAAGCTTGGTGCACCCCTCAACAAACACCTACTCCTGATTGGGTGTGGAGAAGTCTGGCTTGTTTATAATAGAGATGGGCAGCGACAGGATGGTTGTAAGTGACACCTTCAATACTACTTTATATTATGGCTCTGAAATAGCGCTCATACTCAGAGACAAATACAGCCCCCATGACCTACAACCCTTTACGCAAGGGGTGGTTACCAGGAATCACCTGATCAATGTAGCACCATTATTTCTCTGTTTCCATCTTCCTCCATTCCATCGTATATTGCAGTTGTGTAACTGGAAGTATCTTAACCTATAGATCTCTCATAGCTATACAGGAGTCCCTCCTTCAGATGATGATTCTTCCCAGCCCATACATCTAGCAATCTTTGAAATTTCTAACTATATGGGTTTTGGCAGTATATATATATATTTTTTTTTTGCTGAGTTTTATATAGCTTATCAGAGCGCTTTACATAACACCAGTTACGTTACATGAGGACACACATTCATTTTTGGTAGGCACGGGGAGATTAAGGGATTTGCCCAGAATCGCAGGATGTTCAGCGTCATTGCCGAGACTCAAACCCAGTTCCCCAGGTTTGAGGTCGACCGCCCTAGCTGTTAGGCCAACTCCTCTCCCCAGATTTATTTTCCCAGCTCTTCTTCTTCCAAATCATTAAATTTCCCAAAGATGCACCTCTTTCCTGAAATTGCTCAGGAGTTGCCCATGGTTCAGCTCTAGCATTTCCAACAGTGAGGGGTATTTTGGACCCGAGTTATGTGAGCAGTTTATCAGCCTGTTGGAACAGAAAGGCTGTCCTGAGTTATTGTGTTTCTTGTGCTGGGATCATGATATTTGAGATTCGTGATTTTTGGAATTTTACCTTAAATCCTGACTCCCTGCCAAAGTCTTAAAGTCCTTTAGTCAAATGTAACTATGAGCTACTTGGGTCCACTATAGTGGCATCATCTGCATACATTGAGATTTTGAACATACCTTTACCTAACTGGATCACCCTTATCATTTCACTCTTATGAACGTGTTCCACAAAGGGCTTCATCACCAGGGCAAACAAACAGGGCATCCCTGTCTCATTTCCCTTAGAATATCAAAATCATTCAGTGAGCAGCCATTGACTCACTGTGGCTCTTGGTGTTATACCTTGGCAGGGTTCACGTATTAAAGTTAGTGTCAATGCCACAGGTGTCAAAAGTGAGATGTAAAGCACCAGTCCACCTCATGGTATGCTTTTTCAGTGTCAACAGAAATGTTATGCGTATGCTATGAATGTTATCTAGCAAGTGCACAACTACATGTTTTTAGCATTGTCCCCACATTTTCTACTTTGTATAGTCCATACTAATCAAAGTTTATCAGAACTGGTCAAATCGGGCTGAGATGGGTTGATAAGCAGCACACTGAGAGGGATCTTTTCTTAGCTTCCGGGTCGATATCACTAGGGCTTCTCTCATAGTGGCCATAACAATACTAGTTACCTCTAAGGAGTTATATACCTCAGTTAATGACGGAAGCAATATGTGTGCAGAAAGTCTAATAAAACATGACTGTATGTAGGAATGTATTGGTGTTTATGGAGCACAAAACCTCACTAGTAGGGAATGGATCACTTTACATTACATTGGGGCTGGGAGATGATCTTGTGATTGTGTACTTCAAGTGAGGCTTATACAGATACATATCACATTTCTAGTTACAAGGAGATTAAGGGGGTTATTACCAGTATTGCGGTCCTAGACTGCCTTACGTGCGGTGGCTGTCTGACCACTGCCACCCCTGCGGGTCCACCCACCATATTCCTAGTGTGGCAGTCGCACCACCACAGGACCACCACCGCCGCCTCTGGATCCAGGATCCCGCAGCGGTGACGGTGTGTAAAGAGGCAGGAGTATGCTGGCGGTGCCGATGCCGGCATAGTCCGATGCCGGCATATTCTGAGTTGCATTTTCACCGCCCATTTCATGGTGGTGAGCCCACCATGAAAAGGGTGGCACACATGCAAGTAAGAGGCCCTAACAGGGCCCCTGGGTGAATTTTCTGATGGGGGTGGGTGTGGTGCGGGGTACATGTTGTGCCTGCTATATTTGCACCTTTGTTCCTGCACTGTGTGGCATGTGCCACATGGTGCATGCCACACCGTGCAGGAACGTGTAGTAGGCGCTGTCACTGAGGTGGTCTGCTTTTGTTAGGCACTCCTTTTTTTTTTTTTTTAATCTTTATTGAGCTTTTATGACTTATTTTACATAACCCAAGCCCCCCCACCCCCACCCAGCAGGTTACAGGCATTACAGTTGGTTTGTATATATATACATTTAAGAGAAATAAAACAAAAAGAAAATTATAGCATAGCTTCATTTAATCTTAGTTATTCAATACCTTCTATCCATGTTCTTAGTGGATCCCAGATAGCTAGACCTTTCTTTTTCTTGATCAAACCCTTACATCTATAAATTGCGATTTCGAAGCTATAAGTAGCAAGTAGACGTGCCCGCCATTGTTGAAATGAAGGTGGTTGTGGATCTAACCATGCTGATGCTAGACAGATTCTCAGTATTGACATTGAGATAAATATAAATCCCCTTGTTTGAGTTGGTCGGGAATTCCCCTCAACGCCTAAAACTATTTCTGCGGTTGTTATTTCAATATCTTTTTTGATAATTTTTGAGAGAAAGATCGAGATATCCCGTCTAATAGCAGAGAGTTCATTACAGGTAGCAAACATGTGTATTACGTCCGCTTCGATGAGAGCACATCTTGGACATTTCGTCCCCTTTCCATAACTCCATTTTGCTATTTTTTTAGGGGTATAATATAGCTGGAAAAAGGTCTTGTAATATTGTGCTAGTAGTTTAGTTGAAATTAAGATTGATTGCGAAAGTTTAAATGCAGTTTGAATTGAATTGTTGGTTATGTCTAATTTATCCTGCCATATCTGAAAATGTTTCTCGAGATCATCAGGTAAATTGGTGATTAAGTTGTTGTAGATTTCGCCAATTTTAATTACATTATTCTTTATAATCATATCTATAATCTGTATTGTCTGAAAAGCTGAGTTACCACCCCCTTTTTTCAACAGAAAGTCTCTGACTTGCAGATATTTGTAAAAATCTCGATGTTCTAGTAAAAATGTATTCTTTAATACTTCAAAGGTATTAAGCCCAGATATGTTAAAAAATAAACCAAGTTTTGTAATTCCTGACGTAACCCAGCGTTTCATACATGAATCTGTGAAAATAGCGGGGAGATTTTGGTTGCCGTAAATAGTTGTATAGTATGAAAATCTACCGATCCCTAATAATTTGCGTACATTACTCCAAACAGAATAGATTCCTTTAAGGGTTTTGAACTGAACCTTTTTAAAGTGACAGTCGTAGGTCAAACGCCAAAGATGGTCTCCCGTAGCGGCCCCTAAAATAAGTTCTTGTGGGGTTGGAATTCTACCTGCAGAATTTAGAGTGGGATTTGGAATTAGAAGCATTCTGCTGTATTTAAGTGTACTAGCCCACCAGTACACTTTAGAGTTAGGCAAGGCGAGACCGCCTCTATCTTTAGGTAAATTGATAAATTCCATTGCTCTTCACGGTCTACTATATCCCCAGACAAAGCTGGAGAAGATATGATCCATTTCTGTAAAAATATGTCGGTCAAAAATTAAACAGATGCTTCTAAAAAAATATAAGAATTTAGGAAAAAATACAATTTTTAATAAATTACTCCTTCCGAAAATTGTTAAATGTAAATTGTGTAGTCTCCTCAGTGATAAACTTGTTTGTTTCAAAAGTGGTTTCATATTTAAGCGGACTAAATTGTTGAGATTAGCTGTGATATTTACCCCTAAGAAGGTCGCGTTTTCAACAATCCTTTCATCAGCACAATTAATTTTATTATTGATGACTATTTGAGTTTTGTTTTGATTTAATTTATAGCCTGAAATTTCACCGAAGTATTTAGCCTTTATTTCGATTAAATTTATTGCATTAGTAGGATTGGTTGTGGTTAGGGCAATATCATCAGCATAGGCTAATGTTTTGGTGTCTCCATGAGGCGTCCTCACCGGTGTTATTGCTAGGTTTAATTCTAACCTCCGAATGAAAGGGTCTATAAATATAGCAAAAAGCAATGGGGAGCAGGGACAACCCTGCCTCGTTCCTTTAAAATTTTCAGATATGTCCCCGTTAATCGCCACTGCTGCTTCTGGGTTAAGATACATCATACGAATTGCATTGATAAAGTTTTCCCCAATTCCACTCTTTGACATGGCTGTCCATAGATATTGCCAGGAGACCCTATCGAACGCTTTTTCAGCATCAAGTAATATTAATGCCATAGGGTCTCCTGCCACCTCGGTCATGTCAAAGAGTGTAATAACTCTCTGTATGTGATCGATGGTAGATCTGCCAGGAACAAATCCATGTTGCCGAACCGATATAATTTTATGTATAAGTGGGGCAATCCGGCTGGCAAGCATTTTAGAGTAGATTTTGGAATCATTGTTAATTAAGGTAATTGGACGATAAGCCCCTAGTTCGGTTGGATCTTTATTTTTCTTTGGAAATACAACTATTTTCGCTTGTGCCCAGGATCCTGGTGGCTGTCCACCATTAAAGACCTGGGACATCAACATTGTAAGTATCTCTTTTAGCTGTTTGCTAAATCTGATATAAAATTCAGAGGGAATTCCATCAAACCCGCTTGCTTTGCCCGGGGGAAGACTATTAATGGATAGTAATATTTCGATCCATTGCGGAGCCTCAACCAGGCTATCTCTGTCGGGTTGGGAAAGCTGAGTCCATAAAACCGTATCCAGGTAATCATCAATTTTGGATTGATTTTTGCAAGTTTCTGTGTAAAGATCTGAATAGTATCTTTTAAAGCAATCTCTTATTTCTCTGGGATCTTGGGTGAGGCCTTTAATAGGATCGTTAATTTCTTTAATATTGCTATCCGTTTGTTCCTGTCTGGCCCGGATTGCGAGATGATGACCAATGTTTTCCCCCATCTCATACATTTTTTGCTTGTGTTGGGTGGCTTTCCTAGTTGCTTTATTAGAGAATACTTCTACAATTAGATTTTTTGAGATGGCTACATCCCTGATTGCCTCTTCAATATTAATGTTATCCCGGATTGCCGTAATAAGCTCTTCCTCTTTTTCAGCTAATTCATTTTGTAGGTTTTTTAATTTAAATTTTTCTTCCAAGTTATTTTTGATAGAAAATCTCAGAGTTTCTCCTCTGATTCCCGCCTTGAGGGTATCCCAAACGATTTCAAGTGATGCGCTGCCAAGATATTTTCTAGAAATTCGGGGATCCATTTCTCTATAGCTTTACAATATTCTGCATTCAACAAAAGTGCCCTTTCAAAAGTCCACCTATTGTGTTTTGATTCTGTTTTACAGGTGTCAAAACATATGATTAAAGGGTTATGATCGGACAGTACTTTAGGTAATCGATCCATGGAGCTATGTATGGCTATATCGTGTGAAGCAAATATGTAGTCCAACCTTGCAAATTTAAGATGTGGGTTTGAGAAAAAAGTATATCCTGGATTATTTGGGTGCTTCAATTGCCAGCAATCAGATAAACCATGTGTGTGACATAGTTCTTCAAGCGCTCTGAAAACTTTCGGTTTTCGACCTAGATACTTAAATTTATTATACCCCAATGCCCAGTTTAAAGGAAGATTTAAGTTGAAATCGCCGCATATAATCAATGGTAATGGCCAATGGGCCAGTTCGTTAGATAAAAATTCTAAAGGGCCTGGCTCGTCGTCAACGCACCCATATACTGAACAGATGGTTACATTATTACATAATTACATTCGGTGATTGCCCAACGCCCAGATTTGTCTGCGGCTGATTTACCAAATTGGAGACCCCCGCTACGAGCTAAAATTGCAACTCCCCGTGTTTTATTGCTCTGAGTTGTCGCAGTGATCACTTTATATCCAATAGTTTTTAAAACTGCAATTTGCGACCTTTCGATATGAGTTTCCTGGAGACAGACGATGTCTGCCCCGATTGAATTGAGACCTACAGCTGTTCCCTGTCTTTTATTTGGGTCATTTAGGCCACATATATTAATGGTTAAAATTTTAATTTGACTCATTTTGAAGCTTTAAGAATACTAGTTTACCTAACCAAATCATTACGCCTGTAATCCCTCCCTGTCCCGCTTCCCCCCAACCCCCATAAAACAAATGGAAACTGAATGTGTAAGTGTAGAAAAAAAAGCCCGTGGCCCATTCCCCACCCCCGGATCCCACCCCCCAATTCCCCTAAGGGAGGCTACCCGGTTCAGATTGAGCCGGGTTGTGGGCATCATTGCAATCGGGGGGCAGCAGACAGCGGCTGACCTGATTTATTTAACATTCCTGTGTATATATGTGCTCCCCTCCCACTTTGTCATTTATATCATACTTTTATTAACAATCCCCTTATATCTAACTAAGTTCGGATTGGATAGTTTTGAAAAGTTGCAGTTATTTGTTAGGTTTATTTTTAGCTGGAATTGATATTTCTCTTAAATAAGCTTCGGCTTGAATCTCGCTGGTGAAGCTTCTTGTATTACCTTTAAAGATAATCTTTAACCGTGCAGGGTTCTGCAGGTAAACAGTAGCCCCGATGTTTTCAAACGGTGTAAATAATTGTCTCATCCTCCACCTTCTTTCGACCGTAGTGTGGGCAAAGTCTGGTCTGCAAAAGAACGCAAAGTCTTTGAATTCTCTTTTTTTTCTCGGGCGTGCAAGATCAAAAATGGCTTTGCATAGCAGGAAATTTCCGAAGTTAACAAGGAACGCACGAGGGTATTGTGTTGAATTCTGCGTCCGTTTGGGGGCTATCAAAGGAAAGCGATGGGCCCGATGTATTTCCTTGTTAAAGTCCCACATTTGTAACTCCGGGAACGATTCTTTTAATAATGTGATTATGAAGCCCCTTGGATCATGTGCCTCAGAGTTCTCAGGGATCCCAAGAAAGCGTAAGTTATTACATCTGGCTCTATTTTCTTGATCTTCAACCTTCGCCATTAGATCTTTAATTATACCATCTTGTTCTTTCCCAAGCGTTTGCAGATTAGAGACGTCTTTTTCCAGGTTTTCCGTACGTGTTTCCACGGAGGCCATTCTGTCCGAGATCTCTAGACAAGTTTCTCCAACTTTTTGTATTGCACCTTGTAGTTGCTGGATGGCTACGTGATTTTTCTTGTTATCGTGTTTGACCTCTTCGTGAAAGTTCTTAATTGATTTCAGGATATCGCGCAGGGAAAGTTCTGATTGATCTCGGTTGTCGTCGCTTATCTCGGTTTGAGATATCTTAGGTTTTCGCAAGGCCTTCCCCATGGGACTTAGATTGGTATCATAATCTTGTGGTAAGATATTCCTTGCTTTAAAATTTGTTTGTTCGGTGTTACTCCCTTGGTCTGTGGTATCTTCAAGCATTAGTTTAGTTTGTCTCCTTTGTCGCTTTTGTCTTTCCCTTTTTATTTCCCCCTGTTTCTTTTTTATAAGGCTAGCGCTAGCGCTGAAGGGGGTGTTTTGTTTCTTTGTGTCGGGTTCTGGTGTTTCTGGGTCTGACATAATAGAATCGGAGCTTGTCTGTTCCAATTTCCGTTGCTCACTTGAAGTTGAGGTTGAGGCGCCAGTTTCGTAGACTTCAGATTCTGAGCTGGAATCGAGATCGAGCTCTTGTGACACAAAGTGGGGTTTGTTCTGTTTATTCTGCTCATTATTCCGATCGGAGTTTTGAGAGTAGCTGGTATGATCCAAGCCCTGAGTGACCTTGGTGTTAAAACGGTCAGAGCGGTCAGAACGGAGACTAGTTCCGGAGCTTGGTTTTTTAAAAGTTGCGGTGACCGTTGCGATGACTGTTGCTATTGATGAGGTGGTTTCTATTCCCTGTGCCCCGGTTTGTGCGGGTATGGTCTTGTGTTGTTCGTCAGGTCCGTTTGATCCGTTTGGTTCTTGTGTTTCATTTGATTCTATGTGTGCGGTATTCAGCGCTTTGCTCATACAAGACAGATTCTTTGCGCACACACTATTTGCGCCCCTTCCCCCTAGCCCTGTACTGTTAGATTTCAGATCATGACTGGGCTGGAGATGTCCCTGCACAGGGCTAGAAGGTATTTTGGCCACAGTGTTGAAGATGTTTGCTATCCGGGGTTGGGCAGTATCTAGTTGCCCACTACTTCTTGCGGCAGTTTTTAGATTCTTAATTGTCTGCAGTCGTTTCGCTTTTTTTTCTAGCAGATCTCTGCATTCATGATCTCTACTTTCATGATCGTCACCAATCTTATCCATGTCCTTTTCTTTATCCTTGTCCTTGTTTTTGTCTTTGTCTTTGTCTTTCTCTTTTCCTTTCAATTTAACTTTGATTTTGGCCTTATCCTTCTCCATTTCCATATCTTTCTCCTTCTCCCTCCCCATCTTGACCTTCAGCCCTCTGGTTTCTGGTCAGTTATAACCACTGTGAACCTCCAGGGCGGGTTGAGTGGGGGCATCCTTACACACCAATGAATCCACATCGATATTAGTGTCGTTTCCCGAGCCTGGGTCAGTCATTTGCTCCCTCAGCTCCTGGCCCTGCTCCATATTTCTAGGTGGTTTTGTGTATAGGCACTCCTATGAGCCTAATAGACTGCCACCATGACACCATGACATGACTCAACTCGGAATCCAGAAGGCGGGTGCACCACAGGCTTTGCAGTCCTCCTTATAGTGCAGCAGTGGCGGTCCTACAGAAGGACCGTCAAACTCAGAATAAAGCCCTAAGTGATTTGTCCAGAATCAGACACTTTTAAACAAAGTGCTGAGGCTAAGATTCATATCTGGGTCCCCAGGTTCCAAGTCCCTGCTGTAGTCACTAAACCACTTCTCATTCTGTCATCCCATAATAGTTGTAGCACCAACCAGCCCTGGTGCATTCCCTGTCTTCAGTTCCACAATGGCACATCCCACGTCTTCTGCTTCTATGGGTATATTTAGTGAGGTTTCCTGTTCCTTAGAAATTTTCTGAACTTGTCTGTGCTATAGGTATGATTCTGCCCTCCCCCCAACGTGAGAATGTTCTTTCTTGTATGGGGTATTATAAACGGTGGTAAAGGATTTTTTTATAGCTTGATCGCCTGTCCACAATGTTCATTTGTCATCTTTATTCAGTTGACTTTGTCTTTTACCACTGTGACCTTAAGTTTGAATGCCAGCAAGTGACCGGCCTTGTTCCTTCTCACTATAGAACAATTGTTTGTTTCATAACATAGCGTATTCTGCTTTTTCTATCTCTAGAGCTTACACACGGGCTGTAACATTCATCCAAAGTTTCCTCAAACCCCATCCTCTTACGTGCTTTGTGCTAAAACGCTGAATTAGCAAGTGGTTTGCTGCAATCCAATGAGGCTGCAGTATTTACTTCTTATGTGAATGAACGTTGCTATATTCGCCAATCCTAATGGAGAGGGGATTGCTTGATATGATGATATGCAATCTGATGTGACATACCATGCCATCCCACAATGCCACACAACACTATACCATACCGCATCACACCAAGGACCCCGTGGCTCACCTTGTTGATTCAGTAACACACTCAGTTTTCAATATGAAATCAAGTCTGCAGTGCGTGCCCAAAGCTGATAGGATCTGTGCATTATTAACTGCCCTTCTTTGGGGTGTGGTGATTGGTGGACAGCCCAGTTGTTCTTCATTCATGTAAAGTAACAGTTCTACCTTCTGACTGCTGAGTATGAAGTAAAAAGAACTGATATGATGCCCTTTATCTCTATTAATCTGTTGTTCAATCTAATAATCCTAACAGCGAGCTCCGAAAACATAATAGGTATTATTACAAAATGCAGTTTGTAACATATTAAATAAGATATGTTGCAATGTTTTGGTGCTGAGATAGAATTGTTAGCAATATAAAAATGTCGAAAGGCCCGGTTTGCTTTCTCTTCCGGAGCATGTTGTTAATGCTATTTACTACACAGTAATTCATGAACACAAGACGCGCAGATGAAATGGGAGGTAGTTACTGCGCAATCATTAAACTGTTTCCGAAGAGGCAGCCTGCTGTAATTGCTTTTGTACTTATGAGATTTCTTCGGTAATGTCTTTAAATTAAATGTGAGTGGTTAAGAGTAACCCCCACCTACTTTGTGTTGCGCTGGCGCATTTGATTAACATGCGCATAGGATGATGATAGGCAGGCGCGCAACGCCCATTGGGCTCAGAGGGCTTCAGCCCCCCCCCCCAATCGTGTGTGTCAGCCCGGCTGAGACAGCTTCCTGGGCACACACACAGCCTCACCCGAGTACCTCACAGGTCTTTAAAATACCATTTAATGCTAACGAGGCTATGTTGTGTTTTCACCCCTTCTTTAGAGCCACTGCATCTCCACTCTGCATATTGCTGGAAGAATCACCCCCCCCCCTTTACCCCCGAAATTTTTAGTAGCCCCCCGAAATTTGCCTATAGTTGCTCCTCTGATTATAGGGCTTCGGATATTATTTTTCTAACAGAGTATCAACATTTCACCTCATGTGACGGGAAACTGCCAGTAGGTGACATCATGCTGTTATCATGTCAGAAGTGGCCGTATGCTCAAGTCTGGGGATGCCAGACGAGGCGAGATGCAAAGCCGTGGTACTGGGTTTGTAACTGAGCACGGCGGAGTAGAGTAGTACCTGGCGAGTAATCTTGTAGGGAATGTTCAATGCTTTGTTTCCCTTCTCAGTGCTAGAGTTCTTGTGTTTGGAAGGTTAACTGAAGTCATATGTATATGAATAAGACCTGGTGTGATGCACTAGCCCATTTCAGAGCCTCTGGCCCAACTCAGTTTTTCTGGCCGTGGGGAAGACCTTAAGAGTGAGGGATGGAAGAGCAGTCCTACTCCTCCCACCCTCCCTTCTACCACTTCTTCCTCACAACAAGAGAAGAAATTAACTTGGAAGTGAATATTGGAAGGAGAGTGGCTCCACTTTGTGTGTCAGCCCTTATTGTTTTCCACCACTGTGGCTGTGAAAGGACGTCGAACGACACATAGGCGGTTGCTTCTCATACGCAGGCTAGTTTTCTGATGCGCGCTCCACGCGTGGCTTCCCGCTACAATGTTTATATCACCTTGCTGCAAGCTGAAGGGAGTCTCTGACAGTTTCCATGTCTTTCCCTGTAGGTTGCTCCCTTTCACTGTCCTGATGAAGACCCCATGTAACTCAGTTTAAGGGGTCAAAATGTCGACTATTTGGGTTCCACCCAAATCATTTCATTGATTGCTGGAATATTTGAACCAGAATGTATATATCAATGGGTTTTCTAAAAATCATGATGTGTCCTATAGGCAGAGACCTTTTTGTATTTACTGTAAATGTCGTCGATTGGATATGTGTTTGTAAGACTCACCTTTTTGCACTTACAGTGAGCCGTCACTTGAAGCACCTGCATTGATTTGACTATTTTTTGATTATCCATTGGACTTATGTTATGATATTTTAATACAAAGCACCGATCATCATTGATGTTGAATGGATTTATTATGTATTTATGATGTCTTGGACCAATTATATCATGCACTAGCCATGGATTGAACGATTCCTAGGGGAACACTGTTCTATATGAATTTATTACCCTTGTTCCTTGGAGTACTGGGCGCCCCTTTTTTGATGAATTAGGTAACTAAAACCAACATTTCACTTTCATTTGCCTTCAAAATGTGCCAGATGCAGTGAACCCAGTTTATTGCTTGCACCCCAAAACTCATAAGAACTAGAGCTCCACACATGAGGGTCAGGCTTTGGCAGGGATATGTTCATGCAAGAGGGAGACTAAAGGGAATTGCCATGATTTGTAAAATTACAAACAATGTAACAAAAGAAAAGTTCAGCTCCTTATCCCTGCCTGCCAATCAAGGCAAGGGAGGTCTAGAACCCAGGAATAGAAACATAAGGATGTGTAGATGTTAAAAATGTATAGTTAGAGAATGTCTATATATAATCTGGGAGTGATGTCTGCTGCTAATAGAAAAGAAAGAAAGGTACCCTGAACCAGCATGTCAATTTTAGCTGCTTTTGTAATTTCCTAAATACATTGCACCCCGTTTATCCCCAGTGGGCACCAAACTCATAGAAAACATACACGTCTGGTAACACATCTTATCAGGAGTCCCTAGGAGAGCACATATGTGGATCACACCTTGGCAGCGATATGTTCCTACTCAATGAAGCCTTAAGGAAATGAAGCATGTCTTGGAGAAAAGAAAATTGTAAAATATGACAAAAGTAATCATCGACGCATTATCCCAGCCAGACTTTTAGACCTAGGGAAATCTGGCTTGCACCTAGAGATTCCTTATGTAACACTGAATTAGAAAATATATACGTTCTTTACTTTCCATTTAGTCCTAAATCTGATACATCATCATAACAGTTATTCTTCCACAATTTAGGGATCTAGGTTTATATTACATAATTGGTAGTGCAGACTACATTCCCTACGAAAGCTACTTATATTTGGTGTTGCCAGGCTACAGATTTTAGGGCAACATTTCCTTCATTAGGGACAACTGATGTTACTCCATTTGAGAAATGCAATAAATATTGGGCAAATTTATCTACAAAAAATGAAAATATCTCCACATTTCCATTATGATTTCAGGCCTTGATTTAATATTGATAAGGGGTTTACATAAACACATAGGTCAGCACAGGTTGAAAAAACATGGGGCCTTATTTATGAGGCCATGCAACACTTTTACGCCGCCGTTTTGTCACTTTTTGTGACGCACCAGTGGCGTAAAAAATGCACCACATTGCGCCATATTTACAAAATGACGCATCTAAGCAGATGTGTCACTTTGTAAAGCTCTGAGCTACATTATACCTTCGTCAGATATAATGTATGCAGGGTGGGCATTCCCCCGCAAACAGACTCCTAGAAGTGACACAGATTTCACTGTGCCACTTCTAGGACGCTACTGCGTCAACATCTTACGCCTGCCTCACAGCAGGTGTAAGACTGACGCAGGTACTTTCACATTGGGCTTGTCCCATGTGAAAGGACACATTGCTGGAGTTGCGTCTGTTGTCAGACACACCCCAGCAATGTGTCACTTTTGCGCCAACAGATACATCAGTAATACTGGCGTATCTGTCATTCCTTGCAACATGATGCGTCATACAATACATATGATGCATCCATCATGTCTCAAGGAGAGCGCATTGAAAAATGTCACAACGCTGTTTTCACACAGCAATGCAACAGTTTTAATAAATGAGGCCTATAATGTGTATGGGTGCACAAAAACAAAGAGCTGCATGAATTTGAACAACCTAATACTGATTTTGTGATAAAACTCTGGCACAGAGAAGCACAAACACCCCAACAATGAAAGAGTCAAGCCTTAGTCAGCAACATTGGCATGCTTTCTGCTTTTTCAAGTTACAGTTTCTAGTAGTCCCTAGCCAGTGTAGCGCGATTTTTAGCCCGAGAGGTACTGCTGAAACAAAAATCCATTGGATTAATGTCACCAACGAAAACTGAAAGAGACGAAACCACTTGAGGAAATTGACCTCAGTAATATACATGAGGACTGATAGCGTGAAGTCACGTGAGGCAACTAGCAATGAGAAAGTCGACAAAAAAAAAAATTCCATGAGACCAATATCAGTTGTGATACTAGTGAAATTTTCTATGCTGATGTCACACATGAAAACCGACAACAGTAACGTAATATATTAAGTGGCATGAAAAGGAGGACAAGGAAACAGATCAATTGTGTAACACAAGTTAACTACCAGTAGTGCTGTCACACTGGAGAACTGACCAGTGTGAACCAAAGCCACACAGGAAAGTGACAGCACTGCGGTCTTTCTAGGGACAGTACTGAGTGACATCATGTACAAAAACTAAGGGAAGGGAGGATACAGCTGTGATATCCCATGACCAGACTGGAGAAGTTTGAAGGGAAGTGCATTCTTTTTGTAGAAATCAGACATTTTGTGTTTTTAATGACTAGATTTGTAGGAAATATAACGTGCTAGCAACTAACACACAACAATCAATCCACCGCATTATATGCTGAGACCTGCCAAGCATCCCCCACAGAAAGGACAATAGTAAAACAAAACTACAAATATACCATAAATACTGACTGTATCTTGGGTCAGATGGGATGCGCAGTGCCAAAAACAGTCCTGTTCGCTTCTCTAATATGGTTGTGGTTATGCTGGTACTTTAAGATATATGCTGTCAAATTCCTTTCACACCAGCCAAGATACCTGCATAAGCTAGACAGGAGGAGGTAGCAACGGACCAACATTTGATTGTGTACAAGTCTAGTGGGTTGCTGTCTGCATGCACATACAATGAATGCAGCAGGCACTGGTCTGTACCGCACAGCTGCCATCAGCAAACAATAGAAGCAGCGTCGAGGAACTTCAACGCCGCGTCTCAAGTCAGTCACATTGTCTCTGCTGGTTAGAACTCTGACTCTTACTTTTTTTTATTTAGCCCGAGCACGCTGTCGGCTAGTTGCGGAACTGTCATTCTATGACGTGCACGCGTCTCAAGTGTAGCATTGCTAAAATGTAAGTAAAGAATTATTGTCAAAGGCATTCTGGTGAGGTGGCTAGTGTGGGCGGGTGTTGACAGGAGGGTTTTTGGGAATTAAAATTGAAAGCATCGGCAGAAGGGTGGCGTCGAATTGAAAATAGCGACGGGTGCGGGGAGTTGAAAACAACAACGGGAGGATAGGTGGTTGCACTGAAAACAACAATGGGAGAAGGGGAAGGTTTGAAAGCCACCACACCAAAATATAGCTTGAGTCTGCCATAACTTTGCCAGAAATGACGGGTGAGAGGGACTGTGTGCAATGTAACTGGTGCTCATGTAAAGCGGATCGAATTGCCGCTATATAAAGCTGCAAAAAAATTAAAATAAAAGCATTGCCAAAGCTTTTTGTTTCTGGTGAGGTATGAGGGGGAGGTGGAAGGGCTATAAGAAATGAGGTACAATGAAAAAGGTAGTGATGGTATTACAGGAATGCACATCAGTCATAAAAAGTTGGTTACTTCCATTAGTCAATATAATCTTATAGTATTGGTGCCACTCAAGGTATTCAAATAGAGACACCCCACTACCATAGATGTCACAACACAAACAGTTCCTAGTAACTCCCATGTAAAGCCTATACAAACCCCTATACCTCGGCACTCTAAAAATACCTTCTAGTCGTCATGAATTATCATACAATTACAATTGTATATCCAGCTCACAGGAAACAAATCCATACATTTAGATAGTTGCACATTCTTTTTAATATCAAATTTAACGTTACATACAAAGAGTGTGAAACCAATAGCTAGGGTGAAATACAGAATACAACCAATAGTTTCTTGACATATGTTCTATTGTCATTCGTAAATACGTGGAAGTTGAGACCATATGGCCCGCTGTTGAAAATGATGGGAAAAAACAGCCGACAACAAGCAAAAGACCAAAATAGTGATCTTTGGCTGTTACAAGAACAAGGAATTCTTTTCATGGAGCATGGGGCCCAAGACCATCACCACGGCACCGAAATATAACTATTTGGAGGAATGGTTTACAGAGCCCTCCCAATCTTTGGCTCACAGAGGCTTGTTAAATAAGAAATCAACTGCCATTACTTAGACTTAGCCAGCATCAAGAAACTTAACAGCCCTTCTGCTGCTTCAATAATCAAAGTTATACAGGTCTCTCTTCTCCCAGTGCTACAATATGGACACCAGGCTTTCCCCGCTGCCCAGGCAACTCCCAGATCAAGAACTTGGTTAGAACTTGTCCTCATGAATCAGATGCTAACTAAAAGTCTGACACTCTGAAATATTATATACTTACATTGAAAGCATCAGAGAATCCACTCAAGGCCTGTTGCAGAGTTATATTTGAGAGCCCAGGGAGCCCATGGCACAGGCAACTACAGAGGGCAATTACATCCTTCCAAATTGGAGCAACAGCACTTACTTCTCACACCATCTCCTTTCTGACGTGGAAAAAGGTAATCGACAACAGTTACAGTTAGCCTCATTCCAGCTAGATTCCACTTCTCTAAGGTCCTCAGAGATTTTACTCATATTTAGTTAGGAGACCTCAACTATGCCTTATAGGCCCATCAACAGGCAAGTGTGCAGCGACATTATGTATATTGAACTGCTTGGCCATCCTATAGCAGACTTCAAACAAGCATGGGCCAACCCACACAAGGAAGGGGCATGTAGACTATGTAACAATAAGCAGGAATCATGGCTACACTTTCTGTGTTGCTGCCCCGCTCTCAAAGTCGCTAGGAGGGTTGTATTAAAAACAATCTTCCTGACGAAGTGTGCCCACACTTACATGGCGGCATCTTTGATATGTTTTTCCTAATCCGATGCAATGTCCCTATCAAAATGCGGGAAATCCATCAAGGTTCTTAAAGGCCTCCTCTTGTCTGCTACCTTTTAACCACTCTCAAAAACTCCTAGAATGACTACTGCATTAAGATACCCGGAAACATCATATAGTCTGGCTATAAGGGGACCACTCTAATGCAAAATCGTCAAACTTTTACTGCACTGCAGTCCAGTATCCACCACTATTGCATTTTTTTTGCCCCGCTTTTAGTTTCAGACCTTAACTGATTTTATAAATAATATTTCTACTCCCTGGATGTCTTTGTTGCACTACAAACCTTCCAGAAATAATTCTACTGGTGTCAGAATGTTCTCCGCACTCAAATTGAATTTTTGACGGCAACTCTCATAATTGAAGTATGTAAAAAATTATCACAGCTTTTAATAATCAAATAAGACTAAAGTGCATCTAGTCTACTCATTTGAGGAGCTTACGCATTAGCACTTTACAATGTGAACATCTGAACAACTTGGACTTTTATTGATGTGATTTCAGATTCAGAATGTCCTTATTTTTTTAACTGATTAATTTTCCAATTGTAGACGGGCTCATGCACTAGCACTTTATTACGCAAACACTTCAGTAATCAAGACTTTTTTGAAGTGACCTTATTTTAAGACTATTCTTACTCTTTTAACTGATAGTGCACAAACTAAACAGTATTTTCCTATATCATGTAATGTTTTCAGTTAATGAAATTCATAACGAATAAACTTCAACTTTGACCTAATAGATCTTCAATCATTTCGTGCACCTAAATCTGCTTTAAGAATTCAGCGCGTACATTAGGGAAATTAAAAAATAATTTGTTCTTATTATTTATTTTCTCAATATTAAACAATGAGCCTGATTTAAAGTTTGGTGAATGGGTATTCCGCCATAAATGTGACAGATATCTCGTCCTCCTTATTACAAGTGCATTATGCCTGCCAGCGTCAGGCCCAAAATCTCTTGCATGGTACTGTTTTCTGCACACATCTTTTAAAAATTCTAGATCTGGTGACTTCATGTTATGCATGAAATAGTATACGTTCATGCCCTTAGGGTGTAAATGCCTTTTCAAAAAATTTGAATAACCACAAAGTTACTGCTTTGTTGAGGTTCCCCAAGAGCTTCACTTTAAGAGGGGTAGGACTCAGAAAGGAGCCATTACTGCAGGAAGGCAAGTGTAAGCGGGTTTCCGTGACTGGAAAGGTAAACACCCATCTGCCCTGGGAGGCCATAGTAAGGGGGGGTATTCTCCAGAGGGAAAACATCTAACCTGTGCAGAGTAAAACAAACTCAAATTCACCAGAAGTTTAGAGGAACAACTGTTAAGTGGCTCATCTGTTTGAAAAATGCATGATTGAACAGAGATACACAGGGAAATCTGCACTTTGTCTATATTTCCATGCACACGGAAGGACAATTTTGGGAACCCTCTAAACAGAAGGACTATATACAATTCTTATATGTAACTTTATGATTTCTGACGTTTCCTCTGCCTTTCAATTCGCATTCGTGCTGCCACTGTTCTGTCTGTTTGCGTACCCATTACATTACTGTGTTGTGCCTTCGATCAGCAGCCGCACCCTGGATTTCTAACCACCACCTCTTCAAATGATAGTAAAATGGAGTAAAAAGCCTCTAAGCTCTAGATCCTAAACTTTGCAATATCCTAGACCAGTAGTTCTTCACCTGTGGTCCGCGGACTATTAGGCGTCAGCAGCAGCAGCCATTCAGGGGATCAGCAGATCCATATGACTTCTAACAATTATTTTCTGTCAATATTCATAAGCATTTTGAGCTAAATACCTATATGAAGGTGGTTCCTTCTACAAGAATAGTTTCATCAAGCAACAATAGTACTTACTTGAGTCTAAAATATTACATTCCCAATGTATCTTGATATATGTATTAATAAAATCAATAAAGAAATGCTTCAAAAATTCCAAGCCTTTTTAAAACATCTTTGGACAGAAGCTATTTGCTAGCTCTGGACAGAGCATGTGTTAGTGCGCACAGTCACTATTTGCATTCAAACACCTGAACTAGCAATCAGCTTCCGACTAAAACACTTTTGAATTGCTTATGATTTTCTAGAGAATCATACACACCTGCACACTTACAGCGCTTCTCTTCTAACTAGTGCTTAATTTGTAAAAGAATGATTGTCGGGACCCAAAGGTGATTCAGAAGCCTGGCTCTGGTGCAGCTAAACGTTGAGGTTGCCGAACACCAAGGGAATTCCAGTCTTGATGTCACCTCATGCCTCTCTCATCCACCGCCATACACTACCTTCCTGTTTATCTCACACTTCCAGGTTCTATTTTCTCCCTGCTTTCTCCTTCTTCTCCTTTTATCAGCCTTTCTCTCTCTTGTTTCTAGCCATAAACATCTGATGATGAAATATATGTCCTGGTCCCCAAAAATCAACGGCTCATGTTAAACACTGGTTCTAATTGCTCAGTGATCTATGCATGTATACACAGGTAGACTGCCCAAAAGGCCCTTCCAAACTGCATGTTCTCCCACTGGTTTGCATGGGTAGGAACTTACAGACTCCAAGCACCTACAATTCTTGTACTGTAAAGATGCGTGCCTGCTTTTTCCAGCAGACTTAAAATGCAATAGGCCCCTTCCTAGTACGCAGCCTATGCTCTGGCATAATGAGCACCTTGTCTTCTAGCTTCTATGCAATCTCTTTCTCCCCTTTGTCCCCTTTTGACTCGCAGACAGTGCGAGGTCTCCAGGTTTGTCCATATCAAGGTCGACTGCTACCCTGTGTCTGTTCAATGCCAGTGCCAATCCAGTTATGTCTTCTGTCCCACCATTCTTGCGGAGATCCCTGATTTCCCATGATTGCCCTACTGATTTGAGAATATGACCATTGTTAGTTGCTCTCATATTTAAGCATTCAGTTGCAGAGTAAAGTAGATGTGATGAGGTCATATAGTTTGTACTTGTTCTGGTATTTTTTGTATATTAATGTTCAAACTCTAAAAAATTACTTGGGGGTTCCTGGCTTCCAGTTGTGATTCATTTGGGTCCAAGGAAGTCAAAAGGTTAAGAACCACTGTCCTGAATCCCAATCTAACTACCACCAGCTCAGGAAAAGCTTGAAATCTAAGCTCTTCAAATATGACCGCGTTCTGCAATCAAAGAATATGTCAAATTATGCACATTCACACCTGAATGCACTCTTAATAACCAAGCTTTTACCTCTGTTGTGTTGCTTATGTAAAAATGTGTTTCATTTTAGCTATCAGTAATGTCAGCACTCCTAAGTATCCATCAGATGACAATCAGCACTTTAAAAAACAGAATTCAATTAATAACTTTGAAAGTTATTTGTGATTTATTTATATTACAAATAACCACAAATGAGGAAGAGAGGGCAAATACATAATGTCACACACTGCATATCCTCCCTTATTTGTCTAAATAACACCAAAGATACAGAGGCCTGTTCGTTCCGGACCTTACTGTTGTCCTGGAGCATCCAAAGATTTTGGAGAAGGAAACCTCAACTGCTATTGTGGTCTCCGCACCTTTGGTGTTATTTTGTTTACATTACAGACATATACAGACCATGCTTATGCACACAGTCTGTATCTACACAGCAATATCAATCTTGCAAAGTGTCTGAAATGATCAGTGTTAACAGGTGTAAATTAAGCCCTTAACAAGCTTTGTCAACCGGCCTCTAAAGCAGACCAGTAGCAGGCGCGCAACACCCATTGGACTCAAAGGGCTTCAGCCCCCCCCCCCGTGTGTGGCAGCCCAGGATGACACAGCTTCCCTGGCACACACACAGCCGCACCCGAGCACTTCACAGGCCTTTAAAAGACCATTTGCATGTTAATGAGGCCTTGCTGTTGTTTCACCCCTTCTCAGAGCCCCTGCAGCGCCACTCTACCTATTGCTTAAAGATTCAGCCCCCCCCCCGAAATCAGCTCCACTCTGCCTATTGCTTAAACATTCTGCCCCCCCCCCCAAAAAAAAAATCTTAGCCCCCCCCTTGAAATTTGGCTCTAGTTGCACCTCTGACCAGTAGTAAATACTTCTAAGATTTGCAGATGGATTGAATACTTTGATTATCTTAAGAGGTTCCAGTCAGCAATGAGTTGTTTCAGTTAATGCAGCAGTTTGAGGTTCAAAGAAATCCCATGGACTTAGAAAAAAACATAAAGGTAGAAACAGTTCTATTCACTGCTGACACAAACAACCATGTGTGGCTTGATGCGCAGGCTAGCTTTGGGCCCACCTTCATTTGATGCATGTACTGTACAGGTATTCTTAGATTTGCTTTTTGATTTGAAATGACGCTTTCCATATTGTTTGGTCAAGGAAAAACGTATTACTCCATGAGGAGGCCCAGTATCATAGAGACTTAATAGCATAGTCACTAGGCAGGGAATAATCTGTCGTCAGCCTTGCAGGAGAATCAATAACTAGCAGCATGCAAGCATGTTTCAAAGCCTAGACTCAGTTAGAAAGATGGTGCATGTCTGCCAATAGAGAGCTTTTACTTTCACTACCTCATTTAGGGTGACCGCCTCACTCCTACTTATTGCGAACACTGTCTCGAGCCCTCAACATTTGACTTCCACGTCATTGCTTTCAGGTGTGTCAGCCTAGGACTTGAAACAGTGGTGGAAGGACTTAGAGCATGGGTACTCACAAACATTTGCCTAGGGGCCACAAAGTACAGTCTGTGGTGTGACCGAGGGTCGCACCGATGCCAGCAGGGTGGTGGTAGGGGGTCTGGGTGGGTCAGGGATTGTATAAGGAGGTCTAAAAACATGTTAAATAAACGAGCAAGTGTTTATTTGCAGTTTAATAAATGCTTGTCCGTTTATTTGACAGTTTTTTTCTGAATATTAGTGCTCAGCAACTAGTGCTGCTGTTCACCAGGAGGGCCGCATGTAAAGGTCACGAGGGCCACTCTTTGAGGATCACTGACTTAGAGGGAGGTGGCCCTCCTAATCTCCTTCATGCTGATCAAAGTGCCCCCTCAGCCCCACCACAGAACACTCTCTTTCTTCTTACCAGTGGCTTCATAGTTCTTTGATGAACTAAGGATTTTGCCTACATTTTGTTTGGGAGGGTATGGAAGTTTGGCATGTTAAAGCACTTTAGCCAAGAACTGTGACATGCCCTTCAGAATAACTTTAAGCAATTGAAATATTTCCTTTCAATGTGCATCATTCTGTGGCTTTCGGACCCTCCCATTGTCGCCACACTCAATGAATTTCAGATTGAGAACAAAAAGAATACACGTGCACATTGTGGGGCATGGAAAACAGTGCTGTGCACTTCTGCCAGTGTATTTTTAGTAAGTCTGGGTGGTGAACTCAGCTTCGCTCGTGGAGTTTGCGGAGTTTTCTGCACTCCGCGTTAACCGGAGCTTGGGGAGCTCTGAAAAACTTTTTTCCCTCACTCACGTTCATCAACGTCAAGTTGGCGAGCAAGGAAAATCCACCTCCCAGCGAGATTTTTCCTCATTCGCGATCGTCAACATCAAGTTGGCGAGCGCGAGGGTTGAAAATCAACCACCCAGTGGGATTTCTCAACACGGGCTGTCAGATTTCTCATTGTGAGTGGTTGCGTATGCGCGTGACCACTCGTGTTGAGAAAAATCTACTCTAGCGGCAGAAAGGAAGCAGCGCCCGCTTGCACTGTTCATGGTGCAGTTTGCGATGATTTCACAGTGCGAACAAGCACACAGCACTGAAAATCATTGCGAACTGCATTTATCTAAATAAACTCCACCGCTTGGGGAGCTCTGCGTAGCGTGGCGGAGTTTTTTTGCTCCGTGAACTCTGCCCAGACTTAATTTTTAGAGGGGTTTGAGAAAAGTCCAAAAATGAACAAGGACACTGATTGATCCATTTTATCTGTTGCAATGATCATTTATATGTTGATGTATACTTTGTGTTTTTGGCCAGGTCTTAAATATTGTACCAAGAAAATGTTTTAATACTCTGTTTGTTTCCTGATGATCTGTGATTCTTGTGATCCTAGTTCGGTTGGAATCTTTTTTTAAATGAAATCCGAATCAATAACATTGCTTGAGTAATGCTGGTCTGCCTCCACTTCCATTATTACCTATTTGAGCATGTATTACAGAATACCTCTCAAGTCTAAATTTGAAAGCACTCTCTTCGCGTGACTCTGCATCTCCAGATTTAGATGCTTGAGGCTATGTCATTGAGAATAAGGAAGATACTGTTATTCAGCAGACTCCTGTTTCACCACCAACACACCCAGCTTTTGGAGTCCGTCACAATTGGTATTTTTGTATTCGTTGATCATGAATTCTAATGTAAAGAAATGCATAAGTTGCAAAACAGAGCAGACACAAAGAAGGATGGGGAAGAAGGAGCAAGCTTCTTTGAATGATGTCAACGATAAAGGTACACGAGATCCGAGTCAAGCAGCTCATTACCCTTCTAGGATTTACACAAAAATGAAGTTCATCCGAAAAGAATGCTCTGGCGTAATTCTAAGCCTAAATTCTTTATTTCGTTTCTCGGGCCTGTACTATTATACTTATTATACCAGAATATGTCCTGGTTGCAACCTGTGAATGTGACCTTACTATAATAATCCACCATTTTGTGGCTGTGTGTATTTATGTTAAGGAGCTCAACATGGAGCATCTTGGGTCAATCTCCAAGCGACATCCAGCTATTGAGTCTCCTCATTGGAATTTGTATTGCGCAAGTACAGATTGCAGCAACATCTGGTACTGGTTCAGCATCCTTACCTGTCACCTATCTCACTGGATTACACAGGTGACCTGTGCACACGTAATCTGTGTCAACAGTGTGAATTACTGCAAGTAACAAATAAACAACTATCACAGTAGTCCGATTGGCGTTTTCTTTCTTTGTTGTCTAATTGGTGATCAGATGCCCAGCCAACACGTGTTTCGTCAGGGTATGCACCCACGACTTCTTCAGGGCTATTGGACAGATGGCCTGGAAGGAGAAATTCTCTCCGCCGCTTGTACTTCTGTCCCAGCTGTTAGGGTGAGCAAATCCAATGAAGGACATAAAATAATGTTCAGGTGCGTGCTACTCGAGTGCGAAGAAAGCGAGTATGCTTGCGAATCGAAACTTGTGGGAATTATCTCACTCATGCGCTCGCGACCATTGTTAAGAGTGCCCATGATGTCTGGCTTGGGCTCATACTGTACAAATACTGTACAAATATCAACACATAATACAAGCATCTCATTATTTTTATTCCGAAATTAAAGGGTTTTGGTGGCACCAGGTATAAAGTAGTTTGCAGCACGAATGCATATTTAATTTACACCGCACGTTTGTACAGCGGCTGTTTACTATAGAAGTAATTAAAAATGTTTAAATGTGTTTATTCATTTATCAAGACAATACGAAACAAAGAGTGCAGCATAACGTTTTAAAGCGCATGCACATCATTGACGCGGTGGTAAACGCAGACTCAGGGGTGCCCCAAGCTGGAGCAAGGAAACAGGGGAGACAGAATAGAAGTAATTACAGTGCGACTGGATTAGTAGGCAATTGATGTCTAGGTCCCCCAGTAAATTCCTGAAAAACCAGCAAGGCATGCCAAATCCGCGCGCCTGGTAAAATGACTTGTAACTTTGCATTACGGCGCGTGCGGGTCTGGGAATGTCACCGCAATTACCGGGGGCGAATGTACTTTTAGCACATCCATCTCTTGATTACTGTCCTTCAGCGCTGGGGCCATTATGGCAGATTACCTTGTTATCTGACTCAAACACGAGGCAAGCTCCGCCTGAGACTTTAATTATTTCCTCATCAAAGCCACGCGGGTCCCACACGCGTCCGCTCCGAGGGCACCCGAAAGGACGAATGATTTTTGCATCGCGCGCATCAAAAACGGCAGGAAAGCTTTCGGTTCAGCCGATGAATAGCGGCACGCTGGGCGTACTTTTTTGCTCTGGTAAAACGAGATCCCTTTCTTAAAGTAGGTGCCTTTGACAGACAAGCTCTGCCTTTTGAGGTGCGCATACCCACCCCGGTCCAAGAAGGCTTATTACATTCGTGTCAAAGCGCTCACCGAGCCCTGTTGGACTGCAATGTCACGCGACGCTTTCTTTGAGGATTGAAAAGGTCAGAACATCTGCAGAGCGTGTCACGCCTTACCGTGCAGCTGCTCCGTGCTTAATTACCGACCGCGAGACAAAGCGTGGAGTTCGACATGCAGACAGAATTTAACACTATTGGATAATTTGAAGATTCACTGCAGACAGTGGGTGTAGATGAATTCTATTTTGTTAATAAATGCGCAGACGCCCAGAGACAGTTGGAAGTGAGATATCAAAATGAACATATGGGCCCCATTCATTAAGTAAAGTGTAAAAGTACCACGGACTACGTCTAAAAGTACTTTTACATGTGTTTCCAAATTCGCAAAAAATGCATAATAGGACATCTAGAAAGCAACACCCCGGGCCGGCTTTAGTACTGGTGGCGCCCAGTGCGACAATGTTTGTTGGTGCCCCCAATGACCCTCCGCCCCCAATGACCACCTCCACCATGAATTCCATCACTACCACTCTTCACCAGTGCCCCTTCAGTCTCCATAACCCCCTCTCTCTCAGATGCGTTTAATTAGTATGATAGCGCCACTCACACCAGTGTAGGGTGTCAGAGCACTTTACATCACACACACTACACAGAGACAATCAATCATACGTGTGCAAATCAGTGTATAGGAAATGTTACATATGGCAGAGGACTACAAGGTGTAGGAGTCACATCACATGTCATCCATACCGGTAGACAGTATAGTTTAACAGTGCTTGGTCGAGAGAAGCAGAAACTCAGAATTTAAAACTTAACACCCTTGTTGGACTTGGCCCTTCTGGCAGGTTCACCCCTGGACTTTTTGGCTTTTTATTGGTGACTGGGTATGGTGATTGTTTGGTCTCTGCGCACTTTCCCTGTGTCCCAGGGTAAAGTGCGTGCGTGCTCTGAGTGCATGTGGTGAGATAGGCCTGCCCTCCCATAGGAATGCATGGGGAATGTATGTGTCCCTAGTAGTTCCTGATGCGTGGGGTGTGCAGGCCCGAGTTTGGTATGTGCGGACTCGTGGGAGTGAATGCTGCGCGATGATGTGTGCGGCGTGCATGTACCTAGTGTGGAAGTGCCACTTCTAGAAGTGGGCACTTCTGTGTGCAGTGTGTCTGTCGCGTGATTGGCTGGTCGTGTCATGTGACGGGCTAGGGATTCCCCAGTGTCAGGATGAGTCACCCAGTGGTGAATGGGGAGATCAGCAGCTAGATGGGTGGGAGGAGTCCACCTGGGTCCTGAATAGGACAGGGTTTTCCAAACACAATGCTGGCCCCGCCCCCTGTGGTGCGACTGACGACCCTAGCCCTGCCAGTGAATAGAGTGAGGGGCTGAGCACATCAAGGGTGCTCCCCAACCAGCTGCGACTGGTTTTCCCCCTCACCCTGAACCCAGAACAAAGGGTTTGCCTGTATAAAAATGGGGCTGTGTCCCCACAGAAACTGTTCTCTGCCAGGATCTTACCTGAGGGGGGCTGCTGCTGCTGCTGGACCAGAGGACCGCCACTTGGACTACCTCCCTGCCTGGAGGCCCAGTGAGCTGGCTCTGGGTCCAGCCTTGCCCCCCTGCTCTTGAAGGACCATTTGTTGCTGGACTTTATTATCATTCTTAAAGCGCTGGGAGCGCTTTTTGCAGCCCTAAGCGCCTGGGAGCGCTTTTATTCGACTGGTAGCGCTGGGAGCGCTTTCATTGGCTTCATAGCGCTAGGAGCGCTTTATTTTTGGAAGCCGGTGCCCACCCGGCGTTTGCCCTGGCTTTGCCGATTCCGACGTCCACTGGCAGGTGCCCACCCTGCCAGGGACATTGCCGAGCGTGTTAGCGGGTGCCCACCCCGCTTTATTGAAAATTAATATCCCTAGCGGGTGCCCACCCCGCCAGGGACTTTGCCGCGTTTGGATTCTCGCCCCCCTAGCGGGTGCCCACCCCACATTACCGCGATCCAAAAGTCACCGCTGCAGCCCGGCTCCGGACGACAGGAAGTCAGGCAGAGTTCGTGGTGACGTGGGCGGGGCCTCGGCCGGAGGCCGGAAGTCTACGGGAGCCCACCCCGTGCTCCGGCGAGCGAGAGGAGACCGCGAGAGCTGAGCCGACGGAGCCGTGCAGGCTCCGTGTCCGTCCCGTGCCGGCCGCTGCCCAGAAGCCCGACGCGGCCGCGGGAGCATCCTGGAAGCCAGGTGAGGCGTCCGTGGATGTAAGAGTCCCCGTGGGGCTGAGGGGGGGGCCTGTGTGAGCGAGAGCCTGCGAGGCTCCAATGCTGTAGGGGGCAGTTCAGTAGTTTCTTGAGCCCCGAGAGGGCTCCACCGGCAGGTACCGGGGCAGTGCAGGTGTCGGGCGGCCCCGGAAGGCAGCGGGCCGCCCCAACGTGTACTCGAGCCCACGAGGCTCCAACGAAGCAGTGATTGCTCAGAGCGCCCAGAGCGCTCCAACGTTACCGGGGCATTTCTTCAGCGTTTGAGTGGCCCCAGATGGCAGCGGGCCACTCCCACCTTGCCCCACATTAGTTTACAGAGCCACAGAGGCTCTAGGGGGCTTTTGTTGTTGTTTTGAGCCCCGAGGCTCCACGGGAGCGACAAGAGTTGTTTCCCAGGCACAGTGGTGCCCACGTTTGCTTTCTCCAGCTGCCCAGCACTTAGTGGGCAGCTGCATCGTTTAGGTTGGGGCCCTCGGAGCTTTGGACTGCGCCTCCTGCGCAGCCTTGCCCCTGACTTTTCTGGACGCAGGGCGTCCTTGCCCCTTCACGGCCAGTTGGCCCAGGGACTGCCACAGATAGTGGCTAATGTGAGTTTTTGCGCCATTGTACCTTTCCTGCACCTCTGAATGTGGTTATGCGTCATGTGCTTTGCTTTACACCTCTGAATGTTATGCATCATGTGTTTATGTGCTTAGACCCCTACAGGTATTGTGATACTTAGGTGGTTGTTTTCTCCCTAGTACAGGTGGTGCTAGTGAGGTCCTGATTCCCTGCGCAATATTGTCCTAAGGTGGTTAGGGTTGCGTAGGTGGTACTTTCTGGTGACCAGTAGTTACTGGTGGTGTGCTACCTTTGCTATTTTGTACTACAGTATTATTCCTATGTTCTAAAAAGTGCTAATTCCGGACAGTGGTCCATGTGGCCCTGTCCCCTGTATATATAATCCCTTGTAAATTCTGCCCGTGCCTGTTGGCACATTGTAAAGTGTGTGTTTTTATCTAATGTGTTGTGTATAATACAAAGGTTATTTTTATATAATACCTTGTGTGGAGTTTCCTTTGTGGTGGGCCTTGGGTGTTGTTGCTGGGTGCGTGCGCAAACGCTTTACACATCGCCTCAGGGATAAGCCTGTCTGCTCGTGCCAAGCTACCAAGGGGGTGAGCAGGGGTTATCTTTGGCGTGTAACTTCCTTGCCCTGACTAGAGTGGTGGTTTCTGCCTGACTTTGGCGCAAGCCTTAGCCAACCAGAAATCCCATTTCTAACATTGGTGATCAGCGGTGGGATTTGGACTTGCGTTTGCGCTGTACCGCAGCGGCAACTGGCCGCACTACAAAACTCTGCATTTAGATAAATCACATGGTATAGGGATTATTGTTCTAAGTTTGTTTTTAATTGTCATTTCTTTGGAAATGTGTTTTTGTGCACTGTGAGTTAGGTGTCCCTAGCTCGGGAGGGTAGATCATCCCCCTTAGTGCATTGTGTTTCTGGATTCACCAGAGGGTGGGATCCAGTGGTGGCAGCGTAATAGTGTCCAGTACATTTGTCCCCCGTCCTGCGCCCAGAGTTGGTACCTGTGTCACGTGGTGGTCAGGTTGAGGAATCAGGGGTGGTAGAAACTGCCTTACCAGTCCGAGGGGAGGGTTGTGTGTGGATGAAGGGTGTGTGGCACTAGGCAAGTGAGTGTGAGTTCTCTGGGTTAGAGAGCTTGCTGAATGTTTTTGTGAATTGTGTGCTCCTGTGTGAAACTCAGACCCCTAGGTTCCCTGTATAATTGTTACCATAACGTCCGCCAGAATGGAGCCTGCTTGTGATCCCTATGAGCTAGCTTGGCGCCAGAGGCAGGAGTTAGAAAGGTACTGTACAGAGGAAGAGTCAGAAGAGGAGGTAGAGGATGACAATACCTGGACGCCAGTAGAGAGTGAGGACCCCATAGGTAGGGCGTCCCGTGCTGGGTCCAGCGTAGGAGGCAGCGCCTCATCCCTTTCCCTGTCCCCAGAGGAGTGGGAAGATAGGAGGAAAGAAAGGGAGCACCAGCTGGCGTTAGAGAAGCTCAGGTTAGAGCATGCTCAGGCGATGGCGCAGCTGGAGGCCAGGAAGCAACAGCGAGAGACTGAGTGGGTCTTGGCGCGGGAGAGGGTAGAGGAGGCTGAGAGGGCCTCCACCAGAGGCAAAGTAGCTCTGGAGGGTAGACTATCCCCTGCGCGCAGTTTTAATTTTCTGGGCTCCCCAGGGAGGGTTGAGTCCAGTGGTAGTAGCGATGTAGATTCCAGTGTAGGAAATCCCAGTCCCAGTTCCCCCAGTCTGGTACCTGTTCCCCAGGAGGAGGAGTTAAGGTTGAAATTCAGGGGCAGTAGGAAACTGTCTCACCAGACTTGGGAGGAGTTTGTGGATGGATGTGAGGATGCAATGTTTGATTGGATTTCCACAGCAAGTGATTTTGACATACTGTGTAATCTGGTTCTCAAAGAACACCTGCTCAGTTGTTGTGTGCCAGGGTTGCGCCAACACCTGTTGGGGTGTGGATTGTCTGAGCCCCTTGAGCTTGCGGATGAAGCAGAGCGCTGGGAAAGGGCTAGAGGTTCTCTAGAGTCATTAGGGAGTGACTCCAAAAGTAGTGGGTCAGGTATCTTCCAGCCCAGCGTGGTGGAAGAGGCTCAGTGTAGCCCAGCTAGGTCCCAGGATAGCGAGGAGGGTGTAGGGGCTCACTGCCTGGCTCAGTGGAGCAGGAGTGAGAGGGTGACCGAGGGTCCCCTAACGTACGAAACCCTGCCTCAGGACTTGGATGGTTCCATGAGGGAACACCAAGTTGGGGACCTAGGCTGTCCTGTTAGCCCATTTGAGGGAGATCTCCTGGTGAGTAGAGGACCTGGAGCACCTGTAACCAGGGCTCCTGTGGTTCTAGAGTCTGGCAGTACCGCTCCGGTAGGGAGGGTACAGGAGTCCAGTGTGAGGAGTGATTGGGGGATGAGTTTCCCAGTGGAAGAGCCTGTGGGTCAGGGACTACCCAGTTGGGCTAGGATCCCGTGTAGTGACCAGGGTGGCACCACTTCTGTTCTGGGGGATCTCCGCGCACTGTCAGGTGGACAGGGGACGGGAGATCAGCGCCAGACAGACAGTCGCTTGACGTATGTGTCCTTTGATAGCCTCAGGGGGATGGAGTGGAAATCCCCAGAAGTCCTGGAGTGCCAGGCAATTATTCCACCAAAGGTTCTAGGCCGGAGGTTGGGAGGCCAGGTTCAGGATCAGCCTGACCTGACGGGTGGGACGTCTGTAATCAGCGTCCCGACCAGTTCTTCTTCCAGAGGTACCGCCCCAGTTGGTAGGGAGCAGGGTTCTGGAAGGGGGTGCAGAGGGTGGGAGAGCCCACCTCTGCCCCCGGTACAACCTGAGGGGTTAAACCCTGGGTTGGGATGGCGTTCTAGGTGTACCCCTCGCCAGAGGAGGAGGAACCCTAGGAGAAGAGGTAGGGGGAGGAGAGCCTTCCCTGAGACTCCTGGTCCGCCTGAGGGTGTAGACCCTAGGCTGGAGAACCAGTGGCAGTCTAGTCCTGTCTTTCAGAGAGGAAGAGTGGAGAATGGCCGCTATGTGCCAGGGGTTACTACCCCCCACTCTATGGTTAGGCAAAGACCAGTGGCACCTGGGTGGCCTAGGGCCTGGTCTTGGCCGCGGACAGCTTGGGAGTACCCGTGGGGTAGCCCAGTTGGTCCAGACAGTGGTGTTAAAAAGAATTCCATGGGTTCACCGTGGCGTAGAACCGGAGGGTGTCCATGCAGTTGCGGGCCCGCGTCCGTGTTCTATCGCCCCAAGCAGGGAAGTCCATCACGGTGGTGATTGGTCTGCCCTGCGTTTTGGCTGGAAGGGGGTTGTGTTGGACTTGGCCCTTCTGGCAGGTTCACCCCTGGACTTTTTGGCTTTTTATTGGTGACTGGGTATGGTGATTGTTTGGTCTCTGCGCACTTTCCCTGTGTCCCAGGGTAAAGTGCGTGCGTGCTCTGAGTGCATGTGGTGAGATAGGCCTGCCCTCCCATAGGAATGCATGGGGAATGTATGTGTCCCTAGTAGTTCCTGATGCGTGGGGTGTGCAGGCCCGAGTTTGGTATGTGCGGACTCGTGGGAGTGAATGCTGCGCGATGATGTGTGCGGCGTGCATGTACCTAGTGTGGAAGTGCCACTTCTAGAAGTGGGCACTTCTGTGTGCAGTGTGTCTGTCGCGTGATTGGCTGGTCGTGTCATGTGACGGGCTAGGGATTCCCCAGTGTCAGGATGAGTCACCCAGTGGTGAATGGGGAGATCAGCAGCTAGATGGGTGGGAGGAGTCCACCTGGGTCCTGAATAGGACAGGGTTTTCCAAACACAATGCTGGCCCCGCCCCCTGTGGTGCGACTGACGACCCTAGCCCTGCCAGTGAATAGAGTGAGGGGCTGAGCACATCAAGGGTGCTCCCCAACCAGCTGCGACTGGTTTTCCCCCTCACCCTGAACCCAGAACAAAGGGTTTGCCTGTATAAAAATGGGGCTGTGTCCCCACAGAAACTGTTCTCTGCCAGGATCTTACCTGAGGGGGGCTGCTGCTGCTGCTGGACCAGAGGACCGCCACTTGGACTACCTCCCTGCCTGGAGGCCCAGTGAGCTGGCTCTGGGTCCAGCCTTGCCCCCCTGCTCTTGAAGGACCATTTGTTGCTGGACTTTATTATCATTCTTAAAGCGCTGGGAGCGCTTTTTGCAGCCCTAAGCGCCTGGGAGCGCTTTTATTCGACTGGTAGCGCTGGGAGCGCTTTCATTGGCTTCATAGCGCTAGGAGCGCTTTATTTTTGGAAGCCGGTGCCCACCCGGCGTTTGCCCTGGCTTTGCCGATTCCGACGTCCACTGGCAGGTGCCCACCCTGCCAGGGACATTGCCGAGCGTGTTAGCGGGTGCCCACCCCGCTTTATTGAAAATTAATATCCCTAGCGGGTGCCCACCCCGCCAGGGACTTTGCCGCGTTTGGATTCTCGCCCCCCTAGCGGGTGCCCACCCCACATTACCGCGATCCAAAAGTCACCGCTGCAGCCCGGCTCCGGACGACAGGAAGTCAGGCAGAGTTCGTGGTGACGTGGGCGGGGCCTCGGCCGGAGGCCGGAAGTCTACGGGAGCCCACCCCGTGCTCCGGCGAGCGAGAGGAGACCGCGAGAGCTGAGCCGACGGAGCCGTGCAGGCTCCGTGTCCGTCCCGTGCCGGCCGCTGCCCAGAAGCCCGACGCGGCCGCGGGAGCATCCTGGAAGCCAGGTGAGGCGTCCGTGGATGTAAGAGTCCCCGTGGGGCTGAGGGGGGGGCCTGTGTGAGCGAGAGCCTGCGAGGCTCCAATGCTGTAGGGGGCAGTTCAGTAGTTTCTTGAGCCCCGAGAGGGCTCCACCGGCAGGTACCGGGGCAGTGCAGGTGTCGGGCGGCCCCGGAAGGCAGCGGGCCGCCCCAACGTGTACTCGAGCCCACGAGGCTCCAACGAAGCAGTGATTGCTCAGAGCGCCCAGAGCGCTCCAACGTTACCGGGGCATTTCTTCAGCGTTTGAGTGGCCCCAGATGGCAGCGGGCCACTCCCACCTTGCCCCACATTAGTTTACAGAGCCACAGAGGCTCTAGGGGGCTTTTGTTGTTGTTTTGAGCCCCGAGGCTCCACGGGAGCGACAAGAGTTGTTTCCCAGGCACAGTGGTGCCCACGTTTGCTTTCTCCAGCTGCCCAGCACTTAGTGGGCAGCTGCATCGTTTAGGTTGGGGCCCTCGGAGCTTTGGACTGCGCCTCCTGCGCAGCCTTGCCCCTGACTTTTCTGGACGCAGGGCGTCCTTGCCCCTTCACGGCCAGTTGGCCCAGGGACTGCCACAGATAGTGGCTAATGTGAGTTTTTGCGCCATTGTACCTTTCCTGCACCTCTGAATGTGGTTATGCGTCATGTGCTTTGCTTTACACCTCTGAATGTTATGCATCATGTGTTTATGTGCTTAGACCCCTACAGGTATTGTGATACTTAGGTGGTTGTTTTCTCCCTAGTACAGGTGGTGCTAGTGAGGTCCTGATTCCCTGCGCAATATTGTCCTAAGGTGGTTAGGGTTGCGTAGGTGGTACTTTCTGGTGACCAGTAGTTACTGGTGGTGTGCTACCTTTGCTATTTTGTACTACAGTATTATTCCTATGTTCTAAAAAGTGCTAATTCCGGACAGTGGTCCATGTGGCCCTGTCCCCTGTATATATAATCCCTTGTAAATTCTGCCCGTGCCTGTTGGCACATTGTAAAGTGTGTGTTTTTATCTAATGTGTTGTGTATAATACAAAGGTTATTTTTATATAATACCTTGTGTGGAGTTTCCTTTGTGGTGGGCCTTGGGTGTTGTTGCTGGGTGCGTGCGCAAACGCTTTACACATCGCCTCAGGGATAAGCCTGTCTGCTCGTGCCAAGCTACCAAGGGGGTGAGCAGGGGTTATCTTTGGCGTGTAACTTCCTTGCCCTGACTAGAGTGGTGGTTTCTGCCTGACTTTGGCGCAAGCCTTAGCCAACCAGAAATCCCATTTCTAACAACCCTGTTTGGGGGTTCTCTTAAATTATCAGAACTGATTTCTATCCAAATGAACCCTTTTTGCAACATTAGGCTAATGACAGATTGGGGAAAAAAATCATAACGCTCTAAACTATACCTTGCAGTTTGCATGCAGCTCTTTGATGGCATTTAATAGCTCACTGTTCAATGTTAGGATTAAAATGTACAAACTGAAAGTAACAAAAGGATATCTCAGATAAAAGAAGTAACCCACTGACCTATTCAAATTATATGCACTTTTTTCTCTGCAGCAGGCATATTTACATTCTGAGCTACCATTGGAAGAGTCAAAACTTCCACTAGACAAAACTCATCTTGCTCCAGGAAGAACATTAATCATGGAAGTTATCTTGACATTTATATAGTTGCCTTAAAAAGTCTGGAGGCCAGGAACGTGGCAGCAGGTGATTATACAACAATAATATACTTGCAAATAAGGCGCCCCACCCAAGTCAGCCCCCGGTGTGGTGGCACCAGTCGCACCATCCTAGATCCGGCCCTGGCAAAATCTGTAAAGACTGTTCCGCACACAGTTCATTAGAATTTGTCTTTATTCTATCCAACACACTAAGTGCTAAACACAACACCACCCGCAAGGTGAATGCTTCCAAGTGTGTGAATGCTTCAGGTATGTGACATTTTTTAGCAGCCCATTCACCCACCCTAAACCCGTACTACAGCACAGAGGGAAGAGCGGCTGAAAAGGTATTTATTTTCTTATTTGTTTACTCCAGAGGAAGACATTTTTACCCATGGAGGATGCCCTTAGCCTACACCCCACCAACTCTGGGAGTGCCACTTCCCCCTTTCTGTTCTGGAGGGGGAGGGTGCGTTAATCTAGCCCATGGCTAGAGTAAATCTATGACAATTCTCTGGGTGGAAAGGGATAGGAGTTCAGTTTGTTAATGCCTACAAATGTACATGTCAATGGGTGTTGCTACACTTACAGGCCATGCCTTATTCCAGCAGATTTCTCTGCGCTTATGGCAGAAATTCGGCAGCAAACAAGCCTTGGCAACGCCGATAGGTCTTGTCTATGAGAGCTATTGGCTTTGGCAAAGTTTTGTAGCCATGCTGTGCAGCAGCATGGAAGCTTTACAGTGTGGCAAAATCTAATTTCAGAAAATGCTATGACGCAGCCAGGGTGAATGCGGTTTAAAAAAAAATGCTTAGTGTTGGATGCATCATAGTTTTTAAAAATTATTATTTATAGCCATGCTGCACAGCAGTCACGCTGCTATACAGCAAGGTTAAAAATCACTGCCAAAGTCAGAAATGCCCATGGAATACAGTATGAACAAAAGGTAATGGCAGAGACAATAGCCTCAAAGGCGAGACCTGCCGGATTTTCCAATACTTATTAGGTCTCGGTACAACACCCCAGTGATTCTGACCAAATCAGTTAATCTTCCCATGCATGAAAAAGAAACAAAATATGACATTTGGCAAAAGAATTCTATCACATACAGAAAGCAGTTGCACCCATGTCTTCATGAAAATACATTTGAAAGCAGATAACATCTGTTGTCACATTTAAAACAGACAACATCTGTTCTCACACAAACACCTACTTCAAATGAGAAAATGACTTTTTTGGAGAGTGTCTAGTACAGTAAGACAGCTACAAATAGCAAGAGGTTCAACATGGAAAGCAGGGAAGAAGAAAAAATAAAGGTAGAACCTTGTTCACAGCACGATGAGCGGAAAGACAGCAATCAAGTTGAAGCAATCAGTAGTTAGTCCATGCTCCAGCCGAAAGAAGAGGAAGTGAAGCTAGCCTGTGCTGGCCAATTAGAAGGCAGCAAATAAGAGTGACAGTGAAGCCAATTTATGTTAAGTAATATGAGGGCTGCAAGCCCCTTGTATACAGTATCTCTTGCAAGAGAGAGCACATGCTGCGCATGCGCTGTTGCAGACAAGACCTAAAAATTGTACACAGCAGTGAGGAATCTTTTTGACATTGGCATCACAGACAGGCGAACTTATAAGAGGTATACAAAGCCTTTTTAGTTATAATACACATCATAAGAAAACATCAGTCTTATTGGTAACCTGAAGACCTAGTATAAACACGAAAGAATGACAAAAAAATGATAAAGGATGGAAAGACAAAAGCATTGACAAGGTAAAGTAATGGCACTTCCTTCCCACATACCCGCACTCACCACTGTGGCAACTCCTAAAAGATCTCCGCTAGAGAGCCCCTAGGGGCCCGTGAGGGACTGCAGCGCCACCCCCACGAGGAGCAACCTTGCCCGATGATGATGCTATACACTCGAAAGGGTGTGTGAGGGCACTACGTACCAAACTAAGCAGTACCTTCCTCTTTCTTTGCACACTCACCTATCCCAGGAGACTACCCCTCTTCTTGTTACAGCACATAATTATTGGCTGTATCCCCCTCCACCTATAGGAACTGAAACCATCCATTGTGATTTAAAGTAATGGCCTACCAGTCCTGGAACTCAAGTGCACTTCCTTGGAAGTGAATGTACAAATCCAGTTGGGCAAAATGCCACCACTCACAGTGCAGGAGAGCCAGTGACTGAAGGAAGATAAACAATTGCTGCGGAGGGCAGAAGGGAAATGTGAATAACAGATGAACAAACCAATGGATGAAGAGGGCTGGCCAAAAGCCCTTTCATATATATATGTATTTTTCATTTGTAACTTTTTCTTCATTACCTGAGGCTGGTGAGACAGCTGGAGCTGTTTTTGGCCACTCCTTAATTCTTAGCTACCACTTTAAGTCCTGTCTGCCTGTTTTGTTGAAGCAATTGGTTGCCTCCCTCAGCCCCGACACAGGTTTGGGTGTTACCATGTTCTCCAATAAAATCCAAGTTGTCCTCTAAGATTTATCTGCTAGCTCAATAATGGCAGGTGCACATGCTGGGCAAACCTGACTTACACACCAAGATTACATGTTGTTCGTATGCTCGGTTCTGAAGCAGGTTCCACTTCTTGTCTGATATCACACTATGCTCAATCTCACCACCAATATATTAATTGTGCCTCAGAGAGCAGGGTGCATTGCACCTCAGCACTCTCTAAAAGTTTACACAGATGTTCCTACTACCACACAGTGGCAGCCGGCATGGATCGGGGGCGAAATGACGGGGTGAGGGAGTGTATAAAAAAAGAAAGAAAAAAAGGACCTGATTGCGACGTCTCTTCTCCGTAGTCCCTCCGGCTAAAACAGGAAGCAGGAAGCAACAGGCTCCCCATAGCCAATCACAACTCTGCAATGTAGCGTTGTGATTGGTCTGAGCGCTGTGGTTTAGCGCTCAGACAGGCAGTGGGAGCCTGGGCATGTTTTACACCCAGGCTGTAATGCAGCCTGGGTGGAGAGCATGCAAAGTGTGCAATGACTGTTTGGCCGACACGAGACGGCTGGGCAAAACATTCATGCGCACTTGGAGTGGGCAAACCACTCCTCCCCCTGCATGAGCAGCCTAGCCCCACAGACCCCGCCCGCAAAGCTGCCACAGCAGTAACACATAAAATAATAATAACATTGAGGTATTATCATTTTATGTTTCCTTTATTTCACTGCTGCAAAGCAGTGGGGCGAAGCTCCTCCGCCTTGGAGTAGCCACCACTGCTACCACATGCTCTGTCATTGTATCAGCATCTGTGATTTCCATTGCTGAATTTGTTGACATGCAGCTGCACACCAACACAAAGGCCGCGATGTTCCGGCGGGTGCAACTCGTAGCATCTCCTAAACCCAGCTTTGTTCAACACACAATCACTTGACCCTAACAGTACAAATTCCCAATAGGTAACGAAACCAATATATATATTTATACCTACACTAATTGTGAAACAAAGTAGTGTGTATCCCACCCCAAATGATGCAGCTTTTCAATTACATATTTTCATGACAAATATTATGGGTGCAGAACATCTTGCCCTTTATAGTACTCCGAGAGCATGTCTCCTACAACACCAGTCTCTGCTCCTATTGGACAAAAAAGATTGGACAACATATCTAGCTCTCTAAAGAGCATACACAATCCCAAAGGCAAATATGTCAGCAGAAATTAAAATATCGTGTCGGCCAGCAACTTGGGGGTGCATATGTAGCTTGGACATCGATTTTCACCTTGTAGAAAGGAGGCAGTAGCCTCCCTCCCCATGGTTCCACCACCGCCACCTGGTTGTGCTTCGTCCGATGATATAAGAGGTGAAGAGAGTGCCAATTAGATGGTGGTATCCCTGTTTCACTCTCTGATAGTGACCATCCAATCCTCTTTCATGTAAGAATCAGGGGCAATATCACTGCCCAATGTGGCGGGGAGTAACAAAGATGGTGGGCTGCCATGAATGGTAATGGAAACAAAATGCACAGGACTCCTGTTTTTTTAGGGATCGCGTGCGCTAGGGTGCATGTGCAATCACGCAGGAGGAGAATTACGGGGGTATGCACCAGTCTCAATTTATGGTAGGCAAAACAAGTACATCGTCCATGCTATCGACTGTAGCCCCACAATTCTCTGCATCACACTGCACATGTAGTCAAGGGCAGTTGCTTCCACCCAAGGGTAAGCGAGGTCCATACTGCCTGGCTGTGTAGCACGCTGTATTACAAATCGTTAATAATACCGTAGAGTTTATTTCAGTAACACGCCGGGAATGTTCCGTATTTCTCAGAATCCTGCTTGGGTACCTTCCTCTAATTACCACCCTACAGCTTGGTGTCCCCTGTCAATTATATTGCATCAAGGAAGAGTAGTATATTTTAGGATGACAATACAAAGACTTTCTGTCTCTGTACGTTTCTTGTTCGCCCTAGATGAGTCTTGTTAGGTTTAATGGGCCTGATAGCTTTAGTAAGAAAGATTGTTATTTTGAAAAATCAGGGTCATATCTTTAAATCATGTCAGTGTGTAACACATTGACATGAGACAGGCTTGCAAGAAAGCAGACACAATATCATTGATGTACAGTCTTAAGGCACACTACATTCCTAGAATATTAAAGAAGAAAAGGAACATATTCTTCCAAACTGCAAGTCAACGAGTTGAAAAATACAGACCTATCTTTACAGAGTCAAAGAAATAAGATGTTTCTCCCATGGCAAGACACGGTTAATTAGGAGAAGTCCCTGCATGTTGTATGGAATAAAAAAAGAATGCACCTAAAACTTACATTTGAATGCTATGGTTAAAAAAAAAAAAGATGCGCATCCGTGTCAAATTTATGAAGTGTTCAAAGAGACTCTCCCTGCTTTGAAAGTAAAGTTGGTCAGAAAAATTAAACCCTCCAGTGCCCCTCTGATCAAACAAAACTGTTAAATAAAACTTTAATGAGAAAATAAAAAAACATTGCTGTAGATGGATTCGAGCATTTATTTCGATATATTAAAATAGATTGCTAGAAAAACAGAAATATGCCGCAAGAAAGCTGAAGAACACTGCATTATCATTAAGATCTCACAGCTGTAATTTCGAAACTTGACAACTACTTGTTAATCCACGCCTGACATCAAACACTCATACCCGATCACAAATGGGTATTTTCTACATCCGTAACCATGCGTTACATACTTCAAGTTGAAAGAGTAGGGAAAAAGAGGCTGGCATGTTCTTTTTTCTCGTGTCAAGTTTGCAGTAAATGTGCAAAGTAGGTAACTGTTTAGCAAACTGCATTGTAATTCGCAATTTGCACTTTCCCTTTCTCTGCGAGTGTGCATTGCACATTTAAGTCCTTTCTCCGAACTGACTTGACAATTTCTTCACCATGCCCCGGGAATGATGCATGAAGTGATTAAACACAGGGCCCAACGCAGAAAGCCTTCTGCACAGCAAATGAAGTATGCCAGTAACTGCACTGAGAAGGAAAACAACAATTCAAGGTCAAAGACTCAGGAATGCTGGGGTGCTGTCCTCGCAAATAGGTTTTTCTCACAAAGAAATGCAGCCAGTAGGTTGGAATTTGCATTTGGGAACATGTGCTTCTATTCTGGGTTTGTGTTTTTTCCTGGGTGGGTCAACTAGCAAAACTTAATTGGCGCCCGAAGTCTCAGACGTTTGTGGGTATTCTCCAAATCTTTGCAGTAGTTCCCCGCTCTGAAAATTCTCACATATTTATAACTATAAAATGCAGTAGCAAATATACTTTTTGGAGTGGAATGTTATCGTAGGTAACATTAGGGTTGTTTTACTTTATTTTTTTATCATTTAAAAGGCATAGTAAACTTTTGGTTCATTATTTTATTACATGAGATGTAGGCATCGTACATTTGTCAATAGGATCTGTACATTTGTAAATGGCATTGATGTAAAATACATGTATATATAGAAGTAACAATTAATATAGCGGAAAGATCTCT
Source organism: Triturus cristatus (assembly GCF_964204655.1). Lineage (NCBI taxonomy): Eukaryota > Metazoa > Chordata > Amphibia > Caudata > Salamandridae > Triturus > Triturus cristatus. Next base: position 648,567,899 of record NC_140587.1, read on the forward strand.
TGTTAGTTTAAATTGTGAAGTCTCATTTTATAATAAGAAACTTGAGTATTATCATTCTTAACTTTATTTACTCAGCAAGAATTGTACCTAGAAACCCCGGAATAAACCATAGTTCTTACTAAAAATGTAAGTCTATTCACATTCCAACACACTCCTTCTACTGCGACTTCATATTATTATTCCACCTCTTTCTTGCTGCTCTTTCCAGGGAAAGTACTTTTTAACTTTTTTTAAAGTTTTTGATTCATGTGTCATTGGGAAGGATCATGAAAAACAGTTCACCTGGTAATAGGGGCATTTAGTTATAAAAAAAACTGACTCCATACTTTATACAGCAATCTGAGGTCAAGGTCAGGGTTTAGATCTGAGTTAGTGATATGGCAGGTTCAGATGGGCCTCGTGTAATGCTCATGAATACCCAGAAAGTTTCAACTTTATGATCCTTCCATGTGTGCATTGTGCTACACCAATGGATTGTCTGCAGTCAGTAATTCCACCTGTGAGCAAATATTCCCCATAGATTCTAAGTTTGTAAACCAGTGGCTTTAAAGTAATGGTCAAACATGCAAATTTGTGAACATGTGTGTGATGGGTACTCTAAGATGCGACAACTGTGCCCTTGGGCCAATCCATATGTAAAGTACCGAGATGCGTTGTAGTGTTTAACAGAATATATGCCTGTACTGTGTATCTGTTGAAGATAACAAATAAAACCTTAAAAGAATGAAAAAAAGTACTGGCCATACATTAGCTTTGGCATACCTGGGTTGAACTTATGTGCAAATACCATTTATGGATTGGGGCTTTCGAGTACTCATCACCTTGCAGAGAGATTGGCCCTGTTGACAAAACGTGTAAACCATTTCCCATGAGCAACAAACTCACTTGAAAGGTTTTGTGAACTGAGACCAATACGTTATCCTCTTGATACTTGGAAGTTGCTAATTCATCTCGTCAGTTTCATCAAAACATAATTCAGGCCAGCTAGTTCTTTGAAATATGTACATCAAAGTGTGTAGGAATTAAAGTGCTTTTACTGAGAGTACCCTTTTTAGGTCGAGCCTAGCACCACACTTGCGATGCTCTGCAAGGCATGCTGTATCCAGTGTATGCTACTTAATGTGCTTTAAAAAAATTCTTTGTTTTCATTGGTTTATAGCTTACATTTGTTCCTCCTTTTTTCTCGATTGGTCACGCCCTGGAGACTACCCCTGTTACATGCATTATTTCACGATGGGCTATATAGGTTAGTGTCGCGCACTACTTGTTTTGTTAATTTCCTGCTCGGCAGAGCACACTCCTTGCAGCCTTGCCGTGAAGCATCCGTGCCTCAGACAAGCTGTTAATTACCAAAAAGCTGTGCTAATGCGTTGAGCTGTGCTAATGCGTTGAAGGTGGAGGGGAGGCTTATATCGCAGCTTACAGCTGATGTTCCTTTCTGTTTGCAAAGCTTCCCTATCCCTAATCTTGTCAACGGTGCCTAGTACGTCGCAGCTGGTGGGACAGGAGAAGCCTCTATTGTCTCTACCCACAGGTTTCGGATGATGTCAACAGCCAGCTGTTGGTTCCTGTCTCTTCAGCCTCCTACAAGTTTCTTCTTGGTTTGTGTCACATGCCTCTATAATGCCATCCCGGGTCCTAGCTTTCCCAGTTCCCCTACTTCTTCTAGTTGGACCTGGATTGCATCGCCTGCCATAGCTGGCTGTTCCCAGTCCTAGCTCCAACGACTGCTCCTTTTGTTATTATACCTTTTTGTGCAGTACTGCTAGCTACTTCTCTGTTCCCATCGGAAATTCCTCATTCTTAGTCCTGTAGGCAGTGCTGCTAGCTGCTCCTCTGGTCCCAGTGATAATTCATCTATCTAAATCCTCTAGACAGTGCTGCTAGCTGCTACTCTGGCTCAGTCTGTACTTTCTCATTCTAAGTCCTCTAAGCAGTGCTGCATGTGTGACTCTGGTCACAGTGGTAATTCCTCATTTTTTGACCTGTAGACAGTGCTGCTAGCTGCCTCTCTGGTACCAGTGGCAATTCCGCATTCTTAGTCCTCTAGATAGTGCCGCAGCTTCTTCTCTGGTCCCAGTGGTAATTCCTCATTCTAAGTCATCTAGACAGTGCTGCAGCTGCTTTTCTGGTCCCAGTGGTAATTCCTCATTCTAAGCCCTCTAGGCAGACACCCCAGGATATAGAGGCATAAATTAGTACATTTAGCGGCGCAAAACATGAATTTAGCGGCACAAAAATTGAAAGTTTGCTGCATTTTAGCGCCAAATAATGTTTGTTTCTTTTGAAAAGCAAAACAAAAATTGACCCCAGCACACCGAATTTTTTCCTTTAAAAAAGATTAAAAAAACAACCCCTCTCTCCCTCTCCACTCATTCTATCTCTAGTTCACTCTTCCTCACCTGCTGACAACTCTGAGTACAAGAAACGGCGCTTACCCTCTTTTTTAACTTCATTGGTTCCCCTGTGAAATGGGTCCAAAAAAGACAAAGGAAAACACATTGCTTAAAATGTTTGTCTTTTTTGGACATGCAGCCCCGGCTCAGATACAAAAAAAAAAGGTAAAAATCACTAGCTAAGGCTTCCATACTCGAGCGCAGTTAGCGCGAGCTGTTCTTTTGAGAGTGATCGACTTCAATGGGATTCGTGATCTTGTTACTGTTGATTCATAAGTTAGTAGTTTGACTTGCAGTAGAACTAGTTTAACGTTTTTGAATCTCAATTCGTGATCATCTCATAAGCTGGAGTGCCCTTCCCCGGGAAGCAGGCAAGCGCACTTCCGCGTTGTAGGAAGCCTTCCCTGAAAAAGGACAGAGGCCAGACTTTCCCTGACAGAGTGATCTCTTGCTGAACCAACAGGTAAGCCCTGTAAGCCCCTTCTAAATCTTGCTCCTCTAAAGCTTTTTTTGCACCAGTAGTACACAGTTTTTATCTTTTATGGGTGGGGGGGCGCGTGTGTTGGTATAGGGGCGGCGCCATGCTTCTGTTCTCTCCATATCTCATAGAAGAGGCCGAGTGGCAGGTTCAACATCGGCAGACCCCAGCGAGTTATAGGCTCCAGAGCAGACAACCACAAAGGGTTCCTGGAGCGATGTCTCGATAAGGAAGCGAGCCTTGCTCAATGCCTTTGCTGACTGCACAGGCTGCGGTTACAGCCAGGTGTGACAGTGTTACATGACAGTATGTGCCCTTTAAATTGTTATACAAAGTTTTTATGCACATATATTAACTGAAACCTTTCGCTGTTGTATCTCAAGTTAGTATTTCTACCCTGAGACTCAGACCATGGCCCAGATTTCGCGACCACTTTTGTAAAAAGCGCAGCCTTTTTACAAAAGCGTTGATTTCATGATTTTTTTGCAAATCGCGAAATCCTGGAGGGTCTGTCTTGGTAGTGCTGCTAGCTGCTTCTCTGGTCCGGTCAGTAATTCCTCATTCTAAGTCCTCTAGACAGTGCTGCAGCTGTGTCTCTGGACGCAGTGGTAATTCCTCATTCTAAGTCCTCTAGGCAGTGCTGCTAGCTGCTTCTCTAGTCCCGACAGTAATTCCTCTTTCTAAGTCTTCCAGACAGTGCTGCTAGCTGCTACTGTGGTCCCATCGAAAATTCCTCATTCTAGATCTTCCAGACACTGATGCTAGCTGCTACTCTGGTCTCATCAGTAATTCCTCATTCTAAGTCTTATAGGCAGCGCTGCAGCTGTGTCTCTGGTCACAGTGGTAATTCCTCATTCTTAGTCATCTAGGCAGTGCTGCTAGCTGCTTCTCTGGTCACACCGGTAATTTCTCAATTTAAGTCCTCTAGGCAGTGCTGTAGCTGTGTCTTTGGTCACAGTAGCAATTCCCCATTCTTAGTCCTCTAGGCAGTGCTTCAGATGTGCCTCTTTTCCCAGTGGTAATTCCTCATTCTTAGTCCTCTAGCTAGTGCTGCTAGCTGCTTCTCTGGTCCCGTCAGTAATTCCTCATTCTAAGTCTTCCAGACAGTGCTGCCGCTGGTGCTCTACTCCCAGTGGTAATTCCTCATTCTAAGTACACAAGACAGTGCTGCTAGCGGCTTCTCTGGTCCCGTCAGTAAGTCCCCCATTCTAAGTCCTATAGGCAGTGCTGCAGCTGTGTCTCTGTTTCCAATGGTAATTCCTCATTATTAGTCCCCTGGACAGTCCTGCAGCTGCTGCTCTGGTCCCGTTGGTAACTCCTCCATTCTAAGTCCTCTAGGCAGTGCTGCAGCTATGTCTCTGTTCCCAGTGGTAATTTCCCCATTGTTAGTCTTGTAGACAGTGCTGCAGCTACGTCTCTGTTCATGCATCCACTACACTCCAAACCAAAACACATAGGTAAAAGAGATTGTCATTTACAACACCAATAGCTCTAACTCTCAAAAATGCGATATCTATTGCATTACAAATGATTGTTAATTTTCTGGCTGACCCTGTACATTTCCCCCAGTGGAATAAACTTCGCTGAAGCATCTGAAGCTGCTCCCCATGTGCATGTGTGCTACCCAGAAAATCACAAGTGCCTGCAGAACATGGATGCCCTCAAAGAGAATCCAGTCCCATAGTTAAGGGTTGCTATTGGCCCATAACTAGGCGATGGGGATATAGGAAGCTTGTGACAGCTAAATGGCGGCCCTTCACTTCCTTAAGAGTGACACACTGCATGTTGTAGAGATGCTGATTCCATGCAACAGGATGAAGCTTATTCCAGGTTCTGTGTCCCAGTAGCAATCCCTCGAGTCTGTACCTCCAGATCCATGTATATGTTTAATCTTTGTCTGATTTTTTAAAAACTGTTAACCACACTCTCTAACACCAATTTCGCTGCCTAGGTGATCTGCTTGGCACCAACTTAGGATATTTCAAATGTGACACTCACATACAAGTGACGATTTGCTGCCTGTTCCCATCAGTGTTGAAACTGAGGAAGAACCAGCAGAGAGACCTTCTGTCTGTGTGACTGAAAACTTGATATTTGAAGCTAGCCCACTTTTTACATAGGTCCTGGCTTCCTGCCAGTGTCCCACTTGGTACTCATACTGTCCCTCTTGAGTCAGTGTCTTACAATTGTCTTGATTTCAGATTGTAACTCTGCAGCACCAGCAGAGAGGAGGGTGATCAGCCAGGCCCGGATCACCTCCTGTTGTCGCCCTACCAAAAAGCAGAACAGAAGCGAGGATAATTTCCTGGACAAAAGATCTACACCAAATACTGTGGAACTGAGACCTATGTAGAGGATACCTTAGTAGAGTACTTGCCTTGGATCTCTAAAGTCCTGCAGACTAGCTGACCTCAACCAAGCAAGACTTGTGTCTACACCTTTAGAGGGTCAAGGACATCCCAAAGAACTGCCCCTACCCCATGACATCTGCCCAGGTGGTCAGCAGTGAGCGTGTGGGCATGTGACAACAGCAGAACCCCTGATGACTTTGTGAAGGTCTGTGTTGGCTCCGGTCACCTTGCCTGTGAATTTACCTATTCAGACACAAACCTCCAGCATCAGAACTGGTTCTGCATAGCATGAAACTCTTCGGCAGTCACCACCATGGTGACTGTATACACATAATAAGAAGAATGTTCTGAAACTTATGAAGAGTAAATCCTACTACACTAAGCAATGCTTTGAAATGACACACTGACATTGTAAAGAATTCCTGTTTTCTACAAAGGGTGTGCCATGTTGATGTTACAGAATACAGCATGCCTCGAGATTTTCACGCTTGATGGCAACAGGGTGGGCCTGATTTTGCACATATAATACTAGCAGCATCTCCAATATATTGTAACTTTTATAGAACTGCTGGGAGGTGCGCACAAAGGAAGTCCACAGTTGCCTGTACTGTGAACCATACCATGATATACTACTGCTTCTGTGTTTAGACTTACTACAGCTCAGGGTGCAATCCTCGCCTGCTTACCCAAGCTGCAGTTGGAGAGTCAGGAGAATGAAGGGTGCACATGCTTATTAGGGGTGCAAACATATCTATGGCCCTGGGACGCCTGGGGTACATCACGCTTCCACAAACGCTGCACACTAACCACTGACTGCCTAAGGACTAGACCTGGGCTGTAAACTCCACTCCGTTTGCGAAATTTGAGGAGCTTTCCGCGCTCCCACTGGCAATTCGGCAAGGGCAGTACTGTAGAAAGACTTTGATGAATATGAAAACTACAACTACATATGGACAGAGCACCTTTTGAAATAAACATCCCAAACTGTGGCTCATTTCTGTCCTAGCTCCTTCCTAATAAGTCAAAGACCAGTCAAACTTCTGAAAGCACACTTATATTCACGGAATAAATGTAAGCTTTTTATTTCCTTCTTCATTTGAATGTGAGAAAGAACTTTGTACAGTCTCAGGATAATCAAACGTTGCTACTTTTCAGTTCATGGGCGGGTGTTTTTCAATTACAGCCTTCAAATATTATCTTCAGTATGTAAGCAACCCTACATGTTTCTGGTTGATACAATAGATGTTAGAGACACCTATAATAATGTTCTCAGTTAACAGCTAGAGACCTGGAGCTCAAGAATTGCAGATATAACTTATTATCTCTCCGTCACTCAGGAGAGTTGCGTGTCTGCTGTTCACCTTATTGGGTTTCAGAAGTCAGGCTTCTTTGTTTCTCCTCGGCAGGATGGTGTGCTGATGTATGAGGGGTGAACCCACTTGCTTTGAGGAAAATGATATTCAAAAGAAAAAGAAAGAATTGCTTGATACCTTTTAAATAAGTATGAGAAGTATAGCATTTACATTGGTTACATCGTGAAACGCATATCAAATAATGTTGCAACGCATATCAAATGACATTGGAACACAGATTAAAGCAAAACAACTACCATTAAATGCTTTGCAACAGACCTTTCTTTTATATCAATTAAAGTTTAAATCAATATTTGCAAGTAATTAGAAGGCTGTCAATACAAGAAATACTGACAAAAGTGACATGCGGTACAGTGACATTAAGTGCTCAGTGATGGTGGTGCAGTGCATATATACAAGGTATATATTATGTACAATTTATTTACACAGGGAACTAGAATGAGGTCAGAACGATGGTAGGCAATAACTCTGGTGAACAGCAAGTTTGCTTATTGATTTGACACACAGGGATTTGATGGATCTGAACCATATATATTCGTCGACGTTTCAACCCTGACAGAGCGTTATTGGAATGTCATGGCGGGTATTCTTCAGGACAAGTGGGAGTGTTGACAGCCCAAAAAGTGGATTACTCACGGAGGCGTCCCTTGCTGGGTGGAAGCCGTCATAGGATCTGCACGTATCAGGTAAGCGCAGGGAGTGAAGATTGCTTCATGAAGTGAAAACCCTAACACGTTGTGGTATTTAATTCCAGAGTGTGGAGGACACAGAGTAAATGAGGTCCATCAGGGGGGCCAGGCAACACTCCTGGATTAAGGCACTCAAGTTCACAGTGCTAGGCTGCAGTCTGCTTCAGCTTTTACGAAGGACAATGACACCAGCCAATTAAAAATATGGGAGGAGAGTGGGCGGGGCTTTCACGGCATTCTCTATTACAGCATGCCTCGCAGAGCGAGCAGTGCATGCGCGCTGCCGCTAAACACAACCTAAAAATAAGTCATTATATCTGGAATAGAAAAAGACAGTAGCCCTGATTTGACAAATGCTGAATGGTAATTTTGGAATGAACAGGAGCCTGGCTTGGATAAGAGGAGGGAGAATTAGGTGAAGAGGGCCTTGAGGAGCAAGGTTTAGACAGGATGTGTGAATGAGAGGCTTAGCAGTCAGAACCCAGCAGCAGAACAATGGCTTCCCAAGCAGTAACAGCCCTGAAAATCTGGATTATTAGTATTGAAGTGAGGCCATCTACAGTTGGCATCCTTCTAGTAAGTGGGGTGCCCCTCAGAACACACACACTGCTTTTTTGGCAGGCCCTGAGCTGGCATCTTGTCCGTCCCGCTTCACATGCACGGGCGTAGCTTAGTCACTAAGATTGGTGGGGGGGGGGGGGGAGTGATCTTTAGATTTTCCAGCAATGATGCAGGCATATCATATTAAAATTTATTAAATGAGATGAGGGCATGAGAGGGCGTAAGAGCCAGTGTAGAGGAAGAGGAGTGTGGATTGTTAGGGGTATTTAAAACACAATATTGTACAAAATAAGCAATATTTTTAAGACCTTCAACACAGAGAGGAGAGAAAAAGAACACATGTGTGTGTCTGTGTGTGCATGTACAAATCCCAGCTGAAATCTGACAGACACCTCACCGAACCCAGCTGAAGGCATGTACCCCCAACGAAATTCTAGATAATACATTTATTGGGGGGTGCAACACCCCCCCCCCCCATCCCCGAAGCTACGCCCCTGCTCACATAGCATTGGTTCAACCTTGATAAGATGAAAATACAGACCAAGGAAATATTTAATATCAGGTGGAGAGAGAATACTTTGCAGTAAATCTCAAATTTCTTTGAAGTTATAAAATCTCTTTGAACCCATGTCTTTGCAGGAAGCGGCTTGATTAGGGAGGAGCATTTATAATGACTTAAGGCTAGAGATAGTGGAATGGCAGGCTAGAATATTGTCGGGTTTTTATTCTTGAGGAAACATGAATAGGCCGCAGCCAAAAATGATGGACCAGCTTTGATGCCTCAAACTGGATGGGAGGTCTCACAATAAATAAGTGGCTCTCAGGGATTGGTCAAGAGCGGAATGGAACCAGAGAGCATTCTGAGATGAGCCCTCATTAAAGACCAGTGCTGTCTGCCAGGGGTGACACTGCTGCCACTTTGATGAGCGCTAATAACCGAGCAGCCCTGGATCACACAAACTGACGACTTTCCGCACAGGCAGCAGGAAAAATAGGGCTGGATGGAATTTTTACTGCCCGCCCAGAGCTTTCCACTTGGGGCTCCCCATCAGCACAGATCAAAAACACCTCGACCGATGAAGGGGAAAGTGCCTCTCTTTCAAAATAGAAGGCCAGTGTGACCTTCTCTATCAGGGTGTATGGGTCCCTGGAAACCTCATCTTGGAGAGCCCTTCTGGCACTACTTGCAGACACTAACACAATTTAGACCAGCAACAATCTGTTGTCATCATGTGCAGTGTGTGATCAGAGCGCTGGCAGCTTAAAGCTGACCCGGCATTCATTGCTGGCTCTGACCGGGGCTGCGGCCTTAGTTACATTGAGATGTCTGCCACCTAGGCTTTTACATCAACCGGAGTTTGCTCAACTGACCTTCTGAACTACATCATTCTGTGGCAGCTCCACACAGCAGTGGCCCTGCCAAGCACCAGGCAGGAGCTACGACCCCTTACACGGAGAGGGCCAGAGACTAGCTCGGGTCTGGTGGCTCCAAGTATTAATGCATTTGAGACAGTCTGCCGCCTGAAGATATAAAGCACACCCCATTCGTATGAAACCTCAAAAAACATGTCTACAGAACAGTTGGAGGGTGTTGGAGGCTGAACCGCATGTCTATTGGTTTACGGTGCTGTGTATGTGAGTACTATCGCTTGGCCACGAGCCTGCCAATGATGTAATACTGTACTTGTCATAACTTGAAAAAATTTATAAAACCAACTTCTCAAAAAGCATGTCAAGAGCAATCAGCAGAAAATCAGATTTAATTTTTTTTCTGTGATAATCTCATCACAAATTAGTATTCACAATTAGTAGCTCTCAACAACCTGCAAGCAAAGCTCTCTTTTGTATGCTTGTTTGTGAGTAAGTTGCAACACTTCTGGGGAGGCTGTTTATGGACCTTGTGAAACATTCCTAGGAGTTTCATGGTGGTGGCAATTAGAATTTGAAGTCCAAGTGACGTACCTTGATCAGTTGTCAAAGTGCTCCCACACAATAACCATCATTTTCCAAAAGATTAAGAATGACAGGCGGATGGCTGTATCAAGGCATATGCCTTTTTTCCTCTATTGAACTGCAAAGTTTTAGCTGCCTTTGTAGTTATTTCTGCCTCTTAGCCTACTCCTCCAATTTATTAACGTTCCCGCCATTTCTCCGTCCGCTCAGAGCTGTATCGAGCCGGCACCGTTTCATGTACGGCTTTATATGGGCTGAAAGGGGTGCTTGGCATGCAGCTGCACGTCAAACGAGCCTAACAAAGCATTTTTTTAGGATTCGTGACTAGGCTCCTGAACCTTTAAAAAATGGTCCAGCTCTTTAAAGAAAAACACCAAAGGGATCCGCCATGTAAAAAGAGGCCGTCCAATTGTGAGCTAAAGATTCCAGCCAGCAGGTCTTCCAAGCTAGGCGGAGGCGGCTTTATCACCAGCTCCAGCAGAATCACAATAGATGGGCGAAAAAATGATCTGTGCAGTTTGCCTAACAGAATCAGCAGAGGATATTCAATGAGGGCTTTACAATGCCGTCCTCTTTTCTGCGACAAGCGCTTTAGTGTCGGTGACTGTGGCTCATTCTCATCTTCGTGTTTCAGTGACTGGATCCTTTGATTTAGGCCCCAAGGGATTAACATTGAACCATCATCTAAAGCAGCTCCAGGGAAAGAGGTCTCACATGTACATCGCCTATTGAGCACTATCTATGGTCTTTCTAACATAGGCATTGACGGTGATGAAGTAACATGTCCATGTGGCATTTGTCCTCTTATTCACCAGTCCAGGTGGGGTCTCACTACCATGCATGCTCCACGCTGCATTACCCTAAATGTTAAATGCTGTTTAAAATCGGATTGCAGCTTGGGCATACTGGGCACAGAAGATCTTTACATCCTGCAGCTAATGGATGAAGGGAGTACGACTGTCATCGCTGCTCCCAACATCAGGGATGCTGAACACGAAGGAGCACATTTTCTTCTTTTGTGGTGATTTGTTGATGAACCTAACAAATTAAGCACTGCTTATTCTTATCCAAACAATCAGAAAAACATTAAATACAGTTGAATACAGGCAAGGCAATTGTAAACAGGATGAAAATAATTGTATCCTGCTTTTGTTTTGGATTCCCTACCTCCCCTCCCTATTTTATTGGGTGTTTTACCAGTTGTATATCAGGATATCGAGCTGACAATATATTTTAACCAGAATATCATGAAATTAAGAATATATAGGTAAGTATAGATGTATTATTCCAATATTCCCATTCTACCAATATACATATATGTTACGTAGTGTCCATGGCCACAGTGTTGTTAGTGAATCAGGGCCCGATTCAAAGAATGAACTTAAGACTAAATCCTAAACTTACTACTTTGTGGTATTCACAGAATGCACTTACTACTTTTGGTATTCACAGACTGCACTTACTACTTTTGGTATTCACAGAATAGATTTACGACTACTAACTTTACGCCCGCACTCGGGCCGGAAACTCCGGCCCGGAGGCAGAGCTTCCGGGCCGGAGGCGGAGATTTAGCCATGGCCGAAATCTCCACCTCCGGCCCAGAAGCCCCGCCTCCGGCCCGGAAGCTCCGCCTCCGGCCCGGAATTTCCGGCCCGAGTGCGGACGTAAAGTTAGTAGTCGTAAATCCATTCTGTGAATACCAAAAGTAGTAAGTGTAGTCTGTGAATACCAAAAGTAGTAAGTGCAGTCTGTGAATACCAAAAGTAGTAAGTGCATTCTGTGAATACCACAAAGTAGTAAGTTTAGGATTTAGTCTTAAGTTCATTCTGTGAATCGGGCCCTTAGAGTTTTAATAGGAAGGGCGTTTATTTTTTTTGCTAATAACTTTGGCGCCGTTAGACGTGGTGCAAGTTATCCTTATATCAGATACATATAACTTGAATTTCAGTGGTTGTTTTTGTTTTTTAAACATTTGTTTTTTCTTATTAGACGACCTATGTATGACTCCACTTAAACTTTGTTTTTTTCAGTGAATTTCTAAATTAGTTTTTTACTCCAAGTTAAGATCTTGCTACCTTACCTACGAATAACCCCTTTTTAACCTTTGTTTTTTTCAGTGAAAAACAAAATATATATACAGATATTATATATTACCTACTGGCGATAGCCAGTAGGTAGTTATAGTTAGGACCACGTTTCCATAGGAAAACCTCAACATTCTATTTTGAATAACTTTGGCGCCGGTCGACGAATCCTCGCAAATTTTTCAAAATAGGTGGGGCGCTACGCTCCGCTCCTACCCTGAAAGTCTCGGGGGGATCCGTCAAGCGGGGGCTGAGATAAAAGGGGGGTCCCAAAACGCGTTTTTCCCATGCATTTTTCCATAGGACCTTTAGAACGAGCTACAGCCCGAACGGCTGAACAGAATTACTCAAAATTTGGCAGAGAGGTAGTCCCTAGGTCAAGGAAGTGCCTTTTGTAGGTTTGGTGTAAATCTGTTCAGTAGATTCTGAGAAAATAGCCTTTAAATCAATATATATATCTGAGCCAGCTTACGGTACGCTTACCGTACGCTTACGGTAAGCGTACGGTGGCGTGCGCGAGCGCGATTCTGATTGGCTCTTAGATCTTAGTAAACATTCGAATCGGCCGAAACCAGGAAGCGGCGGCCGCCATTTTGTCTCTCGCACTGAGAGTGATTTTTAAAATATCAAGCCCAAAAACATGTAAAGGGGCTGTTTTGACAACTCCCTCCCACATAGTCATGTTGAGGGAGTCCCCAAACATCCCCCAAGTGCAAAAACGGTTTTATTTTTTTTTCGGCAATTTCGCGGGGTACGCTTACCGTACGCTTACCGTAAGCGTACGGTAAAAAAATAAAAATAAAAAAAACACTATCCACACTTACCCCACCCCCTGTGCTTTTGGTGGCCGAAGGCCACCAAATGTACAGGGCTTATGTTAAGGGCAAAAAACACTATCCACACTTACCCCACCCCCTGTGCTTTTGGTGGCCGAAGGCCACCAAATGTACAGGGCTTATTATAAGGGAAAAAAACTTAGCATTTAAAAAACCGTACTAATTCACTGAAAAAACCATAGGTTTCACACACGTTATAGTTAGGAATTAGCATTTAAAAAACCTTGCAAATTCACTGAAAAAACCATAGGTTTCACACATGTTATAGTTAGCGGAAATTTTACTGATAAAAAACCAGTGAAATTCCCTCGTTATAGTTAGCGCAGGCAACTATAACTCACGCGACTGCAATCTTCTGCTGATGACATATGTGTCTTTATGAAAAAAAAATATTTGTAATATATGTATAGCTAAAAATGTATGGAAGAAGACATGGGCAAATAAGTGTCTAAATACAGTATTAGCATCAGCAGAGGATTGCGGTCGCGTGAGTTATAGTTGCCTGCGCTAACTATAACGGGGGAATTTCACTGGTTTTTTATCAGTAAAATTTCCGCTAACTATAACATGTGTGAAACCTATGGTTTTTTCAGTGAATATATATATATATACACACATATTTGTTGAGTTAACAATAGTAAATCTGCACTAACCTATATATGCTTATCCTGACAATATTTTGGCAGTCTATATTCTGTTTGCCGTATTTTTGGAGCATCAGATTTAAAACTCAATATTCTGGTATTTTATAATTGTAGCAATCACAATAAGCTATTGTTTCAGTCTCCTTTATATCAGTGCCATATTCCCTTCTGAGGAGCACAAGTGTATTACTTATGTCTAGGCTTGGACCAATACAGATGGAAGAACAGGCCATACATACTTCATGCCAGTTCATATATTGTTCACTGGTGGAGTGCAAACCTACAATTTTACTAACCACGGTGGAGCAGAGCTCTCTGCATCTTCTCTTGATCCATTAATCGTGGCCACAATAAACAGCTACCTGGCAGCGACCTCTCCCATGGACAATATTGGTTAAAGATTATGGGAATTATTCCAAGAAAAAGAGAAACTATAGAAGTTCCTGGCTTATACCTACGATTTTCATAAAGTTCTTCTTTTCTGAGATTTAAAAAGTACTCCAAAGGTCTAATTCTGGGAAAAGTACAGAGGTTTGTGTTTATCTGAAAACAAACCTGTGTATGTTCAGCTGACAGAAAATCCCCTATTTTATACTTCTGTGTCAATTCCAAATATTTCTTAACTTTTTCTTCTATTTTTCTCTACCTGGAAATCCTTTTTCAATTGGAGTGGAGATCCTTTCCTATACATCCCCATGAAATATATGGGTATCTTTCACAACCAGTTTGCACACTTTTCCCAGCATAAGTGTAGGGCCACAAACCATATATGAAAATCCATGGAGAAGACAGTGGCGGCTGCTGCAATACTAAAGTGGGGAGGCTGTTGCAATACTAAAGTGGGGAGGCGGGACGGAGGATTAGGGGGGAACAATAATTTTTAAAAAGTCTGCCTTGATCCGCTTCTCCGGCTCTCCTCCCAGCATGCACTGGGGCACAGGCTCCCCACCTGATCCTGGCGCTGCTCTCATGCTAAAGCTAAAATGAGTGCAGTGCGAGGATTGGTCTGGGCAGCGTGGTTTGCCACTCAGACAGGAGCTTGTGATGTTTCTCCAATCCAGTTGTGCAACACAGCCGGTTTGGGGAAATCTAAGTGTTCATGTCTGTTTGGCCGGCCAAACAGACGTGCACTTACAGTGCGCCTACCACTCCTACCTGCTATGCCCGGCCCTGCCACTCCCTACACTGCTTGTATCGGCTCATTCACTTAGCGGTCATTTTATTTGACAGCTGAGTGACTGACTGGTGGGGTGACGCTCCTCCACCATTACGGAGGAACCGTCCCTGGGGTAAAAGTTATGAATAACCCACAAAGATTCCATGTCCGTTAGTCATCTACTATTCTTCCACTGTGAACATTCTTTTTCCATCCCTTCTGGAAACCTAAAACTGTCAAAATGTCTGGATAGTTCTAAGTGTCAGTATAATGCCTCATTTGGATCCCAATATATTTTGTATCTCATTTCCCCTTACCACATCCCCTTACCACATCTGAACCTTCACTTATTTTCATACAGCTGATGATCCCCCATATTCGAAAAATGACCGCAGACTCTTTTTGTATTTTGAGTGTTAGCTGCATTTTCTTTTATATTTTTTGGAAGGCCCGGCTAGCGGAGGCATCTGATTCCCTGCATGGCTATTTGCAGTGCTTGCTTAATAAGTAAGCCAGATAGAGCAAAGGTTTCTGAGCCAGGCAGACTTTGGCCTCCTTTCTTCTCCCAACACACAAACGGAGATGTGATAACCTAAGCATTGGCAACTCCAGGGGCGGAAATACGCCCTTCTGGAAGATTCCAGTGAATAAAATGCAGGAATCAGTATTTCTACTCTGGTTTCTGCATGTTGTTTTCTCTGGTATTTCACTTGGAGATTTCAGCTGCTGTCAACTTGTAATTCAGTTACTGGCCCCATTGGGATTCCTGGGAGCATCTCTTACGAGGCCATGAATTAGGTAACGGGGGAGGGAATGTGTCGTGGGAGATCCTGACAAGGAGAGGTGGTCTGTACAGTAGAGGGGCCATTTTCTTTTTCTGAAAGCAATGCAACCCTTCAATTCTATCACAGAAAACGTGCAATTGTAGTTTAAGCAGCAGTGGCGGCTCCTTCATGTGGGCGGAGGAGCGTCGCCCTACTGGAGAAAGCAGAAGAAGGGTTCGGTTGGGGGCGGGCGGATGGGCGGGTCGGGGAGGAGTGGCTAGCCCAATGTTGAGGGCATTTACTGTTTGGTCGGCCCCAGGGCCGACCAAACCAGTCATGCTCTCTCTCCCGTTTTCTCCATGTAGGCTGCATGCAGAAAACAGCCTCCCCATGGACGCCTGTGTGGTCGGCGTCCCAAATTACCCCCAATCCCCGAGTGACCCCAGCCGCGAGTCATGCCGGCCGCGACTGTTATGCAGCCTAAAGTTCACCAACTCTGTCCTACGTTAAAGCTTTGCAGAAGAACAAATGCCCGTTTTCGACGTTTCGTGAGCAGCAACAGCGCAGGAGTGGTTCAGCGGTGATTTACTCTACCCACTGCCCATCAAAGCTCATCTCCAAATGCATAAAGAGACTTTAATTCAGTGCCCGTAGCAAGCTAGCTCTTTCGACCCGAATCGTAGGCTTAATTAGAGATTAGAGACTTCGCTTCCATTTATCTGCTCCCTTTGCCCAGTGTGTGCTCATCTTCACAGGCAGCCATTAGCGTGGTCCTGCTATCAGGGTTTGCCGTCTTCACATATTTCAGTGCAATAATCATTTCTCTTCTTTTCTTTGGCTTCCTTTAAATCAGCGGATCTGGGTGGGGAGCACTCCTAATTTTCTGAGACTTAAACCCTGATGCCCTTGGCTCCATCTACTGACCTGACAGCCAAACCAAAATATAGAAAAGGTGCTGTATCCTTGCATAGATTAGAAATGACTCTATTTACCTACAATCACTTGGCTTTCTGTGTGCAAAGGACTTTTCACATATTTGCTTTCAGACCCCATCAGTTTGATGTGTGTGCTTTCAAAACGGCATAGTCTTGTTACAACATAAAAGAGCACCAATTTGTCATTTTTTATAGGTTTCTTGTTTTTCTCTAGCAATTCGTGTCCTAAGTGGCCTTTGACTTAAAGAGGCATGTTGGGACAGACAAAACATCAGCAAAACAATACATCTTAGGTTAAAAAGATCAGGACACAAACATGATTTTTTTAAAAGATGTGCAAAGGGTGCAAGAGTTATGTTTTGGGTAGTAGTGAGGTTTAGGTAAGATATAGATATAGCTCGCAAGTGAAGCTCAACCCAGTACATCATTCAGAAGGTTTATGCATATTAAAGAAGACAGCACTGCTCATCTCAAGAGCGCTAAAGATGCAGCCAGCTAAACCAATGGAAGGGCTTCATGCTAAGTTACAAACACACACTGTAAGGGCTTGCAGGGCCTGAAACATGATTATATGTGAGATTGTATCCACTCTCAATCTAGGAAAGTCCCAAGGAGATCGAGCATCTTGTAGGCCCCACTCTATGTGGGCGAACATTGGGCCAGGAAAGTAGAGGGCCCACAGTAGCCAGTACTGAGTCACTTAAGTGTGGGCCTGCCGGAGCCACAGAAAAAGTGTGTGAGTGGGTGCATGATCAGCTCACTACAAATTCATATTTTGTGTGCATGCCTGTGTGTGTCTGTGTGTTTTGCATTGTGTTTCTCCCTGATAAACAGTGTTGCTCCCTGGAAGCTATGCCTGATGTCAAATACCATTAAAAGTATGTGCTGAGTCCCATCCTACCGAGTCCATCTCACACACAATCCTGTCATTTTCTAGGTTAATAGTGGCCAGGCATAATAATTGGCATCCTTGATCCATTTTGGGTATTTTTGGTGTAGTGCGCCACTGTCATACTGTAAGCATGACAGACCTAATGTTGCCCACTCTTTGACATAATGGAAGCTTCCTCTGGCAGAATAATGGCTATGGCTGAAGTATTCTGAGCATTCAAGCTCTTCTAGTGTCCGGCCCTTGCCCAGTGGTGACTCTGGTATAATGGTGGGACTTATCTGCATACTCTAGGCATCCTTGGTATTATGGTGAGCCAACACAGCATGTGATCATAAAGCCAGGGCATTTGAAGCAAATATGAAGCATTTTTACATGTGAATTTTGATGAAATTGACAAACTAATGTTTGGGAACCACGTAGTTACTAAAAATGGAAATTTGTATTTTGAAGGCAAAAAATGTGTATTTCAGAAAATAAATTTGAAAACAATTAGTTTGCTTGCCCAAAACGGTTGTATTTGATAGAAAAATATGTTATTTTCTCAGAAACTGATATGCTGTTGAAGACAAAACGGTTAAATTTCCAAAACCTACTTAAAGCTGATAGTTGAATGGTATTTAAGTTGAGCTAGGGAGACTAATTGCTCTCATTATATTCCTGGTGCCAGAGGGCACATGCTGCTTCAACTGTTATTTCATTAGTCATGTGGAGGCACTGCATATTGATGACGCTTTTCCTGACTTTTCTGCCGATAAACTTGCCGGAAATGTATGAGCGGTCACTAGTGTGTTGTTAACTGATGTGGTCAATATGGTATAGTGATAAGATTTGTTAGCAGTACATGGATGATTTTCCTTGAGCAGGAGTAGCTCTCATTATAGAAAAGGTTAGAGACTCTCGGCATGGTGTGAGGTACAGGGTTATAGCTAGCTTTAGGTTCAGTGATGAAATTAGGGTTGGCCTAGGTTTAGAATTGAGAAAGAATTTAACATGGATCTGAATGAAGGTCCAGAATGACAATAATAATTAAGATAAGAATTAGGGCTAGAGGGATGAAGTTCTAGAGAAAGTTTGAGTGAAGATGAATGTGGGGATTAAAACTAGGTTGAGGTTAGAGTGAAAAAGGGTAGGAGTAAGGTTTCGGAAATGTAGGTCTGCCCCTCCCTTAAAAAAAATATGTGGTTGGAGATTTTTACAAAACCAAAAAAAGAGAATGCAGGAATTTCTACACCCAAGATGAATCACCTGAAATTATTCTAAAAGTGATTTTGTTTTCACAATAATACATCACATGGAACTCTATTCCGCTTTTCATTCTGTGTTCAGCCCTAACCTAACTCTTGCAACTTTAATCATTTTTGCCTTGGCACTGCTTAAATTTTACACTAAGTTTCCATGTCCAATACATGCATATTCAATGCATGAAGGAAGCATCATGCTCATTCTCAAATTTGAGCAGAATTGCACTTTTCATGGCAGACACAAATACATGTCGCATGAATGGTGCCGGGGAAAGGTTATGTACGTTTCAACAGTGCTGGGCATTTTTTTGCTCCTGAGCAGTGTAATAATTTTGTGGGAAAAAGAGAAAGTAAAAGAGAGGCTGTTACAGTGCAAGATTAAAGGCGAAGGCCAATGCACTTAAAAAAAATAATAAACTCTGCAACACAGGTAGCTCTTTGACACTTTATTCATGATTTTTGTAAGTCCTGGCGAGTTAAAAAAATACCCTTGTAGGTGATTTTTGCCAGACCGTCAAAGTTTTTCTTCAATAAAGAATTTTTAGCCACTATCAAACCTCTCCCTCACTTTCTCGTTAAGCTTCTCTCATGTGTATAAAGCAAGGGGAGGAGGAAATATGTGCACTTAAGTGCGCATGATGGTTTGGCCAGCGTCTTGGGCCGGGCAAACAGTCATGCGCAATTAGCATGTTCTCCACCTGGCTGTATTGCACAGCCTGGGTGGAGAACATGCACAGGCTCCCACTCCCTGTCTGAGCGCCGAACCAGGTCACTCAGACCAATCACAACGCTGCTGTCACGCTGAGAAACCAGCACACGTCTGCAAGCCCTATACACCGCTCTCAATGCTTAACATTGCTTATAAAATTCTTGGTAAAATACTGGCCTCCAGACTTCTTCCCCTTATTCTTTCTTCTCAAGCTTGCATGAACTTCATATATGATTGGACACATTTCTCTGCACCCCAGATGTTCACAACCTAGTATACGATGTAGAATATCTGGCCTTCAGTATATTGGATCACAATCCGATGTTGTTACAACTGAGATGGGAGCACCCCATCCCATGTATCCCTATCTGGCGACTGATGCCTGAGTCACTGGAGGATCCCTTGTGCCGAGAAGTGATAGGGGATCACATTAGGCGATGCTTTGAAAATAAAGTGGCACAGCTTCTTTCCTAGCAGTGTGGGATGCCTTCAAGACTTTGATTAGGGGTCAGTGCACCGCAGAGTCAGTGGGGGTCAGGGGAACATTACTGCAGGAGGTCCTACAAGCGGAACAGGAACTAAGAGCGGTGGAGAACACCAGACCAGGGCGCCCAGAAGCCCAACAGACTCTACTAGATGCTAAAGAGAAAGTAGCTGCCCTTGTGGAAAGGCTCTGCTGCATTGACTATAAACAATGCATGGTGCGAGCTCATGCAGAATGGGATAGGACTGGTTCTCTACTGGCCTGGCTTGCTAATCGTGAAAGATAGACTTGATCATTGTAGAGCTCACTACAGACGAGGCAAGAGGAGATTCATAATCACTTCTTGCAATACTACACGGGCTCTACATGAGTGTCACACGCCAAAGGAGCATTACACGCTTTTCTTGCACCACTACCTCTCACCACCCTCACACAGGATGAAGCAGAGGAACTGGGGAGTGCAATAACTTTTCAGGAGATCAGAGCGGCATAAAGGAGTTAGCACGATGTAAGATACCAGGATCAGATGGACTCCCCAGCAGAGTTCTATGTGACATATGCCAGCGTACTAGCCCCCAAATTAGAGGTGGTCATCAAAACGACTAGGAACATGGGCCGCTAGCCAGACTCCACATGAGAGGCACTGTTAGTGCCTCTATTAAAACTAGAGAAACCAGCACGGTGTATAGAGCAATTCCTAGACACCGCTCTCAATGCTTAACATTGCTTATAAAATTCTTAGTAAAATACTGGCCTCCAGACTTCTTCCCCTTATGCCTCAGTTAGAGCACTCTAACCAGGCAGGATTTATACCTGGCTGGAACACGTCACTGAATGTCCTACATCTCCTAACAATATTAGAGGCCTTTACCTATTACCGTTGAAGGGCGGCAGTGTTCATTGTTGACACAGAAAAGGCGTATGACAGGCTGGAATGGAGGTTAGGATGCACTTGGACAGGGCTTTTTGGCGTGGACCCGACTATTGTACAGACCAGACCAGAGTTCGCAAGGGACATGCCATCTCAGAGTGCTATAGTGTAGGGCGTGGAACCCGACAGGGTTGCCCATTATCGCCAGTGCAGTTCGCTTCGGCAATGGAGCCATTGGCCAGCCTTGCAAGAGAGGGGGACAGGTATCGGGGAATCCAGATTGGCGACCATCATCATTGTATAGAACTGTATGCAGACAACCTCATACTGTTCCTTAGGGACATGGAGGTAGATCTGGAAGGAGTTAGAACCATGCTGGAAGAATTTGGTTCCTTGTCTGGCCTATGGGTGAACTGGCAGAAATCACAGCTATATCCCTTAGGAGCAAATCGCACACCGCCAGAGGGACGGGGGAACTAAGATGGGAACCACGCTGTCTAACCTATCTGTGGGTAAAAATGTTCTGACAGACAAGATCTGCTAGACAGAAATGTGGGACTCGTCATCAGATCCCTACAATCGAGTAATGAGTTCTGGAAAACACTCCCATTATCAGTCGAGGGAAGGGTGGCATAGCTTAAAATGGTGGCACTCCTCCAACTATTGTACTTTTTCACAGTACTTCCAGTGTGGATCCCTAGAGCAATCTTCAGAGATCTAGACTACCTGATGATAACATTCTTATGGGGATCAGGCCGACAAAGACTGGCGCTCTCTAAACTGCAGCGCCCGTGGGGAAACAGAGGCCTGGCAGTGCCGGAGTTGGAGACCTCCTATCTAGCAGCTCACCTCCAGTGGTACACACAATGGCTAGCAGGTAGACAGGCATGAACCAAGTGCTGGGACTGTTTGTCTCTGAGCTCCCTAGATTGACAGGAGCATTGCTGAGAATGGAATAGCCCTGGAAGTGGACACTCGGGAATTTAAAGTCATACAAGGCTGCTGGGTCCACTGCTTACAAAAAACATGTGCATGAGTTCCATACTCCCCGGACCTGCTCCCGACAACTTCCGATCAGAATTTGACCTCCCACAGGGCCACTTCCTACTATACAGTGCGAGTAATAATGGCATTTCGCACTCACTCGAAAACTGGAAGAATTGAGCCACAACACCACAAAACCTGTTAATACATGGCGCTGGTCACCATCAAACCGGTTAGATCTCTATATATGGCCATACGAGAAGACGCATTACAGTCATTAGAAACCCTGAGGACACGGTGGGAGGAAGACTTGGGGATCCCCATACCAGAATAAGACTGGAAAAGCATACTAGAAAGATTACCAAAGGTTTAAAGAAATGCCAGATTCAAATGGATTAATTATTATTATGCACAAAGAGCATACCTGATCTCAGGCCATATCAACAAATACTTTAAAACAACAGAGGTGGCATGCCTGAGATGAAGGAAATAGGAGCGGAACTTAAACACATGTTACAGGACTGCCCTCACCTAGTGGCTCATTGGGAAGAAATCATGAAGTGATAGTGGATCCTATCTCCAGAGAGGTTCCCTGTTCACCCGGGCATTGCATATTAAATTGGTTCCCCCATACCTCCAAAACGGAAGTTCTGAGCAGGTTCCGAGACCTAGCATTCATCCTGGCAAAAAGGGAAATCATGAGGAATTGGAAAGCCTTTAGGGGACCCTGAATTGCCATATGGCATAAGGAGCTCGAGAAATTAGCTGGGCACTCTATTCTACATCAGTCTGCTCCACTCTATGTCACTCTACTCTACAATACTCTACACCACTCAATGCAACACCCTCTACGCAACGCCCTTCTGCTCTATGCTACTCCATGACACAGTATGCCACCTCACTCAACAACACTCTATTCCACTCTGACACTCTACTCCACTCAACATTACTCCACATCCTTCCACTCTGACACTCTACTCCCCCCACAACACTCTACACCACTCCACTCTTTCACTCTGTAACTCCACTCCACTTCACACCACACCACGCCACTCAACTCTACTCTATGCCACTCTATAATCCTCTACGTGCACTCATAACACTCCACTGTACTCTCCTTTACCCCACTAACGTTTAGCTAAACTGAAAAGCAGCCACGCTGGTGTACAATGTGGCTAAAACATATTGGCAAAGCCAATAGCTCTTGAATGGATGAGACCTATTTGCTTTGCCAATGCTTGTTTTTTATATGACCTGTCGGCACATCATGGTTTTGTATGCTTTCCACAGTAAGAACCTTGAGTCTTTGCCTTCATTTTCTTTAAAGCAGAGGATCGTTTCTGCTGGGCTTCATTTAACGAGGGAAATGTCCTGCAGTTCCAGTGCGTCCAGTCTCCACATCTTCTGCGTCTCTGGTACACTGTTCTAGTTACAGTTGCATAGCCGAGTGGCCCAAACAGCAATAAGTCAAGTATTCCACTCATTTAACCTGTCTATGAGGCAGGCACGCAACACCCATTGGGCTCACCGGGCTTCAGCCCCCCCGTCATGTATGTCAGCCTGGCTGAGACAGCCTCGCGGGCTGGCGTCCGTCTAATTGCAGCCGCACCCAAGTACTTCACAGGTCTTTAAAAGACCATTTACTCGTTAATGAGGCTTTTGTTGTGTTTTCACCTCTTCTTACAGCCACTCTGCCTATGGCTGGAAGACTTAGCTCCCCCCGAAATCTTTTTCAGCCCCCCCCCCGAAATTTGGCTCTAGTTGCCCGCCTGCTATGAGGGCATACACACATAGGGCCCCAGCTGCCCGGGACTGTTGCAAAGCATCCTTTGGGATCAATGTGTCTTGTGTGATACTAAGAGGTATGGGTTTGTGGGTGAACAGATCTGCCCCTTTGGACCCTGTTGTGTGTCATGCATGCTCTTCCCACGAACTGACATTCATTCCTCAGGAGGTGGGCTTATGAAAAAGGACCAGGTCTGGTTTGGGTCTGCAGGAATTGGGTGACAACTCCCCATGTAATCTCACCTCGCAGACAATTTGTGTTACACAAGATGATTCTCGTGTGGAGTGAGTTTTCGCTCAGAGTCATCGGCCATGTTTCTGTTGCGGGGTTGCTGGTAAATCTGGAGCTAAACAACAGTCATTGCCATAAACTCCCCCTCCTTTTATTTCCATACTGTGGGTTCGGAACTACCCACCCTCTAATTGCACGACATGCCTGCCTTCCATTAACCTATCAAACAATAAAACAGCATCTTACGTGATATAAATATCATAAAAGAAAAGTTTGTCTTCCTCAGCCGAGAAAGATATTGATCCGCGGGGGGAGGTCATGGAATCCGTTCCCATCTAGTCCGTCTTTTGTAATGTGGAGAGAAAGCTATGGACAGCATCTGGGCAGTACCTGCAGTGGTGTGGACTGGGCCTTGTGGAGTTCCAGAATTTATTTATTTATTTGAGGACTTTTATATAGCGCGACCATGACCGGACAGGGTATCAGAGCGCTGTACAAAATAGTAGACAAGTTATACATGCAGGGAAAATTCAAAAAGCAAGCAGCGAAACTGATACAATAAAACACTGGGCCCAGTAGATTTAGGATCGGGAGGTGCCCACAGGAAAATAGACAAGCTGAGAGGCTTCAGGGCTACTATTAAAAGAATCTTTTCAGCGGAAGAGATTTTACTACTTTTTTGAAAGAGGTATGTCTTCCTCTGGACACCATGCTGTGGCTGTCTTCTACTGTTCTAGGCAGTGATTATGTCAGGCATGGGAAGAGTTCGCGACTTCATGGAGACTCTTTGCTTGATGAACTGCAGATCAGGTAGGCCTTGCTGTCCTTCTGCCATCTGTCCCACGTAGCATCACCTCTTGTGCACCCTGGTAGTGCAGTACCATAATCAAACTCTCTCACTCTGCCTTGGTGGTGGCCACAAGGCCTTTTCAGGATGGAAGGCAAGGAGAGTAGCAGCACACTGCCACCTCCACCCTGCAGTCTTATTTTCTAACACAGACGTTTTTCAACTTCTGAAAGGGTCTCCTGTACCATGGTTGATCACTGCTCTAGGCAATGTGCTTTTTGATGGATGAGGGGTGATGCTCCGAAACCGGACCCAGGATGCTTGTTTCCTGTCCAGGGACGACCTGGCTTGGCAGCTTGGGTTGGACTGTTCCCATGAGGAACAGGGTCAAGACTGATTTGCATGTGGCTGGGTCCAAACTGGGGTGGTGTGTTGAGCAAAAGAACGGTGGATTAAACCCAGATCCTTGTGACTGGGGGGGGAATGTTTGCATTGTCCAGCATTCTGTCCATCAATTGTTTCTTTTGTTTTTTGCTGGCATTTATTAGGCCAGGTTTAAAGTGTCTTTCTTTTTTTTTATTTTTTTTTTATTGTTTCCAAGACGGATTCACAAAGTAAACATACATAAATTGATGTAGCAGAGAGCGGCAAAAAAAAAAATAAAGAAAAAGAGCGGAAAAAAAAGAACAAATCACCCATACTACAATATACCCATATCGTCGGACAAAAAATTCATGAGGGTTCCCCAAATTAGAATACCTAAACGTTTCTTCCTGATTCCTTTTAGGGCATATAAATGCATTTCAATTTCGTACATACGATACAACTTAGCTCTCCAAAATTCAAACGTCGGAGCCTCAGGTGATAACCACTCTGTTGCAATACATAACCGGGCAACAGTCATTGCAAGAAAAAGAAAATAAGAATGTTCTTTTAAAACCTGATGGCTGTATATACTTTGACATCTTCCCAAAATCATCAGTGATGGAGAAATCTTTAACGGACAACCAAGTACCAATGAAATAAATCTTTCAACCTCAGCAGTAAAATGCGCCAGTTTTGTACAATTATAAAAGATATGTACCATGTCTGCTTCTTGTTCTCCACACCGAAAGCATTTACCATCATATTTTTCGCCCCAAGTCGCCATGCGTTTAGGAGTATAGTATAACCTAAAAATAGTTTTATAGACTTGGGCTTTTAAATTAGCTGCCAAACAGATTTTCTTAGCGAGACATAACGATTCCCCTATGTCAATTTGAGGGTCTTCCAATTGTATAGTCCAGTACTGGTTGTATTTTTGCATGTCATCATTTTTATATTCGTTTAAAATCGCATATAATGGACCAATCCTTTTCTGAAGCCGGATTCCCTCAATTAAGTCATTAGGAAGAGCCTCAATATGGTTTTTTAAACAAAAATCGCGGACTTGAAGATATTTAAAAAAAAAACGCCGGTGAGAGCCGGAATTTGTCTGATAATTCTGCATATGTTGCAAATATAGCATTTTTATGATATAAATCCCCAATTCTTGAAATCCCTTTTTTAAGCCATATCTTAGCAATATCATCCCAAAACACCGAGGGGAGTAATTTGTAGGCTTCGAAAGGAGTGTAATAAGTAATTTTACCAAGTTTAATTATTCTCTTGACATTTCTCCACACTTTAAATGCTGATGCAAGTGTCTTAAATCGTGTATGTTTGTAATAGTTGCCCTCTAGTTCTTTTAATAAGCAACCTTTTGCTTGTGCTCCTAAAAGTAAAAAGAAAATAGATGGGCTATCCGCCTCATTCTTTGGAGGTTCCCCTGTCAGTATATATCCCATTTTTTGTAAAAAACAGATATAATAATAAAAAAGAAAATCAGGTATACCACGTCCTCCTCTTTCTTCCGGCAATGTAAGCCATTTCATGGATCTACGCGGTTTACCGGGGGCCCAAACAAATTTCCCACAGATGTTTTGTAAATACTGTATATGTTTAAGTGGAAATTCCAAGGGTATACTACGAAATAAATACAATATTTTGGCTAAAATATTCATCTTGATGATATTCCCCCTTCCGATTATGGATAATTGAAGTCTGCTCCATTTATCTAATGAGTGTTTAATCTGGGCTATACTCGCTTCCCAATTACTATCGACAATTTCTTGCATTTGGGTTTTAATTTGAATGCCTAAATAGGTTACTTCGTTAGTAACCCGACAATCATTAAATTGTATATTCTTTGTACAAAGAATTTGGGTTTTTTCCGCGTTTAATTTGTATCCTGACATACTTCCAAAATCTTTGGCCAATGATTCGATCTCCACTATTGCCTCCCTGGGATCAGTAGTCACTATGGCTATATCATCTGCATATGCAAATACTGTAAATAAAATGTCAGCAACTGGAAAGGGTTTGATGCATAAAGAATTCTGTAGGCTTATGATGAAAGGATGGATATATAAGGCGAACAGTAAAGGGGAGCAAGGGCACCCTTGTCTTGTTCCTCTAGTAATTTTGATTTCCTCTGACTTTAAGCCCATAGCTGAGATTCTGGCAATTGGTGCACTATATAATACCTGAATTGCCTTTAAAAAAGCACTTCCAAAACCCATCCGTTTCATCACCTCCCACAGATAAACCCATTCCACGCGATCAAAAGCTTTCTCAGCATCGAGAAGTATCAGAGCTAAGTCCTTTTTTTTCACATCAGCATAATCAAATAAAGTAATAACTTTATTGATATGAGAGACCGTTCCTCTTTTAGGTATAAAGCCATGCTGATTTATAGTAACTAATGATGATATAACCTTAGATATACGATTAGCTAACATTTTAGAATATAATTTACTGTCACAATTAAGTAAAGATATTGGACGATATGATCCAGGTAATTCAGGAGGTTTCCCTTTTTTACTAAAAACGATTATAGAGGCGTCGTTCCAAGTAACAGGTGCTATTCCCTTTTGTGCCATCCTAAATGTTGCTAACAATACATTCTTTAGTGGTTCAAAGAAGCATTTATAGACCTCCCCCGGAATAAAGTCAGGGCCAGCAGCCTTCCCATTAGGTAACTGCCTTCTCTAGTTCCTCCATAGTAAAGGGGCTATCTAAAATATCAGCTTCAATCTTATTTAGTTGTTTTAACACTGCACAATCAGGGATCTGAGCCGTGGTGGAGTTTGATTGCTGAGTATAAAGTTCCGAATAAAATTGATGAAATACTTCTAGGATCTCCGAGGGGGCTTCACGAACCACCCCGGCTTGATCCTGAACTCTTGAAATCACCCGAGAGGTGGACTTCATTTTTAATCTCAAAGCTAGAGAGCGGCCGATGGCTTCCCCATATTCATAGATATGTCTTCTATTTGTTAAATATTTGCGCGCTATCTCTTCGGCCCATACTCCTGTAATAGTAGCCTTACATTGTGCAATTTCCTCTTCCATAAGCAATATCTGATTTAAGTTATCTTTTTTTGTCAAAGCTGTAGCCAAACCCACTTCAGCGGCCTCTAATCGCTGATAAAACCCTCTCATTTGTGCTCGTATCTTATTTTGATTGTATAATCCAAATTTTGTCGTTTCTCCTCTAAAGCAGGCTTTAAATGTATCCCAGACTATCGGGATATTAGCCGATCCTAGATTAATACTGAAAAATTCTGTCATCCATTCAATTATGTGATTTCTAAATTGTCTATCAAGACAAAGCTTCCTATCAAATGAGAAGTTTTTTACAGTATTCATCTCAGCCAAAATTGAGCAATCAATCATAAGGGGAGAA
Source organism: Triturus cristatus (assembly GCF_964204655.1). Taxonomy (NCBI): domain Eukaryota; kingdom Metazoa; phylum Chordata; class Amphibia; order Caudata; family Salamandridae; genus Triturus; species Triturus cristatus. The sequence goes on from NC_140587.1 coordinate 648,595,870, forward strand.
TGATCTGAAGTGACTCTGGGGTAAATCTGTATCTTTGTCAATGTATGAATACTAGAGGATATAAAAAAATAGTCTAGTCTAACTAATTTCTTATGTGGTGCTGAGTAATACGAGTATCCAGGAAGAGAAGGGTATTTTTTGCTCCAGATATCCACTAGGCCATGATCCTTAACTAAGTTGTATAAAGCTTTAAAAACCCGTGGTTTACGTCCCTGATAATGAACTGAGCCTCTCATTAGTTCCGTGGTACTTAAGTTTATATTCAAATCTCCGCATAGGATTAGCGGTGTTCCCCAATTAGCTAACTCTATATTTAGAAACTCAAGGACTTCAGCCTCATCCATATTAGAACCATATATGGAGCATATGGTAAAAATCTTACCCCGCACTATGAACTCTGCAATCACCCATCTACCCCATTTGTCAGCTAATTTACGACCAACTGTACAATATCCAGGTCTCGATAAAATCATAACCCCTCTAGTATTATTGGCTTGTTGGGAAGCTACATTCAACGTATAACCAAGATCAGCTATCAAAAGCCTATTATCCCAAGAAAGATGTGTTTCCTGCAAGCAGAGAATATCAGGTTGAATAAATCGAACTTCTGCAGCTATTTGGCGTCTTTTATTGCTGGAGTTAAGCCCGGATACATTAAACGAGCAGATTTTTATACTACGAGACATTACGGATTCTTCTTAATATCCACAATACAGTATCATTCCGATCAAACTGGGGATTAAACAAACATAAGCTCTTGATACATGTAAATCTTTCCAGACTATCCGCTACTAAACTATCATTTGAAACCGCCAAGGACTTTTTTCCCCTTATTCCCCAACCACCCCCACCACCATCCCCTACCCCACCCCACCCTCTGCTCCTCCCCAACCCCAGTGACCCCTGCCCCTCTCCCTTAATCGAGGCTAAAGGACCCAGTCCTAAGGATGGGAGTGAGTGTCAGCCCCTCTGTTGGCCCCCACAGCTCTACCTGCTCTATTGTGAAAGAGAAAGAAAATCAACTCTGGGGAAACAACCCCCTACCTGCTATGGCCCCCCCGCAATCTTGTCTAATCTAGTCTTGCCCGCCTTTCTTGGCAAGTGCTTAACCACCCAAGACATTACTAAACAATGCTAAACATCACAAAATATGGTTATCTAATACACCAAACACACCACAATAGATCTGGTAAACCCCATACATTCATAAATTATAATCAGGATATAACTAGTACATTTAAGGGTTCTTCAAAGAATGTAAATACTCTTTTGCTAAAGCGACATTGGTGAAAAATCTTGATCTCTCTTTATAAGTCACTTTAAGTTTTGCGGGATTCATAATGTAAGCCTGCGCACCCTCCTTTTGAAATGAATCCACCAATTGTCGCAGTTGCCAACGAATATCCATGGTGTACTTCGAATAGTCAGGTACCGCAAAAAAGGTGTACCCGTCTGCCATAGATTTGCTATTCAATCGAGTTTGTAAGTAAATATCTTCTCTTGCTCGAAAGCTGTTGAAGGCAACAAGGATCGGCCTCGGTCTGGATCTTGTGCTTTGCCCGGGTCGAGACTGAACATTAAAAGGGAATCGGTGGGCCCTTTCAATTTCTCTATCCCAATCCCATTTATTTAAACCAGGGAAAGCCTTCTGAAACAAATCCACCACAAACTTCCGTGGATCTTGCCCTTCATCACCTTCCGAGATCTGCATTATCCTTAGATTATTGCGTCGTGATCGATTTTCCAAATCTGCCATTCGCCAAAGGACATCGTCTCTGTTGCTACCCAGGAGCTCAGTAGTTTTTTTTTGTTTGGACATTTCATCTTCTATATTAGATATACGTGTTTCAACTTCTGTGAATCGTTCACCGAAGTCTGATTGAGCCTTCACGAGCCGCCTGATTGAGCCTTGTAATTTCCGACATGAATTTTGTATCTTCTGGCTATCTAATGCAGTCTTGTCCATGTGGCTCAAAATTGTTTGATAGATTGTAGTAAGAGTGATATCAGCCGTTTGGGCTGCTTGAAAATCGGCAACAGCAAGAATACCAGCCACTGAAGGTGTATCACGGCCTCTTACTGTAATGGGGGTGTCTTCTTCCCCAGGCTCGCCACTGGCATTCACCTCGTCTTCAAAAGACTCACGTTCCCCTTCAAAAGACATCTGACTCATACCTTGTATTACCAAGTCCTCACACGATGATGCTGAATTCTCTGAGACAGAATAGAAATCTCCGGATTCAGCCTCTATTGGCATAGGTCTAACAGGCTCTTCAAGGGGTAAATTATCCGTTACAGTTAAGACTTCAAGAGGGATTAAACAGTTAGATTCTTTCTCTGCAGTTACATTATTGCCCGCACAAAGTGTCTTTCTTGATGCGTGGTTGGCCTTGCCTTCCCCCGTTATCTGAATTTGATCATTTTAGGTTTCTTTTTGCTCCTTAGACTTTTCTCTATTTTCAACATTGCTTTGGAAATGTTCTTTTGTTGTTTCCTTGTTTTTTATAATTGTTGTTCCTGCTTGAACCTAACACGCATTTCTCTGGGAAATTGTCTGCTTCGTGTGCCACAGATACCAAGATTCAGACAGTGTTTCACTGAGAACTGTGTTAAGATCTATTCAGGGTGTGTTTATTAAGTTAGCAAGGTACTGTGACATTAATAACTCATCTCCTGACAGAAAGGTATTAATCACTGCAGCCTGCCAGCTGAAAGTAATCACATGAGATATCCGTCAGCAAACAGAAATGTTATGCTGTGCTGTAGGTAATTTCGCACCCCACTGGAGAATGTCGGCTTCCAACACTGCTCCCCTACTGAGTGCCCGCTATGTTGCAAAGCCGGACCCTGCTGGGCATGGGGATCGCACCTCAAGCCTCTGTGACAGAGCCCCTGCAGTTAGAAAGCAGACCTCTAGTATCGCTCTCATCAGTCACTGAGCGACTCTGAACCCCATCTCTCACCTTTTGGAGATTCGGATCATATAATGCCATTAGGGCCTTTCAAGACCCAGAAGCGTGCCTCTTTGCTCCCTGCTCTGCAGTGCAGTCGCTGTCTCTGATATTGGACCAGCCTTCTGCTGAAACATGGGGTCCTACAGTGTCCACTGGAAAGGGGTCTCTGCGCATCACTGTGCTGTTCCGCCCCCCCTCCATAGGGGCTGCCTCTCACTCTGGTTTTGTTGGTAGCCATCACCTTATTTACAGCACTCCAGTCGGTCACACTGTCTCTTCCACTACTTCTAGTCTTCCACTCACTCCTCTGAAGCTGCTAGCGGTATCTCCGAGCATTCAATGGGACATGAGTCAGTCGGCATGCTAGAATGCCAGGTTACGACCAGGCCGAGTGGTGAGTTGAGGTGAGTTGAGGCGAGAGGCTGCTCTGAAAATCAGTGATTCCTTCAACAGCAGATAGACAGCATCAAGAGACGCAGCATAAAGGGCAGAACATCTTCCCTTTAGTAGTCTTGGCGCTGCCTAGCCCAGGCAGATCAATGATGTGGAATTTTCAGGGCATTCACATTGTCAGAGCAGAGAGCTTGTTCACCCTACAGCCATCTTTGTTGTCATCCAGCCATGACCTCCTCACAAGCAACTAAGTAAGAAGGAATTCAACAGGATTCTACAAGACACTAGTATTGTGCACCTCATTAAGGACAGCCTGCAGCCCTCTGCATACACTGTCTATGGCTTTGCCAGATGGACTTCCAGGTGGTCATTTAGACCAGTGCATTAGAGACCAAAACAACAAATATCCTCTGCAACTGGACAGCAGCACATAGCCTAACAACAAGACTGACATCCAGACTCACTAATGCCTTGCAGATGATCAAAAGAACTTACACATCCATAAGATCAAATTTGTCCATGTGTAGTCACTCAGAAAAGTGCCCATTGCATATTTGCCCAAGTGCAAATGTGTACAGTTTGTGAAGTCTGCGACCTAATACTAAATATAAGGCTGTTTCTAAGCCCACCAGTGTTAACACATTAAAACTGGGGCACTCGAAGACAAACTGAATTAAAAAGCATCAAACAAGCTAATAATATGGGGAGACAGGGTTTAAAACCCGAGTTTCCAAGTTCTTAAGACAACACCTTCACCACTGGACCACAGAAGAGTGTGGAAAATGTACTGTGAGTATTTTTAAATGGTGAGCTTATTTGAGAAATAGTGAAAAATGTATCTGCACTTCTAATAATTTAGTATTCTTGCATTATTAAAATAGCATACATGGTTAACTGTTTAAATTGCATACTGTTGGTGGGAGACTTGCATTATAGCGGAGTTTGTTAATAATAGACACGGCTACTGCAAACAAAAGCAGCAACAAAACCCCAATGCATTTTTATATAAAGGGTTGTCACAGCTCAAGTGTAGTCAAATATTGAAACTTCAGTTGGGAAGCAGATCTGTTCAAAGCACAATGTCTGCCTCAGTGGACATATATATGAGGCTTGTGAGAGCCAGCTGTCTTGGGGCTGATGGACCGAAAGCCGGCTTTGATGCCACTGAGTGCCGGCATTTATACAAAGGTTCAAGGTGTGAGTTACTGACAGAGGGCGGGCTCCCCAGGGGTTGCGCTCACTCCCCTACGAGTAATACACATGAACAACTTGAGTCAAGGCCTGGTCTGCAATAAGAGAACTCATCGAGGGGCTCTTACCTCTTCCCACTCCTTTTAAACGCAAGTGTATGATCTCTAGCTGAGAGCGCAAAAACACTACACCCTTCCCTTTAAAATGGACACTGATGGCATCCAGCTGGAAGGTCACTTGAAGGATGGGCTTCGAAGCACACTACTGGACAGCTATTCATGACAGCTTTTGCTTTATCTGTAAATTGAAGCTGGTGAACTGGGCCTGAGTAGGGCCAACACAAATCACAGGAAAGGTTTCCTTTTCAATGGCGAAACTCCACCAGTGATCATCATTTTCATGATGTTATGCCATGTTATGTTATTTTATTTAATGTTATGTTATGGTACATTAGAGGCGTCTTAACACCCTGCCACACAGGGTATCTTAGGGCTGAAGAGGTAAAGCGCGGAGAGTCTCTGGAGCCAGCAATTAGTGCAATAAAAGTGAAAGTGTAAGCAGTTTCTCTACACCCCTTTTGGACGTTCAGGTGGTGAGACTCTGGCCTGAAAGTACCAGAGAGCAAACTGCAGAGCATGGCCGCCTGGACTCTGAAAGATGGAAGGAACCTTCAGAATTTTAGCGCTGAGAACGTTGAGCCCAATGAAGATTGGAGGCCATACCGGGGAAGGTATTTCTGGAATATTTATCACACCAAATATTGGCCAGTATTTTGGTAGGATCTGTATCCAAGACACACACCAACTTGCATAGTTTTGAGATAAAAAGCCACAGTCGAGTCTACTAAATGCAAGTCTTTGGGTGAGTTTTCAAATTATTGCTTCTCTGCAAATTGTTTCCCCACACACTGCCCTTCACTAAGGTGCCCCCAGTTCCTCAGAGCCCCCTGGTCTGGGCTAGTGGTACTTGATCATACGAAAGCCCTGGGACAGTCTTGTGATCCTCCCAATCATTTCACAGTAATTGAGACTCATTTAGATACTCGGACTCAAAATCTCCTATTGGATAAGTTCTCACTCTAAATCTCAAATCTCCTGGGATTTCCACTCTTCGCGGGGTTTGACCCCCATTGTGGGAATGCAGTCCTGTACAAACTCCTCCAACTGCTGACTGAATTTTCACGATAATGCAGCCTATGTTTCTCTAAGGGTAAGATTAATTTTCAAGGGCCTTTCAGAATCTGTGTCCTCAAACCCTACAGTAAGGACAGTACAACCATGCTACAAAAATCTGTACTTCTAAACAAAGGCATGGGGCAGGGTCGATTCACGGAGCTCACTACACCAATGCTGTCCAACTTGTTTTAGCACCCAAAACAGTCTTGGCGCTAGCCAATACGTGGTAGTACCAATGCCTTAGTGCACGTTTCTCAGGTTTGTCACCGTCTTCCAGGACCACCACAGAGGCCTTCACGACCACGCACTTGCACCCTTGAGTGTCATTATTTCACCATTGTGCTCCAGCAACCAAAGATAATGCCACCACGGTACGTCATTGCCTGTGTGCAACCAAGAGAAACTTCTTCACCATGCTTGGCACCTTGATTATGAAAAAAGATGAACAAACCCAAAAAAACACAATACTATTGATTATAACTCCACTAGCACAGTGAACCTAGGAACCACTGGCACTCTTGAACATCCTGCCGCAGCTCAATGCAGTCACTTGAGTTGATGGACTTAGCCAATTGCTAAGTTGAATTAGCAAATTAAGGAATACATATCTGTGTGCTTAATTCCCAACACATTAATTATGCAGACTGAGATCTGACTTAGCAAATAACATTCTAGGAAACATTGTGTGCAAGTTCTCTTTTGAATGTAGCAATAGTGACCTTTCTTAGTAACTCTTCTCATTGTTACTTCTCCATCATGGCCATTGAGTCAAATGCTCCTTACTTCCACCTTTCCAAATTAAATCAACCCACTCATTTCCCTGTACCACTGGAGGATATGAGTAACAGGTTATTGTGTGATTGTGCTACTCTTGTGCCACTTTGGGGCCAGACCTGACAGGGACATGGTGATAAATGGTTAAGCTCTCTGAGACCAAGTAGAAGAATTACACCACAGTCATGAATATTTTGAAGCCATTCAATAGATGTACTTGATACATTACAGTACATGATGGCTCTGTGTCCAAGAAGAGATGGAGTGAATTAATGTGCAACTGATGTGTGAATGCTAGATATGATCATCTTCTATTTCGTCTAACTGCAAGTAATAACTTCAAAAGACAGAAATGATCTAGGGTCAACATTCACCAAAAGATGTAGTTTTTTGACAATAATGGTTGTGTAAACTACGACTTTGGCGTAGTTCTACAGGTTTTCCTTTCCCACTCACTGGCGACACAAGTGAACTTAGTTTCGTGCACCAGCACTGAATGTGAAAAACAGGTTATTGTAGCCCCGCACAATACAATAGAGTTAATGCTTTTGAGTTATTAACAATCCCCATGAGTGGATCAGGGACACTGTGGTAACAGAAACAAACCTATTTTGTGGTTCACAATATCCCACTCACGCACTGCACTCAAAAAAATAGACAATTTTAAATAAAAGTATCTATTACATTGGGAATAACCTGCTTCTCAGTACGTCTAAAACAACTTACACATGATATCATCAAACAGCATGTTGTAAGCAACGAGAATAAAATGAAAATTTCTAACATATTTAGAATGCCATTTAAAACCTATCACCCTAAAACCTACTTCTATGCGCTGTACTTAGAGAGAGCATGGAAAGCAGAGCAATTTGCAGTCTAGGCTTTCTTAACCCCTTCAGCGCGGCGCGGATTACCGCGCCGTGCTGAAGGTTCGTTGCGCGGGCGGGGCCGTGATGGAGCGGTTCCGTCATCCGCACAGCACGACCGATGCGCATGACGGAACCGCTCCGTCATGCGCATCAAAAGGGTTAAGGAGAAGAGATGTTTAGCATACCTTGTTGACAGCAAGGGCTGTTGTCAGTGGAGGCATGAGGGCAGTTCTCCCTGTGAAGGGCAAACACATGCTGTGGTAGCAGCTTTACTCTGGCACTCAGCTTTATCGGTACTGAGTGAGATGAAGCATCTTCAAAGTGTGCAGGAAGTAGGTGAGAGCATCTTTCGGCAGAATCTCGGGCGATAATCTGGGTTAAGGACCTCTCGCTTAAGTGGTCAAATGGCAGTCCTTCTATACTAAATTTTATCACAGATTGGAATTTCTGACATAAGACACCTGATCCAGACTGATGTTGCATCAGATATTATATCTATGTCATCAGTCGAATGACCTGACGCTTTCACAGTTTTTAGAAAGATAAGGCCAGATGACATCTACGTCAAAAGGCAGAAATGACTATGACACTTCACAGGTCTTAAAAAGATAAGAAGGTCAGACGACATCTGGGTCAAATGGCTGACAATACAAGGATTCTGCATAAGTGGAGAAAGATGCCAAATTTCCATGATCTAAAATGACAACATTTATTGTCTAAAATGGCAACAGGGCCTACCTACCATAAAGTCAGATGAGTAGTACTTTAGGGGCTTTACACCACAGGGCATTGGCCCTTAGAGTGAAAGTCTGATTTAGTGGCATTTAGAATCAGGTGCTTACCATTATCCATCAAAAGATGTTTTTGGGAACTGACTGACGCTAAGAGGAGATTTCATAATCTTGTTGAAGTTCGTAATCTTTTTTGGCATGGTCAGAAAAAAATTAAAACTGTGATGCACACAGATGAAGAGTTTTAGGGGGATGGATACAATTAACAAGAAGAGGGAGGAAGCCCAATTCCTGTGGACAGCCCCAGTTCACCTGTTGTAGTGATTTAGCAAACAGATGCAAAGCAACAGGTTGTCTCTAGTTTGTCAACAGAGATTGACATTGGCTCTGCCTTATTTTGGATGAAAACCAAAATGTAATAACCTTTTAAAAAACAACACTTGAGAAAGCAGGCTTGGGCAATTAAAACATGGCACAAGAAATCAGTTAAAAAAAAAAAGGGGCAGAACTTAAGGAGAGGTGGAATAGAAAGAGGTACTAGGGCAATGCAACGGGTAGATGTCAAAAAGATATCAGCAGTTATAAAGGTACAAAAGTAAAGGTGGCTGCAGAAGTAAAAGGGCATAGAAGTTAGATAAAGGTAGAGTTACTAAGGTATTGGTGGGGTTAAAGGTGCTATGACATAAGCAGGTCTAGGCAAAGGTTCTAGACTAAAGATGGGTTCTATGTAGGGGTACTAGGGTAGAAGTAGGGTAGGGTAAGAGTAAGAGTTAGTAGGGTATAATTAGGCAGGCAGAGTTAGAAGCACTAGGGTATATATGGTTAGCGTTACGTGGAAATATGCAGGACTTGTAGTATTAGGGCACAGGGAAGGCAAAGAGCGAGGTAGTAGAGAAAGTTAGTGAGCCTAGGGTATAGGGAGAGGTAAATTAACTTGTGCATTGTGGGTCAGGTACTAGGGTTTTGGTAGCAGTATTAGGATATATGTAGAGTTTGTTGGGTATTGGCAGGGTTAAGGTAGTTGAGTACACATAGTGGTATAAGTAAGGGGAGAGGTACTAGGACGTGTCCTGCCTTATGTGTGGGGCTGGACACGATGGGGCCGATTCACAGAACTAACTTAAGACAAAATCCTAAACTTACTGCTCTTGGTATTCACAGAAGTTAGGATTTTTTCTTAAGTTTGTCTTAAGACAGACTTAAGACAAACTTAAGACAAAATCCTAACTTAAGTCTGTCTTAAGTCTGCCTTAAGTCTGTCTTTAATTTGTCTTAAGACAAACTTAAGACAAAATCCTAACTTCTGTGAATACCAAAAGTAGTAAGTTTAGGATTTTGTCTTAAGTTAGTTCTGTGAATCAGGCCCTATCTGTTTAAGCCCCAGTGATTCCAGATCTCCTAAGAGTTGAATCACACCTGGGTTGTTGCAGTTTTTGCAATTATAGTCGAAATCACCCAATAGAAGAAACTTTGCAGAGGCCAAGGCATAGGGTGCAATAAAATCTATTACAGCCTGAGTGAACTCCTGTTTCGTGCCTGGAGGGCGGTATAATAGCGCCCCTTTCCAAGTTTCTGTGACAGGCAAAACTATCTTAAAAATGCATATCTCTAACCAGCCAGTGCTAAGTGTGTCAATTAACACATTTGCCTGGTTGCACGACTTTAGATTCTATGTAGTGGCATAGAATTGGATTTTATCTTGTAGAATTCTGGGGCTGTGATGATGTAGGGCTTTGTGTGCATGGCCCAGGAGTTTGAATCTGGCCCTTTGGCGAACAGGCAGTCAATGGAGCTCCTTCATGCATTCTGATGCCGAGCTATACTTGCTTTTGTTGCACACCAACTTGGCGGCCTCATTTTGGATTACCTGCAGACGAGAGAAGAGGTTGTCTGCCATGCCCACTAAGAGTGCATTCCCGTAATCCAGTTTGCTTATGAGCAAGGCCTCTGTGATGGTTTTCCTACATTGCAGGGGGATCCATAAGAAGAGCCTTTTTAGAATTTTTAATGTAGCAAAGCTTTTCCTAAACAGTGCACGGACATGGTCCTGCATGGTTAGAGCATTGTCGATAAGAATGCCCACGTTTTTTGCGACCTGTTTGGGTGCAGGTGCAGATTCTAATAATAGGGGCCACCAAGTTGCATCCCAGATTAGGTGGGCTCCTCCAAAGAGTTGGATCGCTGACTTATCAGCGTTCAATTTCAGACAATGGTCCGACGTCCAAGCCGACATTTCTGAGAGACAGTTATTCGGTTTACTCCTGGTGTCCTCGTGCCTTTCTTCAAAGGCTAAAGGAAGTTGTGTGTCGTCCACATAAGAGCAGATACTGAATCCCCATTTCTTCTGCTGATTTTAGCCTCAAGGCACTGGAAATGATTACAGACAGTCGGGGTGTGATACTAAGAAAGGCAGATTATTCACTGGCTCAGACACTACTGAGGGGGAGGAACACACAAATGAATATTACCTGCAGGAAGCAGCCCCCTCAAGTGATGGAAAATTCTGGCTACAACTCCAAAAGGAGTCATAGGCTGAGGCGCTAACCAACCCCATATGCTTGAATTCCCAAGAAGAATATTTCTTTGCCATAGGGAAAGAAATAAGATAGGGGCTCGAAAATCAGAAAGTAAAATTGGAAACTAGCAGAGGTCCTGGCGTCTGGTGTCTTCCAGGTGCAGACGGGCGCAGACGGGCTTGTCTTTGGCATGCCAGCAGCACTCTCGCTGCACACGACCATGCCCTACGGTTGCCTTTATGCTTGCTGGTACAAATGAGCCCTGAGTCTAGACCGCTAACCTGTCCAAGATGGCAGCAGTCCAGTGGCTCACTGAGAGAAAGAACAGCCCTACACCCAAAACTCTCTCTGAAACAAATGGCACGCAGCCGAAGCGGAACAGAGAGCGGTGAGGGCAAGTAGGAGAAAAATTAAAGGAGGAGCTTGAGCAGAACCTCACTATACACTATCACAAAAATAAGGGAAGGAATGGTTAAGAGGAAACCTTAAAAGCATTAAAAACACGGCCCACCCCCAAAGAACAAACAGATGTTCCCATCCCCGTGTGACACAAGACAGCCAGGTAAGGTATAAACAGTCATAGGTAAGGGAGTAAGTTAAAAACTATACCCTCGAGTAGCACTGCGCGTCCGCGCCCTACGGCTGCATTTATGCTTGCCAGCACAAATGAGCCCTGAGTCTAGACAGCCGAACTGTACAAGATGGCGGCGGTCAAGTGGCTCACTGAGAGAAGGAACAACCCTACACCCAAGACTCTCTCCGCAACAAATGGCACACAGCCGCAGTGGAACAGAGAGCAGTGAGGGCAAGTAGGACAAAAATGAAAGGAGGCGCTTGAGCAGAACCCCACTATACGCTATCACAAAAATAAAGGAAGGAATGGTTAAGAGGAAACCTTAAAAGCATTAATAACACGGCCCACCCGCAAAGAACAAACAGATGTCCCCATCCCCATGTGACACAAGACAGCTAGGTAAGGTATAAACAATTGTAGAGAAGGGAGTAAGTTAAAAACCATACCCTCGCGTAGCACTGCGTGTCCGTGCCCTATGGCTGCCTTTGAGCTTGCCGGCACAAATGAGCCCTGAGTCAAGACCGCTGACCTGTCCAAGATGGCGTGGGTCCAGTGGCTCACTGAGAGAAAGACCAGCCCTACACCCAAAACTCTCTCCGCAACAAACAGTCACAGCCTCACAGAGAGCAGTTAGGGCAAGTAGGACAAAAATGAAATTGTGCTTTTGTGCTGCATGTGAAGCTCTTGTCCGGTACCATATGCCTTTTTTGTGTTTTTTTTTTAAATAAGTAGGATGGGTAAATAAGTTCCAGGCTGCATGCTTCTCTATAAATATGCTTGACGCTTTTTTTACTGAACGATTGGTTGCCTTTCAGGTAGTTTTAATGGACAAGATCGCCAATGAGAACCGTAACATAGACAACACTGAGGGGTTTCTGAGTATTTTTTGTAAATCCATGCAAAATTGGAGTTTGAAATTGGGGTAAACTAGGCATAGTCTGACTTTTTGCTATTGGTGTCAGTGGTATAATTAGGTATCAGGCATAGTCAGACTTTTTGGCATTGGTATAATTGGTATAAATTGGCCACTAGGTACAGATTGACTTTATTATCTCAACTGAGTAGTCATTTCACTGGCCATAACAAAACCTGTCTGTCAAGAGACAGCTGCACTCATCAGTTCCGCTAAAGGCGAGAGGCTTATCTCATGTGATGGTGCTAGTACTGTAGAGGAGAATGAGACATGCTATGGTAATCTTGCAGAAACGTCAGAACACAGTCTATCAAAGGCTTCCTCTTTAATAAGAAATGACACATCTTAGCTCATTGTTGCCTGCTGCACGGTAGCCGCAGGATTAATGATGATATCTCGCAGAAGAGTTCTCTTTTGGAGTACAAATTGAACATCCTTTCTACATGAATTGCAGATAAATGTAATTAAAGAAATAATTATAGTCCTGCAGGGCTGGAGAAAGCCGACATGCAATGATTTTTGCCAGCGTGGTCGTGATGAAGAAACAGAAGCCCGCACCAGCATCTGAGACGGGCAGGACTTGGGTGATCATTATTCGTTGAATGGATGCAAGTGTAGGAATAAACCAGTTGGTGCTCCTATCTCGTTGACTTGAAATGCCCAGCAAAAATAATTAAAGTGACAGGTTCTGTGGACCTGACCGCCTTTACTATTAGAGTTCTATTGAGATAGCATCTACATGGCACAGACCGACTAGAGAAATGGGATGGGAAAAGAGGTTTATGCCTAGATCTCCCTCTTGGCTACAAGATAAGTAGCTCTCTGAAGGGCTTGGATGTGGATTACAAAAATAAATGTTTGAACCATTCCCAAAGTAGACCTCATTATTTCCTCACAGACGTTGTGCTTAGCAAGGCGTTGCAGAGATTTACATGACACGGTCAGCTGTGGTGGCGAGAGTGAGAAGCAATGATTGTCTTCATGGTTCATGCCAGCAAGAGCCACCTGGCAGAGTTCATCACTCCATGGGAATAGTGGTCTACAAAGGACAAACTGCGCTTAAACATCAGCATTCTGGCTGTCCTTCCAATTGGAACATTTTCAGTTGTTTGAGTTTATGCAGCTCCCTGAATACTTTAAACTATATATTGGAAGGTAAGTTGGGCTTCAGCAACTCTCAAATATCTGGCGGAGTAGTCCCTGAAAATAAGACTGAGTATCCAGGGCCGGCCACAGGAAAGTGGAGTTTGCTCTCGTCTTCTCTTGTGTACCCTCAAGACAAAGTGGGGAAGGAGAGAAGAAAGGATATGGAGGCGAGTAGTGGACCATTGGACAGACAGAAAACAGTGGACCAGAGGGCAGAGAAAAAGTAGTGGGCTGATGGGCAGAGACAGAGGAGTGGTCGGAGGGCAAAAACAGTGAGGAGTGGTCCAGTGGAAGGTGAGCTTCAGCAGCCAAACAGAGAGCGAAATGAAGGGAAATAGTAAATTATGTATTTTACGTATGTGATAGCCAGGAGAGATCCTAGTTTTCCTTGCTGCTTTTCTTTACCCTCTTTTTTGTACCTCACTCTCTTTTATGGAAATTTAATTTATTAAGTCAGGCTAACTGTCTAGAGGTTCTTGGGCTCGTCACCGCATTTAAGGATTCACACAGAAAATCATATCTTCTGCACCGCAGACACTGTAATGACATCCATGATCATATTCTGTTACCTATAGTACGTTTAATAAATAAATAATATACAAATAATGAACTTAAAAAATCTATTCAGCCCTGGCTGTGAGCTAAGGTGATTGATGCCCTAAATGCTTCAGGGTTCTCTAAAGGTTGTCTTGCCCTGAGATCATGTACAACATTAATGTCCATCACCTCTGTTTCTTCGCTGATTGTTCCTTGTGATCTAGCCTTATGTTACCTGACTTTCAGATCTGATTAGATTGCCCATGAGGCTCCCTGAAATTGTTTGGGACATTATTCACATGGGCCACTCACTGGGCAGGTAGAGGAGAGCTCTCAAAGACTATGGAACCGAATAAAGTCTATTTGATTTGATTTTACTATGCAACCAGACCATATTCTGGTCATTGTTTCAGAGCAGAACTGATTTCTATCCATATAATCAAAACGCTGTTTTGTAGTTGTACTGCCCAGCAGCCACTGACAGTTTGTAAGGTAGTCTCTCCCCGCCCCCCCCCCCCCACCACAGTTTAACTTTGTTGTCTGTTTGGTGCAGCCCTGCTGGAGTTAGGATCCCAGCTCCCAGTATCTCCCAGTAGGATGTAGCTGCAGGACCCTGTGGCATCTGCTCCTCTTAGCTATTCTGTTATGCTTTTCCTCCTCTTACGTATCGCTACCCACCAAACTCAGGACCATCAGATACAGACTAGCGTAGACTTCCGCTTCTGTGGGATTCCCACACGTTTACATTCTTCTACCCTTCTAAATTAGTTCTGGTACTGAACAGGTGCTTGCTAAAGTTATCCCTTGTGATTTCCTCTCACCCCATCACTTCAACAGATACTCTCAGAACCCATTTATAGAGCTGTTCTCCGTCAGTGTCCACTTTCATCACCTGCACAATACCAGAAAAACATTAATGATCAGATCCCTCAACATTATTGCCAGGTCCCACTACATTAAGAAGAAAACAGTCCTCCATTATCTTAACATTAAGGGCACACCATTGCCCTTCTACTGAAAACACACGTATCAGATTCAGTCGGAATCCCACAAACTGAAAATACATTGGTGGGAGTAGTGATCAATAGTAGTGTTGCCCAGGGTGGAGTTCTAGCGTATGTAGCGGTTTAGTGAAATGTGGTGTGGCCATATTGATTAGAAAATCATGACCTCATAAAATCCTTGAAACATGGCTTGGTTTAGAGAGAGCGCGTTTGTAAACCTGAAAATACTGGATAAGACTCTGGTAATTGTGGTAGCACACACAACCAATGTTCATAAACAGCCCTTTGTGTTTCAGCTGTCTAGAGTGGTGATTACTGAGTTGGGTGCAGACTGAAGCCTAGCCCTTGACCCTGTAGCATACAACTTCAGACCAGCAGACAAGCATATTGGTATGGACAAGGCAAGGCTGCAAGATTTACTAGGGGACAATGGACTAATCGATGAATGGCAACTCTAACACCCGACAGAGACTACACTTTTATAGTCTGTGTACATGCTACGTCCTTGTGTATAGACTACTTCCTGATCCATGGCCCCTAAGTAAAGGACATTATCTCCTGTGATATACTACAAGGCTCGATAAATTATCACACACTGGTACAACTGGGATTTAACATAATCCACATTAGCCCTTACGTTGATGAACGCCACGCCAGCGACCAGCTACAGAATTCACCACAAGAATAATATATTCCAGTCACATATTCTTACATATGCATAAGAGAACCTGGGCTCTGTTTTGATAGCGTGGGGAGGGCCAACTGTCACTGACTCGCGCTCTTAAGTGCACGTAACTTCCCGCAGCGTGGGCCATTCTTGCAGCGGTTCCCTGCCCGCACTCACCACATCTTTGGCTGCTCTTGCTAATGGCTCTGAGGTTGGGCTACGTCCCCCAGTGTGCATCAAGGCCGTGGGCAAGGCCAACTGTCACTGACTCATGGTCTTAAGCGCACGTAACTTCCTGCAGCATGGGCCATTCCTGCAGCGGTTCTTACCAGCACTCACTGCATCTTTGGCTGCTCCTGCGGATGGCGCTGTGGTGGTACTATGTTCCCTGGTCCGCATCAAGGCCGTGGACGGGCCTACTGTCACTGACACATGCTCTTAAATGCACGCAACTTCCTGCAGCTCGCGCCATTCTTGCAGCCGTTCCCTGCCCATACTCACTGCATCTTTGGCTGCTCCTGCTGATGGCGCTGGGGTGGGACTATGTCACCGGCCCTGGGCGGGGCTAACAGTCACTGAGACGAGCTCTTAATTGCATGTATCTTGCCACAGCACGAGCCATTGTTTCAGTGGTTCCCTGCCCACACACATCATATCTATGACTGCTCCTGCTGTAAGCGCTGGGGTGGGATTACATCCTCGAGCGTGCATCAAGAACGTCAGTGGGGCCAACTGCCACTGACTCCCGCTCTTATGTACACATATCTTCCAGCAGTATGGGCCATTCTTGCAGCAGTGTCCTGCCCGCACTCACCTCATTTTTGGATGCACCTGGTGATGGCTCTGGGGTGGGACTATGTCCCCCAGCGTGCATCAAGGCCGTGGCTCGTGCTCTTAAGCGCATGTAACTTCCCACAGCCCGGGACGTGCCCAGGCGAAGACCAGGCCAAGACACGCCCATCATCCCCCCCCTTGAAGAAGCTGGGCCCTGCCTCTTTCGCCTATGTTTTAAGGTATCAAGGTATTTCCCTTTTTTATTCTCTTAGATTTTGGGAGTTTCCTGTGGATTTATTATCGTGAAAGGTAAAGCAACTCCCCCGGCTCCTGCTCCTGGTACAACCTTGCACAGTTTCTTGCAGTGGGTGGTGGGGTTGATTAGTAAGGAAATCGAGCTGGCTGAGAGGCACCTATCCCTGCCATCCCACCTTCCTTACCGCCTCCAGGAGCCATATGATGTCAATGCGGTCAATAAAGGCCCAACACAGACTACGATAGAAAAGAATCAGAATCCTGTACATACTTAAATTTCTTCTGAAACTACTCCTGATACAGAGCATATTGATCATATGGAAGGGCTGCCTCACTAGTCGAGGAGATCTCCAAGTCTGTCCTAACATCTCTTACGGTTGCGTTGAGCCCTATCTAACACATTTAGCCAAAATTGAAGAAAACATGTCTAATCTGAATCTTGTCTTTGCGGATGGGCGGGCGGCTGGTCTTTCGCTTCCCGGACTGGTGGGACCTGTTTCAAACTCAATGCCATTAGGTGGACCACAAGCTCCAGGGGAATCTGCTGAAGCTTCTCCCAGGTGGATCAATCATCCTTTAAGTGGGGCACAGAGTGAACCTATGGAAAAAGATCACAGAGTACAAAGAACCTTAAATGGGAGATGTGGGGCGCAGGAGCAAGCAAATGAACCTCGTGGTCTGTTAAGTAACAGACCTAATTGTCCTCAAGAGTTTTCAAGGCTCCCTGTACTGCAACTACCCCCCCCCAAGCAAGCCCTGGTGTGATGGTGTTGAAAGGTCCCACCCTGCCCCTGCCAAGTCAGAATATGAAGGAGGAGTATGGCCAACTGATTAATAAAGTGGTCCATTGTGTAAAAAGCAGGCTGGAGGGGGGGGGGCATTGCCAGATCATTCACTTCCGTAGAGTTTCATGGATGAGTAACACTCCAAAATCAGACAATAGCGTTTGTTTCATTGTCAACTTTAAAGATAAGGCAGTGACAAACAACATTTTGTCTAGACTTCATTTCTCTGGGCTACCATCTAAGCCAATTGAAGCACTCCCGCTGGGCTGCTTTTACAGATTATAGAGCAGAATAATTCCAGCCCCTATGATTCCCTCCCATCCTCTGACTATGTTCAATGGATTTTCGCCCATTGCACAGTTGGATTGACTTCCTGACCAAACTCCTACGCCTAGTCAATGTTCCTTACCAAATGCTGGCTCCAGGGTGGAGAGCCCCAGCCCTGCTTTAGTAAACGATGGTTGGGGTCTTTTTTACTGGAACATTGTAGGTGCCCACTCAAAGACTCATAATCCCGACTGTTTGACTTTGTGCGCTCAGCAGACATTTTATGTTGGCAAGAAACATGGATGACTGAGCACTTTTATTCAGATGAGTATTACGCCCTCTTCAAGCCAGCCCATGCTTCCCCAGCAGGAAGGGCTAAGGGTGTCCTCGCAACGTTTAAAAGTGTAAATTCCAGCATCTAAGGTCACAAACGTTTTGTCCTCCTCTTCTTTTTGGTACGCTGCCAGCCTTCCCAATTGACTTTGATATCCTGTTGGTACATTTTTATTAGAATAATTTTAATCAGTATTTTGTTGTCACCATAGAGAAATTTGAATATTTGTTGGACTCTTTTCATTTTTTAGCCAAACGTAAGACAGTTTCAATTTGAGTGGGTGACTTCAATATCACAATATGTTGTCATAGTGGGCAAAGGGTATGTGGTTTCATGTACCAAAATAAGGACAATCTCACCCACTTTAAGCATATGGGATGGCTCGAAACACTCTTATTGTAAAGCAGGATCTTATTTTAATGTGTAACATGGTTGACAAAGAGAAAGGCAAACTTGCAACAAGTGTTAGAGGGAGCACCATAGATTTAATCTTTTTGACATCTGATTTGATTTCATGCTTTGATTTCAATATTGTTGCAAAGTGTGCGAGTGATCACAACCCTTTCAACTCCGGTATTTGCGAAGCGCGAACTAATCACCCCTAGGGGTCTCAAGGCACTGGGGGCTATTAGGGATAAAAATTGAGCTATTTCCCAGAGTCACAGGGTGCTGAGCTAAGCTACTGCCAGTGTCAGGGATGGAACCATGAGCCCTCTGCTCCGGAGTCAGCCGCTATGGCCGCTACACCACACCTCTCCACGAAACCCTTTAATTTTATTGTTAAACCATCAGATAAAAAAACTCACATAGAATAAATGTTGACACATAGAGGACTCTATGAAAAAGGGCATTAAATGGCCTGAGGTGGACCCGGAGGCCTTGAGCACCCAGATGTGTCCCAGAATTTGGTTGCTGTCTTAAATTGCCTTTCAGATAATGCAGCGACTCACTCTATCTTAGAGGACTTTGATATCATATGTAGAGCCATCTCAGAAAAATTGACCTCAAATAAACTCACAATTGAGGGGCCACCACATAGATGGTTTAATCCCCCCTGCATGTTGGCACACCAGCAGTTAAAGGCAACATTTGTTTTTAAATCACCCTCGGTCTCTGGATGATGTTAGTGCTGCCAGAAGGCTTTACAAATGCACAGAGGAGGAAAGAAAGAAAGAAAGAAAGAAAGAAAGAAAGAAAGAGAGAGAGAGAAAGAAAGAAAGAAAGAAAGAAAGAAAGAAAGAAAGAAAGAAAGAAAGAAAGAAAGAAAGAAAGAAAGAAAGAAAGAAAGAAAGAAAGAAAGAAAGAAAGAAAGAAAGAAAGATCGATCAGAGTCAAAGCATGGGAGAATATTTCTGTAGTAGTCAGGTTGAGAGACAGAACCTCGTTTTGGGAAATAATTAATCACCCATTTTTTGCAGAGCAAGATGCCCCGAGGATTGAAATATTCATTAGAGCAGATTTATGGGTGGCCCATTTTACAGAGATCTTTCACTCTGGATCTAGCAAATCATCTTCGACCCCTCTAGTAAATGATATTAATTTGCCTGATCCAGGTTATCAGCCCCTCCCATTGGTAATTGAGATTAATGAAGTAGTTAGTGCCATTGGGAAATGCGACTTGAGAAAGTGCCAGGCCCTCATGGTGTCCCTGCAGATATCTTTAAATCCAATGTTGATCTTTGGACACCCTTGCTTACCAACTGTTTTGAAGCGCTGTGATGGACCAAATTCCTGATTGCTGGAGGACAGCTACAATTGTCCCGATTTATAAAAAATAAAAAAAAGGGGGGGTTGGGGGGTAGGCACTTACCATCATGCTACAAACCAATTTCGTTGCTAGATTTTAGCATGAAGATCTTAGGTAGAGTGCTCCTGTCCCACCTGGAATCATGAGCTGTAGAGAATAAGATCTTATCCATTGTGCACTTTGGTTTTAGATCAGGTATCGGGACGATAGACCTGTGTCTAAACCTTGATATGATTGCAGGGAAATATGTAATGCCAAAAAAAGGAACCCTGCACCTGGCGTTTTCAACCTGGTCATTGATTCTAAACTTTGAGCCCTGATGGAAAATATGGCGGTGGAGCCGAAACGCCTTACCCAAGTTAAATGCCTACATCAGGACCTAACTGTCAGGGTTCGATATGGCTCGCAGGGCGAAACTGCCACCGAAATTAGATCTACAAGGGGTGTAAGACAAGGCTGCATCCTAGAGCCTTTTCTTTTTCTCCTTTATAACAACAAGATTTCTAAACATCTATGCAAGGCGGGAAAGCACGCCCCATGAATTAGTGGGCAGTCATCACAATCTTGCTATGTGCAGATAATGCTGTGTTGATTGCCCGCACAGCAAATGGCCTACAGGTCTTATTGGACTCTGTCTCCTTATGCATGGAAAAACTGGATCTAAAATGTAATCTTTCCAAATCATTTATAATGATCCCGTGGGCCCCCCAATACGAGACCAAAATCCTTTGTCATGGGGAAATCAAGCTCTCAAGAGGGTCAAAGTTTCAAATTACCTAGGGATCCCTTTTAGCTCCTCTTTCACATGGAATTCACTTTTAACTGCAAAGGCACAAAAACTTAGTAGGTGTATAGAGGTTATTTTTAGGTCTCGCCTGACCCAGCGCATGCGCTGGTCTGGCGAGACTTATTGAGAGGGCTCCAAAAAGTGCTACCAGGCCAGCCTAGAGCTACGGTGCATGTGCATGGGCGCGCGCGCTGCGCTTGGCCGCAATTACGTTCACTTTTGCGGCCGCACGGCCGCTTTGATGTTTGATCGTGATCGCGATCACTTTCACTTTCACGGCCGCTTTGCATAGCCAATAGGTCTCGCTTTTGGGACCTTATAAGTATTTAGTTATGCAACTGTTGCATGGCTAAACACTTATAAGGTCCCAAAGGCGAGACCTATTGGCTATGCTAATGCTTGTTAGATTTGCCTACAGGTTGGGACAGAAACCCATCAGAGAAATTATTAAATAGTATAAAACTAAATGTATTTCTGTGGAGCGTTATGGAGCTGGTTTGTGGGGGCACACAAAAACGACAATCCTCCAAAGGGTAGAAAACTATTTTATATGGAGGTTACTTGCGGTTCCCTCATGAACGCCACTCTGATTTGCTAGGAGGAATTAGGCCTCCTTTTTTTGGAGTATCACATAAACCTTGCCCCACTTTTGCTGTGGGTTAGAATCTGGAGTAATCCGGAGGCAGCCTTGGTTAGATTCTACATTGCTGATTGTTTATCTCTGAATGGGGTTGCCCAGATTCCTTTGATATGCAATCAAAGGAATGGAACCTGAAGAAATCCTTTGAGATAATAGGCTTGAAAACTTTTCGATAATCCTTAGGTGATAACTTCAAAAAGTAAAATGGAAGTTAAACAACGTTTCCTTAAGAGTTGTTTGGACCAGAGGCCGCGGAGGGCTCAGTTGGTGTCAGGTGTTAGATATGTACCGATATCAACCACAAACAGCCTAGAACCTTATTTATTTTGGATTTTAAACGCCACCCATCGCTGCTATCTCTTTTTATATTTAGTTTGATGCATTCTAAGGTTGCCTTACCTCTACAATGTGTATGGTCACATGATCTACCCACATGTTGCTGTAATAATTCTGTTTAGCAAAGCACTTCTCACTTTATATTGTTTTGTCCTCTATATGCGGAACCTAGACACTCATTTTTGATCCCCATTTTAAGCTGATCAAAACTGAGAGTACACAAGGTAGGCCTCATGTTTTTACAGAATCTTTGCACTAGAGAAACTTGCTATGCAGTGCTGAATTTTATAAGAAGGGCTCTAGCTATTAGCAAAAGGTATGAGGTCCTTGTGGTATGATTTTACCTATTGATCTCGTTATTATGCA
The DNA here is from genome assembly GCF_964204655.1 of Triturus cristatus. Taxonomy (NCBI): domain Eukaryota; kingdom Metazoa; phylum Chordata; class Amphibia; order Caudata; family Salamandridae; genus Triturus; species Triturus cristatus. The sequence continues at coordinate 648,617,605 of NC_140587.1, forward strand.
GCTTTGCCCTTTTTATGAAATGTGTATCTCTTATATTAGCTGGAAAATGTCACGTATTTATTTATTCATGTGTGTTATGACTTTTATGGATCTTTGCCGACTAAAGTTTGATTGATTGATTGACTGCAAAAACATCATTGGCAGCGGTTATGACTACTTGGAGAGGATTCATGATGCAAGACACTGCCACACAAAGAAACAATCTGAACAGACATGATAAAAAACCCAGTTCAGGAACTGACCGTTTTATGTAGCATAAGTCCCTCCCTGTCTCCAAACATAGATTGGAATCTGCTAAAATGACTCCCAAGTTAATCCTTACACACAAAGTAGAAAAGCAGAAGGGCCACTCATCAAACGAAAATGAAAACACAATGAGCATGGGGAGGTGGCGTGTAGACTCCAACCGGCAAAGCTGCGCCTGTTCCAGTTGTTCTTACCCTTTTCAGTTTAGAAATAAATTGTCAGAAATGTGAGGCGCTGCCAATGTTCTGCAACCACTAAAGCATAGGGTGACCAACTGGCATGAGTGCAAATTCAGGACAGTGAGTGTAAAAATTCAGGACAAAGGGTCAAAATTCAGGACAACAATTCAGGACAGGAGGTCAAAATTCAGGACAAAACTTCGGGACAAAAGGTACGTTTTACAGACACATCAGAGGAGGTCGCGCAATAGTATATAAATAATACCATCTATATCCAAACATATTCATCCATTTGAAAACCTATCCATCATGTATCCTTCCAGCCATCATTTTACTCATCCATCCCTCATCCACACTTTCACTCATCCATCCATCAACCCTTTCACCCTATCCATCCGTACACTTATCCATCCACTCTTCCACCCGCGATCCACTCATCCATCCAGCCATTTACCCATTCACCCATCCAGCCATCCTTTCACTTACTCATCCATCCACCCAGTCACTCATCCTTCCACCCATTCGCCTTTACAGTCATCCATCCATCCTCCCTTTCTCTCTCCATTGACCCTTTCACTTAGCCATCCTTCCTTCCATCCATTAATCCATCCATCCTTCTACTCATCCACTCACTCATCCATCCATTGACCCTATCACTCATCCATCCTTTCACTCATCCATCCACCATTCACTCGCCCATCATCCACCCTTTCACTCATCCATCCATCCTTTTACCCATCCATCTACCCTTCCATCCATCTATTTTCCTTTTCTCTCATCCATCCACTCGCTCATCCATCCATCCTTTCACTCATTATCTATCCATTCACCCTTTCACTAATCCATCCAGCCATCCACCCATCCCTTCACTTACTCACTCCCCCACCCTTTCATATTAATTATGAGCTGAGCCTTTATCTGCAGAGTTGTATACAGAAGAGGCCCATCAAGAATGTCACCCTTGCTGTAGTTCCTAAAGCAAGGGATGGGGTGGGGGTAGAATTCACTGTGCCCCTGCACATAGGCAGTCTGAAAAAGTGGAAGTCATGAGTCATGCATGATGCACAGTGCCATGCCATGATGTGACTGTGACATGGTTTTGTTTCCATGGCTTTAAGCGGAATGAAAAAAGGGGGGTTCTCTCCAAAGGGGGTGTTTGATGTAATTAAGGGCGTGGCTTAAAACACCTAAGCTAAAAATCTGTGCCAAGCATAGTGTGCCGCTGGACTGGCATTTTGCCTCTTCTGTCATTGCATCCAGATATATAACACAACAAGTAACGTTACACCTACAACAAGCCAGAACTATTGGCTTTGTCAATGGTTGTTAGTTGCATAAAATAAAAATGCACCAACCATGGCTTCGTTGAATATAATATTGAAAATGCACTTCTCTAAAATGATGAGACTGAAAGAACTCAAGCTCCTTCTTTTTAACTTGTTTCACCAGCTTCCTTGAATGAGCTGGGTTCTCATGTAGCAGCATTGGCGTTTTTTCACATTCCTTCCATCTGAATGCGCTGCCCGAGACCTTGGCAGGAGGAGGCCGCCGCATGCAGTAACACCCCACACTGGCCCATGGTCATTCTGTATGTGGCAATCAGCCGCAGACAGAATGACAATGGGCGGAGTGGGGCTGCTCTTGTGCTCCCAGGAAGAGTGCGAGGCAGTCCCATTAGGGTGCCGAGGCTTCATGCAGGGAACAGTGCTGTTCCCTGCAATGCCCAAAATTACGGACAAAAGGCGTCCGCAAAAGGGATCCTCTCAGACAATGGACGTGAGGTCCAAATTACGGACGGTCCATGAAATTTACGGACGCTTGGTCACCCTACTGAAGCGAGCCCCTGTGAATAGGATATGACTTGGATCCCCAGTGTACTCAAACACCTGGGCATACTTAAACAGGTCTGGAGAAAATGGTCAAAATGTACTTGGTCCCACTCATCGCTTGCACTGAAAATGACTGTACGATAGTCACACCTTATTTATCTATGTTAGGTAGTATTCAAATGGTGGAAATGACAGTGGTCGCTAGATATAATAAAATCTTTGGAATGTTACCAATACTGATTCATGAATAGTTAATAGCCAAGACTCACTCGAACATAAAACAATACATTTATGGAAGGATGGGAACCAGACAGAAATCATCCAAGCTATGGGTACACCCAATACCCAATGGGTTAAGATTACTATATGTGAAAACGAGTTACTTAGCTCACTATCTCTCAAGTATTGCATTTCTTTCTACAGAAGGGCGAACCACAGTGGGTGAATACTGGGCATGTGATACTTAAGGGATTACCTGCCGGAACCAACTAGTACAGGTTGGACAACCCTCCCACTTCCTCCAAACTGAGTTTAGGCTAGAAAATACCTATTGATGGCAATATTTCCAAATTTCACATTGTTTGAGATGTTGCCTTGGGCTTACACTGTCCGCCTCACCCATTTGCCATCCAAAGATACCTTTAGATATGGAGACACTTCTGTGATGTTGTCTCTGGATTATACTGTGCACTCCTCAATGAAAGTATCCTCTGAACCTACCGATTATTCCTCAAGACTACAATAGAAATTAATACAAAGGATGAGAATATCCCCCCAGGACTGGTCAGCACTGTTATTGGTCAGCCAATGAGGGAAGGCAGCAGTCCCAAGCCTTCTTGGACCTCCGCGGCAGAGCTGCAGGTAAACTGTGATATCTTTTTTTTAATTAATGTTTGGTCTGTGTATGTTTGAATATTTGGTAATGAGTGTTGTAAATGGACATGTGTGTAAATGCATGGGTGTGACTGTGTATGTGTGCGTCCCGTCTGCCTCTCCCTCCTAAAATTACCAGCCGCCACTGCCACCCACCCCTCTTTTGTGGAGTAGTATAAAATTAATTCCACTCACAATAGTTTGTCACATGCCATTGGATTACAGGCCTGCTTTACCGTATTGTTTTGCCCATAGGTGGTGGTGTTTGATTACTCCGTTATTAACATTTTTTTTATTTTTTGATGATTCTCATTATTGAGGCGGCAGCTTTTATTATAACTTGCCCTGCTGTTTATGTGATGTGCGCTTGAATGTTCGATAAGCAAATGTTGCAAAAAAATCAATTCAGCTTCTGGAACACACTGGTTCCGTATACATTTTCATTTCCACAACATGACAAAGTACAACTTCAATTTGCTTTTAGTTCTAAAATATAAAGAAAACCCTAATCAAAACAACTTTGGAGCTTTGCTTTTCAAAACAGATGTTTCGAAATACTGCACATTGTAAAACAGCAAAATGCCTTTTCAATTCAAACCTCATTTGAGATTCATACACAAGAATGCTTATTTATGATTCAGAAATACCCATAATTTCGAACAAAATGCCCTTCTCGTTGCATGAACAATGCGCTGTTACCGAGAACGCGCTAGTTTGGGTTGAAGGTGACCTTGCGTAATCACGGGTGCATTGTTCAGCTGGTCCCCGCTTAAGGACATGCAACAACAAAAAAAGAATCCACATTTATTTAACATGAAGCTGTTTGGGCTGTTCACGCCGCCTCACTTACAGTTTTATCAAACTTAAGCAACACCGTGTAAAATAAATCCCTTGAGGTAATGCAAATAAGCCAAACAATATATTTTTGTCAAAGCATAAACACTTAATCGGGTATGAGTTTACTAATTTCAGAACCATAGTAGAGCATAAATAAAAGGGAGTGTTGTATTAAGCCTGGTGCATCACCCAAAGGAATATCGAATGCAAAATATTGTGATCGACAACCAAAATATTTTACATATATAGGTAAGTATAGTTTATTATTAACAACTGCAGATATATACCTTGATGATATATATATATATATATATTCCCCCGTTATAGTTACTGTAGGCAACTATAACTCACGCGACCGTAATCCTCTGCTGATGCTAATACTGTATTTAGACACTTATTTGCCCATGTCTTCTTCCATTAAATTTTAGCTATACATATATTACAAATATTTTTTTTTCATAAAGACAGATATGTCATCAGCAGAGGATTACGGTCGCGTGAGTTATAGTTGCCTACAGTAACTATAACGGGGGAATTTCATTGGTTTTTTATCAGTAAAATGTCCAGCTAACTATAACATGTGTGAAACCTATGGTTTTTTCAGTGAATTTGCAAGGTTTTTTAAATGCTAATTCCTAACTATAACGTGTGTGAAACCTATGGTTTTTTCAGTGAATTTGTACGGTTTTTTAAATGCTAAGTTACTTTACGCCATTTGTGGCGTGCGCGCCCACTTAACGCAGTTCGTTCCGTGCACGCACGGTGCGCTTCGCGCACCGCGTGCCCACGTTACGCTAGATGGGCCATGAACGCACGATGCGCTTCGCGCACCGTGCGCACATGGAGGACATTTGATGAGCATCGTTGTGACAGGTAAAATATATGTTTTGTTTAGCTCTATTAAGCCATGCACAAAAGGTGCCCTTCGGGCACCTTTGGCACACGGGGTGGGGAGAATGTGGATATTTTTTTTTTATTTTTATTATTTCTTACCGTACGCGTACGGTAAGCGTAATCGGCGAAATTTTCGAAAAAATTAAAATTGCCTTTTTTCACTTGGGGGATCGTTGGGGACTCCCTCGACATGGCTAGGTGCTTGGGAGCTGTGTAAACAGCCCCTTTACATGTTTTTGCACTTGGTTTTTCAACCCCCTGTCAGAGTGCGAGAGAGAAAATGGCGGCCGCCGCTTCCTGGTTTCGACCGATTCGAATGTTTGCTAAGATCTAAGGGCCAATCAGCCTTTATATGTTGATTTAAAGGCTATTTTCTCAGAATCTACTGAACAGATTTACACCAAACCTACAAAAGGCACTTCCTTGACCTGAGGACTACCTCTCTGCCAAATTTCAAGTAATTCTGTTAAGCCGTTCGGGCTGTAGCTGTGTCTAAAGGTCCTATGGAAAAATGCATGGGAAAAACGCGTTTTGGGACCCCCCTTTTATCTCAGCCCCCGCTTGACGAATCCCCCCGAGACTTTCAGGGTAGGAGCGGAGCGTAGCGCCCCACCTATTTTGAAAAATTCGCGAGGATTCGTCAACCGGCGCCAAAGTTATTCAAAATAGAATGTTGCGGATTTCCTATGGAAACGTGGTCCTAACTATAACTACCTACTGGCGACCGCCAGTAGGTAATATATATATATATATATATATATATATATATATATATTTAGTTGGACATTTCGCTCGTACAAAACCAGAGAAATTCGGCCATTATACTTAGTTGAGCAAACTATAACTCGTGCCTGCAATGCACTGCTGATGACGTCACATATTACATCATATTGCTAACTATAACTCGCGCGACCGCCAATCCATCACAAGGATGATGTCATCAGTGATGTCATCAGTGATGTCATGATGGATGTCACTGACCATGTCATGAGTGATGTAATATGTGACGTCATCAGCAGTGGATTGCGGTCACGCGAGTTATAGTTAGCTGAACTAACTATAACGGGGGAATTTCAATGGTTTTTTACGAGTGAAATGTCCAGCTAACTATAACATGTGTGAAACCTATGGTTTTTTCAGTGAATTTGCAAGGTTTTTTAAATGCTAATTCCTAACTATAACGTGTGTGAAACCTATGGTTTTTTAAGTGAATTTGCAAGGTTTTTTAAATGCTAATTTCTAACTATAACGTGTGTGAAACCTATGTTTTTTTTAGTGAATTTGTAAGGTTTTTTAAATGCTAATTCCTAACTATAACGTGTGTGAAACCTATGGTTTTTTAAGTGAATTTGCAAGGTTTTTTAAATGCTAATTTCTAACTATAACGTGTGTGAAACCTATGTTTTTTTTTTGTGAATTTGTAAGGTTTTTTAAATGCTAATTTATGTATGTATTATTATATTTTTTATATATTTATTTTACAATAAACTACCTATGTATATAGTTATAGATTGACTGTTTCCTGTAAAATGGAATGGCACAGCTCTTTATTTTTGAATTTGGATAAAGTTGAACAGCATAGTTAATATCTTAAACTTATAAACAGTTTAAAATGTTTTTTTTTAAGGGTTTTTCACGGTGCGCGCACCCCGCGATTTTTTGAAAAAAATTCACACTTCGGGGTCCTTCAGGGACCCCCTGACAAAGGCTAGGGGGTCAGGAACTCTCTACCCTGTCCCCTTTTCACGTTCTCCACCTTTCTTTTTCACTGTCACACACAAAATGGCGTCCGACACTTCCTGATTCGAATGTTGACTGACATCTAACCACCAATCAGAATTACGCTCGCGGACATTTGGTGCGCGCACGGTGCGCGCATATAGATATTTATGTACTTTTAACTGCAATTAGACCTCATGAAATTTTCAAAACTAATGGGGCGCTCCGTTCAGCTCCTACCCTGAAAGTCTCGGGGTGATTCGTCAAGCAGGGGCTGAGAAAAAAGGGGGGTCCCAAAACACGTTTTTCCCATGCATTTTTCCATAGGACCTTTAGTCGAAGGTACAGCCCGAACGGCTGAACAGAATTACTTGAAATTTGGCAGAGAGGTAGTCCTCAGGTCAGGGAAGTGCCTTTTGCAGGTCTGGTGTCAATCTGTTCAGTAGTTCCTGAGAAAATAGTGCGCGAGCGTAATTCTGATTGGTGGTTACATGTTAATCAACGTTCGAATCGGTCGAAATCAGGAAGTGTCGGCCGCCATTTTGTTTGTTTTCAGTGCGGGAGTGAAAAAGGAAGGTGGCGAACGTGAAAAGGGGGCAGGGTAGAGAGTTCCTGACCCCCTAGCCTTTGTCAGGGGCTCCCTGAAGGACCCCGAAGGCAGAATTCTTTTTTTAAAAATTTTTTTTAAAAAAAATCGGGGGGGTGCGCGCACCGTGCGCGCACAGTGAAAAACCAAAAAAAAGTTAAAAAAAAAATTCATACGTAGTTTACTATAAAACAAATATATAAAAAAAATAATAATACATAAATAAATTAGCATTTAAAAAACCGTACAAATTCACTGAAAAAACCATAGGTTTCACACACGTCATAGTTAGGAATTAGCATTTAAAAGACCTTGCAAATTCACTTAAAAAACCATAGGTTTCACACATGTTATAGTTAGGTGGATATTTCACTCGTAAAAAACCAATGAAATTCCCCCGTTATAGTTAGTTCAGATAACTATAACTCGCGCGACCGCCACTCTATCACAAGGATGATGTCATCAGTGATGTCATGAGTGATGACACTGACCATGTCATGAGTGATGTAATATGTGACATCATGAGCAGTGGATTGCGGGCATGCGAGTTATAGTTATCTGAACTAACTATAACAGGGGAATTTCATTGGTTTTTTACGAGTGAAATATCCACTTAACTATAACATGTGTGAAACCTATGGTTTTTTAAGTGAATATATATATATATATACGCCTAGGTGTATTGAAGAATGAGTGGGTGTATGAGTTTCTGAATTGATGATTTAGTGGGTAAGTGACTGACCGTATAAGTGAGTGATTAAACGTGTCTTAGTGAATGCATGGGTGAATGACTAATCTGTGTAAATGTCTGTATCAGTCTGTCAGTTGGTATGTAAGTAACTGCATGGGATGGTGAGTAGCTACACAAATGTCTACATGGGTTAATGATTGGTTTTCACAGTACATGTATGGGTGCCTGAGTGTCTGTGTGGGTGGGTGGGGAGTGTAACTCTCCACATGGATGTGTGAGTGGGTTATTCAGTGGGTGTATGGGTTCATGAGTGCATCTGCGAAGGGCTGTATGGTTGAGTGAGTGTGCGTATGGCTATGTTGGTGAGTGAATGGATGTCTCAGTGGTATATGTGTGAGTAACTACATATGTGAAAGACAGTATATGTGAGTGTTGGAGTATATAGCTGACTATGTGTGAGAGTGGCTGTATGGATGAGTGTGTGCTTGTGTCAGAGAGTAAGTATGTGTTAGTATCTGTATGAATAAGTGAGGTGGTGTGTGTATAAATGTATTGGTGAGAAAATGGCAGTGTGATTGAGTCTTTGGGTGACTGACTAGGTGTGTGAGTATCTGTGGATGAGTGGCAGTATGTGAGTGTCTGTATGGGTGTATGAGTGCATATATCAGAGGCTGTATTGATGAGTGACTGCATGTATGAGTGACTGTATCAGTGAGTGAGTGGATGTGTGTAGACCTATGAATCAGTGAGTGGGTATGTACCAACTGGCATTGGTGTGTCTATGGTTTCGAGAATGGTAGTCTGTATTTCAGAGTGGGTGTATGAAAGGTTATATTAGGGTGTGAGGAGTTGCATCAGATATTAAGCAGATGATGTCATCAGTGATGTCATTTGAGATGTAATCAGTGATGTCACTGACCATGTTTTGAGTGATGTAATATGTGACGCCATCAGCAGTGCATTGCTGGGCTGCGAGTTATAATTAGCTCAACTAACTATAACGGCCGAATTTCTCTGGTTTTGTACGAGTGAAATGTCCAACTAACTATAACGTCCCTGAAACCTGTGTTTTTTTCTGTGAATTTCTAAGGTTTTTTAAATGCTAATTACTAACTATAACGTCCCTGAAACCTATGGTTTTTTCAGTGAATTTTTAAGGTTTTTTAAATGCTAATTACTGACTATAACGTCCCTGAAACCTATGTTTTTTTCAGTGAATTTCTAAGATATTTTAAAGGCTAATTTATACCTATAACATAGTAGTTGCGTTTGCAGAGAGGTGCAGAAATTGAGCTGGGCCTCAGACCAGTGCTCAGGAATTCCACTGTGTAGGACTTACAGGAGGTATCAGAAGGGGTTATTGACCCCAATGTCCCTCAGGAGTAAAGTGGACTTCATCCCCCAATCCACAGTGTTTGAGGAGGCGCATTTGCAGAGTGGTGGAGAAAGGGGGGCATGGCCTTTGAAGACCTCTTAGCAATACCACTGTGTGGGACTTACTGGATGTAACAGGAGGGGTAGTTGCCCCCAAGACCATCTTTGGGGGCCAACGACACCTCTTAATACCTCCAGTAAGTCCCACACAGCAGCATTAATAAGTTCTCATAGTAGGCCACGCCCCCTTTGCCAACTATTCTGCAAACGCGCCTCCTGGTGCACTCTTGGATGGGGATTAAAGTCCCCTTCAATGCTGGGGGTCCTCAGGGGCCAACTATCCTACCTGACACCTCCAGTAAGCCCCAGATAGTGGGATTGCTGAGAGGTGCATACAGGCCACACCCCCTTTCTTAACCACTCTGCAAACGCACCTCCTGGCTCGCTCTTGGTTGGGGGATGAAGTCCCCTTGCATCCTGAGGGTCCCTGGGGGCCAACTAGCCCTCCTGCTATCTCTGGTAAGCCCCAATCAGCTGGATTGCTGAAAGTGGTCTGAGGCCACGCCAACTTTTTACACCACTCTGCAAACACACCTCCTGGCGCACTGCTGCTCGGGAGATGAAGTCCACTTTAATCCAGAGGTCCTCAGGACACATGTGGACCTCGTGGCCCCACGAGCAGTGTGCCAAGAGGGGCGTTTGCAGAGTGGTGTAAAAAGGAGCGTGCCCTCGTACCACCTTTCAGCAATTCCAGTGTGTGGGGCTTACTGGAGGTACCTGGTAGGCTATTTGGCCCCTAAGGTCCCTTGAGATTCTAGGCGACTTAATCCCTCAACCCAGAACGTGCCAGGAGGTGCGTTTGCAGAGTTGTGAAGGGAGGGGACAGGGTCTCCGACGATATGCCATTTTTTTCCTGGTTTTTTTCTTAGAAGGAGGCTGTGTGCCCCCCCCCCCCTTCCCATAATATTTTGTGGGCCCTGGGGCCCCCCTCCCCCAGTGCCTTTGACACATTTTATGGTTAAAAAAGCAAACGTGTTAGGGGCCGTGCGTCCCCCCTCCTGAGGCCGTTTTTGGCCCAGGGTCCCCATCCCCCTTTGCCTCTTTTTATTAATTTTAAAATTTTATTTTAACAGGAGGGGGCCATGTGGCCCCCTTTCCCGGGGTCACTTTTGGCCCCGGGGACCCCATCCCCCGGGGCCTGGCCTCATGTTGGGGACCAAGGGGAGCCAAAATGCAACCGCAGTCCCAGCAGGCTCCCCGCCTCCTGCGGGAGCCGGCATTGCTTTTGGACAAGGGGAGCTGCTGACATGCAGCTCTCCTTGTCCAAAAGCAATTCTGCTTTCCTTTGTGAAAGTGAGAGCAGGTTTCCTGCTCTCGATTCCGCGAAGCAAAGCAGTGTGTGCCATGGCAGGGTGGGAGCAGCCCTGCCATAGCAAACTACAATGTCCCGGGGGTGGGCACCTCGGGACATTGCTAGAGCCGGCCCAGTGGGGTGGCGGTCCCTAGGGCCATGGAGGGCTCTAGGAGGGGGGCCCGGTGTCCCCCTCCCAACGTGAAAATAGCCCCGGGAGGTGGTGGTCCCTGGGGCCGGGGGTCCGCAACAGACCACCACCTTCAATTTAAAATTGTCCCGGGGAGGTGGTGGTCCCCAGAGCAGTGTGGGGAGGGGCAGGAGCCCCCATCCACACTTTTTTATTTTAATTTTAACTCCAGGGAGGTAGCAATCCCCGGGGCTTGGGAGGCCCGCGAGGCCCCGCTGCCCATTATCAGAAATACCCCAGGGAGGTGACGGTCCCTGGGGCAGCATGGGGGGGCAGGTGTCCCCCATGCAGTTTTTTTTTAAAAAGCCCTGAGGAGGGGGTGGTCCCCACTTATATTAACAACATTGCTCCCGGGACCTGGCCCACCTGGGGGCTTATTAAAACGAAGCGCGAGAGCCCGTGCTTCATTTTTTGTAAAAAGTTTTGGCAGGATTCGCGAATCCCACCGAAAAAAAAAAATCATTTTTTGGGGCCCTAGGGATCCCTGTGGGACCACCTGAGCAGGCCTAGGGGGTCAGGGCGTTTCTACCCTGTCCCCTTTTCTTTTTTATCGTTTTTTTCCTGTTTTCTTGTGTCTTGGTTCAACCAAGTCACAGGATGGCTGCCAACACTTTTAGGTTTGGAGTGTTGGCAGCAAATCAGAATCAAGCTCATGATTGGGCGGGTTCGCAGATCCTCTGTGGCAGCCAGATATCAAAGTGTTTTATTTTTTTAATCTCTCAGGAATTACTGAACGATTTACACCATTTAATAAAAAGGTCACTTTCTAAACCAAGAGCTACCTTTTTGCCAAATTTGGTGTACCTCCGTGCAGGGCTGTAGCCTATTCCAAAATTTCCTATGGAAAGGAACATGGAGAAAACGTGTTTTTTAGGCCCCCTTTTTTCTCGGCCCCTGCTTGATGAATCACCCCGAAACTTTCAAGACAGGAGCTGACCGGAGCGCCCCATTACTTTTGAAAATTTTGTGTAGATTCGTCAAATGGCGCCAAAGATATTGGCAAATCAAAAAACACTTTTCTTATGGAAACTAGGTCGTAACTATAACTACCTACTGGCAACCGCCAGCATATATACATATATATATATATATATATATATATATATATATATATATATATATATATATATATATATATATATTCACTGAAAAAACCATAGGTTTCACACATGTTATAGTTAGCTGGACATTTCACTCATAAAAAACCAATGAAATTCCCCCGTTATAGTTAGTGCAGGCAACTATAACTCACGCGACCGCAATCCTCTGCTGATGACGTCAGATATTACATCACTGTATTTAGACACTTAATTACCCATGTCTTCTTCCATTAATCTTTAGCTATACATATATTACAAATATTTATTTTTCATAAAGACACATATGTCATCAGTGATGTAATATCTGACATCATCAGCAGAGGATTGCGGTCGCGTGAGTTATAGTTGCCTGCACTAACTATAACGGGGGAATTTCATTGGTTTTTTATGAGTGAAATGTCCAGCTAACTATAACATGTGTGAAACCTATGGTTTTTTCAGTGAATTTGCAAGGTTTTTTAAATGCTAATTCCTAACTATAACGTGTGTGAAACCTATGGTTTTTTCAGTGAATTTGGACGGTTTTTTAAATGCAAATTTTTTTTGAGATTTTTGGTAAACCTATGTATAAAATAATATATGTACTATATCCTGCATTATGGAATGGTTAATTTTTTTTTTTATGCATTTTTTTCCGTGCGCGTACGGTAAGCATACGCTACGCACTCCGTACGTCATAAGTACGGTGCGCTTACGTGATACGATGCGCGTACGGTAAGCTGACGCTACGCGCTCCGCACGTCATAAGTACAGCGCGCTTACGTGATACGTACGTGACGTACGCGTACACGCGGAAGCAACGTCGCGGTTACGCAGGGGCGTGTAATGCGCATGCACGAGTGCGTCTTACGTACGCGCTCCGTAAGCATCACGTTCGCGCATGCGTACTTTTTTCCGAGCGCGTACCGTAAGCTTACGGAGCGCGCACGGTAGGTCATGTGATCCACAAAGAACACTTTTCATTGGTTGAAACTACTTTCAGTTCCAGAAACTTCCCACACCACACCCATTCCCCTCATTACTGCTTGAGATCCCCTAGGAGAAGGAGCTGAATTGACATTGAGATACAATGGCAGAACAGCAGACCTCTTCTGAGAGTGAGGCTAGCAGCACCACCATCATCCAGAGAAGGAGGAAACAGAAGAGTTCTTTTGTATGGGAGTATTTTACTTTTCCAGAGGGGGAGAAAAAGGTCAATGCTCCATTGGTCACTTGCACACTTTGAATCCCCTCGCTCTCCCTGAAGGCTTTGTTTTATTTGTTAGAACATTCTGCCCTCTAGTGGCAGAATGTTCTAATAGCCTTATAGCCCTACGTAGCAGGGCTATACCGGCTATTAAAGTCCCGCTGCTTTGTTAAAGTCCCTCGCCTTCGGCTCGGGCCTTTAACGCTACAGCGGGCTATAAGGCTATATTCACTGGCAATGTCCATTATCGGGGAATGTTCTATTCCAAATCACCGTACAATATAATGGCTGTTTTGCAGAGAAATATTTTAGCTCTGGAATACTCACGTATGTCCTAGACAGTTAACCGTATTTGTGTTTATATTACATAGTAGGGAGGAAGATCGAGTAATGGATTGGAGATGCCTGTTTTCTTTGCTTCACATGGGACTTTCCCTTGTTTTTGAATCAGTTTTATGAACATGCGGTTTTAGACTTTAATATTTATATAATTGATAATTGGTGCCATATTAAAGGCTATTTGTCGCTGGACAGATTTTAGGCAAATTGTAATGAGCCCTCACCTTCTGAAAGTAATTTGTCCTCTGTAACAACTGGAGAAAACCAATTCAAGCAATTTCTTTTATGAGGGGTTCCACAGGATGTGTGAGGTTCTGAAATCTCAGATCCCAAATGAGGCCTTAATCTTTACAAGTAATTCCATATGCCATAGTTAGAGGTAGCATTCAGGTTCAATTCAGAAATGATCATTTGTGACACTTTCTACCGCTAGTAATTCATGGGGGGTAATTCTGAACGTGACTTTTTGACTCGGCAAACTGTTCACAGCTCAGGAATCATTTACTGTCATTGATTATCGAACAGAAACACTAAATACTTTTACTAATGCTGTTGGGATTAACTCAGAAATTTTTGTTTTTAGTCTTTTTGTGGCCAGGGTTAGAAGATGACTCCTTGCCAATACCACAGGGACACAACTTTTTCACTTTTGGGCTTTCGTTTCCTTTTACCAATTTTTGTTTTCGGGTTTTGTTTGTCAAACTGGTTCCAGTGAACTGAAATAAAACTGCACTTTGGGGCATATCGTTAGTGCAGCAGGTGCAGTTGCACCAGGGCCAACGGTGTGAGAGGTCCACTGCACTCAGTTATGGTTGTCTTATATTTTACTACCCAATCCACGGGCATTGGTCCTAATTTTCTGTGCAAGCTTTAGGACCTGTGGCATCCTTGTTACACCGCTGGATACTTTTTTAAAGCATGCACTAATATGTTGATTAGACAGGACAGCAAGGACAGAATCGAATCTAGCCGGCCACCCATTCAGATGCAATGGGTGTATCTATTTTGTCAGAATTATAGCCTAGTAGGACTTGCAGGCTTACTTTAGCTGAAACCTGTGTTACGTTTGGTCTAAATGATGTCTTGAGTCCTTTCAGCATATCCATTTCCACTGGGTCAGATGGTACATGAAGCAAATAATCCAAAACCTCTTATTTATACCTATAATTTTGTTGAGAACAGATCAACATAATATCCCCACGAGTTTTCTTGGAATTAGAGCTATCCTACGATCAGCTAGTGTTACACCTTGTGCAATTCCCACATAGCTCGAGAGAGAGGCCATTCTACTGTTACATTACACCAGCAGCTGAAGTCTTTTTATTGTTAAAGCATCCAGTACAGAAAGTTTTTTCTGACCACATCGCCTTCCCCTCTCTGCACAAAACTTTGCCTTTGAGTGGGAACTTTCTCAGGGATGAGGAGGCAGTGAGGTGTGCAACATAGTTTGTTAGTAATGCAGGGTCAGATGAGCTCCACTATGAGGCAGGGTGGATACTGGAGGGTGACGGCGACCTCATACATCCATTCTGCAGACTGCGATGTCTGTTCTGTGGGGTCTGGTGCTCTTCAGGTGAGGCTAGGGGACATCACCTTCTGACGCACTTCCGAAATGAGAAATGTGTTGCTATAATGAGTTGGTCGGATATACATGCACGGAATTTACTAATAATGATTGCTGGGACGTGTTTATCAACTGCCTTAATATAGCCTTATAGCCCGCCGTAGTGGGCTATACTGGCTATTAAAGGCCCGCTGCAGCGTTAAAAGCCCGGGCCGAAGGCGAGGGACTTTAACAAAGCAGCGGGACTTTAATAGCCGGTATAGCCCTGCTACGAAGGGCTATAAGGCTATTAGAACATTCTGCAGAATTTAATACAGATTATTTTTATAGGGTTTACAACCCTGCTATATTCCGAAAACGCTGCGTGAAAATGTACCTTGGCTTAAACGTGTCATTTTTCCCTCCAATATTTATTTTGAATACATCGCTCCTTCCCTTCTACCTTTTTCACACCTTTTGTGTTTATAGACTATGCATGCCTGTTTGCCTTAATCTCTCTTTCTTTGAAACTATACCCCTGCAACCTATCTATTAATTCCAGTAACCATTTGCTTCTCACATAGCCCTTTCTAATGATCAAACCCAAGTTATTAATGTACAACAAAGAAACTGGAGGTAGTGCATGGAGTGGTTTCTTCTCAAGCTCAAGGCAAATCCCAATAACCAACTTTAGGCTCCCAAGTAGCATGCTACTCGCCGTAGAGCATTACAGCGCCTCATCAGGGGTAGTAAGCGCTATATGAAATAGCATATGTTTCACATACTGAATCATGCCTTGGCCTAAGTTGGGGGGGGGGGGGGTCTGTAGAAAAAAACTAGAAGCAAAAACACAGAGATAAAGCAAAGCTTATCAAAGCTAGCATGTGCACTTGACAGTTCCTTGGATCTTATGCCAGAATATTGACAAAAAAATATCATCTGACCTAAAAGTTGTGGCTTAAATATTGTTCACAAAAATATTGCTCCATTATTGTTGCTTTTTTCTATTAAATCCAAAGGGGCGAGATGTGCTAAAAAGAGGTCCACTGTGATGGGAGAGTGCCTGGCATGAGGGACAAAGGAAGGGCCCTGCCCTACACAAGTGTCAGCTAACATTTGCCAGTGACAGGGTAGGCCCCTTTGACGTACGTCCCGAGTGCTATAGGAAAACCCCTCACAGATCTGTCACGCGGGATTTGACACTTTCATGTCAAAAAGGATGCTCACAACACCCCATCCTGCATATTCTGTCAGGTTCAGAGGGGTCATCTCGGCCAATTCTATTACAGACCGGAGGCTTCGGATTATGCTTTCTCTCACTTTACTGCAAACCAACAGCAGCCAATAAAAACATTTTTTATATTTCTCAAAAAAAAGTACATTCCCAGAATGCTTAGCGTAACAACAACAATTACCATAGAGACTAGCCCTATAAATGACTCTTCTCCCATGAGCACTTCTTTCTTTGCTGCTCGCAGCCGAGTTAAGTGCTTACCTTTCATCATTTCTTGATCGCTGTGTATTATGATGCTTAAATACTTTGCATGATTATTTGGTGACCGTTTTTGACTATACAGTATTGTGTGTGGTATTCATCTGTGTGTTCTTGTGGAACAGCTGTCTCCGCAGTAGCGGCCGATACCGCACTTGGTGTGCCTAGCGCTATTGTGCCTGGCGCTCGAACTGTGGCGGGCGTTTTCACTGAGCACGACCCGCCCCCGTCCGAGAGCCTTTTTACCCCTGTGTCACTCTTACCGCTAACTTGTATGGCGGTACATGGTGCCTTCCCTGATACGGGTCCGTAGTTGCTCCGTGAGCCTCGCATAGCCCAATTGGGCTGGATTTGGGCTTCATTTGGGCTACGCGACGCCCAATCTCGTTTCCTCCTCATTTGCGCTTGTTTTTGAATGAAGACCCGAGCGCTGGTTGTCTTTCCTTGGTTCCCGGTACTGACGCCTGCACTAGGCTGCATAATCAGGGAGGCCCAAGCCGCGTGCAGGATTATTATTAACATCGGCTCTTGACGCCCTCTGGTGGGTTGCTTTACACGTGACTACAGCTTTGCTGAGGAGCAGGATGAGTTTAAAGTTTTTTCTTTGCACAAAGGGTTGCTTCCTCTTGACAGATTCTTTGGAATCCTTGCCTTGGCATTATTTTGTCTCTCTCGCATTGTATCATATTGCGATGGTAGACTGGGCCTATTTCGAGGAGGATGAGTATGGGTACTATGAGGAGAGACATGCAGCTCCTCTGGAAGACAACCTTGTTGATGCCTTAGACGCATCTGTGCAGCAGTCCGTTTCCAAAGCGGTTGAGGTGGCAGTCCCTCAGATGGTGAACAAAGCACTGGCAGCCGCCCTGAAACATATCACCGTGCAGCTTGAGAGGTTTGCATAGAGACATGGGATGCTTCATCAGGAGCCGGCGACTACGGTCTCGGGCTCTTCAGGGGCAAATCCAAGGCGGCGAGCTGGCCTCACTCACAGGCCTTGACCAAATGACCTCCGCCTGCTGCAGAGGATCATCTGTATTCTGGGACCCCAGACCCTGTCCTATAGTCTTCTAAGGCAGTCTACAACACCGATACGGATACCGATACGGATTAGACAGGGCACACCGCGTCTCCCAAAAAGGAGAAGGCCAAGAAGGTCTCTATTAATGTCCAACCCGCAACTCCCTTTGATTTCGATCCGCAAGACATTATCCATCCACGGTCCTCAGATTGGGCCCCTCCCCCAGAGGTGGCGGATTATTTGCACCAGAACTGAAGGCGTAGTTTTGATAGGGAAGTTCGCAGCAGGTTGCGGTCCGAATGCCCCCGTCCATACGTCCCCGACAGAGTGGCGGATATGCCAGACATAGATCCAAACATGCTGGCATTTTTAAAGAAATTTGCGAGGGATCCCAAGAAGGGCATCCACTGGGCCTGGCGCGGGTGCCAAAATAAACTCTTGGATACTGCTGGCCCCTTCGCAAAGATTCTGGAGATGGCCTTGGTATCCAAAGTAACCGGTGCGCCTATTGATCCGCATATTCTTGCGGGATGGACACAACGCGCAATCTGTTTCTTAGGAAACGCGAATTGTGCCATCTCCTCCGAACGCAGAAAGTCTCTCCTTATGCGAATGGACAACAACTTGACGGAATTGGTGTCAGCAGAGCCAGGCCTCTTGGCAGCAGGAATGCTATTTGGAGATATGTTCGTCAAGGACGTCTCCAAATACGTGGGGACTTTCACCTCCTTGGATAAGGCCCAAGCTAATATAAAGCGCGTTTTCCAAGCTGGCCTTTTTGGTCGGGCCAGGCGAGGCAGGGGCCACTCACCAGGCCGCCAGTATCACCAGGGCCCTCCCAGAGGTGGTTACGGCCGGTGGAGAGGAGACTTTCAGGATCCCACCAGAGGCGGCACGTTCTACCCTACCAGACGCTTCAGCCGTCATAGATTCCACCGGGGTGGACAGAGGGGGAATTTCCAACCCCAAATTACAGCAGGTAAGACCAATGTCCTTATTACTATATCCTCTGGGGGGTCGGGTTCGACACTTCCTACACAATTGGTCACTCATCACTGAGGATGCATGGGTACTACAGACAGTGCAGGGTTTCCGCATAGATTTCTCTCAAACACCTACACAAAGTGTTTTTCCTCTCCCTCTATTTTTTTCCCAACCAGACAGACTTTTTATAGATCACGAAATAGACGACTTGTTGCAGAAACACTTGGTGGCCTACTGTGACGACAGACCGCTGGGGTTCTGCAGCAACATCTTCCTAATCCAGAAGAGAGGCGGGGGGGTTACAGACTGGTCCTAAATCTGAAGGACTTTAACATTTTTGTCCTGTACAGACATTTCAAATTGGAAGGAATCCATCTGCTGATGGATATTCTGAGACAAGGGGACTGGATGGTCTGCCTAGACCTCAAAGACGCTTACTTGACGGTTCCAATTTTTCCCCCTCACTAGAGGTTCTTGCAGTTCCAATGGCGAGGCAGGCAGCTAGACTATTTGGTCCTGCCTTTCGGTCTTTCCTCGGCTCCTTGGTGTTTCACCAAGTTAATGAAGCCAGTAGTCGCACGTCTCCAGGGACAGGGTATTCGTCTGATAATTTACCTCGACGATATCCTGATAATGGCGCCATCTGTTCTCCTAGCAAACCAACATCTACAGATGACAATGTCACTGCTGTAGAACCTGGGGTTTGTAATAAACAAGACCAAATGTGTACTGGTCCCAGCGCAATCACTGGAGTTCTTAGGTTTTGTCATCAATTCTCAGACGGCCCAACTCCAGTTGCCCAAGCAGAAGCTGAGAGATCTCAAGAGGGAATTGCGGAAGACGCTGGACACACAACTGATGTCTTTACGGGCGATTGTGCGGCTAGTAGGCCTGTTAGCATCATCCATAGAGGCAATATTCCCATGGCTGTTGCATTACCGTGCCCTTAACGTGTCAAGATCCAGCATCTCCAGAAGGGGCTCTCCTATTCAGACCAGGTTCCACTCACGGACGAAGTCCGGGAAGAGATCAAGTGGTGGTTAGTCCATGTAGATGCCTGGAACGGTCGAGCAATCTTTGGATCTCGCCCGGATATAGTCATAGAATCCGACGTCAGCCGGTCGGGTTGGGGTGCCCGTTGCAGGGAGATTACCACGGGGGGCAGATGTCCCTCCAGGAGTTGAGGTTACACATCAATTGTCTTGAGCTCCTGGCGGGATCATTTGCAATTAGCACTCTCTCTCCCAGGAAGGTATCTTGTTGTATACTCTTAGGGATGGACAGCATATCCACAATGAGATACATAAACAAACTGGGGGGCACCAGATACCCGATGCTGGCGGAGATCGCCAAGGACTTTGGCATTAATGCCTTGCACACCAGATAACGGTGACAGCGGAAAACCTTCCAGGTCGAGACAATGCAATAGCGGATTGGAACTCCTGTCATTTGAAAGACTACAGCGATTGGAAACTCCATCCGTCGCTCTTCCAAATGACCAGTTTGGGGTACGTGTCAAATAGATCTATTTGAATCCAGACTGAACCATCAATTGGAATCATTCTTCAGTTGGAGACCAGATCCGCTGGCGAGAGCAATGGATGCCTTCACGCAGGACTGGTCGGAGAACCTCAATTATGCGTTCCCCCCATTTGTTTTGATACCCAGGGTGGCGAACCACATTGTTCTGCAGTCAGCGGAGATTGTGCTGATCACTCCGGTCTGGAGGTCCCATCCTTCGTTTCCAGTCATGCTGGAGCTAACGTGCGATTTCCCTCTCCTTCTGCTGAGTAAATCCTCAAAGCCCCACAGTTCAGCGCCATATAATATTGAGGTACTGATTTTAGAGTTGTAAATCTTAAGGGCGGGGACAATGGGTTTGGTCTGGGAAAGCCTCTGTTCTTTTATCAGTACACCAGCTAATGTGCATGTTTTAAGGCCAGCATATCGATCTGGGGCTTCCAGTTTAGTTTCCTACCTAGTGTTATACCAAGATAGGTAAAAACATCAGTCTGTTCCAAGGGGACATTATTCATATACACTCTCCCGGTTATGGCTTTGGATTTGAGAAGCATCATAAATTTTGTTTTCTCCACATTTACCACTAATTCATGGTCGTGGCAGAACACCTTGAAGCTGGAGAGAGCGGCCTGCAGGCCCTACAAGTCTTATGATATTATCAAGGTGTCGTCCGCGAACATGAGCAGGGGTATCTTCATGCTGGCTAACACTGGAGCATCTGTGGGATGAGTAGAAAAATACTGAACAACCCTGTTTATAAACAAAGAAAACAGGGTTGGGGCTAGAACACACCCCTGGCGAACCCCCTTGGAAACCGGAAACCTCTCAGTAACATTTCCCTGCTTTCGCCAGTGGACCTGTGTGTGCAGTTTTACTAAAATAGCCAACAGTTCCGATGGCATCCCCATGTTCACAAAGGCACTCCACATTTTCGTACGGGGGACTAAGTCAAATGCAGATTTTAGGTCAATAAAAGCTGCATAGATTGCACCCCCTCCAATGATAACCACCCGCCAGTAGATGAGCACAAATCTAAAGACCTGATCTAAGGGGCTTGTGTGTGGTCGAAACCCCGCCTGGAGAGATGTCAGGATATCTGTCTTGTCTATCCAGGCCTGGATTCTGCCAAGAACTAGCCTGGAAACAATCTTCTGGATGGAATCAATAAGGTTGATTGGCTGGTAGTTACCTGGTAGTGAGCGGTCACCCTTTTTATATATAGGTAAGGATTTCGGCACCTGACCACGTGTCGGGAATGGAAGCACCGCTAGCTATAGCATTGGCCAATAACTTTATATAAGATACCCAATGGTCTTTATCGTATACAAACAAATCTGCGGGTCTACAGTCGGGGCCTGGGGCCCTACCTCTCAGAATTGATTTTAGCACTGATTCGACCTCTAAACTGGTGAAGCACAGGGTGGTGGTGGGGATAGGCCATAGGGGTATATCATCACTGCCATTAGTGGCAGTGAACTGAGCCTCATAATGTAAAACCCATTGTTCTGGGGCAACATAATTAATAGGTGTCTGATTTAATTCTCCACTGCCCCATTTAACAAGCTTCCAGAATTGGATCATATTTTTCTCCTTGCTGGCTGAGACCAGGGCTTGCCAGCGGTTCTCATCCCATTCCTTCTTCGCTTGTTGCTGGGGTTTCTTATACCTTACTCTAGCCTTTTTGATATCACCCACTACTTTGGATCTAGTAGCCCTAGATAAAATCTTGTAGGCCTGTCTGCAAAAACTATTATACCAAGAAGCCGCCTTTACACAAACGTTTTTCCTTGGTTTGCTACTTTTAATTAAAAAATGTTTCAGTTGCTTGAACATGTCATTGTGAACCTGGGGGATAATAGAATTAATGTCCTTCTGGGAATCACAGTTAAGAAGGGTAGTGGTCGAACAAGCAACCAGTTCCTTCATTTGTTCCAGAGCACCCACATTTTCAATAACCCTAGCCCATTGAACTCTCCTCATATCATTAGTAAGCATGGTCTCTGCTGTTACGTATTCAACTGCCCTGTTATTTGGATTTAAAAAGCCAGAAGCTTGCAATTGTAAGACCAATGGGTTATGGTCGCTTTCGGTCCTCTCCTGCACCTTCATATCCAAGAGGATGGCCAGAATTCTACACTGAGGAAGATGTAGTCTATGCGGTTGCTACTAAAACCATTATCGAAAGTATGAGCACATTTCCTATCTGACTGCGTCCGCCCATTGACAGCCCTCAACCCGCTTTCCAGACACAGCCCTTTTAACTGTAGTGCAGCCTCTGTCCATTTTTTAACCCCTTCGCCGCGGGGGTGATTCCCCCGCGATGCGGGGGGGGGGGGGGGGGGCGGCGGCGACGGCGCTGTGCTCGTGACGAGTCCAGCTCGTCATGCTGCACAGTGGAGCTGTGTTCATTACGAGCTGGGCTCGTCACGACTCCGCCCACTAATTGATTCTCCCACACAGGCGGGGAATCAATTACGTGTGGGAGTGGCGCGACCGTTATGCCGAACCCAGCTCGTCATGAGCACAGCTCCACTGTGCCTCATGACGAGCTGGGCTTGTCATGAGCATACAACGGGTTAATGGGGCATAGTTCTAATTGCGGAATGTTCCCCTGTGCGTCCTCCTCTGCACTAAGGTTTCCGTCATCATAGTCCAGAGGCTCGAAGCAACAATTAAAGTCGTCTGCGATTATCAAATTACAACTGCCCCTTGAACTTTCCAGATAGCTATCGAGGGCAGTAACCACACTTGATCCCCTGCCACCCGGCTGCCCTCTTGCATAAACATTGATAATCAAAACATCAGGTCCATGCTCCATACTGGTCCGTATGGTCATGATGTCCAAACTATCGATGAATACTTCCTCCACCGAAATGCCCGCTTGCTGTCGGACCCAACAGGTCAACCCGCCTATAGGTCTCCCTCGCTGCCCTCCCAAAGCAGCCTTTGAAAAATGGAATAAGCCAGAGTGGTAAATTTTATCCAATTACCAAGTCTCCTGGAATATCCAGACATCATAACTATCAATATATGTTGACCACTCAGTTGAGGTGGTTTTGGAACATAAACCTGCGATGTTCCAGGAGGCTATAGACATATGTGTTTTTGAGTGCCCTTGGGTTGCATTACTAGTATTTGCTTGGGAGCTAGATACATGATCATTTTCCACAGTTACCAGACTGGGAATACTGGATGAAGTGTGAGATCTTGCGAAAAGTGTGTGGGATTAAATGTTCTCACCCGTCCCAATTTTTCGTTTCAGCTGGGATTGGCGCACACCCCCTGCAATGTCAGAACTATTGGCATATGTAACCTTCCATCCGGCCACAGATTCAGATGTTACAGCAGGGTCAGGAATACGCGGTCCTGAATCAGGCCCTGTCTGGCCCATAGATGCTGATGCTCCGATTAGAGGGGGATTAACTATTGTTCCCAGTCAATCTATGTCCTCTAAAGAAGAGAAGATCTCAAATCGATTGCTGGTGGTAACCGGGAAGTCAAGTTGACTGTGTTCTGGATAACCCCCACATCTCGCTGCACCTGAGGGTGCTGGTTGGTTGATAAAAAAAAAACAGTGGAAAGATGTTTATGTCATCCTCCTTGATGAAACAGTTCCCAGCCCTCTCTAATATGTGCTGTACCAGGCTTGGCAACCTGAAACTTAGGACTACACAGTCACCTGGTAAAGACTTGTGAGATTTCCCAACCCAGGGAACTCTACAGACCATTTTAAATTCGGGAAAAGATGTTCTTTTAAGCCAATCTTATTACCCAGCAAGTGTAGGGCCTTATTTCTTAATGTTGACCAGTGCTCTCATGCATTGGATGGGAGCATTGGAACGTTGGCCAAAACAACTGTATAGGGAGTAGCTTCCGGGGGGAGATAAAGGAAGGTATGATGATTCTGGGCACTAGCAGCATAGAGCTCAAAAGGCCGTCCCCTAAGACTGCTCTTCGTTAGCTGCGAAGTTGATGTCGGCAGCGTTTCACCCTGAGCAACGTTATCGGGTTGAGTGGCCTCCGAAGTTATTGCTGTTGCTATTGATAATAGGGGGCAGCGTGCATTTTCTGGGGGTCTCTTTGGTACTGTTACATTTCCCCTCACCAATTGGGTCGTAGTCCCAGCACCCCTCTGCCCATTAACGTTATCGGGGGGCTACTAAAAATGCCCTGCTCTATTTTATTAAGCCTATCTTCAATCGCGGTCAGCTTCTTGAGTAGGGAATCAATCGGAGCTAGCAATTTCAATTCTATCTGTGAACAAAGCTCATCCACATTAAACGAGGGCGGTAAATGGGCAGCACTAGTAAGGGGGTATGTAGCAGTAGTTGGCTTTTCTTTAGGCTGTTGGCTACCATTATTTCCACTGCCGTTTGTGACTGCCTTACGTTTAGCTACTCTAGTAGGTAGGGGGATTGGCTTCGATGGACCTCGACCTTTCCTTTTTTTTTAAGGCGGTTCACTACCTGCAACCCCAGTAAGCTTCTTGCCCCTAGTAGTGACCATAGACATGTTAGTAGAGCAGTCCGAATTAGATGGAATGGGTGAAGTAACTAGCACTGGTTCCGGTTGTATCGTAGAAGACTGGCTGGGATGCAATGCTATATCATTGGTACAATTTGTCAACAATTGGGAGGGAAGAGCTATAGAGCTGTGGGTGCCAAGGGACGTTTGGGGTTCAAGTGATAACCTGCACTCAGTGATTTGGATCTCATGCATTAGCGCTGATTCTGCCCTAGAGAGAAAAGCATCAAGCGTACCCACAACCCCTACTCCCACCTTCCGTTTACTGATATTGCTAGACCCTAACCTCCAAATAACACACTTCTGTGATTTGTCCGTTGTATACAACAAAGGCTTACTGTTCAGGCGTTAGAGAGGTGGCTCAGCCCAGCCTCTTCCTGTCACTGACGGGCTCGGATGGGCCCGCCCTTGGCCCGGGCTTCGCCCGGGTGTCCGTGATGGCTTGTGAGGCGCCTCCTGGCGCTTCCGGATGACGGGAATGGCCGTGCGCCTCGGGGGGAATGCTGGGATTTGTAGTCCCCTTATGGCGAGAGGGCCGTGGGCAGGAGCACAGGACAGGCGTTGCGGTCCCCCTTGGACCGATCAAGCAGCAGGTAGGTAACTCGTGTGACTGCAGCAAAGAAATGGGACCCGCACCACGGGAGCCCGCAATGGCTTTTGAGGCACCTCCTGGCACTTCAGGATGACGGGAATGGCCGTGCGCCTCGAGGGGAATGCTGGGTTGTGTAGTCCCCTCATGGCGAGAGAGCCGTGGGCAGGAGCATAGGACAGGAGTTGTGGTCCCCCTTGGACCGATCAGGCAGCAGGTAGGTGACTTGTGTGACGGAATACAGCTACAATGACCAACCCTCAAGGTATAAGAGGAATGTACCCGACCTATTAGACCGGTCAGTTGTTCAAGATTGCTGATTGCATTGCAAAAACCTTTTAAGCCTGTTACTTCTGCTACAATTGCCAGGTGGCTCAATTGCAAGAAGGCCTTCTAAGACGCTTACAGGTGGTACCGAATGCCTCAGCCAGGGCGATCCTTCGCTTAAAAACAAGTCCACATGGCACCGCATCTTAAATTCCTTCACTGGCTCCCTATGAGAGAGAGGATACTATTTAAGGCGCTAGTAATATTTTTTAAGGCCCTCCATGGCAGGGGTCCCATCTACCTTAAAAGACGAGTCGACTGGTACATTCCTAAAAGGGCTTTAAGATCAACTTTGGGGGCCTATGTATGTGTCCCCAAGGTGTGGTTAGCACGCAGAGGTGGCAAGTCTTTTAGCCAATTAGGGGCACAGGCTTTGAACAAGCTGCCGTTGCCACTCAGACTTGCCCAGGACCTTTTGAGTTTCAAGAAGATTTAAAAGACTTGGCTTTTTGGCAACCTGTAATCTCTATAATCTCTGCTAAGCAGTCTGTGAATCTGTAGGGCCTGGACACTGCTTCGGGAGTAGCTGTGCGCTCTATAAACTTTGTCATTCATTCATTCATTCATTCATATGTAATGTCAGAGGCAGGCATTGACAGACTTATTTGGAGCGCATTCTGTGAGAGGTGCGATGGCATCAAAATCTTTTATGTTGGGTACCAGTATACATGATATAATGAGAGCAGCGGACTAGTCGTCTAGCTCTACCTTTAAACAATTTTATTATAAACCTGTTGGCGATGTTGCTTCTGTGGATTTAGATAAGCGTTAAACTAGCATAATCCGAACCCTCTGGTCCTGTAATAGAATAAAAAATTTGCTAGCATTCGCGCCAAGAATTTTCAATTCTATTAAGGACATGGAGGTGAGGATTATCCCACCCACATTGCAATTATTATGATAACTGTCATGTTTACCCTCCCTGAGACAAAGTTTATTCCAGAGATTACAAGTCTCACTTCTATTCTAGGGGCTGAGCAGAAGGACAAATTAACATTTGCTTTGGGTGTCGCATCAGATGTATCCTACGGCCTTCGTCAACGAGACCGGCAGTTCGATTTACAACTTTCTTGTTGCTGTTTGAGAAAAAATGGGAGCCTTGTTTGGACAATGGACACTTGAGTTTTTTGGACACTGCTCGTTGGGCAAAGAAAGAGGAAGTGATCATGGGAGAAGAGTCATTTATAGGGCTAGTCTCTATAGTTAGTGTTGTTGTTACGCTAAGCATTCTGGGAATGTACTTTTGTTTTTAGAAATGTAAAAAACGTTTTTATTGGCTGCTGTTGATTTGCAGTAAAGAGAGAGAAAGCATAATACTTACCTCCGTGTCCTTAATAGAATTGAAAATTCTTGGCGCGAATGCTAGCAAATTTTTTATTCAGATCAACCTATTGTTTGCTCCTTGGAGGCATTTTATGCCCATTCACACATATTCAAATGCTCATTACTGGCAGGTGGAAGAGCAAAGTGCAGATTAGACTCTAGGAACTTTACGCAGGGAAAAGGTGACTTTTAAAAAGTTACTGTTCGCTGATACTTAGTACAAATCCAACATCACCATTGATTCAGATTTGTAATAACTTTTAAAACTAACAGTTTCATTATTTTTCTAGCTTGTGCCATTCCAGAGTTACAGTATTAGTATTTTATACTGCATCCCAGTATTTTCCTATCAAACAGCCAGCCTTGCTGCTGCGAAAATAGCTTTTGGTGCCTTTTCACTGTAAGGACGTGTCACAATAAACTTTTACGTGCCCTACCTTTAATGCATCCTGCCTTATGGGCAATAAGGCCTATTTAGGGTGACTTACAGATACTGAAAAGGAAGGTGTAGGCCTGTCAAAATGGGTATTTCGACCGATCAAATTTATAAATAGTGGGTCTGCAGTCCTGTTTGCACTGTCACTGTACCAGATGACACAATGGGTGTTGCAGTCCACTAGTGGCATTTAACTTACAGGCTCTGGGTACACTTTGTACTATATGCTAGGGGCTTAGAGGTAAGTTTAATATGCCAATTAGAAGTATCCTAATTTTACCATGTTGAAAGGAGGAGCACAATCACTTTGTCTCTGGTTAGCAGGAGTAAAGTGCAGAGCTCTGAAGCCAGCCAAAATATAGGGGCGAGCAAAAGGTGAGAAATCCAGGGTAACCATGCAGAAAAGGCAGAATTCCTACAGTTTCTCTTCTATAAAAAAAACATGAAGTGGTGGCAACTTCTGCGATAGTGAAAGGCTCCTGAAATGCTGGACCAGACACACAAGACAGCACAAGATTGGAAAATTGATTCAGGAAGATCATTGGAGAGAAGAATATTGACTAATTTTCATAAAGTATTTAACACAGACCGTGTTTCCTTTGGTCCATATGTATATATCCATTTAAAGGTGACTGGGGCCATTTAGCTATTCCAGTGAATTTTGTGAAGCTTTAGTTTTTTTGATCCTGGAAATCTGATGCAATTTTCATGCATTTCAGGGAGATTCAGGAACAAACTAATCATCAGTAAGATGATCAGTCAGTCAAGTTCTTGTATTCAGTGGTACGTGGACTGCTTCATTTTAGGGGTTCATGGGATGTTGATGTCTTTTTAGAGGTAATACTTTGGAAATATGAATCAATGTAGATTAAGAATTCACCAGAAATGCCTTGTGCGTTTTTATGCCAAATAGCAAACACTATCTATGTTACATGTAATTTCCTGTCGATATGAAAAAAGCAACTTCACCTGTGGATTTCCTGAAAAATTACAAATTGCTACCAAACTGTATATCACAAAAAATGGCATGCTGCATTTTACAAAAGTGGCCACACCTTTTTTTCTAACTGGCTTAATTTATTTGTCCCAATCTGAACCATTTAATGTATGCAACATTTCTGAAATGTAAGCTCCAAATATATGAAAACACTCTTCATAAATAATGGTGGCTAATTGTACACTTTCTTTTTGCAACCAGTCTTTAATAATGCGATACGACCTGCATAGTAATAGATCACATTGCAAAATGTCCAGGTTGTAGAATGACCTGCCTAATGAATATTGAATGGCTATTTGCAGCACTTAGTAGTTGGCTACTAAAACATGGATGGTAGGTTGCAAAGAATAGCACACCACCATCCCTGTGTTAGCTTACCCAAACAGGAAAACATTTTTAGGTCTCGCCTATGCAGCGCGCATGCGCTGCATAGGAGGGGACCTCTTGGAATCGATTCTCTTTTTCACCCAAAACGTGCACGCTTTGCATTGCTTTCAATTGCAACGCGTGCACGTTTGGCGTTTCCCTTGCGGGAGCGAGCAGTGGCGCCATGTGTTAGCAATTATCGTGCTCGCTCCCGCAAGGTAAACGCTGCGTGTCCCTGGTCTTGGCCGCACTACCCCCACCCCTCCCACTTGTCTCGGCCACGCTCGCTTGTTTTCCCATGTTAATGTTGTTGAACTGTGCTGATAAACGGTAATCTGACCTTCCCACTGTTGTATTAATCTGTGAATGTGTGTTGATTTGTCCAATTGCTCTCAATAGCATGCATTATTGGGTGACGTTTATTTCAACGGCCGCGGCGCGCGCAGGGGTGAAATGCGTGACGGTGGTGGTTTTGACGTATATAGTCGCTCTTCACAGACACCTTTGTCTGTAATTACTGTTTTGCGTATGTCTTCTCTTGTACAAACACACCGGGCTCCTTCTTCTAGGAATGCGTTCTCAGCAGCTCATGTATGCTAACAGCCGCAGCAGATGCAGAGGTGAGATGTTTAGATTGTTTTTCAGGCGGGGCAGGGCCAGGTAAACCCCCAGGGCAGTGGTAATTCCTTTATGGGGTGTCTCTTTTGCTTTCAGTTACAATTTACGTTTTTTTTTGTGTGTGACAGCATGTAAGTGCCTGGCCACAGTCTGCACATGAAAGGAGGACATTTGGAAAAGAGGCCCAGCCATGCACCCTCCCCAGGGCCCACCAGCCACAGGGCAAGCGGGGTTGGAATGCAGCTCCAGCAACGACCCCCTGCGTCTCACAAACACAGGCGCAGTACTGGTATCATCAGTGCACGCTTTCACCAGGCACACACACCACCAGCCGTCAGTGCACGCTTCCACCAGGCACACACACCACCAGCAGTCAGTGCAGCAGGCAGGCTCTACTCAGAGTTTCTAGGTAAATATGTGTTTGATGCCTGGGAGGGAGTAGGTCGAGTTTCCTTAAAACATGCAGAGTATGCAGGTGCAGTGCGTGAACTCCTGTGTGAGTGAGTCACGCTGCCTGGGGCTCACTCACTCCACACTTGCAAATTGTGTCTGCACCTGGCATTTTCTAATGTGAAACGTTCTGCGCATGCGCACAGCTAGGCCTCCCCCACCCCCCGGGAATGACTGCTTCCTACAACCAGAATGGAAACAACATTCAGAGCTATGAAAACAAGTTCATTTGATGCAAAGAACTGTTAACAAAAATAATGCCCAGCTATTGTAGATCTGACAACTTAAACAAAACAGCAACAAAAACAAACAAGCATTGGCATAGCCAATAGGTCTCGCCTTTGGGACCTTACAAGTGTTTAGCCATGCAACAGTTGATGTTGTTGCACCAAGGATATTGTGCTACATAACTAAATACTTATAAGGTCCCAAAAGTGAGACCTATTGGCTATGCCAATGATTGTTTAAAGGGGCAAGTGTTCCTTAAATTAACCAGAACCTGTTAACCAGCGACAGCTTTCTCCTTGTGACTCTGTTACCACCTCCTTTGAAGAGTCAGTAACCTTTCGATGGTTTGTAATCACAATTGCGGTTGTAAACCATTGATAAATGCCATTCTGAGTCACAATTAGAAAGAGATGCCCCTTTCTTGCCCCTTTCTAACTGTGATTCAGAATGGGTCAGTAAACTCATTTTGTGGGTTGGAAATGCTTCTTGGACTTGCAAAAGGGGTTTTCTACATAGCAAAATAATATTTTGCAGTCCCAAAACCTGTGATTTTGCGAATAGCAGGATTTGCAACAACAAAATGGCTTTTAACATCGGGGCCTTAGTCCATTTTTGCTACATCTAGATTTTTTGTAACAGTTGTGCTACTAACTTCCCCAGAAATTCAACTTTTTGTTTGAAAAATGTCGTCCCCTGTGCTACTCCTGTTTATGTTGCCATGGGTAACAAAACCAGAAGAATAAGCTATTTAAGATTGTGCAATGATTTGCCTTGGAAAAATCCGAAAATAATTTTATTTAGAAGCTAGGAAAAAGTTATTTTTTATAAATGTCAGCATATAAGAAAATATTTCCTAAATTAAGAAAAGTTTTGAAATAATAATTTAAGAGTGCAAATGTTTTCTTTGGGACAACAATCTTAACTTTATTTTGAAATCATCACAAAATGTAATTTTTAGATGCGTAAATAAAGTTTAAATTGTTGAATAAATGAAAATACATCCTTCGGACCTCATAAAATATGCATGAGGTGTCTCCCTTAACACGAGAGGGGGCAGGACTCCATGAAAATGAGAAGGGGTGGGTCTTCCTGATTTGGAAACATCTTTTTGACTGACACGCTTCACTGCATAGCTCTTTAAAATGAATGCAAATCAAATGTATCAAGTATTCCTGAAATCACCCTGAAACCACTGCAGTGACTCCATCCCTTTTTGTACAAAGATTAGAAATATCAAGCACATGAAATGCTCAGTGTGTTAAATATATATTTTTTAAACTGAGGTACTTAACCTTCTCTGAAATTGATTCAATGAAATCAGTTGATCAGTTCTGAGTTGTCTGCTGCGATAAGTAGCACACTCAGTTGCACAGCACGCAGCAAGCCAGTGCGCATGACTGGACAAAATTTAAACAGCCCTCTGTCTTCCAAAAATAGCAGCAAGCTCACCTGCTTTTCATGAGACAAATGTGACACTCTAGCCAAAACGTGTTGCTGGAATCAAAAGATTAATTTTTCAATCAACTGATCCGATTAGTGACTCACGAGGCAATTCAAACAGTAGGCAATCTATGCTGAATTACAAATTGTATATTGGCGCCTTTCGTGTGCTTTATATTTACGGACAGGGTCAGTTCGGCATCTGGAAGAATTTTGATTTTATGAAAATCTTTCAAGGTGTGTAGTTATGTTATCCTCCTATTCAGTGAAACGTTGTCCATTGTTCCTCCTGTGACCTCCAATGAGGTTTAATGCGTTGTGGGGTGATGTCCTTTATACTGTTGGCAGGTTCAGGCCTGAAATACTGGACCACTTTGTGACGTCTGATACTTTATTTTGAGGTTTGTGCCTTCATGCTATGGACCTTCAATGCTTTTCTTCTGTGTTAATGGAGACTGAGTCTGTGCTCTAGTTTGGTGGCGTTAGGTATGTATCTTTCATCCTCCTCTCCTAGGGACAGATCTCAATGATTAAGTGTCATGGGTTTCTGGCTGTAACAAGAGTGACAGATTTTGTGTTGTTGAGAAATGTAGTCAAGAACTGGAAGGTAACAATCCCCCCCTCCCCACTTCAGAGCAGTGACAAAAATTAAACCCACGCAACATGTACACTGCATGCTAAAACATGTCAGACATTGAGACATGTCAATAGCGATTCTGCGTGTCTGGTGCTGGTGTTCCATGCATTCCGATGTATATGGTGGGAGGCTACCAGGAAAATACTGCTCCCTACTAGGAACAGTTTGGCTCTGTGCAGGACAGGCAAGTCTAATGCCCAAGCCTGCTCCCGTAAAATGTTGCCTGGACTAAACAAGGTGCTGGAGTTGTTCTGAGTCGAGGTGGGCATATGTGATTTGATAAATGTTGATTGCGGGTCTATTTTAAATTTTGCCTCAGATTTGCAGATTCACCCCTGAGTCAGCGGCAACATTTTAAAACAAAAATGCAGCAGGATCCCTGTGTGACCCCATATATACCATATATCGGGTGTCAGGGTATTCCTTCCCTGACCCCTTTTCTTTACTTTTTTGAAGCTGAGTCCCAAGATGGCTGCCAACACTTCCTGATTGAAGTTTTGGCAGCCAATCAAATTTTAGTAGGGTTCGCGAGTCCACTACAAGGACTTGCGTCCCCAGATATCTATATTTTTTAGACTTTAATTTGTCTGAAACTACTGAATGGATTTACACTGAATCACAAAAACCATGCTTTCTGAACCAAAATCTAGCTTTCTGCCAAATTTGGTGTAATTCCGTTCAGCAGTTCGGGCTGTAGTGGTGTTCAAAAAATGAAAAATCCCCACAGAGTTAACAAAGAGAAAACGCATTTTGGGACCCCCCTTTTTATTCGGCCCTCGCTTGATGGATCACCCCGAAACTTTCAACACAGCAGCTGAACCAAAAAGGGAAAGTTTTGTGAAACTTTCGTGGAGATTCGTCAAGCAGGGCCGCGCAAAAATGCCAGATTCCGAGGCAGTGTAGCGTCTTACTGGTAGCGGATCGCAGTATGTAATTTCACAGAATTTTCCCAACAATGCTCAGTAAAGGACACCGACTCAGGGAACAGTTGCGCAATGCAAGTTAGAAAGCAGACTCTTCTTTTTTAAAACAACAGCACCATCTTAACGGAAGTAAGCATCACCTTACCAGAAACAATAAGAAAAGTATGCTTTCTAGGTTTATGAATTTAGCATTATATACAGTCTGTAGAAAATCTATGACATTATGCAAATAAGTTTGGAGGCTGAACTGGATCAGGGGGAGAAGTAAATAAACTCACACTGCACCGCTGTTCCCTGAGTGAACATCCTCTTCAGAATATTGTTTGGAAAAATCTGTGTATGTGTATATATATATATATATATATATTATCTACTGGCGGTCGCCAGTAGATAGTTATAGTTAGGACCATGTTTCCATAGGAAATCTCAAAATTCTATTTTGAATAACTTTGGCGCCGGTTGACGAATCCTCGCGAAATTTTCAAAACTAATGGGGCGCTCCGTTCAGCTCCTACCCTGAAAGTCTCGGGGTGATTCGTCAAGCGGGGGCCGAGAAAAAAGGGGGGTCCCAAAACGCGTTTTCCCCATGCATTTTTCCATAGGACCTTTAGACACAGCTACAGCCCGAACGGCTGAACAGACTTACTTGAAATTTGGCAGAGAGGTAGCCATAAGGTCAAGGAAGTGCCTTTTGCAGGTCTGGTGTAAATCTGTTCAGTATTTCCTGAGAAAATAGCATTTAAAAGCATATCAATATCTATACGCGCGCAGGGTGCGCGCACCTTGCGAGCACCGTGCGAGCACCCTAACAGGCGCAAGCGTAATTCTGATTGGTGGTTACATGTTAGTCAACGTTCGAATCGGTCGAAATCAGGAAGTGTCGGCCGCCATTTTGTTTGTTTTCAGTGCGAGAGTGAAAAAGGAAGGTAGCGAACGTGAAAAGGGGGCAGGGTAGAGAGTTCCTGACCCCCTAGCCTTTGCCTCTGAAGGACCCCGAAGGCAGAATTTTTTTTTTTTTTAAATCGCGGGGGTGCGCGCACCGTGCGCGCACGGTGAAAAACCAAAAAAAAAAATGTTGTTTTTTTTTGTAATCGCGGGGGTGCGCGCACCGTGCGCGCACGGTGAAAACCAAATAAAAAAAAAAAAAATTTAATACGTAGTTTATTGTAAAATAAATATATAAAAAAATAATAATAAATAAATAAATTAGCATTTAAAAAAACGTAAAAATTCACTGAAAAAACCATAGGTTTCACACACGTTATAGTTAGGAATTAGCATTTAAAAAACCTTGCAAATTCACTTAAAAAACCATAGGTTTCACACATGTTATAGTTAGGTGGATATTTCACTCGTACAAAACCAATGAAATTCCCCCGTTATAGTTAGTTCAGATAACTATAACTCGCGCGACCGCCACTCTATCACAAGGATGATGTCATCAGTGATGTCATGAGTGATGCCACTGGCCATGTCATGAGTGATGTAATATGTGACGTCATGAGCAGTGGATTGCGGGGGTGTGAGTTATAGTTATCTGAACTAACTATAACGGGGGAATTTCATTGGTTTTTTACGAGTGAAATATCCACCTAACTATAACATATGTGAAACCTATGGTTTTTAAGTGAATATATATATATATATATATATACACATACACATACACACACACACACACACACTCACACACACACACACATAAGATGCTACACACATGTGCCTACGCTCACACACTGCAGGTGCCCCCACCAATTTATGTGTATCCTCTCCCCCCCTAAAAATACCCTCTAGAGACGCATCTGTGGTGGAGCGATCAGACGCCTAAACAGATTTGGGTAACTGGGGCTATAAGCATTGTAATGTGCATTTTCCACTGTGATGGAAATATGTTTTGCATGATCGACTCTTCCCTCTATCCTGCCTCAGCTGTTTGCAGTGCAGGAAACAACACTGCTACAGGGCCCTTTTGGCAATCCTACAATCCTAAGGGAAGTCACAGTGTAACTATCCTCCTTTTCCTTCCGGCTAATAAAAACTCTTCACTTCAAATCTTTGCCTAGGGAAGCATCATGGCATGGTTTTTCAAACGCAAAGGGTTGTTTGTAAATGACATAAGAGGTAAATCTATTCGAAACCTTGATTATGATCTGTTATCAAACCAGCAATTAGGGCATATCACCTGGAGCCTGTATCAAGCCTACAAGCATCAGATCATTAATTAAGCACAGGTACTCTCAGTTTAAAGGCGTCCTGCACATTAGCCGGAGCAGTCGGACAAAGAAGGTTGTAATCGGTGCTTTCTGAGGTGTGGTAATTATCTGGCAGGGAAGAGCAGCTGCACCGCAAGATCACTGCTGACGCTCCCTTCTCTGGGGCTGCCGAGCAGCTTCCGCCCGCCGCGTGCGGCGCTTTTAGCAGGTGCCTCGCGGGAGGCCCTGGAGTGCACGCGCGTGGCGACTGGTGAACCGTGTAATGAAGCAGAGATGCCACGCGGTTCACTGCTTCCAGGGGAGCCTCCCCAGCCATTTGGACATGGCAAAATTTGACATGCTAAAGCAGATAGACATGCCTTGGTGATACACGCATCCAGGGTTTGTGCTGTAACATGGATGCACCAATATTATCAAATAGGTGGTCTATTAACACTCGAACCTAAATGGTTTCACAGTTTATGTGGCATTACTACTGCTGTTAGGGGCATTAACACCCTGCTCTTGCAAAAATGATGCATCAACAGGAGCACCTATTTTATATATATTGTGTAGGACTTAAGCAAATTTAGAATTCCATCCATATTCGCTGTATTCTCCCTAGCCTTTCTAGTATGAACTGCAGTCGCTGAGCTGTTTTACAAGCTTATTATTTCCCTTTTTGTACTTCTAACAGACAGCTTCTTCCATGGTGACCCAAAGTATTAACCAGTGAAGTGAAGTGAAGAGTAAGCAGGAGGAAAGAAAGAGGCGGCGTCTCAAGAATATGGGTGGATGTGGAGTTAGCTACATGGGGCTTGAAACCTTGTAGGTGTAAAGTTAGATAGGAGGAGGCTTAGGGTATGCATCGACTTGCACACTTAGGAGCCAACACAATTGATGCTTCTGGGTAGGAGTGGGCATACTTTGAAAAAGTTGATCCATTAATGGGTGACTCATAAGTATGCAAGAGCCGTAACGTGACTCATCTCATCAAATTGTGAATGGAAATGTCGTCTTTTTGTTGTTCAATGAAAAGATTCCCAAAAAATATATATGCAAGAGCCAATTGGGCCTCCAAATATTTAGAGGTGCCCCTTAACTCCCCCAAATATTTGAAAAAGCCCCCTCCCTTCCGATTACTTTGTAACCCTCCACTTGGTGTTAATGCAGGGTAGTAGCTCATCTTGCCTTGCACAACACCAAAACCTATATTGACAATGAAAACATAAATGTGCACTTTGCACATGTCTAGACAAATGACACTGTAACTGAGAAGAGTTGATGTACCAGCACCGCAAAAGTTTGCTTGATAAGGTAGAAACAGTAGGATTAATTAAATAGTGATTTTAAGATGTTTAAGTAACTGATTACCATACATTATTAAAAGAGATGTCATGAAAACTAATGATAAAACTTTGAATTTCTATTGGTTTCATTGCAGAGTGTCATAACAAACTCAACATTTGGTGCAATTCATATACGCAAAGAGGTACATGTCTTAATCTTTCAGTATAGGTGCCTAACAATATAAAGATCATTCATTAATCAAAGCAATTTTATTTTAGTTATGTTTAGAAATAGTTTTCCTGTTGCTACTTTTTTAAACTGTGGTAGTGGGCCATGGTTAAAGTTGAACATTTCTGTGTAACCATCACTGACAACCTTATGAAATGCTTACATATGATAAGTGTGATTTATTTTGCTATGGTTGAATATAATTAGGAGTTTTATTTTATTGAACAAGAAATGCTAATCAAAATACGTTTAAGATATATTTTTCTAGTTAAGATGCATTATTTCCTAGCGATGCTCAGTGGAGTTTGAAACGTTTCTTTAATGTTGCTTTATTTGTTCTTGTACATGCGACATTCCTTTGGACAACAAAGCCTTTCTTACACCCCTTTGTGCATGAATAGTGGGAACTTGAACTTTGGACTACATCCGTGGAGAGCAACAAACCAAATAATCTGTTTGTCAACTAACCTGTGAGGAAGGAATGGACAGTCGTTTCACATGATGTGGATGAGAAAATATGCTGACGTATTAATTTGTACCTGAAAAATGGAGGGATAATCACATGACGATCAGACCATTGTGGACCGACCATTGATGTCATAATGACACATATGAACTAGAAAAACTGCATTACTTAGGAGGAGGCAAAGTTTATGCACAAGTCCAAGCGATCCCATTTCACTTTCGTTGCCTTCTGCTTGCCTGCCGGACTTATCTTTTATGCCCTTTGCCTTTTTCCCTTGCTGACGAACTTGCCTGTTGGATGATTTAGAGCAGTTTGGTGAGCGACCAGAATTGAACTTTTGTGATTTATGTTCCATTACCACTTTCCCTTTACCATGGACTTTTTTCACTAGTGAACTTTAACTTTATTCTCTTGCGCATGCTAAGGAAACCTTTGTGAACCAACCTCTGATTGTTTTTTTTAGGGATAGATTATTTCAACTAGCTGTGTGGTTTTATATTTCAAACTTTTAGATTTATGACCGAGCTTCTTACAATGTTACTTAGATGCATTGATTTTGGATCTTTAATACAATAACCAAATTATCTAAAGTTGTCTGAGTCTTATTGCGTCTAATTTTCTTTTCACAGAAACTGTGCTGATTTTAAATGTATAACAGAGATAATTATAGATTATTTTCAGAACATCAGGTTCTTTTGCTCTTGTTCAGTGTAGCCCCAGCAGAGCGCTTGGTTTGTATGATTCTTGTCAGACTAAACCTCTTTAGGAGGTTTGGTGTACCAATAGCAATACATTATTTTTACAGCATGGTTTTGAGAGTAATATATTTGATTCTGATCACTAATTTTTGAGTTGGCTACCGATGAATGGTCCTCATTGGGTTGCCGCCAGTGGACATCCTGATTTCTCACCCCTCACTATGACAGCGAAAGGTCCATCGGAGTAAAAATCCTACCAGTATGGGCTCAGTAGGAGTGGTAAGGTTAGAGTCAAAATTTTATGGCTTCCGCTGCAACAGTGTATTTAATACACCTTTCTATGTTGCAGATGAGGGGAGAACATTCTAGGGTTAAAGATTATTTCCCTCTCCCTCCCGGTGGCTCAACTCACTGCTACCAGTTTCAATCCTGCTGCCCCAATCCAGTAGTTATAAGTACTAGGACTATTTTTTGTAGTCAAGAAAAGAGCCCTTATGTCTGTATTGCTGCAGGCATAATAGAAAGATTATTCTTTGTATTGTAGAAGACACTCCTTTTATTTTGTCCTCGTCATATATATTTGAAGAAGGTACAAGTATTTCTTTCATGTCAATAGAGCAATTATATTTTTTTAATTTTTTTGCAGAGTTTTATATAGCGCGAACTTGACCCGAATCCAATCAGGTAT
Organism: Triturus cristatus; assembly: GCF_964204655.1. Lineage (NCBI taxonomy): Eukaryota > Metazoa > Chordata > Amphibia > Caudata > Salamandridae > Triturus > Triturus cristatus. The sequence continues at coordinate 648,655,980 of NC_140587.1, forward strand.
CAGAGCGCTTTACATAGCACCAGTTACGTTACATGAGGACACACATTCATTTTTTGTTAGGCACGGGGAGATTAAGTGATTTGCCCAGAATCAATTTGGGGAGGATTAGAGAAATAATATTGAGCCCTACAGGGATCTTCCCTCACTTGCAAGACAATAAACAGTTTCACAATTTCTCACACTACCTTGTAGGAATCTGTTAAAAATGATTACAAATCCAACAGTGGAAATGTTAAAGAGGTGTAACTACCCTGAACTGTTTGAAATTTTAGGCCTACCTTCTAGGGCCGGTTGGAGGGGTGAAAAGTGTGAGTGAAATGGAACTGAGATTGCTAGCATCTACATTGGCTAGATTATTATATACTGTGTAGTTCGTGTCTATGTAAAGGACAAAATAACATTTATTAATTTGAATGTGCATACTACCTCAATAATAAATTAAACATTGCACGGTGCAAATTATTTTCCTTAGGTGTTTTTCCTCAATTATGTTTTTATTTTCTTTAAAACAGGGTTCACTCCATACTGCCTTTAATTCACTTTCTCATATATCCTACGCTTTTAACCGTCACTCCCTTCCACCCATGACCCGGTCAACAGAGTTAGAAAAGGTATTGCTTCCTTAGGTTCTACCAACACTTTTGGTAGGTTGAGGAATTTGGTGAATTGAATTATGGCAAACAGAAGTATACTGGGTTGGATAGTTGCTGCAGAGGACCTACACGACAAAAATCAATACATTTCTTGTTTATAAATCAAATCGTCTCTTTGATGATTTATGATTCAGTCATCAATAATAAGGAGCCTGATGCTCTTAAACCGTAGATTCAAACTGATGAATAGGTTTGAAGATCGTGGCGTTCTCAATGAGTGGCTGCTACCCAGATGGTATCCTATGCACGTTTTTGTCTTGTACTGTTATTGTCCATTTATGATGTCTGTTTAAAAAGATTAGTGTGCAACAAGAGTGAATGATGGCATGGTGCTGGTTTGCTTGTGGATTGTTTTATATGTGACTCGTATACAAATTTATTACGTCTTTTTTCAATAAAAACTAATTTTGTTTTTTACATTAGATATATCTGTCTTGACCCTCCTTATATTGGAAATTGAGTATTGTTATATATTATGTTTGAGTTGCCCTAGGAACTTGCATTGTGCATTATTTCCCTGCCTAGAGGAACTCTCCATTAGTAGCAGGGGGCCCTATTTATTTACAATGATATATGAAAAATGTTCATGGATTCTAGCTGAATCTGCCATTTGGTTGTGCACCATGATTATCGTAATGGGCCTAATTAAGGCAATCGTTTATCTAACCAGCCACTTTGAGAACTGTTTCCTCTCCATAGCAATTGGTTTATAGTGTGGGTAGCTGGGGGTGGGCTGAAAAAGGAAGGAAATCAGCTAAAACAGGGGTACATTTTAGCACCCTTTTATTTAGTATATTTTTGGTTAATCTCCCTAATGGCCTCAGTCTCCAAAGGTGTTTTGCTCCACAATTCATATGAGCGGAAGCAAGTCTAATCATTTATACAGACTGTTATGTTTGGAGACAGTCCCAGTGCTATCTGACAAGAAAAGTATCACCTTACATAAAGGGTGTAGACAGTGTATCCAGATACCTTCTCTAGAAAATGTCTATTAAAGTGGGACTTAAACCTCCCCACTTGGTTTCAGTTCCAAGTTCTTCATAGACAAAGATGAGAGTGTTCTGCAGAGTACTCAAAGAACTGCTCTGTGACCAGGTCTGGTGTCTGTCTCCAGCCAGTCAGTCCCCCATTGGTAAGGGGACATCACCTGAAGGCTGGAATGTAAGCTGGGAGCAGATGGTCTTTCTAGTGCCTAGAACCCTACCTGCCTGCTTGCTGCGAGGGTGAAGGGATCTGATTGGCCCTGCAGGAGGAGAGACTGTCCAGGAAGTGAAGCCTAACAAGTTACTGGTCGGTAGAACATCCAATGAAAGTGGACTGCCCTAAAGCAAAGCCAGGAGCAACCCCGCTGCACGCGGTCTCCCGGTCTCTCCACAGTTCCCAGTGAGAACTGCAAAATGCCTAACTACTTGTGCAAATCAGTTGAGTCGCCTGCAACTGCCTTGGTGTTTGCATTGCCCCAGTCAGGCCTATAACTTTGTGGTGTAGGCATTGGCCCATTTGGGGCTAAATCTATAGGTTTACATCGTCCCAGTCTGGGCTGAATCTCCCTCTACGATCTCACAGGTGTAGGGCCACAGCTGCTAAACCAACATCTGTACAGTGGTGCAAACACTGTCAATCAGCACTCAACCAATTTGGGCAGCCCTGAACGGACAGATGCAGATGGCACTCCTCAGCAGCTTCCGATTATCTGCATCCGATAACCATAAGCCTCTGCTGCAGTGGGCTCAAGCTGCTATGCTCACTCTTAGCGGAAAGTACTAAAAAAACTGAATTCCTACCTGCTACACCACCAGGGGAACGAACTTGGGCAGAAGAGTGAAGTGATTTAATTTTTAACTTGTGGGGCACTAAAATTAGCACGTGAGCCTTTTTATGCTTCTAACATACATTGCTGGCATCAGTTTCATCTAGGGTTAGCCGAGTGGGAGACAACATCGGAAATAAGGAGTGGAGCATCACAGGTGAGTCGTGACCAGGATCGCTACTGTATTTGCTGGATTGAGTTGTGTAGTACTGACTACTGCTGTGAGATTAAAAGTAATTTGTTTTCTGAAAAGACAGACACTGGGCTGGAAATCAAGGTCGTTGCGTCTGTCGGTTGGTTGTTGAGTTCTGAGCTCATGCGCCCCACAGAACCTCACTGAGAAGTCTGCGACACCCCCTCCTGAGAGAGACAAGTGTGGGAAGGTTGCACGTTGCTCACTTTGCAGAGCCATAATAGAAAGGGCCCCAGGACACCAGTGGCAAATGACCCAAACCACCAGTTTGGGGCCCCATAGGCCATGTCTGCCCTGGGGCCTTCTAAGCAACTCTGACAATACCCTATTTTCAACTGATCCTTGCAGGTATCTATGTTTGAAATGAAGGGCTGATGGGTCTGCACAAGTAAAAAGAACAAGATACACAGGGCAATTCTTTGAAGTCACGTATAATGGCTTATGAGAATAAAGTTGCGCCCGGGGTTATTTTTGGCCCTGGTGTCTAGGGATGCTCATATGAGACACTGCTTGTTATTATGCTGAATACATGCCCCATCACTGCAGAATGGGAATTAAATGCAATTAACCTCAATTAAGCATTTACTGAATAGATTACTTTTGAACTTTTTTTGAACTCTGCTTGAAAACTGGCTTTGAAGGCAAACGTCGTCTAGCAGCGAAGGCATTAAAAAGCGATGGCGAGAGCCGCTGCCCACAGTGTTGATAAAGGGAAGTCACTCACTCTGGATTTTAACTCTGCTATGACCCATATGCTCTTTCAAATGTATGGTACAAGAATTTGGCAGGCTAAATATAATCTGGCACCTATATTGTTATCTAATTATTGTTTGCAAAATTCTGCCCCCTTGAAGTTAATCATTTGAAATCTGCACCTAATGGGACGAGATGTTTGTAAATAACAGTCTGCCATGAAACCATTTAACCGACTGCGCGCTACTGAGAAGCAGCTAAGAATTCAGAATGTGATTTAATATTGCTTAAGCAAACTTCCATCAAACTTTTTTTAAATTTGTTTATTTATAAAGTGATACAGTTTACCAGAAGAGAATCTAGTGTCACATGAAGAAGGTTACTGAACTCTAGAAATATTGAAAAAATGCACCTATATTTAAAAAACACGCCGCTATACCAGCACACCAGCCCTCAGGGACTCCCAGATCCAAGCTGCAAGGCGCGCCAGGAGGCGTGACGTCTTTCCCGCGCCAGAGGCGCAACAAAGCTCCAGCGCGGCTCCCGCAGTGCGGGGTGCGCGGGCTTGCCAGGACAAAGCCCGGGCCAAGGGCGGGCCCGTCCATGCCCGGAGGAGGCTGGGCTGGGCCGGGTCCCTTGGTTTTTTGGATCCGGCTATCAAACTGACCTCAACTGACTTCATTATTCGTCACACAACAAGGGGCAGTTTGACAGGAACTGCTCTGCCTAGGTAAGTTGATCTACTTTTCTACTACTCCTCTACCTGAAATGGCAGCCAAATTGAAACCACTGGGGGGGGGAGTGGGTACCCCAAAAGCATTGATAAATGCCACACTAGACTGTATAGGAAGGTGGAATCTGACTGCATGGTTGCCCCCACTTTTTTCCTGGTATTTTGCTGGTTTTCGACTTAGTTTGGCTGGGATCCTGCTATTCAGGACCCCAGCCTATCTGCTTTCCCCTTTAAATTGATTACCAGTACTTTAGGTACACTCCAGATTGGATTCTGGGGTACCCTTATACGTCCCTAGTATATGGTATACTATGTACCCGGGGCATAGGTACCCCAGAGGCCTACCAGGGGCTGCAGCATGTATTATGCCACCCCTGGGAAGCCTTCCAAAATGACACCACAGGTCTGCTACTGCAGCATGGGTAAGGTGGTGTATGCACCTCTTACTGAGATATAGGTTTACTATATCTCTCCATAGCACTGCACATGTAAACCTATCAGTCACCCCTATGGCAGGCCTTACCAATCCTGAAGGCAGGGTGCTGGGTTTCATGTGAGAGGGTGCCCATGCATGAGCAGAGCCCCTCTGCAGCTTTTGCAACCTTTATTCTGTGGTTGTGTGTGATGCAGCCAAACCATATACTCTTAAGTGCATTATAACCAAATGGTAAATGATAACTTTGGAATGGCTGCATGGAAACATGTCATGTCAAACACCTTTGAATCATACCTCCACACCAGTAACTGGTGTGGGAGTATGATCCCACCCTTCTAGAGGGAGAGACATGACAGCACCGGTATACCCGGCACCAGCTTAACAGACCCTGGCATCACAAAATGGATGCTGCCAGCCACAGACACGAGTCTGCCCTCCTGCTGCTGGACGAAACTCCGGCAGGGGAGACCTGGACAATAGGTTTCCTGTAACAGGGAGATGTCACCACCTCCCAGACAGGCTTTAGTGTATTGGGGCTGGGTGGGTGCACTCCAAGAGTGCTTTGAAGTCTGCACGGGGGGCACATTTGGTGTCCCTGTGCATAGTCCAGCTCAAACCGGTTGCAGGGGCTCCCAGCCCCTGCTCTGGTGCGAAACTGGACAAAGGAAATGGGTGTAGCCACCCCTCTTTCCTCACCCTGCCATAGGTGGGTCCATAGAGTTTGTTCCACCCCTTCCTTGGGTATAAGATAGGAACCCCTGGCTACAGGACTTTAGATTTACCTGGACGAAACTCTGATACATAATCCAGGAACTTCAACGATCTACAAGGTGCTAGATAACTGAAGAGTCTCCCTTAGAGTAAAGGAGTTACTCCCCTGCAAGGCTGGCACCTAAGACGCATCTGACCGGTTTGCATCTCCGAAGCTCCCGCCGGACTCCGAAGATTTTTCAACACAGGAGGTGGGTTCTCAGACTTCCCAGAGGCTGACCCGAGCTCCCAGCAAAGCTGAGACCCGTAGCCCTCGTGGGGACCGTGGAACTGGAACCCCTGGACACCGTACACATTTGCAAGTGCATATGCTTCTCGTCGATCCTTGAGGCTGTGTTTTAGGCTACTTGTAGTCCATACCCCGAGCAGTGCCTCCACCCAAGATTATTGGCCTACACTCACCGAGTGTCCCGTGGGCCGGTATTGTGTGATTTCTCTCGAGGTCCCTTTGCGATCCCTGGTTCGTCGACTGGTGGGTCCCTGTGAAGGCAACCCTAACTTTAATTGGGCTTCTCTGGTTGCCCCAAATGTGCCCTGACTCTCCATTGCTTGGGGAGTCCCCAGGACCTTGCTGGTCCGTACCGGAGCATCTTTTCTCTTCCTGCATGGGTTGCTGTTGCCAAGGCTTGTTGGGTTCAATTCGAGCACCGACACCGCAGCACTCAACATCCTTTGTGGGACAGCTTAAATCCAGCTCCTGGTTGTCGTCGACACCTCCTGGTCCTCGTGGCTGCAGAGTCAAGCTTCACCTCTTCGCAACTGAAACACCCAACATCGGTGGGCATTCGTCTATCGTGCCCCTGGTCACTGGCAAGTGGCCCAGACTCTGTCCCCTCTGCTTTCAGGTCCTTCTGATCTTCGATCCAGGCTTGGATCACACCGGACACTTTTCTTCTTCCCGGCAGCAGCACTTTGCAGCAGATCACCATTGAAATCAACGACAATTCCTGACACCATTTGACACCTATGCACCCGGCTTCCCTGGGTGAGGTAACTTGAGTACTCCGGTGCTCCCATGGGTGTTGGCCCTAGAACCCCCTAAGTCTAAAGGGGTTTGCTCAAAATCCTCTCTTAAGTGTCCTTAACTTCTAAAATTCCAACCGCGACTTTCCTATAGAATAGTATGGGACTCGCGCCTGTGTTTTCACACTGCACGCGTCCCCCGTGGGTCTCCTGTGTCTTGGGTGGTTCCTTGGGGTCCCAGCGATTCTACGTGCTCTAGGCACTGTTCCTAATCAAGTCGTGGTTCTTATACCACTTTCTTAATATATGGTTTGATCCGCCCCTGGGGCCCATTGTATATTGTGCTATTTACTGTCATTTTAGAACTGTATTATTGTGTATCTTGGACTCTGATCTCATAAAGAGATTAGTAGTGAGTGTTTAGAAATAAATACATATATTTTATATTTACCTTTTGTGGTTCTCCTTTCATTTAATATTTCAAGAGGTTATAATCAGGTAAACCAAGCTGCTTTACACTCCTTCAAGACTTAGCCTGAAGGCTGCCCTCCATAGCTACCACTAGGATAGCATTCAATAAAGGTTGTCTTTAAACCTATTCATCAATAAGGGTTGTTTGGACTGGTACAAGGTGCCCACTATAACCAGTGGACAGCATATACCAAGCCAACTTCTCACAGACTGCTTCCTCTTACGGGCCGCTAAGGCTATTGATAAGGAGATACAGGTTGCTGAGCGACGTTTGTCAGTGGAGGGGGTTCAGCTGGCCACAATGCAGAGGGTATCATACATGTTTCCCCCACAAGTGACTCTACATTAATAAATCAAGTATGTACTAGAAGCCCATCAACCACACCCACCGCTCAGTGCCCCTCCCCATACTACTATTCCTGTACATGAAATCCCAGCAAAAAAGAAAAAGAAGGTCAAACACTCGGAATCTCTGAGGGCCATCCATACAGACTAGATCCAAGAGAAAGACTCAAGTCTTGGCCCCAGAAGCCATAGCTGACAATTTGCATAGTCCACTTCCTCTGATTGACTCTAACACTAACTCAGCTTTCCAACACAAAGGATTATCCTCGCAAATTATTACAACACTAATATCATGGATCGAAAGTACTATTGCCAATTTTTGTTTTACCAATCCTGGCTAGAATCGAAAAACTGGAATCAAGTGTGGAACTAATGCATAAAATGGTTGTGGATATATTATCTGGGACAGGGGCAATTACGAAATTACACGAAGAGGGGGTTGATTCTCACTGGGTTACAAATCCTGGTGAGGGGCCCTCTGGTAGAAATGTAGTTGCCCAAACCTGTATCCCACATACAGGAATCACCATGAAGGCTACCAGGGCTGCACCCCTTAAACAGACAGCTACTCCAGCAACAGAGATGAGGGGGCCTACAAATAAGGGGACTCCATTAATCCCCAAATCTTATAAGAATGAAGAGGGCAGAACTCCCAACCCTCCCTCTGCAGCAAGGGATATATTAGATTTGCCATCAGACGCTACCCCTTATGTGGTCATTTTGGCTAACGTTCCACCCACAGAGTCCCCACAGTATAAACCTTGGGAGTCACTAAGGAACAAATCCCTCAACTGGCTTAATCCTAAACTGGGGCTGGGGGGGGGCTGGGGGGCATACTTTTTGCTGACCTTAAAATGGCTGGACGGATAGGCTGGATCAGCAGAGACCCTAAGGCGTTTGCGGGTGACTGTATAGTTCTATCATTTAAATCTCCAAGACTAGTCAATGACATATTATGCAGATTTAAATCCCTACGTTTAAATGAAGAGCAAATTATGGTTCTCCAGCGTGGCTTTTTTTACAAACCCCGATGCAATGTAATAGTCAACCGAATGCATTGACCCCACTTTGCCCACAAACACTAGGCACACAGTGCCATCCACCTCAAATTGTTGGAGCAAACTATGCAAATTTCCCCCCATTTTCTATCCCCACTTCGAATAGATTTGACACCCTTTCTAATCTCGCTGGGGTAGACTGACTAAATGATAACTTATCTACAATCATTCCAATGCGAAGATCTGGCACCCCGTCTTTTGATACAAACTTGCAGCTATGTCCTAGCCCTGGAGATACAACAACCTTGTCACCTTTTGAGCAAACTAAAGAGCTCTCGAGTGACCCCACGCTTCTAGACCCTGCTAATATTAAGACAATTACCTGGAATGTAGCGGGTTGCGCAGTAAGCTTAATCTACCAGAGTGGCTAAAACTAATAAGTACATTTTGTATGGTCTGCTTACAAGAAACATGGGTTATAGATTCTTGGCATCTAAATGGATTTAAAACCTATAACCTGCCGGCTATTCCATCTAGGCATGGTGGAAATAGGGGTAGACTTTGTACGTATGTATCAAATAAATATTCCTCTTTTCCTGTAAAACTTAGGGCTAGTAGTTTCTTTGACCAAATTGTTAGCATTGTTCTTTCGGGACGGCTCATGGTTTGCTTACTAAACTTTTATAACAATGCTTGCGGCTCTGATATTTTGGCCACATTGTCCTCCCTTGAAAGTGACCTGGATGCCATTCACCTACAGGGGGATGGGGAGAAAATAATACTCTGGGTGGGGGATTTCCACCTGAGGTGCATGGTAACTTTGACAGCACTATGGGCAAAAGTGTTATCGACTTCATGCTCTTCCCAAACCGCTACTCATCTTACATAGACAATTTCACCTTACATTATTGTGCCTTAAGTGATCACTACCTCCAGAGCCTTTCGTTAAATCTAGGATTAGTAAATGAGGGGAGGGATTCTTGCCGTACCTGTACCGCGGAGAATTTAGAGCTCACTTGTAACAACGGATATGCACTACGCTGGTCGATGGTTAATCCAATTGTCTTTTTAGAGAACTTAATTCAGAAACATAAAAGCGCCTTTAATGTTTGTCTGGATAACACAAAGGAGGCTATCGATATTACAAAATCCTTCGAACAAATAACTGGCGCCATTAAGGCAGGGTTATTATAACGGCAGAAGGCAGGTTCAGAACACAGGAAGGGATGGTTCGATCATGCATATAGCAAGACCCATAAAAAACTTATAGGAGCACTAAAAAAACACCCTAGAAACACAGAGGAGATTCAGTACTGGAGGCGGGAATATAGGCTCATTTAAAAAAAACGATAGAAAACATTAAAAGAGGATATGTGGGAGAAATTGCACGAGGCTAGCAGTTGTAATGATAGCACGGCATTTTGGGGTGTGGTTAACTCCCCTTTCCTCATGAACTATGATACACCCAAAATTGAGATTGCTGTAACCGAGGAAGAGTGGGTAACACACTTCTCTGCCCTTTATTCGTTTAATGCAACTAGTGCACCTTCTCTTCCGATATCAAGTGACGGGGCTGCCATACAGGTGTCTGCCCCTGCACCTGACTGGGCCGCTCTAAACTTTACTTTGGAAAAAGTTTCCCTTGCTATTAGACCTAGTAGGGGAAACAAAGCTCCTGGGCCAGATGGTGTCGCAATCGATCTATTCAAAGCTAATATCGATCCCTGGGCTTCCCTTCTTACTAATGTTTTTAGATCTTACCAACGTACGGGGCTACCTTTGACTTGGGCAGAGTCTCAAATTGTACCTATATTCAAAAAAGGTGACCGTAACTGCCCATTGCATTACAGACCGGTCTCCTTACTTGACTCATTAGTAAGGTGGTGGGTCGGATAATTTTAGTCAGGTTACAAAGCTGGGCTGACAGCAACAGCAGGATCTCTGACCTACAATACGGATTCTGCCAGGGCATTGGCACTACTGAGCAAGCAATTAACTTGAACTTGAACTGGCAAGTATACAAGCATTAAAGATAGCAATCTGTACACGGTATTAGTTGACTTATCGTCAGCTTTTGACTGCGTTATCCATGAGAAACTGTGGTCAGTGATGAGCTCAATGGGTATCGATGGTGCAATTATTGCTCTCTTAAGACAACTGTACTCGAATAGCCACGCTAGGGTACGGTTTGGCATTAAAGGAGACTTATCCGACCATTCAGAATAGAAAAAGGGGTCCGTCAGGGGTGTGTGCTCGCCCCCTTTTCTACTCAATCTATATATAAACGATCTGGGTAACACTCTGGCTAGTTTGTGTGCGGATATGCCACAAGTAAAACAGTGACCAATTCCGGTGTTACTTTACGCGGACGATGCCGTTCTCATGGCAAGCACTCCTGTATCTCTGCAACGTCTTCTTGACAAATTTACCCTGTTCATGGAAAATCTAGGGCTGCGAATTAACACAAGCAAGACATTTGTTATGAAAATGGGTTGCGGGGACGAAATGCCAGAATATACATTTAGGAAAGGAAATTTTACCCCAAACGCGAACATTTTCCTATCTGGGTATTTTACTTGATAGCGAAGGTACATGGAAAAGTGCAATTGAATCCAGAAGATTGCAATTTTTAAGATCGATTGCGGCACTTCACAATTTTGCTAGAAAATTGGGGAACATAAAACTTAAAGAAATGTTCTCTATCTACTATGCAAAGTGTAGAACTATTGCAATGTATGTCTGGGACATCCGGGGTTATGCTAACGATGAACCATTACAGGCGGTGGAAAATTTGTTTTTTGAAAACCTTTTAGCACTTCCCTCGAGCTGCTCAAACTATGTATGTCACTCGGAGCTGGGGACTAATTACCTAATAGACTTGGTAGGGATTCAACCACTCTTGCTATGGCACAAAATATGGACCTCGGAACATATGGGCTTGAATCGGGCCATAGTCAAGGACTGCTATGACTCCGAAATGGCCCTAAAGATCCCTTGGGTAAAGTTTATTAAGAATTCCTTGACAGATATGGGCCGTTTAGAATTCTACGAGTATCCAGAATCCCTGTTAAACACCTCGAGGAAAGGATTAAAAACAGAGTCTCTAAACCATCTGGCGGATCTGCGATTATGCGTGGAATCGGGCAAAACAACTGTGAAACACAACCAAACGGTCCTGACTACTTTCTCCATGCAACCATACCTTTTTAATGTTCTTAATGCACAACATCGATTTGTTTTAACTCGTTTTAGACTAAACATCTTCCACCGCTTGATAAGTTTCCCAAACCCCAATGACTGGTCAAAAGATTTACAACGTTGCCCATGTGATAATGTATCAAACCAATCAACCATGCACATCACACTTTTTTGTAAATTCTATAAGGATCTGAGAAGTCTTTTTATTGTACCTTTATTGAAATCACTACATTTTAAACAATGCAGGCCGGCCTTTTCATACCTACAATTGCTCCCCAGTCTGTACACATTAGTGGTACTTGCAAGATTTCTTAGGGTGACTCAAGCAAGAAGGAAAACAATAGTAGCAAAGTGTTGATTTATGATTTCTTGGCTGAAATGTGAACTGCACTTTTTCATTCTTGATACCAATGAATTTTGTATGTATTTGTTTTAATAAATTTTAAATGCATGCACTCTTTTATGATTCACTTTGTCTGAATCGAATAAAGATATTTGATTTGATTTGAAAAAACACAGAGGCTGCGTATGAAGACATACCTTGGTCAAAAAGTAAATTCATTTTTATTGGGTATATTACGTGGCTTTGTTTTTATAGCCTCGTCCCTGGATACCCAGGAAGATGTCTTTATTTTTATTTAAGTACCAGATACTGGACGGTATCATTGTAATATATTTTAAGGTCCCATATTCCATTGATTTATGTAGATTTGAGACGTGAGTTACAAACTTAAAATGTATTTTAAAACTTTTTTAATATGTTTTCACATTGCACAGTTTGGAAAAACAGTACAGGTGGTAAAAAATAAATGACTTAAATTCAGCATTTATGCACTTTTTCAGCTGCTGTGAGCCATTTTATGAGGTTTTAAAACAAATAAGGGAGCTGTAAACATGGGAATGCTGTCCACAGGTTACACCGCTTGTCGCAGAAGCTCTACAAAAGGCAAGGCGGGAGAGGAAACGCAAAGGAGGCAGGAGGCACTTTTAATACAGCGGTTCTGCACTTGTAGCACGCCCCACACAGTGGCTGGGACTACAGTAGCTGCAGCGAGCGGACAGGCAACGAAGGCAAGAGTCGGTGATACTTCCAATTATAAGCGAGCTCAATCTATTTGTCTTAATGGAGGACTAAAGACCATTCCTAATGAAAACACTTTCACACATTTCAAAACCATCATCGACACGACATTGTGCAAGAAAACTCCTTCTGTGCAACTCTGTTCAATTTCAAATGTGTTTTTACAAATATTAAACTGTAAATAAAATCAATAGTGAGGCATATGGGCGATCTTTGTTTTTATTCACTCCTTCTAATGCTGTTTACTAATGATACTAATAAACACTTTTTCTATTACCCAACACGGTGGTACATTTTTAATCACACTAAATGAAGTAAATAAAAATGAGGAGGCACATCAGAGATGCAAACCACTGAGTGATGTGGGGGCTGCACACAGATCTCTGCAGTGGGCTTTAACTCACTGAGTTATCTTGCAATAGGTTAAAAGACTGCTGAGCAAAGTTGAGGCTTCAGTTGAGAGCCTGTAACAGAACGGAAAATGATGAAGTGTACATGCAAAATCTGATGTTTGCCCCATGACCAGCCTGCTTAAACGCTAGTGGCTACAGATCCAAAATAAAACAAGCTTGGCAAAGTCAGTAGACCTGGCTGTTTGTCAATGGAAGCATTTGGTAATAGTTGGGTGACTTTGTGTGTGTTTCCCCCCAGCTGTCCTATAAAGTAAATCCCATGATGAAGCAACATTCTATTCTAGAACCACATGGAGGCGCGGAGCACGCGCCTCTGCTGAAAAGCCTGCATTAGCAGAGTTAAGCTGTTCCATTAAGAAGAGTGCTATGAAAACAATTCCGAAGATATAGCTTGCATTTTAAGTGGTGACCTTAAAAGGCATTATTGCACAATAGATACACTTGATAGAAGGCCAGCATTTTTTGAACGTTTAAAAATAGCCATGGGTGAGCACACCTTTATTTTGTGAGCCAAAAAGATTTCAATCAGCAACATGTTCTTATGACTGCAAAGTAAAACAAATGAACACGGAAGAGTGATTAGTGAATGGCACTTTGTCTTCATGACAATTCTCAAGCATCACCGCCCTTTTTCAATTGCACTGTTTTGTTGCATTTATCTAGCATTTCCTACCTTATTGAGAGGTGCGGATTGGCGTTATCGGGAGGGTAGCAAGATACTGCATTGGAACCTCCATGGTTGGAAGAGTGAAGTATTTGATGTGCACTGATGAGGGAAGCCATTTGGTGTTGGGGCAAGAGTAACCAGAGGTACTCTTACCTTGTCTTTGGGTACACTGCTTAACAGTTAGACGGATGAGGATTTGTGAAGCCCGGGTAATTAGCTTGCAACGATGCTTTGCACTGTTCACTAGCACCGTGTTCAGCTGCTAGTGTGACTAAAAAAGCTCAGCATGCGAAGGAAACAAACTAAAATGGATACTGTGCTATTGTAGAGACAAAAAAGCCTAGTAATGATGCCACGCACAAGGCTCAATCATTTGCCTCTCTTTTTAACTTCTATCTCACCCCCTTACCAGACCCAATCAGATCATTCAACCTCACCCTATGGACCTAACTACGTCTAGGCATGACTAGTGCCTCCATGCCATTGATGAATGGATGATGACCAAAAATCTAAAGTTCAATGCCGCAAAATCTGTGATCCGCGATCATGAACTGTGGACAATGGTACAACTGCCAGCCTACAGCATATGGCCCAATAAACTATCATTGACAACATCAAGGTAAATAAGGAAATGGACGAAAAGATTTCGAAACTCCCACATGCTATTGCAATTACAAGGAGGACCTTCTACGCAATACAGCTGTAAGGTGCGTCTTCTTTACCTAGGGGAACGATGGAAACTACAAGCCATTCTCACCCTCATAATATTGGGCTGATCATGGAAACAGCCTGTATCCATGATTCAAAATACCACATCGAGACTACTATTGCACCTTAACTAAATGGAACACATGGCACTGTGTTTCAAGCTACCAATAGACAGACACTGTGCATTTCAGGCACTTTAAATCGTCCACACAGAAACCCAAGGGAAAGGTCCATGGTACTTACAAGTGAAATTCCATCTACAGCCCTAGTGTAGGTCACTACACTCAAGGCTAGCACCTTAACTCATAATTCATGCGTAGATCCTCATTCTTGGCACAGGCAGCAAAACTTTGGACCTCCTTCTTGTCAACCACGATAAGAAATATACAAGATTACTTAAAACTCAGGAAAGATGTTAAACCTGCCTGATCTCAAGTTATTGATCCAGATCAACTGGATCCTCAGACTCAAGCACAGAACAACATTTGGGATGAGTAGAGAACAATCTGTGCACGAAAGACACGTCAGGCCTTTGTTTTACAAACTAGAACATTCTGCTCTCTGGTGGGGGGAATGTTCTAATAGCCTTAGAGTCCTCTGTAGCAGGCCTTTAACAAGGGAGCGGGCCTTTAATGGCCAATAGAGCCTGCTACGGCAGGCTCTAAGACTATATTACAATTTGCTGCTGCAGACTATCCGATATATGACTTTAACGAACAGCAGGAGGGGCAAAAGAAGGAAGAGGGAAGTCGCTGTAGGGCCTAAACTCCCACAGCTCCCACACCCCCTGCCCCCTGCAAAACTCCTCATATTCAGAATAGAGGAAGAGGATGTGCGCTTAAATTATGAATTTGTTGTTATTGTAATTCCACTTTGCAAATATTAACAGATTTTTGTTTCATGGTCATTTGCTACCGATCATTCATTTTAAATAATCGCTATTTTATGTATCTGTCATCGACAATATAATGAGTATTGATTGATTAATTAAAATAAAAACAAACTTTTATAATCAAGTTTACCTAAATGTACGAGGGTGTTTTCAAAAACATAACAAAATATGAAGGGAGCTTTGTTTTTACAGTACTGAAATGCTTTCGGGGCTAAGGGTACACGTTTTCCAGTAAATTATTTTTTGTCAGTCACTCGTTCAATATAAAAACTAGCAAGGTTTGGTTGTTTCAATGTTATTTTGACTTTGTATTTTTACAATGTTTCCATATGCTTTTAATGTGGCTCTTTATACGGTAAATGAATTGTAAATGCTGAGCGAGCATGCCAAAGATATCATCAGGCTAGCAGGTGACAAAATAATGCTGATATAAAAATCAGAAAAAATAACGACAATGAGAAAAACACTCATTACATATATTTGAATGCACAAGAAACTAACAATAATTGTGAAAGAAGCTACTTTGATCATCTAAGAACTGAATCTAGTCTAGAATGCTGTTCTGATGACCTCATGAAGGCATGTTGATAACGTGAAGATGGGCCTCTCGTTCCGCCACACCTTCAGGTGAAACAGCCCGAATGGGCATTATGACAAGTAATAACTGGTGTTAGGCTGTAACTTTCATACAAGCGCCAAGATACCGTTGGTAATTAGGCGCTATACAAGTGACATTTAACATAACATAAATAATGCACTTACTGATGTGTGGTTTACTGTGTTTTCTGATGAAGGATTGGGGGTAATTTATAGTATGTTTATAGTTTTATAATCCGTCTATTATTGTCTATTCATGTTTTAACATAATGAATAACCACTGCTTTCCAGTGGCATAACTATTAATAATGCAGCAGGTGCAGTGGCACCGGGCCAGGGGTGCAAGGTGACACTTCACCCCAATTAGTGCCCGCTTCTCACTACCAAATCATTGGTTGGGGCCAGATTTCCATGACTGCATTAGGGTGCCTGGTGCCCTTGCTTCACACTGCTGCCTTCCCATAAACTGTAAGAGAGCATTATGTCAGAAAGGGCCAATTGCTGCTTCAGTACCTTCCAGTGTAGGTCAAGTGAGGTTGGACAGAGCCCTTGGTTACTCACTCGAAGCAAACACAACTATGTGACAAATTCTCTTTTGTTATAAAAAGTATTTAACTGGAACTTCATCAATAAACAATCATGGGCAGTAGCTTGATTCAGCTGCAAGCGCCTGCCTTGTCATAAATGATTTGTTTCCCTGATAAAGCTGCAAAAGTGATGGGTGCCATGGCAACCTGTTGCCCGGGGCGCCGGAGCTCTCAGAGCTAAACACGCTTCTCCTTTTAGCCGCGTTGGGCGGTGTGTGATCTGCTCCCAGAACTCGCAAAGTGCAGCGTCGAGGGAAAGCCGAAGCCTTAATTAGCCGCGCCAGGAAGGGCCTCAAAGCGTCAGCTCGCGCAGACCTATCGCGAGGTCACGATGTGTGAGGGAAGGTTACCGCATCTGGACGGATAGCAGCCAAGGTGCCTCCCGTGTGACAAAGAGAGCCCCGCGCGCCTCTCTCCTCTGGTCCCTGCGCAAGGGAAGATTGGGACGTAGCTGTCAAAGCGTTACGCGCTGACGGCAGAGGGGACGCGAGGCGCGCTGGCACTGTGGAAGGGGCACTTGACGGCTCCATTCTCGGTTCGACTGATGAGTACCAGCCGGTCCCATTCATTCTTTTCTTTTAAACGATGGCATCTGCAGTACTTAATTTGCAATTAAATAAGTGCCAGGGTTCTCCTCAGGAGACCACTGTAGCTTGCACCACACATTGCCCCTGCCATGCTGCCAGTGATAGTATCAAACACAACTCCTAACCATCACACTCCTACAAAAAGTGACGGCTCGCACAGGTAACGCTGTGGGGCGGGTAGTGGAGTGTGACATACGACGTGAAAGTTGAGAGTAAGGAAATAAATAATTAAAACACTTTTACTTTGCACTCACAGCATCGCCGACTTGGTGATGCTGCGAGCGCAAAGTAAGTGGTTTTATTTATTTATTTCCTTACTCTCGACTTTCCCGTCATATGTCACACTCCACTAACCCCCTGCCCCACAGTGTTACCTGTGCGAGCCGCCACTGCCTACAAGTGTGACGGTTCAGAGTATTCCAGGCCCCCAAAGCTATAAGAATGGCTTGGGCGTCAGGTATTGGTCATTTTTAATGTATATTGAAGTAATAATTGACTATTGTGGTCATCTGAAACAGCACCACCTACTGGCAGACTGTCTAAAAGCGCTGGTGTTGACAATTAAGTGCTGGTGCTGAACACTGGAAACCACAGGCTCAAATTAAGCACTGGCTATAACCCATTGCCATCTTGAAGTCTTTAGATGCTTACGCATTCTAAAGCTTGGTGAAAATGTTGCAGATGTCACTACAACGCCCCCTTCCGCAGTAAGATATTAATTATGCAAATAAAAATTAACTGAATTCCTTTCTGTGAATGCAGAATGCACATTTAGTGTCCTTGAAAAGTAGTGTATAGAGAGAATGGAAAATTGAAGCATTCTGTGACAGTGCAAAAATTCTCACACATAGTGGCCTAATGGAAAAAGATGGGGCCCCTCAGCAGAGTGTAACGAGGGGCCCAGGACTCTCCCGTATGTCACCGATATTCATTGACCTTGGCCTGAATGTCCCACCCTGAATGGGTGGGGCCACCTGCGCCACAGTGATTTGTGTTATGCACCTGCACCACAGTGATTTGTGTTATGCACCTGCACCACAGTGATTTGTGTTATGCACCTGCACCACAGTGATTTGTGTTATGCCCTTGCTTGCACAGGTTCAGTCTGCAACAGTCCTGCTCTGCAGAGTCAGGGTATTTCAGACACACTGCACAATGAATCCTTCATTCCTCTACTGGCATCGCCAGCAAGATATTGTAATTGTATTTATATAGTGCTTACTATCCCTGACGAGGCATCAAAGCGCTTTTCCGCGAGTAGCACGCTACTCCAGAACCCAGAAAAGTATTAGTGGTGGATTAGTATAGTGAAATTTGAGTTCATTTGAGATGTGAACATGTATTAAGCTATCAGCATTTTTAAAGTGCCGGGAATCAGCACAGTTGACATTGTAGCTTTAGTATCCGGGGACCTTTTTATATGGTTTACGGCTCGAAGCAATTTGTTATACGCCTATTTAGTAATAGTTTGTGTAGGTTAATGTGAAAGTAAAATGAGTTTATTCCTGCTCAGTATCTTTGTGATGTTTAAGGTGCACGGATGGGCGCAATGAAACTCTGACATTGTTTGTTGAGCTGGGTGTTGTTGTTACTGACAGGGCCAGACGAGATGAGCGATCACTAGCTCGCTTGCCTGGTTTTCTCCATTGGGTGTGGGTAGAACGAGTCCTTCCACCACCACTGAAAATTGTTCAAAAATGTGTTACAAACGATGCAGTTATGACACAGTTTCTCAAATTAATAAGCTAAGTGCTTTTAGAACTCTGTTGCTGCAGCTGCCCAGTCGCTAAAACAGCCCCAAGCTTGCAGTTGACTGGGGAAATGACAACTTGCTCAAATGGTCACTCTGGCCATGGCCCCTTCCTAGATTAATTTTTTTCTGGACAGAATAACTTGCCAGGAAAATAGCTATAATGCGATGTTGTGAACATGAAGTGAGGTACATTTTAAACTATTTTGATCTAAATTGTTTAAAATGTTTATTGATGTGGTATAGGGGAGCACGATTGTGTTGGCAGCCCTTTGCTAACTATTTTGTGCCGTATACAATAGCAGTTTCATCTGAAATGGCCACTTTGCCACTGGACTAAGGGTTTCATCTCTGTTGAGACAGGCATTTGAACAAGTCTGTGTCACCATTGACTTGGGCCTGATACAGATTGGTGGCCTTTTTAGGTGTCGCCTGAGACAGCGCTTTAGCGCTGCTCTTGCGAGAGCTTTTCTATATGGGGCATCTGGAAGTGCAAATGAGTGCTTTCAGGCCTCCAAATACAGTGCATGTGCGCCGTGCGCGCGCACCATTTGGCAGCCTGCACACCATTTGCTTTCACTTTCGCGGCCGCACGGCCGCTTTGATGTGTGATCGCGATCACTTTCACACAGTGCATGTGCGACGGGCGCGCGCACCATTTGGCAGCCTGCGTGTACATTTCGCGGGCGCTTTGATGTTCTCAGTGAGCCGCGCGGCCACTGCGAACATCAAAGCGCCCGCGAAATGTACACGCCATTTGCCACCCCCTCCCTTATCCCACTTCTTGCTTGTCTTGTTTTTTTTCTTTCCACTGCTTGTCTTGGGGCCACTTGCAGATCTGTAATTGAGCGAGTACTTTAAAGTTAACTTCTAACACCAAAAAAACGCTTAAAAAAATATGATTTTGGCAATGTATGCTGCCTCTGTGAGGTCTCACTGTACTCCATGCTTTCCGCACTCCCTGTCCCCCCCTGCCCTCGCGCGCTTCTGCTTCGCTGCTCTCCCCTCCTCTACCCAGCCCACCCTTGGTTTCAAGCGCAGCGCCCGTGTTTATCAGGAAAAGCACAAACGTCAGTGACTGGGCAGGCTTTCTCCTCCAATATTTTCACAACACCACTAAGGCACTATGGGACATGTAGTCCCGGCCTGCAGAACTGGAGACTGTTAGTAGTATCAATATGACCCAAATTGCTTATTTAGGGCATTGTCAATATGCGAGCCCTGTCACGTTTATTTGCTGCAGCTCAAATGCGGCGCGCAATTAGTCTTGTTTGCTGTTCAAGGCATGTTGCTAATCCCGACAGTGCATATGAGCACATTATACTTTTGCCCTCTAACATTAGCCATACGTGATTTCACAAGTATTCCCCCATGGTGCTTTCAAAGGAGATATAATAACAACGTAACACAGTGTGTCTCCTTTGCCTTTCATTTTTTCAAGCAGCACGTTTCCAATAGATGTTTTTTACCACTGTTCTGTGCCGCCTGGCTGCCGTGCACACCACACGTGAGGCACTGTTCTCATAGCCATAGGATGACAGCACTGCACTCGCTGCAACACATGCCTGCACAACTCACAATGACTGGCCTCTCTGAGATCCAGTGACATCTACACCACCCTGTACATATGGAGGAAGGTGCCACTCTTACATTTCTGCAGGTCCAGCTAAGATTTCATGACTGCATGCACTCCACTGTACACCCGAAGTAGCACTGGTCTCACCATGTCACGTAAAAGGCAAGCCCTAATCTTAAACAGACACACACTGACACATACTTTGGGGCATGCACTTCCATCACCAGCACATCGAATTAATGGTTGCTGGCTATACCACTACCATGCAGACTCTGGAGGGACGGCTTTTGAACAACAAGCATTTGCAATGCAATAGGTCTCGCATTTACGCTTGTTTGAGCTATTGACATTGCAAATAATAATGCCTTTTATTTTTGTTTTAAAAACATAAATACAAGGCATTGTTATTTACAATGCCAATAGCTGTAACTCTCGTAACTGCGAGACCTATTGCATTGCAAATGCTTGTTGTGAAAGTGTCTGTAACTTGTCTCACATGACTGATCCACCCAGTCCCTCTTGCTACCGGTTGCTGCTGCCCTCAGGGCCATCAGAAGGGAGAAGTAGTGGTGGCATTGCTTCCCAGGCCCCAAGCTCTTTCAGGGCTCGCACCCCGTGGCTACATTTATAGATTTTAAATTCAATCTACCCTATTCAATAATGACAAGGCTGTTAATACCACCAGATGGAGTCAGATGGTTTTTCTGTGGTTTTGTCTCTTTTCCTGCAAGTGATATTTTGTTACTTACTAACTTAGAAACAAGTTATTTTCCTATGGAAAGCCCCTCTGAAGTTGCTGACCCTGGCCCTGCAAACGTTCTTGACTGCCCCGCTAATGCTGGTGTTAGTTGAACCTGGATTTTCATGTCTAAAAAAAGTAACAATGCATAGAACTTGAATCATACAGGAAAAGGTACACTCAGTCTTCAAAGATTGGCTCATATGAAATGACAGGACGCCACCATAGTCTACACACACCTCTAAAAGCAAGGAATCAAACAAACCTAGACTGGGCATGTATTTTGTTTTAGTTATCGGAGTAATGAGCATTTAGCATCCCAATGACCACTCAGCATGTTTATTGTATGTTGGGGTGCACAGTATGAGCCTCGCAGCCTTTTGAGGGTCTTTCCGCTTAACTATTCGATGTTGAATCCTAAATGAAAATGAACAATTATTTACCTATGAGGCCGGATTTTCAAGCTTACAATTTACTGGTCAGCACTCCGAGCAAATGCACTTGGTAGCTGGGGACAGGAAGTCAGCAGTTTCTGGTAATAAATTGGTGATGTTTTGATTCAATTGATTCAATTATTTTGAATGTGAAAATGTGTGCCTGCAAAATGTACACATGGGATGGTTTAAGCATCGTCTTTTAGTTGGCTAGCCTACTGAAGTTGGGTAAGTGAGTGCAAGACAATGTTGGTTACTCGTTGACCGGCTTTGCTCATTAGAAAAACAGAGCATGCTGGTTGTGATGGCCATCAGACTAGATCACTCCAGGTGTAAATTTTGTTAATTGGGATAACTTTTATCCCTGGTGACAATGCCCAAATAGCGTAATGCTGCAGGGCCTCTCAATTGCCCGCGATGCAATAGAGAAAACTCAGATTTTGCACGTGCTCTTGCCTTGCGCAGCTTTAACTAAATATTGGAAGGTCAATGTGAATCTCGTCCCCAAGACAGAGGGTAGGCCTGACATAGTTAGCCCAAAGACTAGCGTCCTGGGCCCAATGACAAGACCCAAAAAGGCAAAACTCGAGAGTAGATTTATTTGTTGTGTACCATTGCTTAGCCTTGTTCAGGAGATCACTCGCACCACCACAGACGGATGAGTGGGGGAAGGAATTGCTAAAATGGACTGAAGCGAAGAACACAGAGCAAAAGCAGGCGACAGGGCACACGATGGCAACAGCCTGGGACGAATGATTAACTCCACGCATGCTCGAATTTAGTATTTGTCTGTCCTTAAGAGTGTTCCTTCGTCTTGGAGAAAAAAGGTTGACATGTTTCAAACCCAGACTTTTGTAAGGGTTATCCTCAGGACACCCTGATACTCCTTGTGAGGGTTGCCGCCCTGATCTCTAAGTCACTCTCCCCAGACCTTTTCCTGAGGAGAACTCTTCAAAATAATACTGCGTATGAAACGCGTCGACCCTTTCTTCTACAAAGGAAACGTTCATGCTGAAGGACAGACAAAAACTAAATGCATATTCCTTAACCTTGGTAGCAATGTTTAGTGGTGGAATAAATAGTATATATCTCCTGAATAATGAGATGTAATATTATTCCCACTTTTTATCTAAAGAAATGTACTAGTGGGTACTGCCCTTTCCAAACTAAGAAATAACTTTATCCTTACCTTGTTAGAATAATTTCTTGTTTAGAAATTCTTATTTGTTTAATTAAAAAAAAACATTATTTGTTCAATGTTATCCGCACACAAGACACATTTTTTTCTCCTGGTGATGGGTTATTGTCACTGTAACTATCTGTGCACAATTCTATGAAGCTAAGATGCATTGTTGTTATTGGCCAAATGTTAAATTAATATAATTGAAGATTGCTCACTCTACATGGGCGGCTCCATTGTTGTGAGTGATAAAGGAACTCTAGGTTGCAATATAAATAAATAGCTGTGATGATTCATACATCATGTGCATTCAAAGCTCAGACCGTGCATAACACATTATACTGATTTAAAACAGGTGTGGCTTATTGTTGATGTACATTAATGTTTGAGGCACAGCGGCCTCTCTTCTACTTTATATAGGCCCACCCCGTCACTTAGAACAAAATTAGGTTGATATCTGGCACAATGCCCCGCCTCCAAACACTGCTCGGGCTGGGAGCAGTAAAAAATAACATGATAATTCATTTTATTACTGTTTTATTTTTGAGTTTTGCTGCACTGACAGCAGGGGGGCGACGCTCCTCCACCCTAATGTGTGTGTAGGCGGGGCGCCGCTGCCCCTTCTGAATTTCCAGGCCCACATTCGTAGTCCATTTTAAAGTAAAGCATCTTATGGCTACTACAAAACCCAATTTCATCCCTTTATTCATGGCCTTCGAATTCCTTTTCTCGGTACTATGCATAGTAGGCCGTGTCTAATTGTATCCTGTATCGCGTGGCCCGTCAACACACTCAATCGATTAATCCCCACTCTCCAAATACTTTGCATCCATTGGGCACCAAACGCGTGAGGAAGTCCCTGTTTCGGTCTGACATCCAGGACAGTTAGGGGCCTACTCTGGATTCATTCTGTGTAGCACTTGTGGCATCATGTATACTGTGCGTACAGATTTATAGTGAATCAGTTTGGCATTATGGGCTACCCTACTGCAGTTTTGAATACGGACCGCCAGCATATCTTCTACCATTCCTCCCCCGTATCCTTTTCCCATTTTACTCTCAGTTCATCTATCCGCTTATCTTTCCCTGTCAGCGCTGCTCGGTATGAACTGGAAATCAGTGGTCGGCCCTTCTCTATCTCCATCATGTTTTGGTTCACCTTATGGATATCTGGTTCTCACTTGGCACACAGCTGATCTGGTACCCACTGCTAGCCTTTTACCCTAAACCGAGAAGATTTAGTGAGCAGTTTTATTCTTTTTGTAAAGACTGACTGTGAATACTATGACGGGTATGACTGCGGTACCCATGCCCAGGACAATGATGTGGCAACCCCTTTTCACAGCAGAATGTAGTTTTTAACTTCACTGAGCTGGGTACATTAATAATGATTTCTTAAATGAATTATATCATAATGTGTTGTGAATTCTTGTACACGTAGGAGGGCGGCATCCAACAACAATCCTTCCACAGCCTTCATATGGATAAATACAGATAAAAGTTGCAAAAAATAAATATGGATAAATACAGACGGAAATGTCAAAAAAATAAATACCATAAAACCGGGAGCCCTATTTATATCATATGGCAGTACAGAAGCTTTCAGTTATAGCCGTTGCGGGCCGTTGGGTCTCCAGGGTCCCACTGTGTCCCATCTGCTCATTGGCTTATCAAACCATCCGAGGGAGTAGCCACAATACCCCCCACTTGAACAATACCTCTACTCATGCGATCATGAGAAAAGAACAATTCTAGCCTTCCTTAGAACAGTAGCCCCCAGCCTTTCATCCTACTTCAATCTATATATACATGATTATTTTCATTTTCATTTGTATGCCCGCCTCTCCATGACTTCATCTTTCCAGCTATCCATTTTTCTATCCCTACATCCAATCTTTTTCTGTCCTTACATCCATTTACTCTCCCTTCCTCCATCCTTTCACCCATCGATCTATTCTTTTATGCTTCCTTCTATGAATTATTTCACCTAATGATCCTTTCACCCTTTGCTTCATTCTTTCACGTTTTATCAATTCTTCATTTCCCCATTCCATCCTTACATGAACTCTTTCTTTCAACATTCCTTCTACAGGTCACCTTTTCTTTTTCCTTTCTTTTCACCCTTCCAAACTCCCCCTGTCCTTTTCTCCTTTCTACCTCTCCGGCTTTATTTGTCATGCTTATTTTTTCTTTCTCGCTTTTCTCTCTCGTGCTCACTTCCTCTATTTGTAATTCGTTATTTTTTCCCTATTTCATCATTTTTCTTCTTCCATTTCCTAAAATGTACATATCAGCCATAGCCCGCAGCCCTCTGTCAAAGTGTTATTAATGAACATTTTCTCTGAGACAGAAGAGGCCCATAAATAACGAATTCATGCTTTAGTTGGGCCAAGTTCATCAACGTGTCACGGCCCCCGCTTAAGCTGCGACCCTACCACACTGAAACCATCCCTAAGAAGTCACTTTACAAAGACAGGTCTCCAGGAGCCACCAAAGTGCTGTGGTGCCATGCTGGTTGACTGCATTGATGTCACAGGGAGTTCAGCCGCATAGCCCCACTTCCATAAGCTTCCAGTCCCCACCAGGGATGTGGGAAAGGCTGATGCTGCTAGTGTCAAAAACTCAAGAATCTTTCCTCTGTCTATAAAGAAACCTAAGAGAACCTGGGGACAGATAGGTGCTGCGGAGCAGTCTCCCGCTGCTGCCATCTCTCGACTCTACAGAGACATGCGAGAAGGACCGCAGAGGCCGAGCGTGTTGAGGTCTTGAAGAAGGGGTGAGATCAGATGTGTCCACGCTTGCCTGTCCTTCTGCCACTTTGACAAAGTTGATGCGAACTCATTTGATCCTCCTACTCTGAGTGAGCAGGAGTGCCCAGTTCTAGTGACTTGTGGAAAAACCTGTGATTTGTATGTGTTTCAGAGAGGTAGGACCATACGGGGGAAGGCAGCAACTCTAGGAACTTGGCTAGTATGTTTTTATCGGAAGGGTCCACGCAGTATACGGCTACCGAACAACACCTGTGATCAAAGGGATCAGGAGAGGTGTTGAGGAAAGACAAGGAGCCAATCAAAAATAATTATTATTCTTTAATTACCCAATACTTAGTGGATCTGAAATTTCATGATGTGTGCGTGGCAATCCGAGTCTGCGTCCCTTTACATAATTATGTAGTATTTATTCATTTTAAGGACTCGGATGAAGTTCATTTAAATAGTTTGGTCTTCAAATGCAATGTGAATCTCTGGAGTCAGAGCCTCTCACAATATAGACAAGCATTGTAAATGCAATAGGTCTCGCCTTTGATTAAGTTAAAGCCATTTGCTTTGCTAATGGTATTGTATAGCAAAGCAAATGGCTTTAACTTAATGAAAGGCGAGACCTATTGCATTTTTAATGCTTGTTCCTATTGGTCGCGGTTACAGTATCCAGGTCCTGAACGCAGATTCTACACGATATATGGGACACACAACTTAGTTTTCAAATACAAGTCAGGAACGTGAGACGCAAACAACGAGGTCGAAAAGAGAAACAATAAATAAAAAAAGTCTTGGGGAGACTAAGTTGCGCACTGATGATCTAAAACTGTGGCATGAAGGTCCCAAATTGAGGCACGTCCCATGCTGTTCATGTCTGAGAATTAGAGGGGATTCCACTGTCACGAAGAGGAGATGAGGTCTCCAAAGGAGTTAGGGGCGGCGCCATACATAAAAAAAAACACCGTGCCAGCCTGCCTCAAGCGCTCCTCCCGAGCAGCCCTGCCTGCCGATCACATATTCTCACCGTGCCTGAATGTGCCCTTGTGTAACATAACCGGAGCACATGTAAAGCGCTCCATTACCTTCAGGTAGAGTTCGCGCTATAGAATTCTGCATAAAATAAAACAAACACAGTGCTAGCCTGCCTCAAGCACTCCTCCCGAGCAGCCCTGCCTGCCGATCACATAATCTCCCCGTGCCTGAATGTGCCTTTGTGCAACGTAACCGGAGCTCATGTAAAGCGCTCCAATACCTTCAGGTAGAGTTCGCACTATAGATATCTGCATAAAATCAAGCACTCGTCATCTGTTTTCACTCAGCCCCGTGTTTACTGGGCTGAGTGAAAACATATGGTTCCCACAAAGATAAGAAATACCTTCACGACAGAAGGAAAGCAGACGAGCCAGTCTGGGTGGGCCGGACAAAAAAGCCAAAGGGAGGCAACCCAGAAAGCTCATTTCCAATGGCAGGCCTCCGTTTAGCATAAACAAAGACGCCAGCCAATGGAAATGAGGGACGGGGCTTCAAGCACTTTTCTAAAAGTCCTCATTAACAATAAATCTCGCTGAGCGAGCTGCGCATGTGCGCAACGCTAGGCGAGACCTAGAAAAGTAATACGGTGTTTAAACAGACATTTGAAAACATACGCCTCCACCGTATGATGCACGCGTGTTTAGTAAGTCAAGAAGCTGTTCCTTTAACATGGTGAAGAAGGGAAACATTTAATGCTTCCCGCGCACGTGCAGCGAGTCCCAGGTTTGCCACTGAAGTATTGCACACTACACATAGCGTCGGATTGAGTGGCCTTTCTGGAGGCAGATGGGCGTCCATTACCTCCCTTTTACCAACGGGCAGAGGTGTCACTCCTTTTCTCTCACTGGGCCAACCTGTTAGTGTATGCAGATTGAACGGGGGCACGGGGCCTGAGCTGAAGTGGCCTCACTTGTTTTTAGGTGTGTTTCACCAGTGTATACGAATTTGTGCTTATTATTTTAAACCCCGCTGCCTTTTTTTATAAAATTTCGCCGAAGCAATGTTTTGCGGAAAGGCAATATGCAAATGTGGGCCACTTTTTTTTAGCGTGCCCGGGCCGATTTTAATCCCAATCCAACCTTGCATACACAGCACGTGCAGTGAGTCCCTAGTCTGCTACTTAACCATCGCACACACACCCAGCTCTTGCAGCAAGTCCCTGGTTTGCCCTTTAAGCATCTCACACACACACACCTAGCACGTGAAGCGAGTTCCTGGTTCGGAATTTAAGCATCACACACACCCAGCACGTGCAGCGAGTTCCTAGTTTGACATGTAAGCAACACACACGCACCCAGCACGTGCAGAGAGTCCCTGGTTTGCCATTTAAGCATCGCGCACGCACCCAGCACGTGCAGAGAGTCCCTGGTTTGCCATTTAAGCTTCGTGCACACACCCAGCACGTGCAGCGAGTCCCTAGTTTGCCACTTAAGCATCGCTTAGACTTACCAAGCACGTGCAGCGAGTCCCTGGTTTGCCACTTAAGCATCACACACACAACTAGCACGGGCAGCAAGTCCCTAGTTTGACATTTAAGCATTGACCACACACCCAGCACGTGCAGAGTCCCTAGTTCTCCATTTAAGCATCGCACACAAACCCCGCACGTGCAGCGAATCCCTGGTTTGACATTTAAGCATTGCACACACAACCAGCACGTGCAGCGAGTCCTGGTTAGACATTTAAGCAACACACACACAACTTGTATGTGCAGTGAGTCCCTGGTTTGACATTTAAGCATTGCACACACAACCAGCACGTGCAGCGAGTCCTGAGTAGACATTTAAGCATCGCACACACAACCTGCATGTGCATCGAGCCCCTGGTTTGACATTTAAGCATCACTCACACAACCAGCAATGGCAGCAAGTCCCTGGTTTGACTTTTAAGCATTGCACACACACCTAGCACGTGCAGCTAGTCCCTGGTTTGACATTTTAAGCATCGCACACACACCCAGCACGTGCAGCGAGTCCCTAGAATGGCATTTAAGCATCGCACACACCCAGCACATACCGCGAGTCCCTAGTTTGATATTTAAGCAATGCACACACACCCAGCACGTGCAGCGAGTCCCTAGTTCGACACTTAAGCATCGCACACATACCCATCATGTGCAGCGAGTCCTGGTTAGACATTTAAGCATCGCACACACAACCAGCACATGCAGCGAGTCCCTAGTTTGACATTGAAGCCTCACACACACACCCAGCACATGCAGCGAGTCCTGGTCAGACATTTAAGCATTGCACACACAACCAGCACGTGCAGCGAGTCCTGGTTAGACATTTAAGCATCGCACACACAACCTGCATGTGCAGCAAGTCCCTGGTTTGACATTTAAGCATCGCACACACACTCAGCACGTGCAGCGAGTCCCTAGTTTGACATTTAAGCATTACACACACACCCTGCACGTGCAGCGAGTCCTGGTTAGACATTTAAGCATCGCACACACAACCAGCACATGCAGCAAGTCCTGGTTAGACATTTAAGCATCGCACACACAACCTGCACATGCATCGTGCCCCTGGTTTGACATTTAAGCATCGCACACACAACCAGCAATGGCAGCGAGTCCCTGGTTTGACATTTAAGCATCGCACACACAACCAGCACGTGCAGCGAGTCCTGGTTTGACATTTAAGCATTGCACACACAACCTGCATGTGCAGCAAGTCCTGGTTAGACATTTAAGCATCGCACACACAACCATCACGTGCAGCAAGTCCCTAGTTTGACATTTAAGCATCACACACACAACCAGCACATGCAGCGAGTCCCTAGTTTGACATTTAAGCATGGCACACACACCCAGCACATGCAGCGAGTCCTGGTTAGACATTTAAGCATTGCACACACAACCAGCACTTGCAGCGAGTCCTGGTTAGACATTTAAGCATCGGACACAGAACCAGCACGTACAGCGAGTCCTGGTTAGACATTTAAGCATCACACACACAACTAGAACGTGCAGCAAGTCCCTAGTTTGACATTTAAGCGTGGCACACACACCCAGCACGTGCAGCGAGTCCCTGGTCAGACATTTAAGCAACGCACACACACCCAGCACGTGCAGCGAGTCCTGGTTAGACATTTAAACATCACACACACAACTAGCACATGCAGCAGGTCCCTGGTTTGACATTTAAGCATCGCACACACAACCAGCACGTGCAGCGAGTCCTGGTTTGACATTTAAGCATTGCACACAAAACCAGCATGTGCAGCAAGTCCTGGTTAGACATTTAAGCATCGCACACACAACCAGCACATGCAGCGAGTCCCTAGTTTGACATTTAAGCATCACACACACAACCAGCACATGCAGCGAGTCCCTAGTTTGACATTTAAGCATCGCACACACACCCAGCACGTGCAGCAAGTCCTGGTTAGACATTTAAGCATTGCACACACAACCAGCACTTGCAGCGAGTCCTGGTTAGACATTTAAGCATCGCACACAGAACCAGCACGTACAGCGAGTCCTGGTTAGACATTTAAGCATCACACACACAACTAGAACGTGCAGCAAGTCCCTAGTTTGACATTTAAGCGTGGCACACACACCCAGCACGTGCAGCGAGTCCCTGGTCAGACATTTAAGCATCACACACACACCCAACACGTGCAGCGAGTCCTGGTTAGACATTTAAACATTACACACACAACTAGCACATGCAGCAGGTCCCTAGTTTGACATTTAAGCATGGCACACACACCCAGCACGTGCAGCGAGTCCTGGTTAGACATTTAAACATCACACACACAACTAGCACATGCAGCAGGTCCCTGTTTTGACATTTAAGCATGGCACACACACCCAGCACGTGCAGCGAGTCCCTGGTTTGACATTTAAGCATCACACACAACTAGCACGTGCAGTGAGTTCCTGGTTTGGCGTTAAAGCATCGCACACACACTGCCAGCCAGTGCTGCTTCTCAGCATGTTATCACAATTGAACAACTTAAATGCGTTTTACATATGCATTTTTAAGCAAATTCAACCAGCCACTAAAGCTTTACACAATAAGTTGCGGCTTCTGAGTTAGTAACCTCTGTCGTGTACTAGACAGAAATGAAATAGCGGCCTCCTACGGACAGTCACTTATGGTAATTTCCTCTGGAAAGCAATATGTCTGCGGTCACCTCTCTATGGGGAGGAAGAATTGAGATGTCATTTAGCACGAGTCGAGAGAAAATATCTCTGTCCTCCAGAGGAAACCAGCATGGAATGCGCTGTGACTTGCTGCCAACGCAGCAGTGAAGGGGATTATACCAATATGCAGGGGGAGGCGGGGGTGCGTCCACGCAGTGCTCATTCTGATGCCCCAATTTCCACCAGCAGGTCTGGTTTCCCTGCTCACCGTGTGCCTGCCTTTTAAGGTGAGCAAAAAGAGAAACCTGTAAACGCAATAAAGTCATACCTCAAGAGTGCCGAAATAATATGCAAATATATAGCGACCCCTGTTTTTAGTGATCTACCTGCGACCCACGATGCGCCCATCAATCAACTAATCAAGCCCCCTGCAAGAATCCTACAGGGTTTCCAAAGTCGGTCCTGGAGGGTCGGATCCATGCCAGATTTTTAATATAACTACATTTATTTAAATGGGGATATGCTAAACATCTGACATGGATCCGGCCCTCCAGGACCGACTTTTGAGAGAGGAGGGGAAAGAAACTGTGGATCTGAAATAGAGATACATAATTTTTCCTCTGCATGAGAGCGTACCTCAACACATCTGTACGGAAGGTGCAGAGATAAGATGCAGGGCTGTATCATGATGACATTGTTTGTGCAGTGCCCAGTGCTTGAAATGGGAAAATAGAAGTGCAGGTACTCTGTACCAGAGTACCTGCTTGTTTCTGCGAAGTGCCGGTACTCTCCAATTAAAAGTATACCATTTCTCTTGAGAAGTGCCGGTACTCTCCCCCTCAAAATAAAAAAGTGCCGGTACTCCGTACCAGACAGTACCGGCCCATTTAAAGCAGTGGCAGTGCCACCACAGAAAGTATCTGTGCGCTTCATTTTGACATCTCAAGCCACACATTTCTCGGAGTTATTGCAACAACTCAAAAGAAGCTGATAACAGCGAGAGTTAATCTCTGCTCACTGTTTCTGAGTTGTACTGTCTTCATTGTATGCATTAACTCTGAGAACGTTTGCATTATGTAAATAAATTTGAATGCCATCTCTAGAAATAATTTGTAATGAGAGCATAGAAAAGGCCACCTGTAAAACTAGTAGGGTCACTTACAAGGGACAAACATGAAAATGTTCTGTGTGTGTGTGTGTGGGTGTATATATATATATATATATCTATATATATAGAGAGAGAGAGAGAGAGAGAGAGAGAGAGAGTCCAATAATCACTCACTACTCGGAATGAGCCCGACACATGCAGGGATTAGAACAATTGGATTACTTCAGCAAGTCACTTACAGCATGTAGGGATCAAAGTTCAAGAAACGCTGTGGCAGACGTGTTTCAGCCGCAAGGCTTTCATCAGTGCCCGGTTTCAAGCAGTTCCTTACACCTGGGGCTGGTTTAAATCTTCTGGCGTTACTGTAGCCACTCTCAGTAGCTGGATGTTTCAGCTCTTCCTCTGCTTTATGCTGTAATGTGCCTCACGCTGAATTTGGGGAGGCCGGATTGTGGGTATGGAGTCTTGAAACGTGAGCGTCACCTATAACGCGTACTGAAATATACCATATCACACTCATCTTTCCTTGTCTATTATTGGATGACCTTCATTCTGGATATTATTAGTAAAACTTTATTGAAATAGTTACTTCACTATGCCCTGATGAAGTTCCATTAAAAGGAACGAAACGTGTTGGCTGTTGTCCTGTGTGTTGCCATGTTTTATATGAAGAAGAATAAAAGGATTATTTTTTAATGAGTTCACGTTTACGGATTCGTGATTTCTTTCCTGATGCTGCCTCCATTTGTCTTCAAAATTTCTCAGATATACAACTGGGGACGCTGAGGATCCGTGAACCCTTCCGATCTTGTGCCTGCAATGTGATTGGCTGCGAACACTTCAAACCAGGAAGTGCTGGCAGCCAACTTGTGACTCGGTTGAACCGAGTCACAAGAATAAAGGTAAAACAAAATTTGAGAAAACAAGAAAAGGGGTCAGGGTAGAAAAGGTAGAAACACCCTTCCCCCCTAGGCCTGCTCAGGGGGTCCCACAGGGCCCAAAAAAGCATTTATTAAACATTTTTGGCGGGTTTTGCGGTGGATCTGCAAATCCATCCGAATTATTTTTTTTAAAACCAAGCTTGGGCTCCTGAGCTTTGTTTCCTTTAAGCCCCCGGGTGGGCCAGGTCCTGGGGGCACTGAAAAAATGAGATGCGGGGAACGCCACCTTCACAAGGCTTATACAGTCAATGCGGGGGTCTACGAGGCCCGCCGCAGTCCCGGGGACCGCCACCTCCCCAGGGCTATAATTACAAAAGAAAAAGCGTTGGAGGGCTTCTGCCCCCCTGCAGCCCCGGGGACTGCCACCTCCCTGAGGCTATCTAGATAATTAGGCATGGGGGACTCTTGCCTCCCCACGCAGCCCCGGGCACCGCCACCTCCCAGGGGCTATGTTTAGAATAATGTGTGGGGGGGCTCAAGACCCTCCACACAGCCCCAGGGATCACCACCTCCCCGGGGCTACTTTTCAAATGGGAGGGGGCCACACAACCCTCTCCTGGAGCCGTAAATGGGCCTGGGGACCGCCACCCACCAGGGCCAGCTCCAGCAATGTCCTGGGGTGCCCACCTCTGGGACATTGCAGTTTGCTATGGGGTGGTGGGAGCACTGCTCATTCCCCAACCAAGAGTGCGCCAGGAGCAGCCGCAGTCCGTGCAGATAACATCGGTAGGGGGGATTCCGACGGACGATATAGAGGGAACATTAATTGTGTACTGAAGGTCTGAGCTGACAGGAGCGTTTTAACAGAGCGCGTCGTTTCTCATGACAGATTGGTGGCGTGGCAACTAGCCCTTCTCCTACCCTGGCTCTGGTTCCCGGGTTGCCACGCCGCTTATCTGTCGTGAGTAACAACGCGCTTTGTTAAAACGCTCCCCTCAGACCTTCAGTACATGGGGTTGCAGAATACTAGGTATATCGGACCTGGAATTTACTTGCAAAGCTGGTAACTATAGTATTCCTTATATTCTAAGCACCAGCTTTGCAGACTTGCAGTGTAAGACTATGAAAATTTCCTCAACTCACCGGTCCTGATGAATTGCCATAAGAGCCGTTAGTGGCTAACAGAGGGAAGAAACATGTCAACCTTTTACAACACACATGCCCTTTAGGACCATTGTATCCAGTTAGGGCCACACTGTTTTTAGTTAGGTTAGTGAGTCCCAGAAATAAAATTTTAGACAGTAGGTCCTCCCAAAACCTATTTTAAAGCACCACTCTGCACCCACTACACTACCCTTTCCACACACCCCCACGCACCAAACGGCTCCACCAAAAAGATCTCTGTTTAAGAGCTACTACGCGGGTGCCTGTCGGGCAATTGCAGCGCCGGCCCGACGAGGAGCAAGCCGATATGATGAAGCATGACAACCTTCTGCGTGTGTGAGGGCACTTTTTCTCAGACTTGAACACTCTCATTCGCATCAAGGAACTGCACACCAACTTGAAATATTTAATTTCGTTAAGGAGTATGTGTGCTGGACCTGCTTAGAAAAGCTCCCGGTTCCTCTAATTTTGAGAGTCTACCCTAGTGATGCCACTCTTGGTTCATGCCTCAGTAAACTTTAGACCTCTCAAACGCCCACAAAATGGGTGCTCGGCTCTGCGCTGAGCCAGCACAACATTTTACGAATCGTCCCTGGCCCACTGTGCATTTACCACATCTGACAGAAGGACACTCTTCTACAGCTAAGGGGCATATGTTTCGAAGATGATGCATACCACAGTATCAATGAAAAACTCCACTGGCTTTATTTACAGATTTTTCATAAATTCTTATTATGATGTCGCCACTATTTGAACAACAAAAGGCTGACAAAGACTATCTGCCAGAAATAAGAGCGGGAAATGAAGAACTCCCACAACTGTCTGAGTAATCATGCCTCTTTGTTGTGCGCATGTTGATGTTCGTTACAAGGCAGGCAAATGTTTCATTGGCAGCAGCTGGGGTTCTTTCAGCCTTTTTGAT
The DNA here is from genome assembly GCF_964204655.1 of Triturus cristatus. Lineage (NCBI taxonomy): Eukaryota > Metazoa > Chordata > Amphibia > Caudata > Salamandridae > Triturus > Triturus cristatus. The sequence goes on from NC_140587.1 coordinate 648,690,420, forward strand.
ATCCTTTTACGTCACGCACCTGGCATCAAAGGCCTTGCATGTGCTGTGCTTCTCAGAGACTGAGAGGGCACGAAGAGGTGAAGGCTGCTGTGTGAGCCAGCCCTGCCAGTCAAAAACTGAAGTGCAAACAATGGCGGCTGGTCAACTTTCACATTAGTGGGGTCCATACTGCACTCCATATTGGACTGTGGCAGCAATGAGGTGTGCAGGCCCATCCCTTCCGGTTTGTCTCGCGAGGTTACTCACGCAGAGGAAACACGTTAAAGTTGCATCCCATGGATGCAAATGGGTCCTTTTACAAAAAGAACTAATGTTGGAACAAAGTGGTTAAAAAAATATGCTTCAAAGGCGGTTCACCCAGGTCAGTTATGAAATATTCCAACTCAGTTTGATAGCTTGTATGGTTTTAAGAACAGATTTCCAGGCCCTGGACATCTGATTGAAAAGTGACAACCCGTGCTTAAGTTTATGAAACAAGGAATAACAAGTAATGCTTGGGTTGATGAAGGTAGCCAATAACCCAGAAAAACAGTTTAAGTGGGAATTCTCTACGAAAAGAGTTGTTGGTGTCAGTGCAGGTTGTAACGAGGAGCCATGATATATCAATTTCAGTTTAGGAAAACAAAGATTTTCCTAACAGTAATATGTGAACCTTGCTATAAAGCAGTCTGCAGCTTAGACAGCAGTTTGGGTCTGCGTTGTATTAAGTTATTAGTGCTTTATGCTATTGTAGGCTTGCCTCAAAGCACCAAGTAGACAAAGGAAAGATGGAGACATGGAAGTGGGAAGGGAGGGGGGCAGGAAGAAGGAGACATGGTAAAGGGAAGGTGATTCAAGCCTTAATGGATGTAATGGCCTTCCTCCAAACTCATGCATCTCACCGGACATAGCAGTAGGGAATTATGCGAGCCGTCCTTGCTAGCAGCTAGGCATGGAGGAGAATGGGAAGGAAACAGATCTGCAGGACTTGTGCCTTATGGTGAGCCGAATGCTGGCGCAATAGGAGGGTGCACAAAATTTCCAAACCAAAAATACACCAAAAACCCCAATACAGCTCTTCACGTCTACTTGTGCTATCCTCACTCGCTTCAGTCCTTGCCGTTGGTGTCTTGTGTAGATAAGCAGCCGTGGCTACGTGCAGGTAAGAGTGGTGGGGCCGGTTGGAGGGGATTTCGACAGACGACCACGAGGGAAAATTAATTATTTATTTAATTTTCCCTCGTAGGCGTCTATCGAAATTCCCCCACTTGGCCACACCGCCCAACCGCTCTTACCTGCATGGGCCCCGGCTGAAGATAAGCAGTGAAATCAAACGCCTCCAGGCTCGTCAGGGGGCACATAATGGGCACAGTCAGGCAACGAGTTTTGCTTTAAAGGGATTTTTTGTGAATTGCGCCATTGGAACAGCATGTGAGGCGAGGGCATTGTGTGGCTCTGAGAAGGAAGCACAGTGATGAAAGTGACAGGCATGTTAAGGGATACAACACACTAAGGGCCAGTTAGCCTGGTGAAGGCACTCAAAACACCCTAGGGCCAGTCAAGAGACACGTACTGACTCCTCTTGCAAAAACAGAGATTTCAGGAAATGGTGGGGCTTCCGAGAGTCAGACACATGCAGGTTTATAGAGAGGACGAGCTTCATGGGGCACAATAGGGGCTTCTAATTGGTGACCAGAGCAGAGTCAGAAGCTTGGGAGTACTGGAAGGTATCCGGTCATAATGGACTTCGGGCAGGACGGGATTGCGGCGCACCCTCACACACAAGTAACCAGTAGGTACATTGAGAGATTTCAGGACTTGCTAATCTTTCTGACAGACTGGAATGATCAGGGTGAAGGGACACAGACTTAGCCATATAGGGAACTGGAATAATTTCATGACATGATTTCGATTCTGAGAGGCTGCATGGGCTGTGACAGTGCCAAATTCATGTAGGCCTATCAAACGCAGAGACAATAGTACATTAGGAAACAACTGACACATGATATGGCGGGGCCTCTGCTTGAGGTGAGGCTGGAGCAGTGAGATACAACTAGGTCTGTAGGGAAACAAACAGACTTTAGGACATGTTGGGACTTTTAAATGCCATGATAGCTGCGACAAAGTCAATCCATGGTAAATTATGTTTTGTTAATTATATGTGAAGCACTTTATGCCACCCTAGGGTTATCTCCGAGTACAAAAGGGAGGGATGCAATTAGGGAATTAGAGAAAGGAATGCTAGAAAGTGACGTAGGCGAATAATCTTCCCCAAAAATGTTGTCTTTTATGTGTGTATAGATCTGGAAGCAAATTAGAGCTGCGGTCACGCTCAGTCTACCCGCCTCTTCTATCATACAGCAAACAGCACTTATTTTCCATGTCTATCCTTGCTTTTATTTCAGCACCATGACTTTCTTGTGTCCGCCCAGATCTTCCTAAACTAACCTGCTCATTTTTCTAACGGCACTGCTCTGATGTCTTGCAATTAACTAATGAACACTTGTCCTTTTTTTAACATATATTTTGGGTAAAGGAAGTTGATGTACATCTTAATTTTTACATAATGATGATAGTTTTGTAAAAAAAAGTATTGTTCAGCCCGTGCAATAACCAGTTGTACTCTAAGTATGAGGCAGGGTCAAGGGGCAGGGGGTGGTATAAGTGACCAGCCATGTTCCAGTCATACATGAATTCTCACTTGTCTTCTGCACTGTGAACAAGGTTCTTCCAGCCTCTTGTGCTAAGTAAGCAGGGACTCTGCCCTCTTCTGCTGTTGGCCGATGTCAATGGACAACACCGTATCCGCATGAATCACCGCGGATTTCAAGACACTGAATCAAGCCGAAGAGAATGGACCAGCGACCATACCTCTAATCACCAATGCCGCAGCCCGCAGCACACACAGTCAATCCCCATCGCAGGAAATGCAAAGAGATCAATATTTCCATTACTTTCGAGGTCTCTCCTGCCATGGCTGCTGCTCTTTAATACAGCGCAGTGCAGAGCTGAGCAGGCGGCAATGTGAGTTGTGCTCAAAATTGTAAGACTGCGGTAAGCTTGGAAAGTTTCTCTCCAAGTGATTAGGCATAAGAAGCTCTCGGAGCGGTTTTCATCATGTCGGCTGATTAGATCTGGGTCCAAATCGTCCATCTTGATTCTGCATGCTGGCAAATGCAAGTGTCCTTCAGTAGATGTAGATAAGGGAGACAATATCCTAAATTCTCTACCTGAATACTGGTATTAAGTAGTGGAGCATTACTCCAAAGGATGGGTATATCAGACGTGACATCCTACACCTTTGAAACCCCATATCATCACAGGGCAGGACATAGTTTAAATCTTGACTAAGACGGCAACTGGAAACCGAAAAGAAGTACACTGGCAACTTGAGACTGTATTGTGTTGAAAAACAGTCATGGCTAGCACACAACCTTAACTACAGAACGCCAGAAGATCTGCTTCCGCAGTACTGTGCATTACACATTTATTTATTTTGTTAACACAATTTTATTAGAGTTCTTGGCCATAAAAACAGAATACAGTATGTATCTACATTTTTGGTTATGTTTAAGCATTCAATTCCTTTGCATATGTAGTCATGCGTCTTTATGACAATACATTGCTGATTAGAGTCGCTTGGTATGTAAACTGACATTTGATAAAACCATTCATATCCACAGTTATTTGTTTAGAACAATATTTCCGATGCATTGATAGATCATCATTTTCTTCCCATAACACCCACCCTCGTCGTCCCACCCGCAACTCTACCCTCCCTACTAACTATTAACTATAAACTTAGCCGCTTTATCCCAATCGTCTCCGCCGGGGAAGGGACACCAGGGGACCAATATGCTGATGTTAAGCCAATGAGCCCCACGGCGGGGGGGGGAAGGAGGAGCCGAATGGTATCAAAGAAATTAGCCAAGTTGGGGGGAGGGGGACAGAGAGGGGGGAGAGGTACTAAGCATTACACATAAGGCCATCAATGGATGGGGTCCAGACTCCCTACTTGTGAAGGTCAAAATACACTCTGAGCAATGAACATTGGGATCCAGAATGGTACAACAAAGAGTCATCCCTCCTTTGAAAAAGAAAGCGTTATGTGGTATGTCTTTCTCCATTCAAGCTGCTGAACTCTGGAACTCACTTCACGAGGGAATGAGAACCACTGAAAACCACCTGGAATTTAGGGGGGTGGGAGAGATCTGGCTCTTCCCTAGATGAGACCACAAACAGTAGTCCTGGCCACAAATTCTCATTTGGTCATAGCAAGAGCTAAAGAATTAAACTGTGGAGTAGTGTGGCTCACTGGTTAGAGGCAGCAGACCCGGAAGCAGAGGATGGCCCGGGACCAGGGTTCAATTCCTGACGCGGCAGGGTCTTGGACCAGGGCCTGCGGACTCGATAATTCTCGCCTCGGTGCCTACTCTAACCAGGGATCACACTCTGCAACTCTGGGCATTAGCTTGCCACATCTCCACAACGGCCCCCCACATTCGCCGGGGATGCCTGGTTTCACCTTGGAGATACCCATGAGGGACCATCTCACAGGGATAGCCAGGACGGGTTCCCCAGCGGTCTACAGCGCCACGACGCCTCAGCAGCAGTGCGCTTTACAAAAAACACATACATACATACATACATACATACATACAATATAGTGTTTCTGTATACGGGCTGCAACATGCATCATACATACAACAACTGCATGGAAAGCATGAAATGAACAGGAAAGGAAAAGGCTGCAGGTCAGTGCCAGGTACCGTCACGCACAAAGGCCCTTCAGGCAGCAGCTATGGATATCATTGAATGAGTGTCCACATTGGAAGGGCCTCTGAATGATATAGAACAATGCCTATTATTATTCTGAAATGCAATAAAACATTTTACATAAAGTAGTTCACTGGGAAATCTGAGAACTATTACTACTTGTTCCCTGCTTACAGGCGCGACCCTTCCGTGATCTCTTGCATATATTCATGTGTGTGCTGGCCTCACCACAGGCATGACTCCTGGCATGGTCACATGAATGGCCACTATTTGACAGCCCGTGCAATCACCGAAATGAACACCAGCATGACAGAATATATTTGCTCTTCATAAAATATTGCTTGATATTGTACATGGTAGCGCCTGCCTCTCATGATTGCTTGCATTGTTTTTTAGGCATACATAGCCAGTCCCTAGCATTCAAGCCAAATTGTGTAATCAACTCAATGAACAATGGCATAGCAGACTGCAAAACCAGATAAGGACATATATTGCATGACAGGCTTTTTACAGACTGCACATAGATGCCTGACAGCCTTACATAACAGATTGCATGAGAAACTGCATGGTAGACTACTAACTAATTGCCTGATCACTGCTAATAAACAGCTAGATAATCTAAACCCAATATGTATGAGTAAAAAAGTAGCATGCAAGAGCGGCCCGTGCAGTTAAGAGCAGTGGGGCGGGGTAAGGGGACTCGACAGCGAATGAGCGTTAATTAAATAAATAATTCATTTTCCCTCGTCGTCATCTTTCGTAGCATGCTGCCCGTCCGAAAATCACTTTAGAGCCTTGTCAGGTGTTGAAAGCGCTATATAAATGCCACTACCATACAACACAATACAATTAATGGGTTGCACAACATTCTACAGGTATGACAAGCAGTAAGATAGGGATAGCAGATGCTACCCCATGGGTTTCCCAATACGTCACATCTCTATACGTAGTTCCTAATAAGTAAAACCCCAAATAATACTCCACAAAAAGGAACCTAAACATCTACGCTTAGTAGGCACATGTCAAAACTCGGTATTGCCACTGTGGGGAACTCATTACCAAAGCCAGTGCACAAATACCCAAAGCATCTCAGACTCCAAAGGACAGAAATTAAATGGCTCCATCCACACTGGTTAAACTTGCAGGACTTTGGATTCCCTTATCCAGAGAGGCAAGAGGCACACTAGCAGTGCTTAATTTGAGCTGGTGGTATCCAGTGTTCGGCACCGGCACTTATTTGCCAACACTGGTACTTATGACAGTCTGCCACATGGCGGCGCTGCTTGTTTAAATTAAAGCTGAGCACCCAACAGTTGTTTATTAATTAAAAAAAAATGTAAAGGACTAACACCTGAGTCATTCTCATAGCTTTGGGGGCCTGGAATAGTCTGAATTGTCACTCTTGTAGTAGTGTGATGGTTAGCAGTTGTGTTGGTACTGTCCCTAGCAGGGTTGGCTGGGGCAATTGATGTTTCAAGCTACAGTCAGAGCCGGACTGGCCATAGCGGGCATTGGGAGTTTCCCTGGTGGTCCGCCACAGTGGGGACCGATTTTGGGACCCTGGGGGCCGTTTTTGTTACAGGAGCGTTTTTGCAGCATAGCCCCTTTAACAAAATCGTCTGAAACCGGAACTGGCAAACAGCTCGGCTGCACCCCAAACCCCCGGTTGCCACGGCCGGTTTTTGTTTCCAGTCCAGCCCTGGCTGCAGAGGCCTCCTTTCCAGTACGCACTACACACCGGTCTAAGTTACACTTTACAAAGCCCAGTACAAACAAAATATATGTTTGAAGAATATAAGTGAGTGGGACATGCTGAGGAGTTACAATTAGAAGATCCCCCAAATGAACCTTATCGTTCACCAAAAACTTATTTGAGTTCTTGGCCCATTATAATGAAACTAATTGTGCTTATCATTATTAAAAGGGAAAATACATATTGACACAAAAAAATCGAAAGATGCGTGCCCAAGTAACAGAAGTTGCCAAACCTTGTGTACGCGTTATGTAATTTTAAATTAAATTATTAATGTTTCGTTGAAAGAGGTAGTAACCTCCAAATATCCTGGAGTCCAAAAGTGAAGTCTAGTCAGAGGAGGCTGTCTCTTCCATCGCACTATTCAACGTTGACATTTCTGTTACGCAGGATATCTGGAGGGAAATTAGAATGGTTAAGTCAAATGACTGACCCAAAACAATTTAATTGGAAGTTGTACGTCTCACTGCTTTCAAATAAAGACATCAAAAATGTATTATTTTCTGCCTTCAAATATTTTCTGAGTATAAGCAATGGAGGTATGCACCGAAATATCAAGTTTTAAATATTGTAATTTCCTTGCAGAAGTACCAACAACCAAAATATCGAGAGGGTACGTTTATATAGGTAAGTATAGCTTTACTATATGTTCACTATACTTCGGGTTTCAATAATTTTGCTGGATTTTCTTGTAGCATAATAATGCTGTAGTCTATATTCAGACAACCAACGACTATGGATCTGTGACAACCCTTCGCTCAATTTTGGTTGCCCCTGACAGCTTTTGCTTAGGGGCTTAGCTGTGTTAACACTAACATCAAGTCTTGCTGGGAAACATGAAGGTAAAAATGAACTGTCATTATGCAAAGAGGGCCGCGTTATTTTCCCAGTTAAAATGGTGGTAATGCCTTGATGACTTAAAAATACAATCTTTTAATATGATACATAGCAGTAAAACCTAAATGGCACTCCTGTTACAACAATGATGTTAGCTTAGAATTCAATTATATTATGAAAACTTCTACAAATGGGATGAGGTAGTATCCACAGATATACGTACATTTTTTAATAAGACCGCTATCTACCAAGTATACTTTTTCAAGAACTGGATTCATGAATTAAGCAATAGATTTCCCCGAAAATGAGTAAGTCATTAAACCACTTTTGAAAGTCAATCCCCCTGGCCTTTATTTCCTTCCTGAGGAATTTTATTAGCAATTTTCAAATATTCAAATACCCATTCTGCTGGAAGACCATAATAAAGACATTGATATAATACTGCCAATGTGTCATTCTCTTCTGGAATGAAACCATTTGTCATAATTTTAGTTATTCTTAAGCCATACACAGGAATGAGAAAGCCTTGAGACATATATTAGCTACTCTGCCATCTTGACATGAACGCCGATTTAAAAATTCTCTCCAACCGAGTTCATTAAAGGGCAACATGAGATAGCAATATGAACAGCTGCAAGATGGTATCCACCTTTCAAGCCAAAGATGCCAACCAGGGCTTTAAGTGGGCCGGGTCTCACCGGGTCTGAGCACCGGCAGTTTTTTAAAGGGGGCCTCGAAACGGTCTATTGGGCTCTGTTTTGTCTGGGTTTTTTTTTCCGGACTGCAGTGACAGCAGGCACATCGATGTGCGCATGGTGAGCGTTGTAGAGGAAGGGAAATCCTTAAAGAGTAATTTTCTCTCTGGATTTTCCTTCTCTTTTTGAAACGCAGGCGCGGCAACATTGTCATGGTGTCACCAGGGCTTTAAGTGGAAGTTTTTTCAATATTATATACATATAGATATATTTATCTTTTGCAACTAATAACCATTGACAAAGCCAATAGTCCTGACGTTTGTAGGTATGATGTTACTTGTTGTATCATATATCTGGACGCAATGACAGGAACAGTAAAATACAAGTCGGGCTAAAAACAGATTTTTAGCTTACGTGTTTTTAAGCCATGCCCTTAATTACATTGACCACGCCCCTTTGAGAGACCCCCCAGTTTTTTCATCCCACTTAAAGCCCTGAAGCCAACACACGGGTCCCTTGAATCGGGAGACTTAGAACAGTTCTGAGGGTACAGAATGGTCGTTTCCATTTAACGATCTAAAACACACGAGTCAGTGCTATATTGAGGTAAGGTCTGAAAGCAGTGGTCGGGGATCAGTGTTACAGACCATAACAAAAAGTGTCCTGCCCCCTAATCTCTCCATAGATTGAGGCAGGAAGCATGGTTTACATGTTACCTGCACTTCTTTAGAACAGAGCAGTTGAAACATTTGCCTTAACCTTGAGGTAAAAATATTGAAAACTTTGAAATAGTGGTAAGATGAGTGATTGAAATGAAAAAGGTTGTTCTGCCAAGGATTTTCTAAGTCATAAATAATGTATTAACTTATACCTTTCTTCCTCTGCTATGTGAAAAAATCGAAAAGTTGGTGTAGCAATTTCTTGTGTCCCAGAAGCACATTCCTTTTTCCAATAGTCTTAGAAGGGTTCTTTTTCTCTGAAAACAGGGGATACTGTGAGTGTTTCCTAGCCCTGCAAATGAGCTGAATATTTAACCCAAGCACTGCTCAGACACCTAACTGGATTCTTCTTGAAAGTAATTCTGACAGACTATATCTTTAGAAGGCACTTTAAAGCTGATTAGACTAGTATCGAGGAGGCATTAATGACCATTGAAAACTTTTGCTGTGCCCTGCACAATGAATTTGGAAAAATCAGGAAGTGAATGAGCCTGATTACAAAGGGATTTGTCTTATATAGCGCGAACTAGACCCGAAGATATCGGGTATCAGAGCGCTTAACATAGCACCAGTTTTTTTACACAAGGACAGTCATTTTAAAAAAAAATGTGGGTAGGCACAGGGAGATTAAGCAATTTGCCCAGAATCACAGGATGTTGAGCGTCGTTGCCGAGACTCAAACCCAGTTCCTCAGCTTCGAGGTCGACCGCTCTAGCCGTAAGGCTACATCCTCGCCCCTATTAGTAAAGCCATGCAGCCTGAGGTTTGGGGAAAAATATATATTTAATAGGATTGTACTGTGAATCTGTAAGTATGCTCTTGTAGGGGTTTGGTATGTCTTTACAAATATTCGTGAGCAGTGTACAGTAGACTCTGCTGACCAAATTCGAATGTCTAGATATTCTGAAATGTAAGTTTTCCTAAATAAAACCTCCTTAACACACTTATGCATGATGTTTCTTTTTACTATGTTGTTTTTTGTCTAGACTGTTGGAGGGATGCATCACTGGCCTTTCCTTCACCCCCAGGTGTTCCTCCATCTCTCTCTGCTCCCCCTAAACCCCAGATCCTACCCTTGATGACAAACACTGGGCCTAGATTCGCCCTGACCAGTGAGGTGGGTAAAGATGGAACTAGAGATGACCAAGGATACCGTTAAAACAGTTTGTGACCGGGCTTTTCCGAAGTGACACCAACAACCTCTTACCCTGTCTGCCTGAGAGTGCGATCCATTTTGCTGCCAAGTGCCACATTCCGCTGCAGATGGTTTTTGTTAGCATCACCAAGCTCACCAGGTTCCAGGTCGGGACTTTGTTTCTACTCTGCAGTGGAAGATCACTTTGCCATTTGTATGTACCGGTTTTCCTACCCTTCCAGGTTATTCACGTTTTCTCTTTAAACCTTACCTTGAGAGATTTAATCTATATTATTTTTCCTTGAACTGGCTGTTGCTCTTCAGAAATAGAGCTGTAAGTCAATGTCAGTTGGCCTTTGTAAGAATTTCAAAACGTTGCCACTGTCCAATTGTTATAGCTAAAAGACTATATTCAGCAGGCTGAATGATTACGCCATACTCCGATAAAATACAAAACTGCCTTTGTCCATCTGCCAGGTACAACTGGTTCCCTCACCCACCCTACTGCATTTGGGAAGATTTATGAAGCAGTAGGTCTACTCCTTCGGACTTTTTCAGAAGTATGCCATGAGTAACTTGCACGATCAGAAACACTTCCAGCACCTCGGTTTAATTTTTAGTCAATCAAATCCATAGACTGAGTGAGACTCAAATAAAAAGAGATCTGCGTGAAATCGTAAAAAAAATAAGTTTTAAAACACTCTCTTAATATTAATGACCTAGTTTGAAGAGAGTGCTTTTAACCACAGCACTTCGCAAAAAAACGCTATCTTAAATTGGTATTTCCCAATTACTATTGGCACTCGGTTCACCAACCTCAAGGGCGTGAAAGGGTCAGTCAACCCCACTGGGAGGATCCGGTTCTTTCATATTATACCTTCAGCGCATTAATCCACTGACCTACCCCAAAGGCTTCTTTGTCCACTTTAACAACCAGGCCTTAAATTCATATTTTTGGAGCAGACCTCACTGAGTAGATAGAAAATGTTTGAATCAGGGAAACAAGATTTCTTGTCACCACACCAGGCAAGGCAAACAACGTTTCAGGCAGCTCTGCCCTCATTGACAAGCTCTGAAGAATAAGACAAGGCAACACCTCAAGATTGTGTTACATGTAGAACTCAAAGTATGGTTACATCTTTCCAGGTTAGGGACTTCACACGTGTCCTGTCAGCATAAGCGCTACCTGTAAACCTGTGACGCCCATTCCATCAGGGCATCATGAAGTCTAACCTTTGCAGTCTGAGGGGGAGGTGGTGCCGCTGAGCAGTGTGTGCAACATAATATCTTTTAAATGTTGTCATTGCCTCCTTTGACTTTGATTGGCACACGGGTATTCAAACCAGAATTTATGAGATGTAGTAGTATGGTGAGGGAAAGGACTTGTACTCTAGACTTGGCGAACTGTCTCCATGGTTGCCGCACCATCTGCCCGACAACTTTCTAGGGCCATAGGAGGGTGGAGCTGCTTGAGAACCTGACGGAGGAAGTCTCCTGTACTTCTGCTCTGGCCTGTTGCAGATGCCCTTGGAATGAACAGTGTAGACGCTGGTGTTGCAGACATTCAATAAATGACAAAGGACTAGGTAGCAGAGCAGCTTGGGCAAGTAGAATGGTCTGCCATGGAGGATCTCAGGGAATGCTGCAAAAAAGACCCCCTGTTAATGAGAACACCACGACCAGACAGGAGGGAACATCCAGGTACCCGATGCTAAATTGTTGCTAAGGAGGAGAATGCATTATTGTCAGATGCTTCCAGGAAGGCTGCAGGAAGTCCTTGTGAAAATATCTGTATTGGAAGGCTCCTGGATATTGATTCTGCAGGCCTAGTTTTTTGCTTGTGAATATCTCTTTCAAAGCCAGTAGGTATACCTTCTAATAGTGAAAAGCCATATTTGTTTTCTGTATTAGGCACATGTTTGGTTGCTACTGCTTTTAGTGTTATGGGCCACCTGGTGAACAAATTCTCACAGGGTACCTGTCAGATAACAGGAATAGACGAAATTTAGAAAGTTGTTTGACCCCTGTGACATTTTTTAGGATTTGTGTCTGCCATCCTGGTTAGTCTATGATGCCCATTTAGGAGGAATTCCAATTGATATTCCTACCTGAGAGCTTGTAAATATTTGAAATGTTTGTGTGTAATACCTATTTGTGTACATATCAGCAATTTTCCTCTTCAAAGAAAAAACACTACCTGAACAATTATTCAGTGAGTGTTATTTTGTTGATTGCTGAGTTCTGAGCTCTAGACTAGAGCGCCTCCTCGGGTCAGCTTATTTTCGCTACCATGGAAGTCAAGTACTAAAGGGCACTTTGTCCCCAGTTAGCGGATCTACAGTAGGGAAGGCCCTGGACCCCAGCGGTAAAAGACATCTATTGACACAACATGGGCCCAGTACTGATTGATGGGGGAATGCCTGAACTGAATTTCTCACAGACATGTTGCATGTGCGGACAGGCTTTCCTAGGGGTCAACCACTGTATAGGTTTTTATACCAATATGCTCACAGTAAGAATGAAACAGCTCCTTCTGGGCAAGGTCAGTGTCCACAACACCGTATTTCTTAGGTTGATATTAGATGTAGACATGGGCTAGGCCTCGGCTTGATGCAGTGAGAGCCCAGTTGTGCCCTGTGAACATTAAATACTTAATTGACAAGGTCAGTCCTCAGTTATTCCCTGAATTTGTTGTAGATGGGTTGGGCTTTGTTGCAATGTTGGTTGTAAGGGTCTTAATGGTTTTGCTCCCCTGTTTATCACCCAGTTGCCTCTGTTGCATGGCCTGGTACCTGGCTAGCATGCTGGAAATCCTCTGGGTCTGTTTAAGTTCAATTGGTAATTATTTACTTTAATACTCCTGTCTTATCTTCACAGGTTCTACTTTTGTGTACAAATTAGAATTAATTGTCCAAATAAATCCAATTCATAAGATATTATGTATTTGTTAAATGTTGCTTTTACTCATCCATGTTTAGAGCATTGAAGCATGCTGCTTTTTATTGGCTTACACCCACACATTCCGCAATTCTTAGCACAATATGCAGTTTCATTAAGCTTAGGAACATCTGCGGCAAAAACACTAACTCTGTAAGAGTGAGAAAAATCAAATTAAAAGACCTGAGAACAGCTATTCCTGTCTGAGAGAAGCAGGTGCTCGCTAATGTGCCCCGTATTAGAAAACTGAATTAGTATGTTTGTTCTAGTCTGTTCTTTAATGTGATGTGATATTATGATATGCTGTGTGATGTTATATTAAATTATGTTAAAGATTTGTATTGCCATTAGAATGGCCTCGGAGCACTACCGTGTTCAGGTACCTTCAAGCCCAAAAGTCACCCTTAGATAATTAATAACAAAAATATTGCAAAGGAAGATAAACCGAATGTTATGTTATGTTATGTTATGTTATCCGGATTTGTAGAGCGCACAGCTGCTCCAGCAAAGCGGCGTCCCGGCTGGAGCCATGTTATTAGCAGAGTACAAACTATTTGAAGACACATTGCTCTCTCTTAGCCTCACACTTTATCCACATTGAGCACTAACTCCTCAGCTTAGTGATTAAAAAAATATGCAATGACTGATGAAGCACTTTACTGCAAGAGTAAGCTTTGAGCCAAGAAAGGGCATGAAACTGAGGAGGAAACTTCCCAAGGAAAGACGTCATTCAAATAGTATTTTTGAAATGAACATCCGGACTCTATGCAGGGCGGAATGGCACATTCCATTGTATCAGTATATGTGCTCTTAAAATCTAAATAAATATGAACAAGCATTTGCAATGCAATAGGTCTCGCATTTACGAGAGTTTAAGATATTGTCATTTACAATGTCAATAGCTCAAACTCTTGTAAATGCGAGACATATTTCACTTCGAAGAAGAAGCCGCCATTGTCCGGGACTGCTTGAAAGTGAAAGCGCACACAGCAAGGAAAGCACGTCGTGCCTGCAGTAGGAGAAACTCATTACAGAAAGTAGTGCTTACAGACTAAATAAGACATACAGTGTCACAACAGAAGTAAAAGGGCCAGTCCTCATGGGAGATTTCAAATGAAGACAAGGCGGTACCAAGGAGGGACTAAGAAGCCTAATAACCACTCGAAAGCCAGCGTTTACAAAGGACAATGACACAAGCCAATTAAAAATATAGGCGGAGAGTGGGAGGGGTTTCGAAGCCATACTCCAATACTGCATGCCTCGCAGCAGCGCATGCGCCGCCCAGGCTCGACCTAAAATGCCACAGAAAATTACTGAAAAATATTTAATTTCCACTGGGAGCTTATAGTAAACAAATATTTGTCTGTGACTGGTATGCAATGATAAAATATTTGCCTCCAGTACGGTTTCAAAGAAGAAGTAAGCAGAGAATCTATGTTGTTGTTGGAAACAAACGATAACCAAGTGGGAATGATTGAAAAGATGCAGTGAAAAGCCAGGGCATGGCAGGGATGAATAATTCTACCCTGGTGGTGGTTTGTGAGGACACAGCACAGCTATCTTCCTCTCATGCCTCCAAGGAGCACAGGCACTGTCTCATGGCTGCTGGCACAGCAGGAAAACAACCCCTCTTTGGTCAGAAGGGACCATCATTTGTGAAATCCTTCTCAAGCTCCAGTTTGGCGGTTAGATTTGTTTGGCGTGCAGAATGAGCGGTGCCCTCCACGGAGACGCGAGGACGCATGCACTACGTGCGCCTGCTCCGCGGCTGTAAACTCCACGGTGCCACTAATGGCCTTCTGGGTTTTGAGTCACAATAGAGGCCTGCTGAATGTTCTGCAGCCTTTCAGAGAGACCTCGTTTTCACCTGCTAAATGGAAACATTTCATGTGATGCAGGCAGCAGGCATTGCCAGTGCACTTCACAGCTACAGACTCCATCCCCTCCCCGCAGTTCCCCAGAGGGTTTCGGCTGTACACACACATAGATGCAATGTTTTGGAAATGCAGCATTTACACATCTGTCTGCCAGCTTACTCTATTACACGTCTGCTCCATTTACTTCTCTCAATAAATGTGTGGTTTTGTGTCTCTCTCACACGTTCTCTCTCACACTCATACAGGCACATTCTCTCTCTCTCTCTGTCTGTCTCTCTCTTCTGCCCCGCTGGAGCGATCACAGAAGCAGGTAAAAAGAGTGCCTGAAGGGATGAAAATTGACAACATCTTCTGCTCCACTTCATGCTCCAGATGTTGTGGCGTCTCCCTGAACAATGATTTGAATCCCCAGGTTCAGTGACGCATGAGCTTTCCCCCGTCCCTGATTCATTCGAGCAAGCAGTGAAATTCCTTAGATCCCCCCTACATCTTAAAGCCTTTGTAATTCTAAGAAGAGGCTGAAGATATCCCTGCATTACGGAATCTTTCATCCCCTTGCTATATCCAGACCAGGATCACCCCGCTAGATTCTGGATGGGGCTTTTGATCCTTCTCTTTCGATCCTGGATGATAAAATGATCGACAGACCACAGTATCATCAAAGCCTCTTGACCTGAGTGCTGGATACCTTCTTAGCAATGACTGGTAGTGCATAGGTGCTCTAGAAATGGCTGCAATGTGGCATGTGCCTCTCAACAAAGCACCTACAAAATAAGTAATTAAGTCATTCAAATTAAATGCCAGAGGTGTTCACTAAGAACTGTGATATTGTGCCCCTGGGATACTTTGGCTGCCCTGGCGAGGAGATTAGTTGCCCGACTCAGAAGGCTAGCTCAGCTCTCTGTCGCAGCATGCGACAGGCCTGTCACCATGTGTCATACAATATAGGCTGTATTCCCACTGTCCCCTGAAGAGACGTCAATCTCACATGGTGGAAAACACAAAGTGAACAAAAAATCCCTGCATAGAGTGGGTTTCCACCTTATGTCTGTGCACTGTGAATGTCTATCAGGTATTTTGAAAGCTTCCTGGAGCATGCGTGGCAGTATCGGAAAACTCTGTATTGCAATAGTGCGAGTAGGAGTGGTTCCTCAGGCCATGCTGGCTTGCAATCCTTCTCCCGCCAAACCCCCACTAGGGCTGAAAAAGCAGTGATGGGCTCACAGCTGTACTAATCTCCAGACCCCGCCCCTCCAAAGCCCTCCCCTTCTTATCTTACATTTAAAAATATATATTTTCAAGGTTGTCAGATCTAATGCAGGGTGAGTTAATAACTGCGTATACCTTGGAGCCCAAAAACTCAGGGCTGACGTGCTATGATACATATAGCCAATGTGTTAAAAAAAACACAAAGGATGCCCTGTATGCCAAGTCACAACCATGGGCAATCAACTGAGATATAGTGAACAGGATTCACAGAGCACTCATTTCTAATAATAATTAACAAGTTTGGTGGATGTAAACAGTAACTAGAAGCATTCATAAGCATGGCCACAGAGTTGTGATCAATACATGTAAGCAGTTACAATTCTAGAGATTATTTACTCATTTCTCAAGGACAATTGATTGCTCAACAAAGTGATCACACAGAGCAAGAAACGTGGTACGGTGACAGTTGTGTACACAAGTGAGAACAAATGACTCAGGACAATTCCAATTCCAGGACAAGTAGGGTTTTGCGGGACGGCGGCAGTGTTTCAGACTCTGTGCAAATGCTGAGGTAATCATCAAGACAATTAACAATTTAGGAGAGCAATCTACATTTGGCCTGGAGGTCCAGTAGGGAAATTACTTAGAGTAACCAGTACTCAGTGGAAACCCAAAAATGGAGTAATCAAACAGAGTATTGACTGGGAGCGGACTTGTGAATGGTGGAGTCACTATGGAGATATGAGATATGGCAATGCTCCAGTTTATGGTCAAACAGAGGACATGGTCTCAGATTTCAACCTTATCCCTTTGCAGTGACATAGGCCTTCCCTGAAGCTTGGATCATTAAGCCCGGCAATGCTGTGAAATCCCCCCAGATCATCGTAGGATGACCCACACAGTTTTTTGCCAGAGACAGATATAAACAAGCATTGGCATAGCCAATAGGTCTTGCCTTTGGGACCTTATAAGTGTTTAGCCATGCAACAGTTGCATAACTAAATACTCATAAGTTCCCAAAAGCGAGACCTATTGGCTATGCCAAGCAGCCGTGCGGCCGCAAAAGTGAAAGTGATCGCGATCACGATCAAACATCAAAGCGGCCGTGCGGCTGCGAAAGTGAAAGTAATCGTGGTAAAGCGCGGTGTGCGCGCCCGCGCACATGCACTGTAGCTCTAGGCTGGCCTGGTAGCACTTTTTGGAGCCCTCTCAATAAGTCTCGCTAGACCAGCGCATGCGCTGGGTCAGGCGAGACCTAAAAAGGGTTTCCCCTTCCACATAAAATCATTGGGGTGATTCCTGTTAGCTGGCCATACTAATACTGTAACATATGAACCATTCATTCATTGAGAATGATATAGCGTGGTTTAAAGGTGTGTTATTCATCTAACCAGGGTTCCATTTGTCAAAGGCCACCAACCGATCCAGTGGATGCCGCAGAACTGAGAGTACACCTACCCCCTTAAAAGGTTGACTGTAGTCATGAATTTGTGACATATGAGCTTGTAACTTTCGTACTCAACGGGTACTTGGTACCCCGAGGGACCATTTTAAATGTTTTCCCAGCTCCAGCACCAGTAGCTCCTCATGTTTGAAAATTGTGTCCAGTAGCTGTGGTCACTGACAAATCAATCCCTGGTGGCCTTCTAAAGTGGATGAGGGAATATTCAAGTTTAAACTACTTTCTTTTGACTACTAGAAATCAACCCTTTTTGATTGCCTGGAAATATCAGTTCAGTTTTGGATAGTGGATTTTGAATTTTTTAAACATATTCCAGCAGTCTAGTTTCAAAGCCCCTGAACAGATCAAATAGGATAAAGAGAAGACATATCATAGTTTTCCTGATACATTTGTAACATTACCTCTGTTGCCTGAGCTACTCTTGGAGAGTCAACTGTAAAAAGAATGTAATCTGTTTTTGCATTTGCAATGCAGTAGCGCCACGAGCCCTGCGGCACCAGTGCTAAACAACAGCACCTACCACAAATACTTCCCAACGTTTACTGCCTGCTGCAGAACATAAAAAAGGCCATACGCATAGGCTTGCTTCAAATGTTGTCAACAATAGTATTGACATATGGGAAGCCACTATAGTATGAAAAACAGTCCTCATCTGTCTTATTAGTCATAAGCTGTGCCCAACTTATTGTGAATTCCTTCACAAATTATGCCCAACTCCTTAGCACCGCTGCCACGAATGCGCCGTCAGCAGTGTCAGTCACCAAACCATATATGGGACTTTGGGAGGTGGGTTTGTATGTATATCTTCCCAAGAAAATAAGAAAAAAACATATGTTCATTGTTTATCATATGAGCACATTCAACATTTAATTCACTGAAATTATGTTTAGCTGTCCCTTTAAGAAATACATTTTTCCAAGAACACTTGTAAAATATAGTTTGCTTTTCTGAGATACTTGTGAAATGTCTGAAGGAGATTCATGCAACGTTCTTGCCACAACGTTACACCACCATGTATATCACCTCACGACCCAATGGGGTGGGAGGATTGTCAGTACCAGTGACACTGTCTTATACAGCTTAATTACTAGCGTTGGAAAGATCATACTGTTGTGTTATGTACTACAGTGTACGCTTGTTTCAACGATTAACACCTTGTTTTATGAGGATCATTCAGTTCATTGTGAAAAATGACTGGCCATTAGCTTCTGAGACCAACAGAACATTCGAACTCAATGTTTGACGCTAACACCAAATATTACTGAAATATAGCAACAAAAGACTCTATATTAAATCCTATTGAAAGTACCTTTGCATCAAAGCTATAGCTGTGAAAAATACTTAAGTGTATACCCTTACCTTGGAGGGGCTGTATGCTGTGAGTCTGTACAACAATGCACAGCTGGAGGACCAGCTGAGGAGCACTTTCCAGAAATGTGGCCAGCAAATGCAGCATGCTGACGTCCGCGTACTCGTACACCATTTTCCAATAGAACCGCCATCTGTCGCTCTCCGCACTCCGTCTGCTTCGGATGCCCAAGTAAATTGTATGGAAATATCTAGGAAACAAGAGAGTATTCTTAAAATGTGGTTGAGTTATTTTCTACAGCTCTGAAAAAGTGAACAACTTGGGAAGGAGACATATGACTGTTTTCAAGAGATGGCATATGGTCATAACTTCTGTTAAAGAGCCCCTTTGAACAGTGTTTGAGAGTGAACTTGTGAGATTTCAAGTCCCATTAAGCGCCCTAGCACCTGGCCTCAGTTTTGGTTACTGTTTTGTACAAGCACCTATAATACAATTCACGCTATTTAGTCAATGCAGTTTTATTATGTGCTCCCTCCATCCTTGTGGAATTGTCTTCCCACTCAACATTGATTCACAATGAGCTGTATTATCCTTCAGAGGCACTTTCATATTCGGGCATGATTTAAAGTTGGGTGGTAGTCCTCAGATTTCTTGATGAAGTGCTAAATACTTTGAGAATCCACCAGTGGAATTTCATCCACCATAGGAACAGCATGAAGCGGAAAAATCCACAGGTTGATTATTTTCATGAGTAATCCCTTCCTTCAGAAATGTTAGAATTTATCATCACTCCACCCACTCTGGTCTCTAAATTAGGCAATTTATTGTTTTCTTCCTGCTTCTCAGAACAGGAATTTGGATCAAGACACCATCCACTTGGGATTAAAAGACATTATAAAATAGAAAAGCCTACTCAACTTCAACGTATCCTAGACTAACCTAACCAGCCGTTCCCTTTCTAACCTAATCTAACCAATCCAATTTTCATGAGAAAGTTGTGTTTGTGGAAGTCTCTGATGTGGCGGCATTAACATAGGCCTATTCCAGGAAGGTTGAGGAGGAACAAAGTCGTGCCCAATAAATGGACACACATTATTTGACTGGGTCTTGCTTTGAAAATGTAAAAATGTGAGAGATGTGATTGATATTTCTTTTTTATAGGTTAGACCCCTTCTAGGCCTTGTTAGAGGCAGCTCTCTGTAAAGAGGTAACTTTTAAAGATAGACACTGGTATGAAAAATATTAATACAATGGCCTTATGATAATTATAACAACAAAACCAGTAACAATAATCAAAATTCAAATTTTCAACACAGTCTCATAGAAAACCTTCACAACATTAGAAGAATTATTGAAAGCTAGTCTCTGCTCTGGAGCAAGTCATTGTTGGCCATACTTCACCATGTTTGGTTCACTCAGCAGAAAAAGAAATGAATCATAAATTTATAATAATTAAATAAGCTATTACATCACAATACCAAGTTTTATACATTGTCCTGTCAAAATAATGTGTCTAGAATATCGACTTACTATTTTTAACTCCATGTTTACAGACCTTGGGGTTATGATAGATAGATAGATAGATAGATAGATAGATAGATAGATAGATAGATAGATAGATAGATAGATAGATAGATAGATAGATAGATAGATAGATAGATGGATGGATGGATGGATGGATGGATGGATGGATGGATGGATGGATGGATGGATGGATGGATGGATGGATGGATGGATGGATGGATGGATGGATGGTAGATAGATAGATAGATAGATAGATAGATAGATAGATAGATAGATAGATAGATAGATAGATAGATAGATAGATGAGGAGCTGCTGTCTTCACCTAAAATTTAGTAACTACCCAGAGTTCCCTACTTCTTTGTTTGCATAATTTACGTGCCACTCTGAAAGGGGATTGCTTTGACCTTTACTGGGTGCTCCCTTGTGTCTGGGCAAAGCTGTGTCTCGCTGACGAGCTCTAATAGGAGTGAAATACGTGTCAGGGATGGCTTTTATTCATTCCAGGTTGTCTTGGATGGTATTTAACCAATTCAATGCTGTAATACTGTGCCTGCAGTGGTAAATGGCATTTGCCATTTTTCAGCCCAGCTTGGTTGGCACTAGTTAATCCTATGTTTAAAGACTTTGCTGCAAAAATGGCAAAGGACTTTTTCACTTTTCCAGCTCGGCGTAGATGGCACTGTGCTAATATTATGCTCAGGGTCACTGGATTTATGTGATTGTGTGACCGTGGAAATTTCCGCATAATTATAGATTTGCTGCATTTGCCACTTAATCCATCATTTTTTGCATAATCTGCAGATTTTAACCCAAAACAAATTTGTAGCTCAAACGGTTCAAAAGTTACTAAAGATGCAGGGACACGTTGCAGCGCAGTGGAAGGCCCTTTGCAAAGCTGAACTGGTCACCTTCCTGTTGCCTATTGCTATATTTAGGAGTTAAGAGATAGAGCTCACCAGCAGTGGGGAGACCCACCTGTTCATGGGGTGTGCCGTACGCCAACGCAGCCTGCCCCTTTCCACCTTTATTACTGTATAAAATGCTGTTATTATAATGCCAGCTAATAGGAAACACTACCACGATTGAGACAAGCATTGTCCTAGTATCAAACTTGGTGGAGTTTTGGCAGAGAAGGCAAGAGGCCTACCACTGTGTCATGTTGCTAATTGGATGAGAGGCTCCTGCAGCCAGGATCATCCATGGTCCATGGATGGATACTGGGCATCCCTTCCTGACACAGAGCTGAACAGGAAGTTGTGGGAAGGGAAGATGGGGTGTGGACATTCCAGGTCATGTCAGAGGAAGGACCACATAGGTGGAGATAAACTCTTACAGGAATAGAGGAATACGTGTGAAAAGGGGAATCAAAATTAAACTCTGGAGAGTAGGAGGTACAAGGCTCAGTGTTTTCAAGTTATCGCTCTTTATTTTTGCAACACAGTGTGCTGGGGCTGAGGGGTCACCGGTGTCCCCTCTCTCAATCATAGGAAGGGGCCAAGAATCAGCACACAGCTATGCACACCTGATACTCATGACACACACAGGTATTTTGATGCTCAGATTTGCGCAATGGGGATTATACATGTAATCACTTCCTGCCTGCCATCACCCCTAGGGGAGAAAAAAAATACCACAATCTCCAGTGGGCGGGATTTCTGTAGTGATCAAAACCCATCTGATTGACAAAATACGCAGCAAACTAGTGTGCAAATAACACAACTCCTGCATTAGCAAAACGCATATAGTTGTTCACTGGGCTAGATATCCACCATGTAAAACACAAAATCACAAATTGGTGAGTTTTACAAGGTTTCATGTTCTTAATTTGATGATCTGCTTCATGCGAAAAAGCCACCTCAAGGCATTAAATGTGTGTGAATTCATGTTTTTTAGAAAGATTTGGTCTTTTTTTGCAGCCACATCTACGATTTAATTAATATTTACATTAATAGAAGAGCCAGAAGAAAAGGAAAGATAAAGTAATTATTTTTCAAAATTCAAGTACGTGTATTTTACAGACTCCTTAACATACTGCTCAAATGTATGAGAGTAAACGTGTCGCCCTTTAACCAACCACTCTGTGACACTCGGCTCGCGCTTGCCTGCACAGCACCACACTGAATTACACATCCGCGTGCAGACGCCCGCTCAGTGACATACGTCACCAGCGCGTGACTCAGCCAGTTAAGCACGTTCCTCGTTTAAGCAAATAATTCTGCTCATGTTATAGTATGTCCGCCAAATGAATCTTCAAATTAATAGCGTGCAAATTAAATTAAGTTTTCCATCCGTCACAGCTCCAGACAGAAGTTACTTCTTCATTGTTCAGCGTCTAATTTTGCTGGCGGTACGTGCCAGTCAGACATGGCAGCTCCTTTGTAACATGTCTGCTGGAGGACGGCTCGGGAGCCAGGGGATGCGCGCTAGCCGGGCTATTACTGACACAACATGGCATTTAAATAGCCGACAGGAAAGTGCGGGGTTCTGAATGCCTTTCAGATGCATATATTCCCGTACACTTAGCTAAGTGTTGAAGCGGTGGGTGATTGCTTGGCGGAGCTGGGAATCAAGACTCAGGCACGCGACCGTTCAGCAATATGACACGGTGGCCGACCGGCGCGGGGCAGCACTGCAGGCCTGGGTAAGAGGAATATACGTATTTAGCCCCTTTTAAAACAGGCCGACTTAACGGCTTGCATGATGGCAGACCGAGGCAAGTTTACGCCTTTATTATCGCAGTGAGTTCATGCAAAGGGGGGTATTTCAGCTCAGTTTTCTACCCCCTGACTATCACTAGGTAATAAATAGGTAATGGGATCTGTTGTTATAAATTCGGGCCTTAATCAGCAGTAAAACCAAAGCGATACAAAGTGACTTTATCTGTCAGCGCCATAAAGGGACACCCAGAGATGCTACCGAGGCCTACGTGACATTTAGCAGCGTTATCCTCCCCTCCAGGGGCGCTGTTGTGTTTACTACTTGTTAATGGCTTGACGGCAGCTTGGTTGGTCTGAGCTCTCTAGGGGGTGAGGGGGGGAGTGAGGGGGGGAGGTGAAGGGGGCGGTGCTCTAAAGAGGGCAGGAAGCCAAGAGGGCTTTGAATACCAGGCATGGCATATGAAGAACAGTTGGTGTGATCCTTAAAAAAATCAACCTTTCTGAAGAACTTATCCTATTCAAGAAAAAATGAGATATGAAAAAGAACTCTGCCCACCCCTAATTTACCACCTTTTTGTTGTGCATTCAGAAGCACTGGAGCCAGGGTAGTGCTAGCGTCACACCATAGCTCACGGTCAGCGTGTTTATGTTGTCTGGATCCAGATTCCAGAACAAGTGACAGGGCCCTCTCACAGCCAGGCTCCCTCTACTATATTTTGCCTTGCAAGATTTTTGATGATAAAAATGCATGCGTTTGCTAATTCCGTTCATCTTTACAAGAGGAAAGGTATAGGCAGGGCCACTGGAATTATGAAACAGGAGTGGGTCAAGTTATGCGGCAGGGTTGAGTAAATTATGCGTCAAGAAAAGGCAAATTATGTGGCACAATGCAGCATATTCTGCAATAGTATTACTTCATTATTTCGACATTTTTAGACTTGGTACCACTGTCTGGGCGTTGGTTGCACATCATTAGTACCAGTTTAACACCCAAATATTGCAAAAGAAAGATGGCCAGTATAGCTTTGCAAAGGGCCTTCCAATGCGCGGCAACATGATTTGCAGCATCTTTAGTAACTTTTGAATTGTTTGAGCTAAGAACTATTTTAAAAAAGTCTGCAGATTATTTGACCGATGATGGATTAAGTGACAATTGCGGCAAATGTATAATTATGCAGGCCGCAGCCACACAATCCCATAATTCCAGTGGTCCTAGGTATAGTGAGGTTCCAAAAGTGTTGGTCCAATTAAAAGTAAGATCACCCCCACAAACTCTTCACTGTTGTTTCCTCAATGACCCTAGTATTAGAAACGTTCTTCTGTCAGCAACTACATTTGATACAAAAGGGAGTAATAAGGAGGATTTCCTGTGAAATGATTCTCAACTTCATTCAGCTTTTCTCTGATTGCACAGGGTATGCATCTGGTCTCAAACTTGACCCTCGCATGTTCGTGTTGTGACACAAACAGGATCAGAAACCTTTCGAGAGTTGCCTATTTGCGAGGTGTGAACTGCATGTGGAGATCATTTACCTCGTGGCATATCCTGGCATAACGTTACAGGGAAAATCAAATTCATCGTCATTTTCTTTTTTTCAATGTATTATGGAATCGTGATAAAACAATTCAAGCTTTAAACTTCTACAAGGCGAACCGGGGTGTAGACAATATAGAGATTTACTGCAATCACTACATTCTGCAGCAGTCACATGATTGGACAGGCTACGTGGGCCTGTTTGTCTTTGTCTGTCATCTCTTTCTATGAATCCATATTACATTCCAGCTGCTGTGATCAATAATCAAGCTGTGCAGTCTAGGAGTCAGTGAGTGTTTATCAACCAAGGAAAGGCTTTCATAGATCTAGCTACATTATTTCCTGCTTATCCTATCTTCTTTGTTTGCTTGGCACTGAAAATTGGGCCGTGCACTCCAAAAATGTGTCTCAAAATTGTGTTTTGAAACCTTTCACAAGATATTGCTTAGTACTCAGGAACTCGTTTTTAGAGATATCTTTGGTATATTAAGTGTTACGAAACTGGAAGCCAGTTTCATTGGTTAAGACGGAAAATACCATCATTCTACTGGATCCACTAGGGTATGTTTGGCCGCAGGCATAAAGGAGCATAGTATGCGTATTCTGGCCTAGGCAGTGACACTAGTCCAGATTGGTGCACAAAATGACCACATTAAATGTGCACGCCTATAACTTTCAAGCAATGTGTCTGGTGTGTGCAGAAAGGAGTCGATTGTCTGCATTCAGATCTAAGCCCTGAAATTAGAGCTGGAATGCTGGACAAAGGGTTCCATTTTTGTTGCAGAAAAAATAATCTGCAAAATTGATAAAAGCGTTGTTTCATACCTGTTCCTAGTTGCTTCACAGCGAGAGATAATCAATCTATCAACTCCCTGGAACCATAAGTGCCACAATGAATGAAAGGTAGCTAGCCCACCTGCAGTTAGGAGATCTGGTAGTTGCTCTTACAGTGGCCTAGCTTCTGTGTAGTGTCCTCTTTTGATGGGCCAGTGAGCCTGGTGGGGGTGGTGGCCAGGATGCAAGGCCTGGGTGAAACGTTGACCCACATGGAAGCTGTATTAGGCATTGTACAGGATTTCCTGATCTACAGGATAGACGAGAGCTGGATGCCTGGTTTGCTTGCTGTAGTGAGCCTGCAGAGGGGCCCTTGGCTAAATGGGGCCTGGGTGGCTGGCAGCACCTTGGCCCAATAGAATGTAAAGTGGAAGTGATGAGCCCCTATAGTTGTGCTACCTCCCTACCTTCCTCTAGAACAGTGAAGAGGCTGGATCGTGTCTCTGAATACAGAGGCGGGAATTAAAACCCTGCCTTCGGCCTGGCACCCGGCTTCTGCCAGGACCTCAGTGGGGAGAGGCTGGTGCTCGATGGAGCCATTGAAAATCTAAGCCTTTTGCCTCAGGCCTGCACTGGGCTGGAGAAAGATAGTCCTCCAGATGGAGGGACGACTCTCTGAAACCAGCAATTTCTGTTGTTCTGCAACTTACTTGGTTGCCCAAACGGACCTAGTGGTGGAACTAGTTGCCATCCATGCAGTTATAAACTTAAGACTGTAAATATACATTGCTGGATCAAGATGCCTGTATTTCAGCTCTTTTCTCTGTATCTTGACACTACAGATATCTTTTAGAAACAAAAAAGGGCAGTAATAGATTACAGTAAAGAAAGAAAAGACCTGCAGGAAAGACTGCAAATGCATCACTTGAGGGGAAATTAGTAATTGACATTGTCAGCAAATGTGTCTTCAGGTGGTGTTAAACATAACAAAGTACAATGCCACGCCTTGTCTCCTTCGCCCTAGTTAGGCCGCTGATTCATAATCACAAATCAAATAGACCTTTATCCAAAATATTGGATGAGCTGGGAAGTTAGCCCTATTTCGCTGCAAGTTAGCTCATTGAACAAACTGACATCTATGAATTTAGAATAGGGAAATAATACCCCCAGTAGTGCTTCTTAGCCCCCCAATATAAGTCTGTGCTTCATTTTGCCTTACAGATGCATGTCAGTTCAATCTTTATTTCGTAAAGGCCCCTTAGACCAACAGTTTTGGGGGCTGATTTAGATGTTGGTGGATGGATTTTACTCCATCAGGGCGACAGAGACGATTGCTCTGTTGCCCTGATGGGGTAACTGCCTGCCAAATTTAGAAATGTCCTTCAGCCCGATGGGCATTTCTAGCATTCACAGGAATGGCCGTCAAGTAGGTTCCTGTGAATACATTGTAAATTTAACTTATGGTTCTGTTAAACGTGCCAGAGTCATATGGCAAAGTTACAAAGTTTCTTTTATTTTTAAAAACAAAATCACAAAGTGGGATTTTGTTTTTGTTTTTTAAATAAAAAAAAACAATGCCACTCTCATCATGGGAGTCATCTTCCATGGCGAGAGTGGCATTTTTTGAGTTTTACTGCCTCTTACTGCCAGGCTTTTCATGGTGGAGATGGGCCATAAAAACTGCTATATGTCTGCCCATCTAAATTTAGTCAGTTCTCCTAAGGCCCTCACTCCGTCAGGCTGTCGGAGAAGTTTGACCATGGCGGACCAGGAGTAGTCTCCATAGTTCCCAAATTATGGTCCGCCTGCTTTTAAATTTGTGGGGCATACCATTATGTTGGCAAGAAGGGTAGTCCATTGCCATTGCAATGGTATACCTTTTCAGCAAACTTATAATTCTTGCTCTTTATTTGGATTCATATTAAAGCAGTGAGCCAGTTTTAGAAATAAATCATCCCAACAGGCCATCATTTGGAAATATTCTGCCATAACGTTGCTCTAGAGACAAACCAACAAGACAGAGTGCAAGTTATTCAAGCGCTGTAAAAATAAAAAGAATTTCTAAAGAAAATATGTGTGATGACACCAGAAGAGCAAAAGAATAAAGACAGACCGTAGAAATTACTTGCTGCAAGATATATTGCATCCAGCTTTCAATAAACGCAGAAAAATTAACATATGTATTCAATGCAATGTAATGTGATTATTGAATTTAATGTAGCATACAATATAAGTGCAGGGGTTTGTCAATAATGATAGCAATAATTATCATTTACCACCACAAAATGCAAGCTGAATTATTTTTGGCACTTAATTGGTGTAAATTATTGCGAAATTAAATGCCACTCATTTAAGAGCCCTCTGGAGAAGGAAAATGTGAAATATACTTGCAAAGGTTCAAACATGCCAATGTGCTACCATGTAGATGTTTACAACAGGCACAAATCTAACAGAATTGCGTATCAGGATTAGAGGTGGTGACTAGAGAATCTCTGAAAAAGCGCTACATTCCACTGCGATCTATTATTAGGACTCAAACACATGTCCGGCAGGTTACGCACATTGTTCTGCAGCATAAGAGATTTTA
Source organism: Triturus cristatus (assembly GCF_964204655.1). NCBI lineage: Eukaryota > Metazoa > Chordata > Amphibia > Caudata > Salamandridae > Triturus > Triturus cristatus. The sequence continues at coordinate 648,718,185 of NC_140587.1, forward strand.
GAATAATTCAAACTTGTGACCAGCTGCTTACACCTTTTACATTTATTTGTCGAGGAAGCATTCTAACCAGGACACCTAGCTCAACAATATTGTACCCTGAGACTTGCTGAATAGACCTTTCTCTGAAGCACATGACGTAATAATCTTAGGTACTTTATGTCTAGTTACTTTGGGCCAGTAGCGGTCCGTGAAGGGAGTTCTGTGGGGCGGTGAGGCGGGGCAGGGGAGGGGCAGGGTGGGGGAATGTAAACAACGGAATATGGATGAACAGAGGTAAGTACACATTTAAATAAATAAAACGAATTCTTTTGCGCGCACTGCATCGCAAAATGCCATTTTCTTAAGAATGACCATCCTGTCATGCCAGTAATCTATTTCATAACTAAAATTCATAAGGATGTCCTAACTCCACCGGGCAGGCCAATAATATCGGCTCACAACAGTATCATGGAGAATGCTAGCAAATATGGTGACTTTTTTCTCCAAGAATTTGTGAGAACATTACCCTCCTTCATTCTTGACACAGGGGACCTCCTACGCAAATTGAGTGATGTTGTCTGGCACGATGACTATTTACTCATCTCTCTTGATGTCTCGTCACTATATACGAGTATTCACCATAGAGACGGACTCAAGGCAGTTGAATACTATCTGAGTAAACGATCCATTTGTTTCTTTGAGCACAACAAAATGCTAATGTCGATTATATCTATGTGTCTAGAAAATAATTTCTTCTTATTTCAAAAACAAGTCTATCAGCAGATCAGGGGTGTGGCTATGGGGGCCTGTTTTTCCCCAAGTTATGCCTGTCTGCACATGGGACTTTGGGAAGAGCAGGTCCTGAGGCCAACATTTGAAGAAATTTTATCTAACCATATAGTACGTTGGTATAGATACATCTTTGACTTGCTTATTATTTGGAAGGGCTCGGAGATTGGGGCTCTCCAATTTATTGACAATATCAATGAGAATAATTTGAATTTGAAGTTCTCAGGTCAGGTCAGTCGTGACAGTATCTGGTTTTTGGATGTCGAAATACTCATAAAAAACAATCATTTGCATACAAAACTACATAGGAAGGCGACTGCCGGTAATTCACTATTACACGCATCAAGTCATCATCCTGCACACTTGATCCACAGCATCCCCTTTGGGGAGATGTTGCGGATCAGAAGAATTTGTACCACTGACTCTGACTGTTTCAGAGCTCAGTTTGAATGCCGGGCTAGATTTTTGAGACGAGGATACACCGCCAGAGTGGTAGACCAAGCCATGTCTAAAGCTAATGAGCATGGTAGAACACGGGCATTGGCCATTAAACCATCCATTGACACTGCCAACAAGTTAGGGACGTCACAGCCACCCAGATTGATTTTAACTTATAGTAACCAACATCAAACTATAAGAAGAATAATTAACAAGAACTGGGCGTTGGTCAGAAATGATCTGGTGTTGGGCAGCACCCTCTCTCGGTCACCCAACTTGACCTTTAGAAAGGCACGCTCGATGAGTGATTTCCTTGTTAAGAGCAGCCCTGAGGTGGTTCAAAATACAATGTGGCTTACAGCCAGCAAAGGCTTCATTAAGTGCGCGAGCTGTAAAGCGTGTAAACATGGAGTCAACAAAACAGAATACACAACTCCATTCAGCAGCCGGATCATCAAAATTGACAAAAAACTCATGTGTAAAACGGAGTTTGCAATTTATGTGCTGGAGTGTCCTTGTGGGCTACGCTACGTGGGTAGCACAAGACTCCAGGCGCACAAAAGGATACTCCAGCACATCCGGGCCATCAACCATGGTGATCCAGCATACCCAGTAGCCTGTCATTTTGATGAATTTCATGCAAGAAGATCTAGTGAGTTGCGTTACTATGTGATTGACTCAGTTCCCCTGCCAAGAAGAGGTGGTAACCGAGACGCTCTGTTGAGGAAATTGGAAACTAGATATATATTGGAAATGTATAGTAAAATTCCAAATGGATTGAATTCTAGTGAGGACTTTTTTACCCATCTATAAATTGTCAGTTCCTCGACATCTGATCCTGATATATCCAACTACGTAAGCTGCTAGTTTTTTAACCATTCTTTGACATTACATATATATTTATTTAGCACAATTTTGCACATTAGGTTGGTAGGCCATTTTATGTGACATCCGGTAGACAACAAATTATAGAATCATGACTTGGTTTGTTACAATATTAGCCCACTTGGGCTTTATTGTTTTTGTGTTTGACAGAGTGGTAACGGGTTATACTCGCAAAGTGCATAACATGATATTTAATGTAGAGAGTACCGATGTTGTCATTTTTTTCAGGATGTTAACATTAGAATTTTGTATTTTATTCTGATGGTTTTTTTTCTTGATCTTTTTGCACACTTTATTAACTGTTGACATATTGAATTTATTTATATGGATTACAGTGGTTGCAAACTGCCCTTTTTAACATTGTATTTTGACAACGATTCCTCTAACCTCTTGGCTTTTAAATTGTAGTTATTTATTTATTAGTTAAGTCAGGAACAAATTTTGGTATTCATATCAATATTTTGCGTTACTTTGCACACTGATGGTTTATGTATTGCACAATGGGGAAAGAAAGTTACCTTGTGAACTACTCTGTCAGCTTTCTTCCATTTTCATGATGAGTAATCGGAAGCGACTGTTGGTTCTTCCTGAGCACTGTCACTTTAAATTGTGAGAATTGAGACATGTGATGTATCATGTGATCAAGGCCCCTAGAGGGCTGAAACGCGTAATGGCGGCGGTGCTGGGCACGGAATAAATTTTTTAAGCACAGAATTTTGGGTTTGCTTCGTCCTTTCTGGAACGGGAAGTGTTGGACGAGATTCGGACATATATATATATATATTACCTACTGGCGGTCGCCAGTAGGTAGTTATAGTTAGGACCACGTTTCCATAGGAAATCCGCAACATTCTATTTTGAATAACTTTGGCACCGGTCGACGAATCCTCGCGACTTTTTCAAAATAGGTGGGGCGCTACGCTCCGCTCCTACCCTGAAAGTCTCGGGGGGATTCGTCAAGCGGGGGCTGAGATAAAAGGGGGGTCCCAAAACGCGTTTTTCCCATGCATTTTTCCATAGGACCTTTAGACACAGCTACAGCCCGAACGGCTGAACAGAATTACTTGAAATTTGGCAGAGAGGTAGTCCTCAGGTCAAGGAAGTGCCTTTTGTAGGTTTGGTGTAAATCTGTTCAGTAGATCCTGAGAAAATAGCATTTAAAAGCATATATATATGTGGGCGGAGCCTAACCACACATCTCATCCTGAGATCTGATTGGCTGTCAGCACTTCATCCAAGAAGTGTTGGCAGCCATCTTGGGACCAATATACATGATAGCACCTCATTAAAAAGCATTGCAGTTAATAGAAGGTTTTAAGACTTTAGTTACATTATAAATCATTTGTTGATGGTACCATACTCATTTTAGGAATTGTGGTATGTTCTAAGGTGATTTCACCATGTGAAAAAGCCTTCTGCTGGGATATCATGATTGAGAGAAAAATATTTTCTCATGCTTTTACCACAGAGGTTTGGAAGGTGATCTATAGGCTAAACTGAGAGCTTATTTTCTGTAAATTCACATTATCTTTCTCAGTCATGTGAGAATGAAGTCTGACATTCTCAGTAAAACATGTACATCCAACAAGGGCAGAGACTGTCAGTTGATTCCTTTGTGTTCTACTGCAGCTTCCCAGAGTGTTCCAAAGAACTACTAGAGCGCTAACAGTCCTACTTATGATAAACGTATGGCACACCTGAAGCCATCTTGCTTGGATTAAAGTGGTAACTCTTAAAACATTTAATTTAAAAAGGAACAAAATGAGGGGGTTCATTTTTCAATAAAAAGTATGATTAGTGCTGCAGAAAGAAAAATTAGGGCACATTTTGAGTGACTTCTCAAATCCTCTTCTATTTCATTAAAAAATTCTGACATGCAGACTGAAACATGCACTTTCAATACCAGCAGCAGTTTTCCCTGGTGAGCAGTAGCTTTACTACAGTGATCTAATGAGCAAAAAGAGTGCTAACATTCTGAATTTATGGCAAATGTGTGACACATCTGAATGCCTTCTTGATGGAATCAAAGTAAAAAACTGAAAGTATTTCCTACTGAGGAGACTGCAGTAAATGAGGAAATTAGGAAACTTCATAACAAATAAGTCTCCCAAGATGGCCACCAAAGACAAAAGAGCCCAAATGTAGCCCAAATATCACCCAGATGTAGCCCAAGTATAGCCCAATGACAGAATGTCCCAGAATGTTCTTAAAAACAACTAGAGCGCTTACTGTCTTCATTATGACAAAAGTATGGCACACCTGAAGCCATCTTGATTGGAATAAACTGGTAACACTTAAAACATTTAATTTAAAAAGGAACACAATGAGGAGGTTCATTTTGCCATAGAAATTATGATTAATGCTGAAGAAAGAAAATGAGGGCACATTTTGAGTGACTTCTCAAATCCTCTTCTATTTCATTAAAAAATTCTGACATGCAGGCTGAAACATGCACTTTTAATACCAGGAGCAGACTTCCATGGTGCAGTAGTTTTACTACAGTGATCTAATGAGCAACTAGAGTGCTAACATTCAGAATTTTTGGCAAATGTGTGACATATCTGAATACCTTCATGATGGAATCAAAGTAAAAAACTGAAAGCATTTCCTACTGAGGAGACTGCAGTACATGAGGAAATTAGGAAACTTCATAACAAATAAATCTCCCAAGATGGCCACCGGAGACAAAAGAGCCCAAATGTAGCCCAAAATCACCCAGATGTAGCCCAAATATAGCCCAATGACAGAAGTGTGCAAAACACTTATTATTTTGTGTTTTTGCAGTGTTATATAGTGCAGACTTGTCAGGTATTGGAGTGCTTTACATGAGCATTGGGTACATCACACAAGAACACATTCATTTTGGTTGTAGACATGGGGAGACTAAGTGATTTGACCAGAATCACAGAATGTCGAGCTGAAGCAGAAACTTCAACCTGGTTCCCCAGTTGCAAAGTCTGCAGTTCTGGAAGTAACACCACATCATCTCCCTTAAGTGCAACATTTAATCAAGTGGTCAACTGGATAAAAAAACATAAAGATAACAAATAATTTAAAAGTGCTTTGTCGCTATTTGAAAACTCAGAAAATATGTCCTTATTTTAGCCTTTTAGAGCACTAACCATAATTTTGATGCCAATAAGACCCTCTCATATATGTAATTTCTAAAGGAAATGCTCTAGGTATTACAGTTTTGATTACATCAAGATGATGTCAGGCGTTCCACACTTTTGTAATAAATATAGAATGTTAGCAATCTAGTTGTTCATTAGGATACTGTTGAGAGGCAGAGGCCAGGGGCACGGACTCTGAAAATTGAAGGCAGGTAGGAGGGTGCAAAGGCAACAATTTAACCACACTGAGCAGGCAGGAAGGGCCGTGGAAGCACAACAGACTATGAAGGGCAGTGGAAAGGGGGGCAGGGGCAACAAACCAACAATACAGGACTTGCAAGAGAGGCTGTTGGAGGCAAGATCTATTACGGGTCAAGGAAGCTAGGGGCGGTCCCCAGATCCCCGGGAGCCACCACAGAACTGAGCAGGAGAGTGAGTCAGGGACAAAAGGGGCACCTTAATTTGAGCCGGGGTGCCTAGGAACGCTTGCTCCAAAAATGAAGAAAACAGACATATGAGACATGGAATTGGAGGCAGAATACAATGGCAGTTTAATGAGAAGATGCAACTTCAAAGAAACCGCAGAATAGAGACATAAAGTACAAAATACAGAATCCAGATAATCATACAGCTGTCATGATATTCTCTGTATCTCAATTATTGAACTGACAGAGAGAGAGAGAAAACACATCTATAAATGCATCATGAGAAACAAGTTACACCAAGGAAAATGTTACCTAGGAACACTCACGTTTACTCTTAGAGCAAGCATTCCTTCAATTACAATACAAAATCTTTTAAATGCAAAAGTAAAGAGAACAATGGTTAAACATAACATGACATTTCATATAGGTAAAATAGAATAAGATATTTCAAGCAAAGCAGAGCAAGACATTTTAAGCAAAGGAAGACAAGAGCTCCCAGCTCTTGGGGAAAACCTGCACTGTCTGTTAACCTACATACAGACGGCGAGGTAGTCCGTCGATATCTGTGGGTGCTCCCTTTTTATATCATTTTGTGGGCTCCTTTGCACGCTACATCTACCTACGTATGCTACCCAAAAGCTTCGTCTGCAGATTTTACCAGACATTTCGTCATTTACCCACTTAATGCTGACAATGGACTGGGTGAAAAGGTCAGTCTCTCAGGCCAATCGCTTATCGTAAGTTCCATAGAGCAAGCAGAAAATAATGGGTATTGTATGGGAATTCAATATATTCATGTATAAAATCTCCTCAGTTCTCCTAACTTGACGCTCTGCGGTTGCCACTTCCTTAAAAGCGGGAAACCTGCCCAGGAAGCAAGTACCAGTCCAGGATGCAGCCTACTGTATGTCGACAGCTTCAGGGGGATGTTGAACTTTGATACCGAGCACGGAGCACTCGGGTAGGGTGGGGGCTACTGGTTTGGAGCAGAAGGCCTCGCAGACCTGCCTTCAGACTGCTATACACTAAAATTGCAGAGCTATGGTCAATTTAACAAAGAGGCCTACATATTGAACAGAAGGGCCTACACAGGGGTTTTATACTGGCTGAGTGGTAAGGATGTCTCAGGATAATTATATAGCAACACAGGACCCGCTGGTCAATTTAATACGGCCTACAAATGCAGCTGGCAGGGCAAGGACAAGGGTCTCATACTTCAGGTGTGGACAGAACGGGCCAGGGGCCCCCTGTGATACAAAATTTACCCTCCTTCAAGCTTGTGGCAATGTAATAGACCATTGTGGGCAGAAGGAAGAGGCAATGGTAGTACAACCATACATGCCAACAGACCCGATTCAGCCAGGAAACGTCCAATGTTTTTAAGCTCAAATGGGCTTTATTTGATCTGTCTCCTGTCTACAATATCCTCTTTTTCAATGTAACTCAAAGGGGAAAATCAATACCCCAGTTTTTTTTCAAAATCTCCCTCTTACCAAGTTCAAAATGTTCGCAAGTATGGTACATTGGATCATGGAAGGAAATGGGATAGGGACATGGACTTGGATAACAGAGGACAGGAGGGACATGGAGAGGTGCACCAAACTGACCCTGCAGGGCAGGATATCAGGGTTTGCAGCAGCACAATACACCACACAGGGCATGCAGGACGGGAGTGCAGCACAACAATCCATAGAAAGCAAGAGGGAGGGGACTGGACCATGCACATGGACAACAGAGAACAGAGGGGCAAGAGGCAATGGTAGCTAGCTGACCATAATGGACAGACAGGAGAGAAAGCTGCAGCATAACAGACCATAAAGGGCAGGAGGGACGGATCAGGGGCATTACAATGGAACAGACAAGCCAGGAGGGAGGGAGTAGGGCTGGGGGCAAGGGGGCAGGGCAGGAGCAGCAAGATAGCCATGGAGGTCAGGCAGGATGGGCACTAGAAGCAAGACACACCATGAAGAGCAACAGTGAGACTGTGATGGCATACACACAGACCATGGAGGGAAGGTGGGAGGGGGTCAGGGGCAGCTAACTGACCACACAGGGAAGGTGGGAGGGGCCATGCCAGCACAGAAGACCATGCATGGCAAGTGGGAGGGTTAGTGGCAGCACAATGGCTATGATGGGCAAGAAGGAGGGTGGAGGGGCATGCACAAAGGACGATGGAGGATAGAAGGGAGGGTCAGGACCTGTGCACAGACAAGAAAGTTCAGGGGAAGGGACCTCACAACAGACCACACGGGGCAGGCAGGAGGAGCAGCTGCAGCACAACAGACCAGGGAGGGCAGAAGGGTGTGGCAGTACAATGGACCATGTAGGACAGGAGGAAGAGGATAGGGGCATGGCATGTGGACAGGCAGGGTGGAGGTGGCAGGGACAGGTTACAGTCATCTGACAATGCTAGGCAGGTGGGAGGGGAGTGGCAGCTCAACAGAACACTCAGAGTAGATAGGAGTGGCAGGTCCATGGGACATGGTGGGCAAAAAGGATGGAGCAGGGGCATGCACAAAGACATCGGAGGGCAGGGGGAAGGAGAATAGGGGCAGCAAGCTAAGCACATAGTTTAAGCAGGAGGTCAATGATGGGGCATAGAATTGGGCAATGGAGGGCAGGAGGAGTGGACTGGTACATCATACTGAGGGCAGTGGCAGCACATCAGACCATGCATGGCAGGAGGGAGGAGGCTAGTCCATGGATTCACACAACAGAGGATAGGGAGGAAGGGGATGGGGCAGCAAGCTAACTGTTCAGAGAAGGCGGGTATTAGGAACTTTATTGTTTTTAAAACATTGTGTCTGTGCGAACTACTTAAAATATGAACAAGTATGCAGCATAATCTCACTTTTATTCAGGAAGAAGAGGACGTTTGTGACTGTGACTCCGGGCTCACTTGGCAGAAACACCCCCTGACCCTCCACCCCCTATCGCAAAATGTAATGCCCGTGAAAAGGGTAGGTGAACACAGTGTTATATAGAACATAGTCCTGAGAGCACGATTGAAAATGAAAACTAGATATAGTGTATGGTATAAACTATGCACCAAAAAGTGTGATATAAGATGAACCGGGCGTGAAATATAATATGCAATACATTGTGCGCAATGACAGATTCATTGGAGAGCGCGAGATAGCACAGGCACTAGCGCGTGCTATGCGATATGCGCCTTGGAGTGTAATATGCACAGGGCAGTGTTGTGTAACCTAACTAGTCTCTAAAGTTGTAATATAAAATATGTGCTGGGGAGTGTAAGGTTGCATATGCACTGTGACAAAGATATGGATCCCAGATTGTAATATGTATGGCATAGCACTGTGCGTTATAACATAGGCATCGAGAAAGGCACGTTAGATGGGGCAATATAACCCGTGCGAAGACAAGTGTGGCATGACATATTCACGGGGTGGTGTTACGGTGCACATGGGCTAGAGAGTGTCATAGCATATGCACTAGCTAGTGGAATACAACACAGAGGTGTGTGGCACACGGCAGGCAATGGTGGGTGTAACACAGCATTGGGCTCTGTCAGGAGCGCGCTGTGACTCTCAAGTGATGTTCGTCCCCTTTCCAGAGAGTAAAATAAAAAGTATTACACATCCGGCAGTGGATGTGTGTTTTATTAACCGTGAGGGGGGTTTCTTGCATAGTTTTGGTCGAATTTTTGCCGAATCCCCTTTGAATGGCTTGGTGTGCATGTGTATTAAATGTGCCCGTCAATAGCTACCCATGTTTGTATAAATAAACGACAAGGGTGTCTACGGGGATTAGGCACGGTAGGGCATCAGACATGTCAGAGCTTCACTAGTGGTGTAAATACATTCCACGTGGATTCATTGCATGCATAGTCGCCTTTTAATGAATATCACGCAAATCGTCATGGTGATAGGTACGTACGGTTTGTCCAGCATGTCCTAGGTGTGTCTATAAATATATATTTTTTAAAAATAATAAACAGTGGCCGGCCCTGGGGATTGGGGTCAAAAAAATATAATTAGGAGACTGGCCCTGGGGGATGGGGTCATCAGGGCCAATAAATTAGAATAGGAAGGGGAACCAAACAGCCCCCCTTCTTAAAAAACTAAAATAAATAAAAGACTGGCATCGTGCTGGAGGCCATGCCCCCTCCGTGCAGCACTCTGCAAACGCGCCCCCAACAGGTATCTCCAGTATGTGCCAGGGAGCTGCGCTGCAGCCAGGTGTTCTGAGGCCAAGCCCCTTTTTACACCTCTCTGCAACGCAGCTCTGTGGCGCTTACTGGAGGTACCTAGTGGTCTAGTTTGACCCTAGGGACCCTTAGGATTCAAGGGGACTTAATCTCTCAACTTAGAACAGCCACAGGGCGCGTTTACACAGTGGTGAAGGGAGGGGACGGGGCCTGAGGTGACGTGTGCAAACACGCACTATGGCACGTTTTAAATTGGGGATATAATTTCCCTTCAATACTGAGGGCCCCTGGGGGCTAACTAGCCCACCAAGTGCTTCCAGTAAGCGCCACTGAGCTGCATTGCAGAGAGGTGGTCCAGGCCGTGCCACTTTTTACACCTCTCTGCAACGCAGCTCTGTGGCACTTACTGGAGGTACCTAGTGGGCTAGTTGGACCCCAGGGACCCTCAGGATTCAAATGAACTTAATCTCCCAACTAAAAATGGACACAGGGCGTGTTTACACAGTGGTGAAGGGAGGGGACGGGGCCTGAGTAAACGTGTGCAAAAACGCCCTGTGGCCTGTTTTAAGAGGTAGTTTTAATCCCCATGCCCTCTTATATACTAGGGGCTTACAGAGGAGGTCATGCTAATCACAGGGGGACCCCAACGCATAATGTTCCCTAGTGTATGTAGGTGTTTTCACTGTATTCTAAGTGTCTTTTAACATAGCACTGGCTCTAGGACTGGTTAGTCAGGCTCAGTTACCACCAGTATCCGTCTGAAAAAGTTGAGGGTACAGGATGATTTTGCAACAAGGCTTCTTTCTGCTCTTCTTTTTGTTCTTTCTGCACGTTATCCTTCTTCCTGCACTTATCTTCGTATTTGAGGACTTCTGTTGCTTCTTTCTGCACTTCTTTTGTTTCTTTCTGTGCATTTTTTCTTCTTTCTTCACATGTCCTATCTCTGTAGGCATAGTTAGAAATTAGCATTTAAAAAACCTTTGAAATTCACAGAAAAAACCATAGGTTTCAGGCACGTTATAGTTAGGAATTAGCATTTAAAAAACCTCAGAAATTCACTGAAAAAACCATAGGTTTCAGGGGTGTTATAGTTAGCTGGACTTTTCACTTGTACAAAACCATTGAAATTCCCCCGTTATAGTTAGTTCAGCTAACTATAACTCGGGCGCCCGCAATGCACTGCTGATGACGTCACATATTACATCACTCATGACATGGTCAGTGACATCACTCATGACATCACTGATGACATCTCAAATGACATCACTGATGACATCACTGATGACATCATCCTTGTGATAGAGTGGCAGACCTCCTCTCACCCTAATATAACCTTTGATACACACATTCAAAAATAGAGACTAAACATTTCAAAACAATTGACATACCAATACCAGTTACAACAACCTCTTCAGTAATTCTAAGATCCACATACACATCCACTCATTCACCAACAGTCCTATACAGTCACTCATACATGTACTCACTCATCATATGTACTCATACACCTATACATCCTGTTACACAATGCCACTCATCCATAGAGTTACTCACACACATAGTCACTCATGCTAATAAAGAATCAAACATACATTTACTTGCATATACAGTTATACACACACCACCATACTTACTTCTACGGAAACTTACACATACTTAGTCTTTTAAACAATCACTTATAGAAACACATACTTATTCATACAGGAACTCTTTCAATCTCTCACTCTCACATATACTCACATATATACACCAATAGTCACATATACTAGTTTAAAACATATGTAGTTACTCATAAATACACTATTGAGACAGTCATTCACTCACTAACACACCCATACACACACTCATCCACCCATACAGTCCTGCACACATGCTGTGTTCAACACATACAAACAGTGAGTCACTCATTCATGCACCTATGCACTACGTAATACCCCCCACCGAACCATGCAGACACTCAGACTGATACTCAAAAAACCAACTAATAACCTATATAGACACCCATGTAGCTACTCACCAACCCATGCAGCCACTTATACACAAAGTGAGAGACTGATACAGATATTTACATATTTAAACATTACTCACTAAGCCATGTATTCACTATGATACACTTAATCAGTCAGTTACACAATCAATTTTTCAAAAACAAATCATCCATTTAGACACTTATATACCCATTTATTCTTCCATCGACCTTGAGATATACATATATAAAACATATTTAATTTTCAGAAAAACACACATTCACTGGATGATGTCATCAGTGATGTCATCAGTGATGTCATTTGAGATGTCATCAGTGATGTCATGAGTGATGTCACTGACCATGTCATGAGTGATGTAATATGTGACGTCATCAGCAGTGCATTGCGGGCGCCCGAGTTATAGTTAGCTGAACTAACTATAACGGGGGAATTTCAATGGTTTTGTACAAGTGAAAAGTCCAGCTAACTATAACACCCCTGAAACCTATGGTTTTTTCAGTGAATATATATATATATATATATATATATATATATATATATATATATATATATATATATATATATACCCAATCAAATTCAAATCTTTGTTCAACACTTAAAAAAGCCATAGAAGAGTACTTTGATAAAATACGCGCATACATATGACAAATCCAATAATTTAAAACATCTCATTTAAATTTTAAAAACAGAGCAATAGAATCTGACGCATATAGGTAGAAGGATATGTTTTCAAAGAGTAGCTGTTCATAACGGCGTCTTATCTTCAAGGCGCCCTTAATAAAATTCAATATTCCAGTGCTCACTTCTAAAGAGGATAGCCTTTTTGAAAATTCCATAGGGGGCATATAATTTTTAAAAACCACCTTGGTGCAGCAAAGGTTTTAGGAACAGCAAAGCAGAGCCGCATCACTGCGTAGAAGAGTATGGTTATTGAAAGGTCACCTACCCTTGGTACATCCACCCCAGCTTTTGATAGATGATCTGTTATACCATTTATGTAAATCAAGAATAATAAGGCTAAAATGCAGGCTTGTTTTACCCCTCCCTCTATGAGATTAAATTAATTTGGTTAGTTCTCCGGGGGGGCCAAAGCATACTGCATTTTTTACATCAAAATGTAGACGTTTTATCAGGGTATGAGGTACAATTCAAAACCCATTTTCTGCATTATTATCCATAGTAATAGTACCATAGTATTGATCAGGTCAAATGTGCATGAAAGATCAATAAAAGCCATGTAATTGCCCTCTTTTTTGGCCTTAACATATTTGTTAATAATAAGGTGCATATTTAGTACTTGTTCAGTAGTTCCAGTATCGGGACAGAACCCATATTGTACATTGTTTAAGATCTTGTTGTCATTTGCCCATGATTCTAAGCGCGCCAGGATTACCCACCCCAGGGTTTTAGCAGTAGTATCTTGTAATAAGTCCAGTAGTCGAGGTGTAGAATAAAGATGAAAGGTTTATTGATGAAGCTGCACTGGAAACTAGATACAACGCATCTTCCCCTTATAAAACAGCAACAAAATGACAATACAAGAAGTTAGGGTAGCAATAGCAAAAGTAACATAAATGTGAACATGCTGCAGACTACATAATGGAAACTTACAAAGCAAGAGCACAAAGCATTTCATGGAATGGCATGTAATAAATACATAAGATGAAATTCAAATGAAACACTACAATAGGGAAGGAGAAGACATTGCAAATATAAGAAGAGTGACACACACATCTGTTAACTAGATTGGTCCGTAACAGGGGATGATGTATCCTCTTTTTTTTTAAATGGGGACCAAAATTGCCCGTCTCCATGATTTAGGGATTCCGCCCTCCACAGCGCTTCTCAAAACATTTGTTAAAATTGGGGCCCACAGGTTGATGATGTCTATTTTAAATAAATTTACTGGAACCCCGTCTGGACCGGGAGCTTTCCATGGTGCTGATATTTTTAAAGCATAGACCCAGTAGAAAGGCCCACTAAGCGCTGCAGGACTGTCGGAGTAAACCTGCAGTCTGTTCGACTCGCCACTTCTGCACCAGGTTATACAATTGACAGCCAATATAGGCTTGACGTCATTTTTCTATCGCCATTTCCTAATAATCCTAACAAGCTTTTAGTCACTCATTCCTGCTGAATATGTTGAAACGGACTGCTTTTTTCTTGGCCACGACAAAAATACAAGGTTTTTTCAAAATAAATAACTAATAATGGGAAAACGTCTACCTACGTGCAAATTGAAAATATGGACTGGGTCTCGATGTATCTTCAACACGCCATTCACTGAAACAGTGTGCACACAACGTTTAGAGAGTACGTGCTTTAACAACACTTATTCATTGGACCTCAAAGCCTTCCCTAGAGCGGGCTCTCCACAAAGGGCTCAGTTCGAAACCATCCAACTGTGTGTGTTGGATACGAGGAGGAGAGAAACGTCACGTGCCGACAGCGAGAGCTGCTGCCTTGGGTGACGTGTCTGGTGGCACGATGGCTTCTCGCCTTCCGTCCAGACCCAACGGATGGCTGGCGCAGTGGACACTGTCTGAATGCTAAAATGGAACGCTTTTTTATGAATTCACTCACTTTTGACACGCATGTCCATCTTCTTTGCGTCAATGTCATTGACAAATAGGAGCAGCGTAAATTACTTTATGTTTATAAACACCTTCGAATTTTACATGCATGAATGGCATTTTGCTCCAGCCACGTATTCTTTGGAAACTAATGGAATTTTAATGTAAAGAATTCATCGTTTTGTGAGAATAATTTTTTTATTTTATTTGAAAACAAGCTTTTGTAGAGATGAATACATTAACTGATAAGTCCAGCTGACTGTTTATGAATGAATGACTTTTTCATGGACGAATGTTTTTATGAAACCGTTTATTTGCATGCATGATGCTTTTTTCAAGAATGATTGGCTCCATATTTATTAATCCGTGACTCTATGTCAACGACTTGTTCTATGAAGAAATTGATTATGTAGGAAGATATTCTATTTAACATGAATCACTGTATAGATACAATTAAATAATTTACATGTCCCTGGTATTATATTTTCATTATTTTTATGGATTCAGAATGTTTCCCTGGAGTGTTATCATGTTTGTGCAACGATACTTGGATGCCAACAAGGTAGTTCTTCCAGTAGTTTTGTGTTAGGTGCAAGGGGGAGGCCTGCTTGTGCCCCCAGGAAGCAAAGAACCATGTATTACTCCATCGTTGACTAGGAGGTGATAGCCTGTTGCTGGGTGTGACAGGCGTATAGGGTGTATTTATGAGGATACATTTATCACAAACTTCGAGTTCATATCATGACAAAGTTTAGTGCTGTCGGTGGCACACCCAGAACAGTACATAGATTTTTGGAACAGTTTTAGTACCACTTATTGGTGGTGCAAGCAGTAGGGAGGAAACTATTGTGGCTAATTGTTTTTTTCCCACACGCTCTGCGATGGTGGTGATGATGGGACACATCTGATGGAAGAAGGTTGTTTAAGTTGTTGGTGGTAGAGTGGCTGTCAGAGTGGATGAAGACTGTTCAAATAGATTTGTTGAGAGAAGTAGGTGAGGTTGCCCACAAGGAGGCTGATCAGTGCACCCAGAAGGCATAAACAAGTATGAATTGGTTCCAGATGAATTCATGTGGGTTTGTGGGATGTGTGGCACAGCAGCAGGTTAGTTTTCCAGGAGTGTAAAGTCCAACAAATCAGTACAATTACATGTCATATTTGTTTCTCGTTTCCTGCAGCTTGCTTTGCGTGAAATGCTGTGATTCGAGGATGTGTAGGTGGGGTCTCTCCAATACAGAATGTTAGCACTCTAGGTCTTCATTAGAACTCAGTTGTGGCACTACAGCCAAACGTTGTGGGAGCAGTTGAGATGCTGGTGCCCTGAAAGCACATTTCTTGTCCCAAAATGTGAGCTGGGTTTTGTGAGATGTGTGAGGTATCAAATGCATTTACAGAAAATATAACATTTCAGAACTCTGGCACGCTATTCATAATTTTCATGTATCAATCATGACAGAAAACATGATTTCTCTTCGATAGAATGCATCAAACCCCAGAAGCAGATAAGCATTCTAAACATGATGAAAATAGGCTTGAAATTCAATACCATGTCTGAATTCAGAATAGCGTCACCAATAAGTGCTTAAAATTGTAATTAAAGGTCAGTCATTTTTTTTTCTTACGGGCGCCTTATTTATGAACCAGTTAACCACACCAATTGACTTTGATTGAAAGGCTATTTTGCAGCAGAAAAAACAAGCATTAGTTAAGCCAGTTGGTCGGGCAATGGCTGCTAGCCTTTTAGATTTATCATTGCTTGTTTTGTTTTCCACAGTTTTTTTATAAGGTATACAAAAAAGTAATGGATGGAATGCATGATTTAATCTCATCCACTGGTAAGCACTTGGAACGCACCCCAGTTCATCATTATTTTGCACACCATGCCACCTCAGTTTGGACCCAGCTGCATGCAAATCATTCTTGACCCTGCTGCAATGGGAAAAGTCCAGCCTGCACAGCTAGGCCAGGTCCTCCCTGAACCAGAACACAAGCAACCCAGGACCAGTTACGCCCTAGTTAGGGCTCATCAGAGAGGTGTAATTTGGTTCCAGTGACTGTGTGAACAGGACCCATGTCTGTCCATACCCGTCCCACATAGAGTGGAACACTAAAGGATACAAAAACGTGATGGATGGAATGCTTGAATTAATGTCAGCCACTGGCAATCACTCAGGCCGCGTCTCAGTCCATTGTTTTTTTTGCATCATGCTGCCTAACTAGGGTGAAATCAGTCCTGGGTTGCCTATGTTCAAGTTCAGAAGGAACCTGGCCTGGCTGGTCGGGCTGAACTGTCCCACTGGAGGAGGCTCAAGACTGAGGTGGCATGGTATATTT
The DNA here is from genome assembly GCF_964204655.1 of Triturus cristatus. Taxonomy (NCBI): domain Eukaryota; kingdom Metazoa; phylum Chordata; class Amphibia; order Caudata; family Salamandridae; genus Triturus; species Triturus cristatus. The sequence continues at coordinate 648,734,880 of NC_140587.1, forward strand.
CTTAGAGATTATGTAGGGGATCTTTACATAATGATGGAAGAAAGGAAGAAGACTTCAAGAAAGAGGAAACAAGGGAATTGACACCCTGTGTGGCAATAGTGTTTCTAGGTGTCATAGTGTGCAATGCACAGCAACAAAAGATGAACAGATTGGAAAAGCAGTTACCAGCTCAGGTCCTTTAGTCCTCCCAACACCCCATGGCCTGGAGAGCATACTGCGACTATGTCAGTGATTGGAAACGGAGGGTCTGAAGTACTGGTAATTTGCACCACTGACCCATGTAAAGTATATGTCTGGCAGCGTCAGAACGTCTGCCACCTCTTCTTGCCACCATGCACCTACTTTCCTTCTGCTGCCTACTGGTGCCAGTGCCTCATGCACTGCAAACTTTGAACACATCAGGGAGATGCTTTGGCATGGAGACTACAGTCTCTGACAGTAACACTCATTTCTTTGTCACATCATTAACACTCTGCCGCTATACATTTAAACCCCCCCCCCCTTTTTTTCTTCTTCTTTTACAATTCTTGGCCATTTTAATCATCTTTTTTGTACATGTGTGGTGTGTATGTTCTGCTTTTATGATTATATTTTTTTAAATCAAATAAAGTATTTCAAGAGACTAGAGTGTGTATGACCCTAAAGAAACTCAGCCTCCCATTTCTCAGTATCTCTTCTGAACTTGGAGCACTGATACCTGGGTCTTGCACAGCTCTGACTGACTCACAACGCACCATCCTTTAATTGCCATATACATTTCTTAGTCAACCTGAGCCTCAAATAGCTGCTGCATAGGACGAGAGCCTGGTCCTAAAACATTTTTTGGATCGGTAACCTACTTTACAGACCAGAACAAATCCCCCAAATGCTGTCAGTGGAACAGTGATATGCTGGGTTGTGCTGGAATAAATTACCTAATAAGGCGTGGTACCAACATATTGACTTTTAAGTTTTGAGCTGCAATAATATTGACTCCAAGATATTTACCGATTTGCACAATTTCACCAATGGAAGAAGATGTGGAGGTACACAAAGTAAATTCATACTCCCTTATGTATGTTTACCATAGCAACACTGTGCATGTTTGCGTGCCGATATTTTGCCTTCTGTATTGTTGCAGGTTGATATTTGTCCAATCTTTATTTTGGATTACAGCTGCTGCCAATCATGTCAAAAATCATACTTAAGTTTCTCTCGGGAATCTGTAATTTCACCATGGATGTGCTGATGTCTGAACTATTAAAACCTACGGTGATATCCCATGATCTCAACAGTCCTACACAACATTTTCTAGCACCATTTTGTTTAACATACACGTCTCTCATCATTTCTCAAGTATCTAAGCTTTCTAATCTTATAGCTCATAAGAGCTCACGAATGCCACAATTAACCAATATTTTAGGCTGTTGAAATGTTTGCTTTTAGAGGTTTAACATTGTTAAATATTTAATTGATTGGAAAAGTTGTAAAAATCATTTATTTGCCTATTTATTTTATGCTTTTGAAGAAATTTACAGCATAGTCTTTCTTTTACTATTTCTATTTCTTCAAGATGTGTAAATTGTAGAAAGCACTGGAGGTCTTTGGGGACCCCAGGATTTCCTATGTTGTGATTTAAGGTCCCATTATTGGCTCATATTTGCAGTTTATTAGCAGATGAAGATGGAGCTGTTTGATTCCTTGGTTTACACTTAATTTTATGTTTGTATATGTATCATAGTAGTAGGGCTTGGAGTAGGTACAATCTGCTTAACATTCCATGTACACTTTTAAAAAGTACCACAGAGTATAATGAGGCACTCCTCACAGTAGGCTGCCACAGCCTTTATCAGTTGACAAACACTTTTTAATCATTTCTAAATGCCAATGTCGTGAGTATGTTTGGAATATCCACTCTAGCCACTGTTGAAATCCTGCCTCTAAAATCCAGAACATAAAGAAGCGCATGCTGAGCGGGAAACAAGATGGCTGCATCTCACTGGCTGCTTTGGCATCTGGATTACAGAGCAATTCACCATGAATGGCGGTTCATGTTTTCACTGACTTTTCCGGTCATTTGTTTTCCATTTGAGGCACCATGAATGACCCTCTGGGGGGCTGCCACTTTTTTTTTTTAGGGACGGTGCTCTTCTTATATTTCAATGAAATTCTGAGGTGCTTATATAAAAATATTAGCCCACTTTATTGTTGGACCAGTGTTTTCCACATATGTTGGTCCTCTTACATCAAGATAATCTGCATTGCTTGATACGATATTCTAAGTCAGCTGCCATTTTTGGTCAGTGGTATGATGTATCATCCCATGTGTTTCTCTGACAGTAATGAGTTATTCGACATCAATGACTCTCAGTTTTATTTAACCACTAGTAGCAGCATGTTCACTTAGACTCACAAATTAGTAGTGCTTTACTGCAGTTTAGTTTCTTGCCGTCAATGCTAATTCTGTTCTACTGGCTGTGGCTTATATTATAGGTATTTCTTTTCATTTATATTCAGTTTATTGGTTTGGGATTTTATTCACTAGACCTCTGTATGGGACTCCTGGTCCTGTGAAAGATACCCATACCAAAGCAATCCCTAAGAGGTCTAAAATAATGCTCTTTCTCCTATTGCTTCAACCATCAACCCTGCTAGTGACAAGCTTATTGATGAAATTGAAGCATTGCACATTTTTAGGTCTCGCCTTACCCAGCGCATGCGCTGGTCTGGCGAGACTTATTGAGAGGGCTCTAAAAAGTGCTACCAGGCCAGCCTAGAGCTACAGTGCATGTGCGCGGGCGCGCGCGCCGCACTTTACCGCGATTACTTTCACTTTCGCGGCCCCAAGGCCGCTTTGATGTTTGATCGCGATCGCGATCACTTTCACTTTCGCGGCCAATTGCATAGCCAATAGGTCTAGCTTTTGGGACCTTATAAGTACTTAGTTATGCAACTGTTGCATGGCTAAACACTTATAAGGTCCCAAAGGCGAGACCTATTGGCTATGCCAATGCTTGTTATGATTACTGTGAATGCTAAGATACAGCAGATTGAAAACCGAAGGATGGCTATGGAGAAAAGGCTTAGAACAGCTTGTCAGCGATGTTCAGGATACGTCTTCAAAAATTGTAAGGATGGAACATAAACTATAAATGCTTCAAACACATACAGAGATTTGGAGAATAGAAACAAATGTAACAACTTATGGTTTTCTTGAGGGGGTTGAGGGTGAAGATCTCTTTCTTAAGAAATTCATCCTAGAATTGGTCAGTATTTGTAAATCACCACCTCTGAACTTACAAAAAGGTCATCAACTCCGAAGAAGAACCTCTACTTCTTCAAAACCTCAAGAGATCATAATATTGCTCTAAAAAATATTGATCTTTTAAACGTCCTTAGGGCCGCAAAAGCAGTGGCGGCTCCTCCGTACTGGCTGAGAAGCATCGCCCTACTGTGAGCCAGCAAAAATAAAATGATAATAGAAGAGTTTTATTATCATTTTGTTTTACTGACTGAGCCGATGCCAGTCTAGAGTGGGGCCGGGCTATAGCAGGGAGGAAGAGTGGTGAGCACTTATAAGTGTGCATGTCTGTTTGGCCGGCCATTTTAGGCCGGCCAAACAGACATGCGGTCTTAGGTTCCTCCAGCCCAGCTGTATTTTACAACTAGGTGGAGAAACAGCACAGACTCTATACCTGAGCGAACATCAAACCAGCCCGCTCAGATTAATCCCAGCACTTCTCCTTAATGCTTGGTACAGCATGAGAGCAGTGTCGGGATTGGGTGGGGGAGTCTGCGAGCCTGTTCTGTGTGCTGGGTGGCAGAGGAGCACTGAGTCGGCCAGCTGTGGAGCACCGTGGCCAGTAGCAGAGTCAGGTAAGTCTTTTTAATTCTTATTACCCCCCCCACACTTTATATAGCAGCAGCCACCACTGCGCTAGTGACGAGAAAAAGCTGACATGTTCTCGTCACAATATTTATATTTCTCAAGACTTGTCGAATGCCGCAAATGCCAGGAAGAAAAAGTTCATAGCTTTTAGACCACTGCTTGATTTAACATAAACCATGGCATATTGCATCCTTATATATGTAAAATAACCCTCTAATGGTCTCGTTAGACTAAGGGAATATCTCCAGAGTCTTTCTTCAAAACACATGGACAAACCCCTGATGAAGTCCTATTTTTTGTTAAAATGTTTTGTTTTTAAGAATGTTATATATTATTATTGCTTTTATTGCTCTGCTGATTATCTTGTTATGTTATTGTCAAACACAATTTTCTCATTCTTGCTTGCTCTCTTCGGATCTGGGTTCTTTTCCTTGATCTATAATGCTATTGCTATTATTCTTATTCCCCTGTCTTTTTTATTTTCTTTATTCTTATGTCTTCATCTTAATCTATACTGTTTTTTTTCTCAGCATGAAACTTCTTTTGCTTTTCCTTTATTTACTTCCTTGTTCTATGGTTGTCAATATTATATGTTTTAGTTATCACTATAGATTAACATGTTTGTTCCCAATTTTCTGTCTGTCTGCTTGCCCCCTGGTTAACATCATTCCTGGAATGTCCGAGGCCGGTATAATCCTGGCAAAAGGCAAAAGGTACTGTCTTTTCTTTCTATATTAAATGCTCAAATTGATCTTTACAATAAACAGACTGCCATTAAGCTGAATCTATAAAACTTAATGGAAATTGGTTAGGAATGTTTTCTTCTCGCCTGCTGTTGGTCAAAAGGGGTAGTTGCTATTATTTGTCACAAATCTTCAAAGTTTGATATTTTGTCCCACGAATGTGATTAAGAAATTTGTTGAGTATTGATCAACATAAATTTAGACAACATTTCTTTGACTTTATTTAATATTTATCAACAGGTTTAATCTGAATCTTTTTCTGGAATCATATCAAGACTACTCTAGTTAACATCTCAAATTCTAATATTATGTTAGAAGGAGATTTTAACTAAATACTCAAATCGCATAAAACTTTTAAAGCAAAAATTGCATCTCGGCCATTATCTGACATGTGGAGTACCGGTAACCCAGAATCTATTACATTTTCCTTTTACTCTAAAACGGATGCTTCCTGTTCTAGGATCAACTATATTTTATATATATATGTTTCTAAACCTCTATTACAATGTTTGCAATCTGGTGAAATGGGTACTATCCTTTTTTCTGTTCATGCTCTTGTTTTATCTTTTGACATCAATGTTATTAATGGCAAGTTAAACAGATGGAGATGTAGTAATTATCTTCTCTCCAATTACAACTTTGTTACTAGTTTTAATTATTTTTTTAAAGTTATTTTTCATTTTAATAGACCTACTGATAACTCTTTAGCTAATAACTGGGAAGCATTTAAAGCTCCTCTCAGAGCCTTTGTTATATCATTTGTTGCTCCATTGAAAAAGAAGTAAATGCCAAGCATAAACGCTTATTTGAACCTACAAAAGTGCTTGAGCATAATTATTTGACCTCAAAAACAAAAGACATGTTGCAAGACCTTGTCAAAATTTAATTTGAGTTAAATATAATTGCAGCCACAGATAAATGTAATGCCTTAGTGTGCATTAACCCTAAATTAATGGTGGACAAAATAAACTAGTAAAACGTTAGCTAATTTAAGGTTTAGATTAAGTGTAAATTAATAGACAGTGCCATTAAGGAACTTAAAAATGCACTGCCTTTTCTAACACTGATATCCCTGCCTCATATGAAAATGTTTGCAAGCAACTTTATACATAGGATGTAAATTCATCATTCCAGCACTTTAGTAAAATATTTTCAGACATCCCCAAACTAGTTTGGCGAGACCTGGATTACGAAGATCTCTAAATAGATATTTCTCTATAGGAAGTCTTGCAAGCAGTCATATTTTGAAGAAGAGCTAAGGCAAATAGTCCCAATGATATTTCCACTGAGCTCATTTCACATAGTTTTTTGCCCCTATTAGACTTATACACTTCATTCCTTTATAATTCATGTGCCATTTGTAGCTTTTTGGATACACTCATCACTATGATTCCAAAACAAGATAAAGATCCAGAGTTTTGCAAAAATGATGAGCCCATTATATTAATTAATTGTGATTGCAAATTTAATGCGAAAATCATGGTCATTTATTGCAACTCTTTTACAGAGTATCTTAAAAAAACTGATCAATCAGGATTTATAAAGGGGGAGTGGCTCCTGACAAAGCACTCGTTTTCTCCAATGTTGTTTCACTAGCTTCCAAATTCAAGATCCCAATAGTAGCCTTATTGATAGATGCTGAGAAAGCAGTTGACCAAATTAATTGGCAGTCTGTGTTAAAAACTATTCAGTGGTTTGGTTTTCGTCCTCTTTTTATTTCATGGGTTACATTATTGTATTTCTCTCCAGAAACTTTGTAAGCAATTGTTTTGTCTCTTATTTTAGTTTGACACATGGAATGGGTCCCCTTTGTTGTTTCTACTATGTTTAGAATCTTTCCTTGAATGTTTAAGATGTAATTCTTCTGTTACTAGTTTTAATTGCGAAGAATTTGATATTCACATGCTGATGATATTCTATCCGTATACCTAATCCCTCTGCCTTGTTGAAACCTTTCTTAGATGAGGTTACATTTCCCCCCAAAATTTCTAGTTATAAGTTGAACATAAATAAGAAATAAGTCTTACCTTTGAATGCATTGTTTATGTGTTATGCTTAGTGACTATAACGTCATGTGTAACCCAGCCAACATTATATATTTGGGTATTTGGTTTTCACCGACTGTTAACAAAGCCATTTAATTTAAAATCTCTTCCCTTAAAACCAAGTAAAGTGGCCTACTATCAATTTGGTCCCTCTTTCACTTTTATGGTGGGGCAGACTAGATACCATAAAAATTATTATCATTCTTCATACCCTTTTCATATTTTCAATGTTACCTTTTAATGTTCTAAATTTTGAGTTTAAGCAATTTGACAGCATATGCTAAAAGTTTTTATGGAATACCAAAACACGCGGACTTGCCCAATAGAATCTTAAGAAACTAAAAATTGAAGGCAGTGTGAAATTTATTGATTTCAAATTTTTCATTATCAGATATAATTGTGGATTATTTTTCATTATGTTAATGCTCCTGCACTGGTATAGGTTATTCTTCAATGCACCTCATTTTCTGATTTCTTTTTAAAGAAAATTATATGCCAATAGGAAAGGCCTACATAAATCTCATATTAATATAGACACATCATAAACGTTTCCCTTTAAGAGGGTTCTTTTTATCTGCAACTTGGAACAATACATTCTTGAAAATCCAAATTTGTGGCAAATCTTGCATGGAAGAAAAGTGTAAAAAGTTTCCTGGGTAAAGCAGGGTACAGGGGTAACCTTCGAGAAACTACAAGATATTTATTTGCAAACTAATATGTTTGTTAAAGGATATATATTTTATAACATGCTTCTCTCTCCGCTATTTTTCTGAGTCCTTAAATTTACTACCACTCATTGATATACCCCCAACAATCTGATTTGGAATGGTAGTATGTCAAAGCTGCTGACATTTAAAGATCGCTTCACCAACCAACTGCAATGCAAACTAAATTCCCAGTTGAAATAATTTCACAACACACTATGCAACATGAATTTACCATACAATCTTGGAACATAATATGGCTTAAGTTATTCAAAACATCGAAGTCAGCAATTACCTTTCAATTGCTGTTGTTTATTTATAATAGAATACTTTTTTTTCAATTCTGGTTCATATTTCCAAGTTGGATAATTATGTTTCTAATTTATACTGGTTTTTAAAAGTAGAGAAGGTCCAATGCGTCATATTCTATTTTATTGTAAATATTTTAATTCATTCTGAAAATTAGTATTATCTAAGTTTCCAAGATTATTTCATTTATTGTTCCCAGTTTCATTTATGCTATATTCTTTGATTCATTATCACCCTCCTCTTATGATTGTACTTATAAAGTTCAGTTTTTGGCCCTTCTTATTGTCATTGCCTTTAAACAAAAACATCTGGTTGGAAACATTTTACACAAAATGATTTCAGTCTTGGTGAAACCATACATGAGGTAATCGTAGACTTGAAACTGTATGTGCTGTACCTATTGAAAGCAGAATTAGGAATGATTTGATATGTTTGCTTTTTACAACATTTCTATGTACTCTTTCAGTTACTTAACCTTGCTTGTTTATCTGTCTTTTGCTTTGTTTTCTTCTTTCTAGTTCCTCTGTTCCTTTTTTAAATTCTAATATCCTTAAGACATAGTTATTTTGTTGTATGAGCTAATCTGTGTAATTATGTTTTATTGCTTTAATAAAAAAAACGTAAGCTTAAAACAAATACCAGAATATCGACTAATAATCAGTGGTAAAATTATACCAGCACACAAAATGCTTCAAGTCCAACAGATGTGGACATGATAGCAATCCATTTGTACATTTGACTACACAAGTAGGACACTGTGTGAAATAACCAAGGCATAGGGTATTGCCAGTTTCTTGTAAATATCAGCATGCAGTGACAACAATGAACTAAAATATTCCAAATGTGGCATGCCATGCTTTTGAATAACATGATGCACATATCTGTGAGCATCACTGAATATGTGTGAATAGATAACAGCATAACGAACATTGCCTTATACTTCTTTTCCCCTAAACATCTGTTTTGATCACACTGAAGTACTGATGGCCTTAAAAGACAGCCCCTCCGGGAAGGCCCCAGGCCCAGATTGCGTCCCAATAGACGTTTTTAAGTCTCAGCTTGACCTATGGGCCCCACTGCTAACCAATGTGTTGAATTCTTTGAACACCACCGGCTTTATCTCCACCTGGCCAGAGGCAATTGTTGTCCCGATTTTTAAAAAAGGCGCAAGAGATAATCCCGCCAATTATCGCCCAATCTCACTTTTAGATTCCCTTATGAAGGTAGCCGGGCGAATCATTTTAAACAGAATACATGATTGGCTAAGCACTCAGGATATTATTTCTGACATGCAATACGGCTTCAGAAAAGGCAAGGGTACCATTGAACAGGGCCTTAATTTGACTTTAATAATAGCCAAATACACTCAGGCAAAAAAAGGTAACCTCTTTATAACCTTTGTAGACCTTAGCTCCGCATTTGACTGCGTTGATCACTGGCAGTTATGGGAATCCCTCACAGAGATTGGCTTAGACCCTTTCATCCTATCATTTATTAAAGAGCTATACAGGGATGCATCGGCCCGTGTGAGATACGGCAAAAATGGAGAATGTTCTGACAGGTTCTTTATCAGACGAGGTGTCAGACAGGGTTGTATTTTAGCTCCTTTACTTTTTACTCTTTATATCAACTCTGTCAGCCACCATCTGACTAGAACTTTCCACGACTACCCTACGATCAATGGTAAGCCTATTCCCATTTTGCTCTACGCAGACGATGCGGCAATTATGTCCCAGACTCGCATTGGCCTACAAAGGGCAGTAACTGAATTTACTGACTTCATGTCAAAGAGAGGCTTAAAAGTTAATACCTCTAAAACATACACCATGTCCTGTGGCCTCGGGATTGGAAAAAAACCATGTACCATTTTCCTGAACGGCAAAAAACTAACCAATATTGATAGTTTTCCTTATTTGGGCATTACTTTCAACAAGAGAGGCACTTGGCGAACAGCCGCCCAAGCTAGAGGCCTAGCACTGTCCAAAGCTATAGGTGCACTGACCAACTTCTCTAAAAAATTAGGGGGTCGCCCAATAGGCCCATTAGTTCAGATCTATCGGGCGAAGTGCATTTCAACTGGTACCTATGGATCTGGGATATGGGGGATTGACCCCGTAGAACAAATCCAGCGACATGAGAACGCCTTCCTACGCTACCTTTTGGCGGTCCCTCCAGGTACTTCTACCTATATGGTGCACACTGAACTGGCTCTCACTTACATTGCGGACACGATTAATTCCTCCCCTCTTCTTTTATGGCATAAAGTCTGGACCAACGAAGAAACTCCATTTAATAGGGAAATTATTAGAGATTGTCTAAAACTGAAAGAGGTCAGGAACATTAAATGGTTGAATTACATAAAAAAATTGTGCACTGAAATGGGGCACCCTGAATTTTTTGCTGACCCTTCAACCCTATCTAACACAGCCAAACCCGAGTTAAAGCGACTTGTGTTAAATCACCTGTGCTCCAAACGATGGTCTTTAGAAAAACAGAAGAGCACAATTGTAGATTACCAAAATACGATTACGGCAGGTAGTATACAGCAATACTTACTTTTAGAACCATCACCGTTTACTCGTATGCTCCTGACCCGCTTTCGTACTAACACTTTTTTTAGACTCCTAACTTTTCCCGATCCAAACTGCTGGTCCAATGACCTACAGAAATGCCCTTGCGATGGCCTGTCGATTCAATCCAACATCCATTGCATTTTATTTTGTAGATTTTATCACTTGCCAAGGACCCTCTTTTTGAAACCTTTGCTTAAATCATGGGGATTACGTTCTTGTAAATTGGCTTATCAAAAATTAAAATCCCTGGAAACTCCCTTAGCCCTGGCAGCAATTTCAACCTATCTGAAGCTGACGATGAGGTTTAGGACATCTATGCAGACCTAAACGTCCTAACCCCTTGACTCTTGATCGTATTTGCCTTTCTGTTTTCCGTGATTTTAAATCATGTTACAAAATGAATGTAATTTTTATTGTTTTTATTGGTTTTTTATATGTATGCACTTTTCTGATACTGTTTTTATACATATCGAATAAAGTTAAAAAAAAAAAAAAAAAAAAACATTGCCTTATATCATAACAAATACACAATTAAGAATCATAAATAGTTTTAAAAACAATTATTACATTTTACTTGATATGAACCCAAAGTTCCTTTAGCCTGGAAGCCCAATTCAAATGAATGCCTCCAGGTAAAATATGGAACAAAAACATTTTAGTATTCTCACATCTATCCTAACTTAAAATCAGAAATAGATCACACATTTATGTATTACATATTTGTCAAATACATTTCAGGTTTTACGAATAGATTATGTGCTAGTTCTTGGCATTAGAAAGAAAGGAAAATAAAAAAGAATGAGAGAAAAAAGATAGAATTTCTGAACCAAGGATAGAAGAAAGGTAGAAGAAAGAAAAAGGGCAAGTTGTCAAGAATAAAAAAAGGATAAAAAAGGAAGACAGGCAGGCAAAAGCAAAGTAAGAAAGAACAAGAGAAAGAATTAAAGGGTTCAAGTGAAAGAAACAGAAACAATGAACATAAGAAAGGAAAGAAAGAAGGAATGAAATGGACCAGGAGAGAAGAAGAATAAGAAATAATGAAAAAATGATCAAGGCAAAAATTGTGAACAATAGTGACGGAAAGATAGCAAAAAGGAAATGCAGGAAAGAGACCTGCAGCAAGACTAAAAAGAACAAGAAGAAGAAATGAATGAAAAGGAGAAACAAAAGACCGAAACGAAAGAAATGCTTTTATTTCCATCTCTGTTTCAGTGAGATGATTTCTGTGAGCCTGCGGCACCTACTGTCCTAAAAGGTAGCAGCCTCCATTTCCCTAGCTAAGCTGCACACCTGAACGCCACATAGATTCAATTATTTGCAAGAACAACAATTACGCCCAGGGGCCCTGGGGCTGGCGCCGCACATTGCTCCGCTCTCCCTGGTTAGCTCTCGCCTCTTCTCCACGAGATGCTTTATACATGTCCTACCTCCCACCCCACCGAAAAGGATCCATCTCGCACCGGTCATAACGAAGGCAACAGCCACCTCCGGGCACATGCACACTCCTCTCAACTTATTCTCACTGGAGGTTTTTCTAAACCTTCTGCTTCTCCAGCAGGGAATAAAAGTGTTTATTAAAATCACTCAGGTCACCAGTCATTTAAGAAAAGAAACATCCCCTAAAGATTTGATATGTATGAGAATTCCCTGAGGAATAATTGCAGCACTGAACTGCTTATTCAATTTTCACGAGAGGCAATAATTAGTAATGTACAGCATACACTTTCTCCTGGGCTCGGTTCCTTTTCATTCTGTCAAAACTGCCATTGCCCGCAGCTAGCAGTGCTGGCGCTTCCAAATATAGCATGCATGCTGTTTATGAAAAAGTGAACTCTTTATTTATGCATGTATGTATGTATGTGGTATATCTATGGCGTGAACATAGCCAAAAAGCAGTGGCGCTCTGTACACGGTTGTGGACGGTTAATGCATTGTGATGTAGTGTTCTTTAAAGAGGTGAGTCTTCAACTCTTTCCTAAATTGGAACAGCTGTTTGGGCTCTTTCCTCAAGATTACTCCCTAGAACAATATGCACTAATAGCCACCTTACACACATGTTATCCTTAATTAAAAAATCCACTTCCAGCAACATTTTGAAATGCACGCTTGAGCACCTTCAAATCTACTTCGTCCTTCTGTCAGTCTTTAATTATTTGCAGCTAGGCTCACTCTCTATAAATGACCACACACACACACATACACCCACCCACCCACCCATACACACACACCACACAGATACACCCACCCACCCACACCCACAGCCACCCACACACACACACCCACACCAAACACACACACACACTCTCTCTCTCTTTTTCTTTCTTTTATATGATTGTAACAATGTACAGTTATTTTGACTTCATTATGAAAATCTTCAGGGAGGGTCTAAGTAGATGAACATCCACAGACATGCACGTTTATGAGAATTATTAAAATTTTAAGGCACATTGACACCATAGATACAGTTGGAGATTTACTCTTGACAAGGGGAGGAGCAAGTCCACATCATGGTGGAAATGGGGAGGGTCCAGTCCCAAAATTGACAGAGGTGAAGAAGATCCTCTAGGATGGACTAGTATTTTCCACTGTAGAAACAAAACAATTAACGTAATTGTTGATGAACATATGTTGTGTATGTGAAAATCAATGTATATATGCTACATTTACATGTTGACTATCCCATGAAAGCTGAGATAGTTACAACTTTCCATAAGTACTCCTAAAATTCTTTGAGTATCCTAAAAAGTATGAAAATTACCCAATACAGGGGTCTAATTGTACTGGAGTAAAATTCACACTTTCTTGTGAATCAGCCTCAACATTTTAGAAAGAAGCCCATATATTTCTACTTTTTCCACGTGCAGAGATGTTTGAAAATGTAGTTATTTGTCACCACTCATAATATTTATGACTGATTAAATGTCAAAATTAAGCAGATATTGAAACTATATTTTAATTAAAATAACAAATGCTGAGCATCAGTCACAGAGTGAGCAAGTGATTTGCTTCTTTTTAAAAAAGCTCTGGATAAAGCCATTTTCCAGGGAGGGATGCCAAATCAGTGCTGGGGTATCTGGGTGGACAAAGAGCTATGGTAGCAGAGGAAGCAAAGGCAAACTAAAGGCAAGCACACAGAGCTAAAGTAGGATGAACTAACAGCATGAAGAGTGTGGCTGGAGGGAGGGGATCTGAACTGAATTGGCAATGTGGGAAAGGAGGGGGAGGAAGCAGAGAGAGAGGACAGAGCTGCGGCCAATAAGGCCACGACGGCGTATGGCATGGAGAACAAATGCAGGTATGTTTGACACCTAAAATATATGAACAGGTGGACACATTTGGTGTCGCTGTATAAACCCACTGTGTCCTATTTAACCTGAACCTTAGTGTATACCTCAGCTCACTGGCCAATAAGATTTGTGTGAGGATTACACACATAATCTTAATATCTGGAATAGTTCCTTAAGCCGCTTAACACCTTTTGTAATATGGCTGCAGCTAGTGCCAGTGAATGGGAAATGGCGTTTCCTAAGTATGTTAGCCACAAAGGGGCCCCAGGTTACCACGGTGGTCTGTAGTAAGTCCACTAAAGTGTATCAAAAATAAGCTCTCCTGCCCTAGTACTGTAGAATTTACAGTTGAAGTTACAGTGGTGCGTTCTTAACATTCTATTACTGTGCCTACTATTGTGTCCCTTCTTTGTAAAATACTTCCCTCGGTTTGCATATTATTAGGAAGGGAAATGGGCAGATCATCCAATCTAAACCTGTTGGTGATTATCCATTACCAGTACCTGACATTTTACATGCGGTACAAGGTCAGCACAGTGCTCGGGAAGGAGGCTTCTATGTGCCCCTCAGTGGCGTAACGAAACTTGAGGGGGCCCCCCTGCAAGGTACGTGGAGGGGCCCACTCCGAGCTCAATCAGGAGCTCTCCGGCCGAAGTGCTGTGCTGAGGGGGCCCCCTGGAGCTTGGGGCCTCCCCCGCACTGCAGGGTCTGCGGGGGCCTGTGTTACGCCCCTGGTGCCCCTCCTCGTAGATTGATTGATATGGAAAACAGACTTTTCACCCAGATAATGATTGACATGGAAAAGAGACTTTTCACTCAGAGATGATGAGGGCTGTTTCCAGACCGGCATTCAGCTTTGAAGTCTGCAGAAGTCCCACCGTAAAGTAAGATGAAGCTGTCTTCTTCTGGATTTGTGCTTACTACTCACTAGATTTGTCTACACAGTATAGTTTGGAATTCTTTTACCATACTGCTCGTCCACTTACGCAAACCTGACATACTGCCCGGACATGTGGCTCCTCATTACTAGGGGCACTTTTGCTGTGCTAAATGCACACATGTTGTATGGATGTGTGATTAATTGTTCACTTCATGGCGCCACCCTGGAGACACAATTCCTGTCTAGAGCCAAACAGTCCAGGGAGGACCTGGCTTGGCAGTTTGGGCTGGACTGTTCCCATGAGGCACAGGGTCAAGACTGATTTGCATATGGCTGGGTTCAAACTGGAATGGCATGGTGAGCAAAAAAACGATGGATATAGACCCAGATCTCTGTACGAGGGTGAATGTATGACATTGTTCTGCATTCTGTTCATCAACTGTTGTTTTTGCATAGAGCCAAACAGTGCTACTTTGACTTATAATGAACCTGCTGAACCTACCAAGACACCGGGTTCAGATAAACCGATCTTGGCAATTACTCCAAATCCCCATGTAGCTGTTTGTGTCAACTTGACCAATTGGTTCTATCATTTCTGTTAGAACTCGTAAGTTGAAGCTCTATTTCATGCTTGCATACAGTATGTCTTGTGGGAGCGGCTTAACTCCTCTAAATTATGCGCACGCTTCCTAGTCGTCGGGAATCTGCAGTGAAGTGTGTGCCATATGCAAAATCCACTGACATTACTCCTGGCCTGGCCTTCTCATCTGAATTCCCATTTTTGTTCTGGAGGACTACAGCTGACCTTATCCGGTGGTAGCCGAGTCTGCAGAGCCATCACTGGAAGTGCTGCTTCTGCCTTTTCATCTCATCAGGAGCTCAGCTGCGACCTTTTACTTATGCATCCCTTTTTCATTATCGTTCATTAACTACGTGAGAGTTCGCTCAATGTCCCCACCAAATGCGGCGCTCTCTGCGGCATATCTTCCAGGCCTCTTTTCGAAGGAGATCTTTAAGCAGCGCATGGAGAACAGAAGCCTGTTTAACAAAGCTGTCTGCACTGTGCTGAACACATTGTATTATATTTAGATTTTTTTACCGCTCTTCAGCGATCGGCAAGCCAGGCTGGCATTGGTTGTGCTCTATCAAAATTAACGAATAAATAAATGAATATTGACAAAGTAAGGAACTGCTGTTGTGAAAAAGACTGAATCTGTGTCTTATTTTCTTTTTTTTTTTTTATAAACAAAGTATTCCTCATCACCCAGGAGTTTTCTCTTTCCCCCTCCCAATTTACAGGATATCGAACGGCTTCTTCCCAACGTTATACGCAGTATTGCATAGTTCTCCAGGCAGCTGTGCACTAACACCAATGTTAAAGTATTCTGCAGTTTGGGCAATGGTTCTCTCCAGTTTTAATCTTATTCTAAGGATGCGCAAATGGCTGCCCAGAATTTTAATACAACTAACATAATTGTTTTGGGGTTTTTTGCAGACATTATCCAAACGAATCAAAAGCAGAATTTAGCAAGGCACTAGGAACTGAATTGTTAATCCTTCATGGACAGATGAAAGCTTCTTATTATACATACTATGTGTCTGAGTTCACAACAAGCCTCAACTATCTAATTCCTGTTGGGCAAACCGGTTTCTGTCAAGTATACATGGCTTTCTTCAGGAAGAGACAGATGTAGTATATATGGAACAACACACAAACGATATATCAGTTATAAAATGAATTATGAAAACTCTCCAAATCCTTTTAGCAAAAAAGGGAAAGGATTGATAGCTAATATTACACAAAAGTGAGACAGGGATTAGGAGTTATTGTAAAACCAAATATTTTCATAGAAAATAGTGGAAATTCAAATATCATTGTAATTAGCCGGAACATGGAAGCCCATCCTTGTTAGAGTTTATGATTTGTCCTGGTCATATGTGTTACTTTTGTATTAAGAATATTTATTGAGGTCAACATGTCATCAGCCACACAGAAGGCCCAGGGCAGATGAGGAGTGAAAAGGGACAAGCAGATGCTACCCACAATTGGTCTGAGAGGGCAAGTGAAGAATCTTTTACTGAACACCATGGTTAAGTGACAAGCAGGCAAAATGTCAAACTGTGAAAAAGATAATTTGTATAGACAATTAAAATTAATTGATTCGACTGATATCGCCATATTTACTATGCATATGCTACGCATTTGACAGTTGTAATATGTTCTTATCAGAAGTTAGCGTTTTAACTTGTTTTGTCCACTTCACATTGTAGACAAAAGTATCCCAGTCTGCTGCAAAAAACAGGCTTTTAAGCAAATGATACCTTTTCTAAATGGAAATGGGGATACTGGCTCTTGTATCCTAGAAGAACGTTGTGCAACTGGACACAACAATTGCACATTCATTATGACTTACCAACGTGTACAATTCAAAAACAAAAACGGTTCTGTTTTTAAGTGCAGATCACATGTAGCTGAAGGCTAATTAAAAGGCCGAGTCTACCTTGAGGTCAAATTCCAAATTACCAGAATTCACAATCGAGAAAGGCACAGCAAACAAACCCAATTGAAAAAGTTCACTCATCCTAAGGAAGCCAGAAGTTTAAGGAAGTAGCTCTAGCGAAAATGAAGGAAATGCGACAAGTTGAAGAACATTACAGGACAGGAGAAGCCATAAAAGTCACTGAAGAAGAAAATACAGACTGTGGGTGCAGATGTAACTTTGATAACACTCAGCGTCCTCAATCAGACTTTCCTTTCTTAGCAAAGTCGAAGATTTGTTTCAGCAACGTATTGTTACGTGCACGGCGTTCCAGCGTGTACGTTTGGGACAGAAGGGAGAGTAGAATACTCCTGTTTGAAGTTTGCGCTTCAGGGGCTTTTTCACCCTAGGCAAGACGAGTGTCTTGGGAATCTGAGTAGAGACCATGGTCTGACGCCCCGCTGATAGTTGTTTGCCTGATCCCGTACTGACACAGTGGTTGGAACTTCGGTTCCAGTATCAAGATTATTTGTCGTAGGATTTTGGCCGACAGCAGACCTCAGGTACAGATTCATAGTGACGTCTGTGTCCGCTAATGTAAAGTGGCCTTTGCTCTACCAAAGGAACATTTGTGTTGAATTGTTTTACCCTTGTCCTGAGGAGGCCCGACTCAGTGGGCTGAAACGCGTCGATACATGAAGAGGAGGAATCCATCTAAATGAAATGCGATTGTTGAATAATGATTTTACACGCTGTATAAGTTATTGAATAGAGAGGGAACCTCTCTCCGTTTAGATAGTGTGTAAAAAGGATTACCTCCCCCTGGATTGCTCTGATATTTGCATCGGTGTGCAACAGGGTCAAAATGGATGGATACTACTAAAGATTCTGAACAACTGATGGTTGTGATTTTGTGTTTATGTATATATACTGTTTGTTAGTTTATATAAGTTTTGTAATCGTGCAGATATACATATCTAAAATAAAGGAAAAGTTATGGTAAAATAATTAGGAACGCCCTTGTGAGGTTTGAAATAGTTTACAAGTTGTGAGTTGGGTATATGGTGTCCTTGCATGAGACCCATTAGTTTGTCTCTCTGCGATAGTTGCTTGTGCATATTCATCCCTGGACATCCATTCCTTGTTTCTGTGCATTGCTTCTGCCCGGATGTTTTCATGGGGGATTGGGCATAACCCGTTTTTTGCCATATCAGGAACAGGGGATGCTACTCGCACAATCTCAAAATTAATTTAGAAAAAACAGCATTTGGAAATCAGAGGTAAGGATGTGGAATTAATCCTGGTGAAGCAATCTGTGAGAGTGGGAATATTGGAAAATATGGGGACACCGCAATAATAGGCGAGGAAATGTTATATGATGCCAACCAAAAAAAGCCCCCAGGGAACTGATTGTCAGGATACCTAATTACAAACACATATTGGCAATAACGGCACACTATGAAAACACAAAGCTGTGTTCCTTCCCAAGTAATCTTTTTTCTTGGAAAAATGTTGCTAAAAGGAGTAAAATATTGACAAAGAGGGTTCAGTATTCCAGCGTAATATCTCAAACATCGAAGAGACAATTGACACCAATGATAAGAAGTTTTTAAAACTTTTTCTTTCTACTGTATCCTTTTTTTTAAATAACAGACCACACATATACATCGTTGGACTCCCAGTAAATTGGGAGTGACATTGAAGGTATAATGGCGTCATACAGAACACAGTGGAGAGCACCATAAGCAGTACATACATAACACCCATGTCAGTTGGGAATGGCAGGAGGTACTATGGTGTGGAATACACAGAGGTTACATGAGCAGATAATGCTAATGTGAGTAGGGGACAGTGCTGGGGTCTGGCCGATATCCGAAGTCGCCTGGAAGTTAAGGATGGCGGATGCTTTTTAAACTTAAGATATAGTCAGCATGGCATTCTAACTGGAGAAGCGAGCTATCCTCTGCTGTGTATGTCTATGTTCTTGTTTGCTTCTGTTCCTCATTCCAGTAAGGGTGTGTGTAATTCCACTTCTTTAATCAACACTGATGATAGGGTAGAGTAACTCTCCCACACATAAAATGTAACTTACGTCACTAAGAACTGATACTGTATTACCCAACAGCAATACATTACCATCAACCCACAGGCAAGGTCTGAAGCACTGCGAGCGTCTCTGTAAAAAGACAGGGGTTTCACCAGTTCACCTAAATTATTTCATCATTACACCCTCCTCAAATGATGCTGTGCGCCCGGTGAGAGAATCCTTGGTCCTGGTTGGTGCAGTCTTCAGAGTTAACCTCTTAGACAACAGATATGTCTCTACTGAATCCATGAAAATATATATCTTAGGGAAACATTGTTTTTAAAGTGCACGTGCTGCACTGGTGTGACAAAGCACTGATGTGACGTAAATACTCCTTCAAAACAAAATGCTGCAGGTTTGTCAAACCTGGCTGAGGCAGTAAATTTCACCACAGACACATTAAAGTGATAGAACAGTGCACCGAGAATGTGTGGTAGTGCCAGCACGGCTTAAGTACTGTAGCCTGTAATGCATGGACCTGCCACACTACAGCTGACGCAGCAGCAGATGACCCACAACTAGCAGTCAGGGCCGTTTACAGCTTCCGTTAAGCCTGGTAAGTGTGGCCTTCAAGGACGCGCCAAACATGAATGGAGGGATTTAAAAATACCAGTAAGACCTTTTGGCCCTGATCTGGGTGGGCCAGGATACCTGGCTATAAAGACGTGTTAGGCAGCAGCGGCTCCTCCATAGGGGCGTTTGGGTGTCGCCCCACTGCTTTCTCGCAGTGCGAGAAGCAGAAACATAAAATGGTAAAAACTACCATTTTATGTTTCTGCTCCTCGCACTGCGAGAAAGCAGAAGTGCCTGGTTGGGGGCGGGAGGGAGGGCGGCCATGCTCGAGAGCAGGGGGGGAGTGGCTTGCCCACTGTTGTGGGTACTGACTGTTTGGTCGGCCCCTGGAGCCGACCGAACAGTCAGTACCCACAGCAGTGGGCAAGCCACTCCCCCCCTGCTCTTGAGCACGACCACCCACTCTCCCTTTTTAGGTCTCGCCTGACCCAGCGCATGCGCTGGTCTGGCAAGACTTATTGAGAGGGCTCCAAAAAGTGCTACCAGGCCTGCCTAGAGCTACAGTGCATGTGCGCAGGCGCGCGCGCCGCGCTTTACCGCAATTACTTTCACTTTCGCGGCCGCCATTGCAGCATTGTGATTGGCGGAGGGGAGGGACGGTGGGTGCCTTTCCGGCTGGTGGAAGAATTGGCGCTGGACGGCAGGAGTTGGACTCGGACCTATCCCCATCCTGAAGCTGAGTAAGTTTAATTTTATATTTTTATTTAATTAAACCCCTCCCGCGGGGAGCCTATTTACAATGATTCCATATATGAAAAGTGACGTCGGTGCAAGGGGCTTGTCAACAGACAAAATAATCTCACAACTCTTACTTTGTCATAATATACGTAAATAAGCAATTTAGTGCACAGCAACCCTCAAACAGTCACAAACTCACTGAACGCTTATCCATTGTTGAGGAACACTCCGGCAGTGAACACTGAGCGAGTTCATCGGTGCAATCAGACAGCACAAATGAGCATCCAATCAGTGCACGTGGACGCTCAGATAGTCAAGGTGGTGCTCTAAGTACAAAGGAATCTCCAGAAAAGGGTGTGAAAACTCACAGAGAGCGAGAGGTCACTCAGACAGCGTACATGCCACCTCAGTGCACAGGCACCCTCAGACAGGCACCGGAACACCAGGACAGAGTACAGGAACCAATGTATGGGAACACTGGGTGTACATATACCCTGACAATTCTCCGGAGTACTCCGTGCGCAGGAACTCTCATCAGACCTTGCACAGGAGGACTCCGACAGCGCACGTGCGCAGGTGGCGCCTGTGGATACTCAATCCTGCCTTCCCCCCGGACGACCCCATTTCCACCCTCCTGCCCCCACCCGCCCGTAATGCCGGCCGTGACGTCTACGTAAATAGTTTTCTGTCTGCTATGTTTTCACTTGTTTAATGTTTCCCTTCCACCTTTGCGTTCAAATTTCTTTCCCGCTTTTCCTCGGAGCATTGCGTTTCCCCCGCTTTGCTTTTTACTTTATTTACAGTGTGTGCTTCACTATCACCACCCTGTCTTATTGTGGACCATGTATCCCCCTTCGTAGTTAATTTTTGGTTCCGTTTTGCTTTGGTGCTTCTTACTTCTTCCCTTTTTCGTTTATCATTGCTATAATTTCTTGACTTCCAGTTCTCTCTCATACTATTTATTTTCCTCTCAATTTTCCTACTCTGTTCCGTATTTTTCTTAAACCTATCCACCCTATTTGGCTCCCTTTCTTTTGCTCATATTTTGGTATGTTGCTTCTTTTTTGTTCATATGGTGTTATTTGCTCTCTTTCTTTTGTTCATATTTTGGTTTGTTCACTTCGTTCTTCCTTTTTTCTTTCAAACGTTGCATGTCCAGCCGGTCTCTTATTTCATAATCGGTTTCGTTTTTGTCCGTTTTTTACTCGTATAATTTTAGTCTGTGAGAACCCTTCTCTCTTCCTTTTGTTGTTACTTTCATGCACACCCGGCCGTGTTCTTCGGATTTTATCTTTCTGTCTTCAGGCGGTTCCTTTACTCCCCCCAACCCAAGTGTATACGCTCTTTTATCGCTAGTTAGTGTGTTTACCTTTAGTGTTTTATAGTTTTGGTACATGTTATTATTTTGCTCTTATTCCCCCTTCCCCACTGTCGGATTAATATAGAGTTTTTGTTTCATCCTTTCTCCCCGCAGTTCGTTCTCAGATTTTACAACCGTGAATTTAGAAGTGAAACAAATCTGGCAGGACAGGCAGGGGAGGAGGAGGGTGCAACGGGGGGTGGGGGGGGGGCGGTCTCTGTAATTGGGTGTGTATCGATTGCATCCAACAGTGAATGGTGAGTCTGTGTGAGCGCAGAGTGAGTTGTGTGGCTGTATGAGTACACTGGATGAGCTGTATGCCCTCATGAGTGAGGGTTGAGTGGTGTGAATACACTGGATGACTGGTGTGCCCTTCTAAGTGCAGGGTGAGCAGTCTACTTTTGTGAGTGTTGGGAAGGCGAAACAGTGTGCATCTTTGAGTGCAGTGCAGCGAAGGGTGAGTGATGTCTGTGTGAGTGTAGGTTGAGCAGTGTGCCTGCTGTGTGAGTCCAGGGTGAGTGATGTGGATGGGTGAATGCAGGCTTAGTGATATGTCAGGGAAGGGTGAGTAATGGGTCTATGAGTGCAGGGTGAATAGTGTGCCTATGTGAATGCAGGGAGAGTGATGTATCTGTGCAAGTGCAAAGAGACTTGTCTGGCTACTTCCAGAGATGTGTTCGGCAAGCCACCACTTTCTCAAATGTGTTTGAAAATGCACCATTTGCCCACTCTTTTTTAAAAAAATTATCGGGCGAGAACCCCCCCCGAACCCCTTGTAGTTGGTTCGGGCTGGCTCGCTGCGCTCGCTCGCCACAGTGCAGTATATATGCCACAACACTTTCAAATGTCACCAGCTGCCACTGGGGAAAACCCAAACAGGAAGTCACCTCCACCGCACCAGAATCAACCAACTGGCTGTGCTTTGTTATTGCAAAATGTATGCTTCGGTGGCCAGAGCATCCTTGCACACGCCCCCTTGCTGCAGTACGCGCTTCCATTAAATGTACAGTGAAGAAGCGGTCCTCTGAATTTCAGAACAGAAGGGAGGTTGCAGCATTATATGGTACTGCCCACAGGATGAACATTTTACTTCGGAACAGAGGGGAGGGTGCAGCATTGTATGGTACTGCCCATAGGATGAACATTGTACTTCAGAACAGAGGGGAGGGTGCAGCATTGTATGGTACTGCCCACAGGATGAACATTTTACTTCAGAACAGAGGGGAGGGTGCAGCATTGTATGGTACTGCCCACAGGATGAACATTTTACTTCAGAACAGAGGGGAGGGTGCAGCATTGTATGGTACTGTCCACAGGACGAACATTTTACTTCAGAACAGAGGGGAGGGTGCAGCATTGTATGGTACTGCGTACTGGATGAACATTTTACTTCAGAACAGAGGGGAGGGTGCAGCATTGTATGGTACTGCGCACAGGATGAACATTTTACTTCAGAACAGAGGGGAGGGTGCAGCATTGTATGGTACTGCCCACAGAATGAACATTGTACTTCAGAACAGAGGGGAGGGTGCAGCATTGTATGGTACTGCCCACAGGACGAACATTTTACTTCAGAACCGTGGGGAGGGTGCAGCATTGTATGGTACTGCGCACAGGATGAACATTTTACTTCAGAACAGAGGGGAGGGTGCAGCATTGTGTGGTACTGCCCACAGGATGAACATTGTACTTCAGAACAGAGGGGGGGGGTGCAGCATTGTATGGTACTGCCCACAGGATGAACATTTTACCTCAGAACAGAGGGGCGATGGGAGCATTGTATGGTACTGCGCACAGGACGAACATTTGACTTCAGAACAGAGGGGAGGGTGCAGCATTGTATGTACTGCCCACAGGATGAACATTTTACTTCAGAACAGAAGGGAGGTGGCAGCATTGTATGGTACTGCCCACAGGATGAACATTTTACTTTAGGACAGAGGGGAGGGTGTAGCATTGTATGGTACTGCCCACAGGATGAACATTGTACTTCAGAACAGAGGGGGGGAGGGGTTGCAGCAGTGTGTGGTACTGCCCACAGGATGAACAGTGTAGAGTCATATGTTTTCATGAGGCCTACCGCTGTACGTTGTTGTGCTGCAAGGACCAATACACATCAGCCGCATATAACATGTACACAACTCTGTTTTATACTCTTAGCTGGAAATAAAGGCTACTCATACCTTCTACATTAATGCACAGAACTCTCTCTGTGCACAAACATACAGATTAGACCACAGGAGGGCGCATGACTAGTACAATGAACTAGACTAGACGAACCCCAGTGTGAGTGACCATGGATATAAAGATGTCTCTTAAATTGCAAAAACTGACCTGGGTATTTTATAATTAAATCACAGCGGATTTCTAACCTGCAAAGCACTAGAATCTGCAGCAAAGAGGGGCGTCGTGTTCCCCCTGCCTCCCCTCCCCACCTTGCTTTAGCAGCTACATCGGGGTGGAGTTCTCGATGGGCCTGTTCTGTCTACAACTCGGCAGACAAAGGCTTATAAATACCGTGAAAGGGTGGGCGGATAGATGGATGGATGAATAAATGAAACTATAGATCTAAGAATGGGCGAGTGAAAGAATGGCTGAATGAGTGAAAGTTGATGGATTGATGGATAAAAGGATGGATAGATGGATAAGTGAAAGAATGGATGGATAAAGGAAAGCAAGGGTGGATGGATGGGTGACAGGGTGGATAGCTGGATAAGTGAAAGGATGGGTGGAGTAAAAGGGTGGATGGATGTTCGAAGTAAAAAAGTAGATGGATGAGTGGATGGATGGGTGTGAGAGTGAAAGGATGGGTGGGTGAGTATAAGAGTGGATGGGTAGATGGAAAGATGAATGAGTGAAAGGATACATGCAAGGATGGATGAGTGAGAGAGGGTAGATAGATACATGAGTGAAAGCGTGGATGGATGGGTGGAGTAACAGGATGGAAAGATGGACAATGTGAAAGGGTGAATAAATGGATGAGCGAAAGCATGGATTAGTAAAAGGATGGATGCTGGGGAGTCATGAACCCCCAACTTTAGCAGCTGCAGCGGGGTGAAGTTCTTGATGGCAGACAAAGGTAAGTGAGTGATAGGATGGATAGATGTGCGTGAAAAGGTGGATGGATGGGTGAGTGAAAGGATGGATGGGTGGATGAATAAATGAATAAAAGTATGGATGTAAGAATGGATGAGTAAAAGGGAGGGAGGGTGGATGGATGAATGAATGGATGAGACAAAGAATGGATGGATGAATGAAAGGAAGGGTGGATGATGGATGGATGGATGGATGAGAGAAAGAAAAGATGTATGGATGAAAGGGAGGGTGGATGGATGGATGAAAGGATGCATGGTATGAATGAAAGGGAGGATGGACGGATGATTGGAGTGAAAAGGTGGATGGATGGATGAAAGGATGGATGGATGAGTGAAATGATGGATAGATGAGGAAAGAATGGATTGATGAGTGAAAGGGTGAATGGATGGAATGGAGAAAAGGTTGGATGGGTGAGTGAAATAATGGATTGGTGAGTGAAAGGGTGGATGGATGGCAATGGATAAAAGGTTGGAAGGATGTGTGAAAAAATGTATGGATGAGTGAAAGGCAGGGTGAATGGATGCACACTTGAGTGAAAGTATGGATGGATGAGTGAGTGGATGGATGGATGAGCAAAAGGGTAAAAGAATGGGTGGAAGGGTGGATGGATTAGTGAAAGGGAGGATGGAATAATGACTGAAATGATGAATAGACGGGTGAAAGGATGGATGAATGGATCGATGAATAAGTATAATGGATAGGTTTGGAGATGGATAAAACAGGTTTGCATATGGATGGGCTTGTAGACTGAATAATGGATAAAAGAATGAATGGATGACAGAATGTAAAGGTGAAATGATAGATATCAGCAGGTGGATGGAAGGATGAATCGATAGATGTTTGGATAAAAGTGCGGGGTATTTTAATTTTCTGGCTGCTCCCTTGACAGCAAACCTGTCATAGACTGTTGTGACATTTAAAAAACATGGAGACAGAAAGAGACTTGCATTAATCAAGACCTTATGACAGGCTTAAAACTCTTTGGCACTAACGAGCCTTACAGCCTGTTTTTCTCACAGTAAATTGTTTGCCAGACATTCGCTGGAGTTGCCCCCTTCCTTCTGTAGAGAGGGATTAGCATTGAAATTTCGCAGCTGGAGTGGTTGACCTGTGAGCAGGGAGCAGAGCACTGTGGACCAGGAGACTCACGTGTTTGCCTTAATTAGGCTAACAAAATAGTTTATTTGCAAGCTTTTAGGAAAATACGTCACTTCTGCAGGTAGTGTCCATTGGAGGCTTTACAAAAACAGACGCAGCAATTTGTTAGACATGTACACTGTTTGTTAATCCCACCCCTCATAAAGAATATTGAGAATTTCAGCCCATTAGGTCTGGTTTAGTGTTACACTGTGTAGTCAGGTTATATAGTGTAACATTAATCCTGACCACACCAATGAAAAGATATGTGGCCCAATACCACGTCATTTAGAGCACAGTAAACACAGATTCGCTTATTTATTACCAAAGGGCAAAGGTCAAATCCGATGCTATTGCCATAATAGATCTTAATTTACCTGAGAAAACACTACTTAAAGCTTATCGATTCCATCACTTTCCATGCAGAAAGAACTGGGACTACAGCCACAGGGACTGCTCTCAGTGATTTTATCTCATTGCACAAATGTAACCCCTTGTGCTATGGTTAGGAGTAAACAATCTTGCCAAGATTGGCGGCAAATAAAAAATTCTGACATAAACCATACATACACACTGAACCGCTGGGTGGAATATGATGTTTATTATCATTGAAGGGGGAGGGTGAGGCCCTCATGACGAACACGAGGCTTTGCCCCCCATGAGGCACGGTCCTTTCGCATACTCAACAATGTTAATACACAGCTTGTCACGCCCTTTGCTCCTGTATATGCACTATAGTGACTACGCGTATGCATGCGCTCACCGTATCCCCTTTAAGATGTACGTATGCGTTGGCGTTGAGGCAGTGCGTGCACTCCAGACCACATCCTTTTGTTTTGTGTTGTCTTTCTTCTATGTCCATATAAGTCTGGGTATTTTTAATCTTATAAGACTTAAAAGCTATATAACTAATATACAACCACAACCAATCTATGACGACTGTCCCAATCTAAGCGCGGTATCTGAGCATGGGTACTGAACTGAGTGCTCAACGGATGGCCATATGGATTTGCAGTTTCACATGATGGATGTGACAGCCAGGCCCACTTGCATCAGTTTTTGCCTGATATGAGCTCGAAGGTATGTGGTATTCACTGCAGTTAAGTTAGTGCCTGGGAATGTGACACAGCATGTTCCATGCTGAGCGTTACCAGTACAACTGCAGGTAGGCCATTTGGAATGCTGATATGTGGCCATGGGGATGAGGTGGTGGAAGCAGAGATGCGGAGGGCGGTGGGTGCCACCCCATGAGTAAATAAACCAAGACACAACATACTGCTCGGTCCAAGAAAAGGAGAGAAAATGGGACGGCGAGGGCAGATGGACTGGAGCACTGCAGGAAAGTACATGGAGACGGGCCCCAGCCAATGGCGTAATGAAAGTTGAGGAGGCCCCCCTGCCACGCACACGGAGGGGCCCCGGCTCCGGAATTTAATCCAGAGCTATTGGGCCTGAGTACTATGCTAAGGGGCACCCCTGCAGCTCGGGAGCCCCCACCGCACCTCAGGGGCTGCGGGTGCCTGTGTTACGCCCCTGGCCCCAGCCGGGAAAGGAAAGCGGGTTACACCGTGGTCTGCAGCTTCACATGACGACACATGGAAGCGGATGGGCATCATGTGTAGACAACATACACGCAGGTGGGCTGTGAGATGGAAATGCAGAGAGAAATACCCTGCAGGGACAGGGCCGCCTTAACAGCATTTTAGGCAGCAGCGGCCCGTGCAGATAAGAGCAGTGGGGTGGTGGGCCGGGTGGGGGGATTTCGAGAGACTGCGACGAGGGAAAATTCATTATTTATTATGGTCATCTGTCAAATCTTCCCCCAACCCGCCCCACCGCCCACTGCTCTTACCTGCATGGGCCGCTGCTGATTTTAGGTCCTCCGGCAAAGCAGTGCACTGGGCCCTGCCTACACAACCACTCACAGGAATACAAATGTTTAACGGAAAATTAGTGTTAAATTCTGGTCTGCATGGGCCCCTTTGCTCATAGGGCCCCTGGGCAACCACCCAGCGAGCCCATGCATTAAAACAGCACTGTGCACGGAGCGGGAGGTCACAAGCTGGGGCAACATAAACAGTTTGTAAAATAGGAACTTCACTGTGGGTCTTCCTACTGTGCATTCACACACAACGGCCCTGGATGTCCCATTGCAAAAAACCCACGCACACACTCAAGGCTCGCCTCTCTAACTCTGAGACAGCATCCAGCTACACCCCCCGGCCTACTTTCCATCTCTGTTATGGCTCACACCTTAAACAGAACATTTTATGCTATGTAATTATGCTTCAATTGTGGTGGCTTCAACTCTTTCTACTTCCCCCTCATTGATCAACATTGCATCGCTATTGTTTGATTATTGTAAACCATCTCACTTCCGGAACTCATGGAAGGCGTGTTGCTAAGTATATCACACGTTAAAAATGGGTCCTCAAGCAAGCAAGTGAGTCTATCAAGGAATATAAATATGAATGTATCTTCAGTGAGGTCACTACAGTCTGGAACTCTTTGCCTCCCATCCTTAGAGCCTTGCCCTGCTGTCCATCGTCTGCAGCGAGCTCCAGGCTCTCCTTTTCAGGAAAGTCCTGGACTATGCTTCTAGAGGGTACCTGGACACTCAGCCTGTGTGCATCTGATGACAGATTGAGAGGATGTGGTGTAACGGCCAGAGCTACCGACTTCGGAACTGGGGAACGAGGTTCGAGTCCCGGCATCGGGTCAACATCCTGTGATTCTAAGTAAATCATTTAATCTCCCAGTGCCTATAATAAAATGAACGTGACATTGTGTAATGTAACTGGTGCTCTTGTAATGCGCCCCAACATCGGCGGGTCAAGTTTGGCAGTATAAAACTGCAAAAACAAAAATATATATATATATTTGGTTAAACCCTCTCCCCATCTTGATGTAATCCTGCTTATGTCAACTTTGTTTCACTGTAAAGTGATAGACCCAGGTGAGTTTTATAAATGGATAAATAAATAATGTCCTCAAGATGACTATGAATAAAGCACTGCGCTCACCTCCCTGCAGCGCACACTCAAGCCGAAGGGCGACGGGCTCTAGTCCGCACTCCACAACCCCACACATAGAAATACATAAAAAAGCGTGGCTGGTTCAAATCAACTTGCTATTAAGCCCTTCAACCTGGTAATTGGGAAACCCTTTTAATATATCACAAGCCTGGCTGAACTGTGATGGCTTTGGGATTAGCTAAATGAAATAAAAGTCCTAAAGGTTTTCTGCTGTTGTGTACACTGCTGATTGTTGATAAATGCCACCCTGTGCTCCTGGGCAGCTCTGGGAAATGCCATTTAAAAATATAATTGACTGCCCAGAGGCAGACTGTGTTTTTCAGCGGTCTTGTAAATTGCGTAGTGTTGGGCAGTCTCATGTATCACATCTTGGCGCAAGAGAGACCATGGAAGGGTGAAAAGGAGTAAACAAAGGTATGTGAATAGCGCATAAAACACGCACAGAGAAGGTTTTCAGTGCTTGTCTCTACTTGGAAGGCTATCTCTTTCTGTATAAGCGGTACACCTCTGGATCTAGACCCTCGGCTTGAATTTATGTGATCTTTCTCATAAATAGGTCACAATATTTATATTCCATAACATGCTACAAAGAGTAATGTTTCCAGTGGAGTACCACCCATTGAAATCACAGGCATAGATTTCCCATCTGTCTAAGACATGGGCCTTAAATCAAATGTGTACCTCCATTTCGAGGCCATACAGAGTTTTTGTTTGGGCATAGCTTCTGGTGGATGTTCATAGTTTGAAGTCTTTTGCTCTCCTTTCCCACCTACACTGCTCAAGTCATCCATACACAGGGTTATTCTCATTGACTTCCATTTAAAATGTTGAGCCATAGATAGGTAACATTAAAAATGAGCCATGTATCTGGCCTTTATGTAGCTGTCCTCTGCTTTTGATATGAATGAATGAATGAATTATAAAGCGCCAGAATCACCCCCTAAGGGTATCTCCGCACTAAAGGCAGTGGAACACCAGACTAGTGGATTCAATTACAAAAGAGTTAAACGTTGAGGAGTTTCTTAAAAAGGAGGAGATCCGTGCACTTTCAGAAGTACAAGGACAGGAGATTCCAATAGAGAGGCGCTAGAGATAAAAGAAAAAAGCTTTACCTCCCATACGGGACTTCCTAAAACCGGGGTGATAAGGAGGGATTTCACCCCAGAGCGTAAGGCTCTGCCGGGCTGATAGGGGATGAGTTTGTCAGTTATATAGCTAGGTCCTTTGCCATTGAATGCTTTATGTACAATGCAACAGATCTTAAACTTGATTCTCTGGTGTATGGGAAGCCAGTGTAGTTGACGCACAATATGGTAAACTGGTCCAAAATATTGGGGTTAAGGTGCTCTGTGGGGGCACCTCCAGAATTAGCATACCCCCTAAAACTCAGGAGCGGCTTAAAGGTCTCAGTGAAGTTTAAAGTTTACCAGTTGTGTCACAGAGATACTTTTGTTAGCGTGCAGTTCATAAGTTCCAGTCGAAATCCAGGTTAAAAAGTTATGTTTTTTTCCCAGTCTTTCATTATCCTAATTTTGCTAAAAAGGGTACGTTTCGGTAGAAATAAATTCTTATTGGTAAATTGAACCCTAATCACTGTGTTCTGTTCTGAATCCTGAGGTTTTGCATCCCAATACCAAGAACTCTTTAAAAAAAATGCCTACCAGTATGGCCCACATGTTAATCCTACTCCTTGTAGTCCCCTTTCTGTATCATTTTCTATACACTGATTTACACACGTTTGATTTATGTCTTCGTGTGTGTGTGATGTAAAATGCTCCAACTTCCTACACTGGATTGAGAAGCACTATAAAACAAATGAAATACATGTGAGAGAGGGGCTATGGAGGGTTGAGAGGCACTGTTGCAGAGTGAGAGTGAGGCAATCAATAAAAGATTTCTGTATCCCGGTGCACTGTAAGGTCATCGTTTATTATGCTTTAAAAACAAATACAATGGAATATATAATGAAAAATGAGTCATAGAAAGCACAATTTTTGCCATTTTTCCCCAAATTTTCTTGGGAGGGGGGAGAAACCCCCCAAGCCACCTTGTAGCGGTCAGGCTCGCTCGGAGGCTCTCGCATTCCCCTTATTGGACTGGTTTGACAAAATTTGCCCGGGCTGCTTTGGGTTCTGGTCCTTGCTCTCCAGCCCATTGTACGTGGATGAAGTGGTTCAAACATCGCCCTCTGCTATTGGCTCGGAAAGACTAGTTGTCATTTATGAGGAACCCTAATTTTACCATCAATGTAACAAAATCAAGGAATATGACTTCGGGCCTTACGAATATGAAAATCAAGCCAGTCCATGTCAACAATATCATGCTAGAATGGGCAACATGATTCCAATACTTAGGTATTACCTTAGACTAAAGGTTGAATCGAACCGTATAATTACAACTATGTGCACCATGTTTCCAAGATTGAAAGGGATATCTTTAGTTTCACTACCACAGATGGTGGTACTGACGTGACCTCTATGATAAAAAGGATACCGAGGCATAAGTGCTCCTGTTGTGCGTTATCGGGTGAGCCTCTGGTGGTACTAAACACTAAAGTTATACAGGTGAAAGGATCTACAAGTGAAGAGTAATCAATTTGCTAACAGAATCCTTGTTTTTGCCTCCTCAATTTTCAAACCCTGTATCGCATAAAGAGATTTCAATTCCTTTTCTCCAGGACAACATCAAATGATTTCTGTTTGATTGGTGCACTTCTGTTTAGAAGAGCACCAATTAGAAATAGAATTATAGTACAAGAAATAGAATTATAGAAATAGAAGTATAGTACAATACTCATTACTTACACTCGGCTGACTTTATCTCTAAAACAGCAAGCAGGGTGAGTTCTGACATTGTTTTTAAAGCTCCTGCCGGCTTGTCTAATGTCGAATGGGAAGTGGTGAGAGACTTTATGTTAAGAAATTGTAAACTTGGAGCCTGAGGTAATGGAATTATCCTTAAAACAACTTTTATACCCATTAAAACTTCTTTTATCATGGAACCTTCTCTTGAGGTAGTGTCTTGAGAGATTCAGGACTAGTTATGCAGAAGCCCTCCTTTTTTCCCCCAAACTTTGTTGAAACTATTTTTTGATACTGTGACATTATCAATATCTGTTAGATTTAGAATGAGATACACGTTTCAGCAATGTATATGAGTAATATTGAATATGTTTGTTATACAGTAATTCGTAACTTTTGTCATATATTTTTCCTCCCATTGGCTTCTTGCATTACAATAGACTGTACATTGAATTGTCACCTTTTGCTTCTTCGGTTTTAGTTAACCACTTTTATCTTCATCTGTTTGCAAAGTTCAGAAGGTGAGCTAGGTGTACATATTCCTGACCTATGTTTAATTGTAGACCTGTGGCCCGGGCCGAACCTGTGGCGTCCTCGATTCTTTTCATTTGAGCAGAAAGGAGACCAGACTCTCTCGAATTTTGTCCACTTTATCATGGATTATTTCCCTGACCTTTTCCATCACATATATTGAGCATAATTTAGTCCACCACATATTTCCTGAAGGGGGTAGGAGGTTTCTACAAGTGGGTTTTTTGTAATTCTGGCTGTGAGATGCACATATGTAAGGCGTTTACCTGTAATGGTAGTGAATAGGTTTTTAAAGTATTCTCCTATGTCACCAATGAGTAAAATTAATGGGGTTAATTTTTCTTCAATAGCTGTTGTTGCTTTAATTTGTACACGAGTCTCTTCCCAAACAATTGAGCTACATTGCAGAACCACCATGTATGTGCCATAGTGCCTTTATTTCCAGATCCCTGCCAACAGACGTCAGGAGTTCCAAATATTTCGTGGAACCTGACAAGAGTCAGATACCAGCTTGTTAGTTTCGTGTAGCTGCTTTCCTTGTGTTGGCTACACGACGACTAAGAGCCCGCTGTGCTCCATGCATTCACACAGGATTCATTGATTTCCAGACCTAGTTCAGTTTCCCATTTTGCAACATGTCAGTTTAGACACAGGTTGTAAGTTAGTTAACCACTAGCCCTGTGATACTTTTTTGTGGTGTGGTATTTGAATAGAGGTTCAGTAGCTGTCAAGTCTCTAGTCGCCAATATTTTTCGGTCCTTCTGCCCCACCCAGTAAATAATTTGATGGTATCTAAATGGATCGCTATGTTGCAGCCGCCATTTTTGCAACTAGGAGATTGAGGTTCTTGGATGTCCTTTGTCACATGGATCCCCCAGTGTTGCTTCAGTTCTCCCTAATCATCGTGTCTCGGTATCCTGGAACATACGGGATTATGCACCGTTGGTGACATTGGTGTGATAAAGGACATCGCTCCCAGTTGTTATATTGGAAATTGTGTGGAGTGGCGTAACGAAACTCAAGGGGGCCCCCCTGCAAAGTACATAGAGGGCAGACTCCCGGGAGCTCGGGTCCTCCCTATGCGGGCCTTTGTTATGCCACTGTTTGTGTGGCGTATAGGAGGTTGCTTTTTCTCCTCCTGGTGACCACCGTAAGATATATAAAGTTTTAGCTGAGTATTCCCTCTCTGCTTGGACTGCAGAAGGCATTCTAAGGTTCCATAAAACCACGGTGTCAGAGACTTTGCCTACACTCTTCCCTTGTGAAGATGAATTTGTACAGACATTGAGTGCATCTCTTGTTTTGTAAGCTGTACAGTGGCCTCGGGAAGTGCTTGCTTTGCCGAACAGCTTTCTTAAACCTGTTGATGCTCCTTACATTAGCAATATTTTTTGTCAACCTGTTTATAAAAGTGGTAGTATTTGTAAGGCAATGATTGGGTAGTGTAGGGTCAAGTCCATATCGTCATCTAAAGGTTGCAATGCATGACTGCGACCTATTCGCTCTTTTGTCCTATTGGTGCTTCATGATGAATTGAAGCGGCCATGGCTTAGTCTTTGCACTTAAAGCTTGTCTTGCACGCTACACATCATTTTATAAAGTTTAAACGCTGATTGTGTTAATGAACTGTACTTATGTACATTGCATATGTCTCTTAACTGGTAAAGTCAAAATGAACTGTTCATTGCTTGACTGATGAAAATGATATTACTTAGTTGTATCTTTTCACTTAGTACATGTTTAGGTGTGAGCACAGCTGCCTGCTGAGACACTCTCAATGATAATTTAAAGTATACATTGAGAGGGCTTCAGCTCCACTCAGGGTAGTACTCTCACACCATGCAATGGCTATTTGGTGTTTCACCTTGCAGGAGCTGCTTCCATTAGATCGTCCCACTGTTTGTCATATTCATTTCTCCTATATGCACCCTCCTTTATCATTTCTACACAGAACCCAGTGGAGTCTCAGCACTGGCAGGCTTTAATGAGATAAACAGCATGTGTGCATGCAATACACAAGGATTGGCAAAACTAACAGGGCAGGCTTTAATGAGATAAACAGCATTTCCGCACTGGCAAAACGAATACAGCAGTTTTTATTGAGATAAACAGAATTTGTGCATGCAATGCCTGGGCACTGGCAAAAACGAATAGGGCAGGCCTTAATGAGATAAACAGCATGTGTGCATGCAATACACAAGGATTGGCAAAACTAACAGGGCAGGCTTTAATGAGATACAAAGAATTTGTGCATGCAATACACAAGGATTGGCAAAACTAACAGGGCAGGCTTTAATGAGATATACAGCATTTGTGCATGCAATGCCTCTGCACAGGCACCACAACTAACAGGGCAGGCTTTAATGAGATAAACCGCATGTGTGCATGCAATGCCTCAGCCCTGGCAAAACTAATAGGGCAGGCTTTAATGAGATACATAGCATTTGTGCATGCAATGCCTCAGCACAGGCAAAAGTAACAGGGCAGGCTTTAATGAGATAAACGCATGTATGCATGCAATGCCTCAGCACAGGCAAAACTAACAGGGCAGGTTTTAATGAGATAAACCGCATGTGTGCATGCAATACACAATGATTGGCAAAACTAACAGGGCAGGCTTTAAAGAGATAAATAGCATCAGTGCATGCAATGCCTCAGCACAAGCAAAAGTAACAGGGCATGCTTTAATGAGATAAACACCATGTATGCATGCAATGCCTCAGCACAGGCAAAACTAACAGGGCAGGTTTTAATGAGATAAACCGCATGTGTGCATGCAATACACAATGATTGGCAAAACTAACAGGGCAGGCTTTAAAGAGATAAATAGCATCAGTGCATGCAATGCCTCAGGACAAGCAAAAGTAACAGGGCATGCTTTAATGAGATAAACACCATGTATGCATGCAATGCCTCAGCACAGGCAAAACTAACAGGGCAGGTTTTAATGAGATAAACCGCATGTGTGCATGCAATACACAATGATTGGCAAAACTAACAGGGCAGGCTTTAAAGAGATAAATAGCATCAGTGCATGCAATGCCTCAGCACAAGCAAAAGTAACAGGGCATGCTTTAATGAGATAAACACCATGTATGCATGCAATGCCTCAGCACAGGCAAAGCTAACAGGGCATGCTTTAATGAGATAAACCGCTTGTGTGCAGGCAATACACAATGATTGGCAAAACTAACGGGGCAGGCCTTAATGAGATAAACAGCAATTGCCCATGCAGTGCCTGTAAATAGCTTTTGTGAATGCCTGTGCTTCCATCTGCTGGTACATTATAGTGAGACCGAATGGCTTTGATAACGCTAGTTTATATTTTGTAGACACTTGATTTGGGACTTTATTCAATCTCTTAGCTGTGTTGCTTCTGTAATTGTTGATCCCTGTACCTGCTAGCCCCCTTCTGAGAAGAGCTGGGCTTCGACACTAAATATTGAATGAAGGGGAGGTAAGGGAGACTTTTAACTGATCTCTGTTTAGATTTCCTCACAAGGGTGTTGGTAGAGCTTACCTAAGACACATCTGATGGTCTCCCTATGCCCACCAACCTTTGCCCTGCCAAGTGAATGTTTTACAAGCCTCCCCAGTAAAATTGAAAATGAGGACGAAATGCAGGTTTCGCGGACAGATCATCCATGACTTAGT
This sequence comes from Triturus cristatus, assembly GCF_964204655.1. Taxonomy (NCBI): domain Eukaryota; kingdom Metazoa; phylum Chordata; class Amphibia; order Caudata; family Salamandridae; genus Triturus; species Triturus cristatus. The sequence goes on from NC_140587.1 coordinate 648,770,720, forward strand.
AGAAAGCATCGTCAGTGAAGGGACCCAAGTCACAGGCCATTCCCACCATCCCCAACGTCTTGCCTTTGTCCTTAAACTACCCATACATCGATTCTTTTTAGCCAACAGTCTGTGTGGCACATAATCCTGAGGAAACATTCATACTGCAGGTCTGGTGCTCATAAGGGACACCACAGCACTCTTTGAGGAGGCGGGGGAAGGCACAGCCTTACAAGATTTAGAGTGCAGCATCTGTAAATAGAAGGTCAGTGACCTTGGATAAGTAGGGCTCCTTTTGTGCTTATTTGCATTTTTTAGTGCAGCTATTCATTCGTGACGTTGTGAGCATAGGTTTTACTCCGATTATTGTGAAAATCAGACATTGTGTGAAGTACAACACAGACAGGGCATGCCTCACTTTCTCTTTCTCCCTTGCTTTCTTTTTCTCCCGGGCATGTGTGAGGGAAACACAAAAGGTTTCCTAACAGAGCTGACCCTTGAAGGTTACATCTGGCCAGCTGCACATAGGCAATGGCCCCTGCAGTGAATTCATGAAGGAGGCTGAGGTGTGTCCTTCCTGCAGCCTCTCCGAGGAAGGAAACTCTGCTTCAAGCTGGGTCGTTATATTTCTAAAATTGCAAAGGATGCTCTAACTCAGATTGGCTTTAGGCCACTCACAGTCTGTCTGGACATGGGCAAAAAAAACACAGTCACACTTCAGCTCAAAGAATATTGCATCGACAGAGAACTACATTGACCTTTCTGTGGTATTTTTTGAGCCTGAGCTCACTATAGCCTGTTTACTCTTGGCTGGAATCAAGCCTGAAGACCCTGCTGAAGCTTAGCTGGTCTGCCCTGATGCTACTAACTGCATGTAATCTATCAGCCACCCCTGATAGTGCAGCCAAGTAGACGCAGCGTATAGAAGCCCATCTTCTTATCACCAGACACTAGAAGTGACTTACTGTGCCTGGCAAGTTCACTCCCACCCCCAACATGTATTGCTTTGTTATCCTCTGACCTAGCTTTTGTGGCAGGTGTCCAGAACCTTGATGGTGGGTGCTAGCAGGATCAAGATGGACCTCAAAGGTCCTTGTGTGAGTCGTTGGTTTACTGTGTTCTTCTGTGCCCTTTCAGCATGCCTTCTGCCATGTCTGTAGTGGGGAAAACAGCGTTTACAATGCTGGTAGTACCATGCGGGTAGGTTACATCGTCCGCGTTGTTACCACGCATGGCATTACATCGCAAGTCGTTTCTACGACTTGCGATAGATGGCACGCAACACCAGGGAATGTGTTGGATTGTAGATCCAACACATTCCCTGCTGTTGCACTAACTGGAGTAGGAATAGTAATTTATACTATTCCTAAGTCCAGCACGCCATCTAGCGCAAGTCGTAGAAACGACTTGCGATGTAAAGCCAAGCGTGGTAACAACGCGGACGATGTAACGTCCGCGTTGTAACCTACTGTGGGGTAATGGATGGCGTAGTAACGTCATACATTCCAAAAGTGGTGGTCGGTCCTTGTGTGAAGCTCCTCACATGGGTCACACGAATATATAACAACAGAATACAGACTAAAGAGAATAAAAATGCCAAGCACATCCAGAAGAAAGAAAGTTTGTAGAGCAAAGCCACAAAAGACACAGCATGTAATGAAAACTAAAGACAAAGACATGACTAAACCAGTATGACAATGGAGCTGTCCGTGGCTTGCTTAAAGCGGTGGCGTTCTGGTGACATGCAGGCAATAGGCCTTGACTAGGCTGCGCTTGTTAACTGATACACCGGAGCGCCAGAGCTTCTGATGCATGTGTGTGGTTGATATTACAAGCTGGACAATAGTCCTGCACTGCACAATGGGAAACACATTACCCGAGGTCAAGCTCTCAACACAGTAACAGTGGATTGAGTGCATCTTTGGTGACCTTTTATGAACAATGAGTGCAACGACATAGATAATAGCAACATGGCACCACTGTAATGGAAGGAACTGGACCCAGGTGAACAATATGTGCCCCTTTAGATCTTTGCAGTAAGAGGAATACCTTCAGTGTTCGATGGAGGAGGAAGGAAGACTGAATTTTCACTGCTCACTGTCCCTCATCATCCAATCATAAAGATGTTAATACCGAAAAAGTTGATGCTATTATGAAAAACGATACATTCATGTACAAGAACAAAATTGCATCTTTATTGGGGAATTCACCTGTTATGAACTCCACATCAAAACCATCTAGCAAATACATAGTCAGGCAGGCCCGAGGTCACTGATTGCTAGGTAACAGGTGGGGTGGCATGTAGCTGGTACACAAACGCACAAACAGGAAATCCCAGATCAATCCCATAGATAGGCGCAGCAACACCACAATGATCCAGGGCGGCTGGCCCCAGTAAACACACATGGTTGGAGTGGTAGGCGCATTTCCAACAAAGCCATAAAGTCAGATGCCACACGAGTTAGGAACATATAGCCAATCAGGACACAGCACACTCAGTGATCACGTGCTCACCATGCTGGACACCTGGACACCTTACCAACTGGCCACATTGTATCCACACAAGGTTGAGGCCCACCTGTACTTTCCATTAGACAATCAATTTATGACTCCAAAGGCAGCAACTACATTGCTTACCTTACATGGACCGCCAGACATACTTTATTGCATACAATGAACTGTATTAGAAGAGGCCGTAGACCGACTGCAAATTGAGACAGTCCACCCGGCTGCAATGTTTAATTAAACAAACCGTTCCTATTTCGTCAAAGGCCTCTTGTCTCTTGTTTTTTCCACGATATTTCATGTTCAAGCAACAAAGACATAGAAAATAATGGGGCCATATTTTTTCTTTGCAGTTTTTTTATTTAGTGCAAACTTGAAACGGAGACATTGAAGCTCTTTACATGAGCACTAGTTACATTACACAAGGACACATTTGGTAGGCACGCGGAGATTACGTGATCTGCCCAGAATCACAGGCTGTTGATCCAACGCCGAACGCGACATCCTCTCCCCTATGAGAGATGAAGAGCATTACTGTTCATTGTCCACTGTCAAAGTCATGATGGTCCAGAAAAGAAACTATACAAAAATGTTCTGCGTATAATACCATGCACATGTGAAAATACCCTATTGAACGTTTAAGTGTGCCTTGTGTCACCTGGCAACTTCGCCACACCATCCATACCATTACTTGAACATCTCCTCACTCCAGCAACTTATTTTGTGGCTGGCTTTACATTTGTAAAGTATATGCCATTCCTCTCTTTGATAAACCTAGCAAGTTCAGACCCATCAGCTTGTCTCTAGTTTTGTGAAAGTAAGTACTAGTGAAGTTAACTAGTCTCCTTATCCAACTAGTTTACTGTCTTCTCTTTTCAAGAATACTGCAATGAATGCAAAGAACCCGATTCTAAAACGTTTGGGCACCTGTGTACCGTTTATGTAACTTATCTAGGTAGAACCCCACGGTAGTGCTTCGCGCTTGCACATTGGATTCACTCACAATGGCATTCCTCCAGAATAGAGGGATTTCTATGTAATCAAGTTTGCTCTTAAACAAGGATTTCTGGTTGGAACCACCACCAAAATTTGGCGAGCACCCACCCAAGTTTGTCAATAGTCACCAAATTTCTCAAGTTAAATTCCCATTCTCAAAATATTTGTAAACGTACTCCTGTCAAGGAAGGAGTAAGTGTCATTTTAGGGCTTGCATGGTGGGCATTGTGAGGGAACATGCAATCAATTTTCAGTTTTGGGACAAATATTTTCTTTAAGGAGAAATAAAAGACAAGTTTACAAATGCAAGTGTGCTTGTGCGTTACATTTCCATGCATGGAAGTGTATATGTTACTGTTCCTCATACGTCAAAAGCTGTGCATTTGTGCGCTCATGGATACCCACGATTTGCAAATTTGTAACAAAGAAGAAAATATACTCCGAATGTAGTAGTAAGCCTAACTGAATTCATTTGGGACCTTTTCTCTAGGGATTTTGTGAATAGGACTAAAAAACCACTAAGGTCTTGTTTATGAGTGCATCAGTATTTATATAATCTTTATTACATCCGAAAAAAAAAAACAGGGTCATTATTTGTTATATGCAATAAATAGTGACAATTATGAGCGTCCTTGTTCAAATGAGGAATAACATGCATATTTAGTTTTCGTTCGCACCAAAACCCACAAGTCCAGATTTTCCAGGCATTTTTCAGCAAGTGAATTTCAGCAGCTTAGAATTCCACCACACATACAAACAGGGGGTTGCATGGGTGTTGGAAATTCACGAGGCACTCTTAATCAAAGCCTAAGGGTTCCTATTAGAATACTGGACTACTACCATCCGCAGTCCTAGAGGTGTGCAAATACTAGTGAAATCTACAGGTTACTGCTTATACCATGCCAACATATGCGGCATAACATGCAGGTAAATAGGTAGTAATGCTTCACCGGTTTAATACATATTCAAACTAATTTGTTTGCGTGTCTAGCTTGCTAATCTGTAATTGCAATTTGTCAATAACAACAGAGCGCAAGAATTTACTTGCATTGGGAGGAAATTATGATGCAAAGGCTTTTCCTTGGGATCTTGATTAACATTTCTATGAAGTGACATTTTAGTGCATGATTACATTGATAGCAATACAGGCGTGACCTAATATCCCTCGAAACCTCAGTAATTTGATACAAAAATCACAGTGGTTCTGTGGTTGCTACCCGCCGAAAAGCCCTTCAACACCTCATCAGATGTAGCAAGCGCTATATAAATGCAAACCCTTCCCTCTTCTATCCCTCCGCTATCCTTTTTCAATTCAAATAACAAACTCACATGTCCACCGCTCAAAATAATTTCATATTTCCCTATACTAATTCACTGCCAATCCTCTTTGGGTTCCGGAGTAGCGTGCTACTTGCCAAAAGAGCACCTCAACGACTCGTCAAGGGTAGTAAACGCTATATAAATGCAATTAGAATAGAATTTGAGGTAGAGTGGTGCTATTGGGGCAAAGTGAAACATGGCCCAGGAGAAAAAATCACATTAGAAAAATTCATTAAATAAAGCAAACACCACCAACAATGTTGTCAATACATATATTACCAACAGCAGACAAAATAACCAATGGCTGATAAACATGTGACCATATACCATGCGATGACATAGAAAGTTGGTGAAAAAAGAAGACAGTTGCTGTCAATATTATTTAAATCTAAAGGGTGGTACGGGGCTTGTTGAGGATTAACCATTTGTCTGCTTGCTAGATCCAATCTTTTGAGGTGGTTAAATGACACACTGTACTAGTCAACGTTTCAGCCCCACAGAGTCAGTCACAGCCGCACTGGGAACAGCAACCAGCCCTGGCAGATTGCTGCTAGACCGGCACAGGTGCTTTGGGGCGGTGGGGTTGTCCTAGTGAGAAGCACCGCTCCCGCTTTTGTTACAGGGGGGCGATATTGTAGCGCTGCTGCAAAGCCAACCCCCACAGGTACAAAACCGGCCCAACCCCTCAGGCCCACCGGGGAAACGCTCAGTGCCCAATATGGCCAGTCTGGCCCTGGAGTCAGTGTACACGGTCATCAGGACCGAGAAAGGTGTGCCGTAGCATCCCTGCAGGAAAATTCAAAGGAGTTTCCCAAGTAAGGATGAGCCGCGGCCTGTGCAGGTAAGAGCGGTGGGGCCTGGTGGGGTAGGATTTCGAGGGACGATGAAGAGGGAAAATTAAATAAAGAATTCATTTTTCCTCGTCAAAATCCCCCCCACTGGGCCCCACCTCTCCACTGCTCTTACCAGCACCAGACACGGCTTGTTAGGAGGCAGTGTTTGTGAAGGGGAAAGACTAGATGGAAAATGGCTTACCTGAGGAAAAAGCTATAGGGTAAATACAAATGTGGTCGTTTACCAAGAACCTCCGCAAAAAAGAGCGAGCGCATGACTTAGGAACCATCCCAAGAGTGATAAGTTCAAAGCTGGTAAGAGTGTACCTAAAACATGCGTAGGGAGTTCATCAATAATCATTCACACATATAGAGCTACCAGCACGATCACATACAGAAATATACCGATGTTGCCATATTACCTAATACCATCTTTAGCACCAGTTGTGATATACAATGTCGACGGCCTATTGAAGTGCACAATCAGCCATTGGCATGGCAAAGCAGAACTGCCATAATCCAGAGTTGATTTTATGGTAGAGTTGGAGTTTTCTGTGGCAGCCCGCTGTCTGATTCTTTTTAGCCCAGATGGGGCTAAACGCTGCGAAAAGGAGGTATAGAAATGTTAGTGTGTTTTAGCTTTTGAAGAATGTGAAATAGTGATGAGAGTTAGGTATTGTGGCTCTAAAATAGTAGTGATATTACAGAGGGGTGACCAAAAATGCATTCACACCACAGCATATCTTTTGTTTTTACAAATAAAGTGTAATTGTGCATAGTTAAGCAAATTCTAGCCCAGCAATTACTTTTAAGCCATGTAGCATAACGCCATGCATTCTTTTATAAATATTGGAATGTTAGAAATGTCTCAAGACAGTTAAGAGGTATCATCGAGGAAATTGGACAACGCAACCCTTCCACTCTCTTCACAACCACCCCCTCTCCAAACGCAGATCTTTGCAGGTAGAACTGATGACCCTGTCCCCCATTTGTCGTCTATTTTGAGTTAACAGGATGTAGTTCTCTTGATGGAGGCCATTTCCAAACTTCTCTATGACTAAGCAGTAATTGAGAATTAAATAGGTTTTTATAAGTTTAATAAAATACATGGAACGTTTTATTGCAAGGAAAATAATATTTTAGTAGCATTTCAATATGACAATATCTAAGAGGGGCAAAACACATTTTATTGGAAGAAGAGAGGTCATATTTCTGTCATAAGAAGGAAACATTTGAACTTTTTACATATTGATGTATATTTTGATAAAAAAATATATGCCTTGATATCACTCTAACCATTCGTGGATGACAATAAAATGGTAAGTATGGGGAACTGGAAGAAATCATTACTTGGTTTCAGCTCCTCCACTTGACTATCGCAATAAATTTTCTTGAAATATTTCTGCTTAGTAAATTGAACCGCTAGACATGGTCGGAGGAAGAGGACAGCACAATGTCTCATTCCCGCTGTGGTCAGCATTTAGCAGTATATCAAAGTCATCAATGAAGTGAATACAAGAGGTTGCTTGAAGTACATTGACGGTGCAGTACTATATAGATTAAGAGTCTTGAACGTCAATAGGTAAAAAAAAAGAAGCCTCATGGCAGTTCCACGATTTACGCTCGTTCAATTTACTTGTCACGCAATTCCTAACAATATTTCAATGCTTTGTAAACAGATAGTTTTTGACATGAGGAGTTGTAGAAGCCCGTGTATCCATAGCTAAACATGGAAGGATACTGGCGGCATTTTTGAGACCACTATAGCATTAAAAAATCCCAAGAAAGGTGATTCCCCCCTTTTCACCCAGCAGCAAAAGCTGTGTTTGAGACTCTGAACCTGCTTAGCTACTGAACCAAGGATTAATGTACGCTTGTTAAGGGAATTAGTATGGAGGATCTAAGCCTGTCTCTTATTCATTGTTTCATGTATCCTTTGGAATTTATGTTATACTTTTAACAGAGTATCAGACACAGATTAGTGGACTGAGTGGAAAGACGACTGGTGTGGGGTAAAATTCTGACAAGAGGGGCACATTACAAGCAAGAGAAAGAAAGGATGGCTCCCTACAGCGGGGATGACATAGCGTACATTGGTGGTTTATTACAGCACTTGTTAGAAGTTCTATGAAAATATATTTTGCTGACTTCAACCTCTAGGGACTACACTGTGATTTAACCAATCTGACTACTCTTCTAATAGGAAGTATATGCCTTAGTTATTGTTAGCTTTTATTGCTGGTGGTTTGTGTGTGTCACCATCACTAGTACATGTATACTAGATGATGGAGGTGTTTTTATAAACTTCCATGATGTCACTTCCTATAGTTTCATCAGAGACAAAGGCTGTGTTTCACTGAATGCCTAATCACTTGAAACCCCCCCTCCCCCGGTAAGCAACCTCACCCATAACGAACACAATGGCAAAAGGATGTAGCATAACGGCCAGAGCCGCCGACTTTGCTGAGGTACCAGGTTCGTGTCTCTGCGTCCCCTCAACATCCTGCTATTAAGGGGAACTCACGTAATCTCCCCCTGCCTACCAAAAGATGAATGTGTCCTTGTGTAATGTAACTGGTGCTCGTGTAAAGCGCCCAAATACCTTCGGGTCGAGTTTGCGCTATATAAAACTGAAAAAAAATACCCAAAACACAGGCATCTTTGTTTCTGATCCCTCTTCTAAAATAAAAGTGAACCTATTTCTTGCAGAAAGCAACTTCAGAACTGCTGCTCAGGCGCCCTTGCTCTTAGGGAAAAATATTGCATTCACAATTGTTGTCGAAATACGATGTGCCCTGAAAATTTGTAAAACAAAAATTGCTCAGAATGCATTTTGTTTCATAGAAAGAAAAGCTGCCTCTGAGTTTCTCCAAGAGAAGCAGCTACCAGGCATCAGTAGTCGCTCTGGTAAAACTAAAGCCACATAATTGATTGAACATCGACATTTGTTTTCAGAAAGAAAATGTAATGTGGCTAGTAGCTACAAATTTCTTTCTATAAGAATAGTAGTATGTACAATAGAAATATAGGATGTGAAAATAATTTGTGCTTGCGTTTATAAAGCATCCACCAGATTATAGTCTGTGAACCTTTCTGTATTCCTATCTGCATAACTGTGTCACCGGGTATGGCTTCAATATGGAAACAGCATATGTGTAAGCATTTCGTTGCAAATGTTAGTTAGACTAAACCTCACCTATTGGCTTTGTCCAATTTCTTATGTGAAAAATAGATTATGAAGAACAAATAGTCAAGAGACAGATGGAGAAAACAATGAGAACATTTATACTGGGAAAGCAATGGAATGTAAAAATGAATGGCAAGTCAATAGGAAAGACAGGGTAAAACAAACAATGGGGTGAACAGACAACGAAAAGCTAGTCTAAAATATTTTTTAAAGTCTGCTACAGTGACAACACAAAAAGAATTGCTTTTTTATATATGTAAAATGTGTGCTGGAAATGAAAAATATAATGTTACAATTCAGTGTGCTTTTGAGATGTATATAAGTCCCTCGTGCTTTGCAAGGCAAGCGCTCATGGAAGGTGGAATGATACTGCAGCAAACAGCCAATAAAAGGAGGTGAGAGCAAAGCCCACTCAGTAGAATTTAAGAATTGGTAACGATAGGGTCTAAAGATGGCTGCACTGCCAAGCCAGAACGAAACATGGGAATCCCCATTGTTAAAAAAGAAACATTGAAACATTGACTCCCTCATCTGCATTCTTTGCTTTTTTAACCTCTTTGCATTTCTCAAATGAGGTTTATACAAAAGTGTGAGCCCTGAGCTTGATGCAGCTTATGACCCACAGAGCATCAACATGTTTGACTGTGTTCAAATGTAGAGGGCACACTGCCTGCAACCCAAAGTGAACTGCCCCATACGGCGTGGGCAAAGCTAACTTCAGCAAGTTCAAGCGGATACAGGAACTGCCACCCAGAAGACTTTCTAGTAGTTACAAAGCACTAGAATATGCATTCCAACCTGAACGTTTTGATGACTGACAAATATTTGCCTCTCAATAATATTCACATCCTTACAAAGTTCAAAACTGCTGAAAATTGTTTGTTTGGAATGTCCTACAAACGTGGTTACCCCTTTTTTTAATAGAAGGTTTTAATTAGATTATCTCAGATACAAAATGCAAATGCTCAGATTTTGTATGATCATGGTTGGGATAAATGTAAGAACAACAAAGAAGTAGTCTGAATGCAGTTTTGAAATGTTCACATTCAAGTGTATCTGACAGGCAGATAAGGCAGAGGTAGATTCTGTCACGTGTGGAGTGTGTGGCTCAGTCTCTTAGTATTTTGAGGCTGCCAAGAGCGGAATACTAAGATGTGAAACATTGAAACTAGTATTGGCAAAGCCAATAGCTCTGTCTTTTTGTCCTGGAAACTGTTTGGTACCTGCTGGGTGAATTATATGTATTTCCCCAAAGTGTCCTAGAAAGAAAGCTGCACAATGGATTACAGTGGGGATGTCTTTGCTGAACAGACTGCATTGCCAGAGTTAAGCTGTAACCTCAAAGAGTGTTATGAAAAGGAGCTAGAAAATGAGGTTTGTATTGTAAGTGGTGAAGTAATAAGCTGTACACAGCAAAACATTGCATTGTGGATGCTCCTGACAAGTGACCTGGAGTGCACTGTGCGTGCACATCCTTACTTCATGAAGAATAAAAGCAGCAAATCCAATAAAATGTGATCACAACAGTAAAGTGAAACAATTGATAATGCAGTGATGTGTCTTTAAGACGAGCCAAGACATCCAAAGCATCCACACAGCAGCACGCCCACTTTCAAAATGTGACAGCAAAGTAAATACATGAAAGAACAAACACTGACTTTTAATGACAAGCTACACAACATGTCCTACCTGCAGTGTAACATAAGATCCACTTGATGCCTCATGAATAATACTAACAAGAACACAAATGGGACAGTGTGACTGTCCTCAAAATACCACGGTCTTCATGGACAGCCCATCCAATACATGGCAAACCACAACAAACACATGAACACCAAGGGCTGCATAGGTTGACCTAAATCCTTCTCTGTACTTCTTCCTATTGTACTTTGTTTTAAAGTATTGATGTATGATGTTTCTAGAAAGCTAACGCTGTCTGTAGCCAGACCTAAAAAGCGAGTGTTCAGCAGGTGCTTCGACAATGTAAGGTCAATAGAAATTGGAAAGATGTAGTGACACAATGGTGATTTGTCACACGGGAAGGGATGAGATATGAGAAGATTTAATTTAAATTTAATTATTTGCTTCAGGAGGAACTAAGGTCAGGGCAAAGTTGATCCCACGTGAAGCGAGAATGAATGAGCCTTTTATTCATTTGGGGTTAATAATATGAGTACTCTCAAGATGTAAACACAAACAATTGCCTTTTTTAATGGCAAATAGAGCGCGGTTTGTTACTTCTGAGTCACGCCTTTCATCTTTGGAATGGAGTGCTTAACCGTACCATTCCTCTTGGGAACACTAAATGGGTTTGGACAAAGGCGGTGATACGTGAAACTGTCAAAGGAAAGGGCATGTGAGACTAGCAAGATTTATAAGGCTCGTTTTTTCAGCTTGTAGAAGTCAACAAGCACTGGCAAAGCCAATAGCCACTCCCTATGGAACCTACTGGTATTGACAGTGCCTTTTGGCAATGCTGTACAGTATTGGAAAAAAGCATGTTTTGTGATGATGTGGAGTGTGTTCAAAAGGAAGAAAAAAGAGATGCAGTGACGCAGCCACCAGTGGCTGTGTCGTCATGCAATCACTCGCCCATGAAATTATGTGATGCCATTTATTTTAATTCACCTGCTTTTTTTATTTTTAAAGAGGATGGTCCTTCTGAAAAAGAATTATTAAAAATACCGCACGGGTTGGGGGGACAACAGAGGAGTGGGTTCGGGGAATGGGAGGGGGGTACGTAAAAATGAAAGCACTGGGGGAGGGGAGAAGGAAAACACCAGTAAGGGAGCACCGTGGAGGGCGCAGAGAGAAGCACATGAGGGAGTTACAACAGATGGGTGAAAGGAGAAGCGCACGAGGGAGAGCACGGCACAGAGCAGGGGTCAGGGGAGAAGCACACAGGCAGGAGGGAGAGCAACTCGGAGCGCAGGGAAGGAGCATCCCACACAGGAATCAGCTGGAAAACATATGCACTCCACTGGCGTAACAATAACCCCAGTGATGCGGGGGCCCAAGCTCCAGGGGGCCCCCTTCGGGACTGGGCACGGACCCCCGGCCTGAGAGATCCTTACTGTGTCTGGAGGGTGGGGGCCCCCTCTATGTAGTTTGCAGGGGGCCCCCTCAAGTTTCATTATGCCACTACTGCACTCTAATGTAGAGTTTAGCCAAAAAGAAAAAAGTAGTTCCAATAAAGAGAGTAGTGTGCGTCCATAAGACAGCCAGTCATGAAAATCGTAAAGACGTCCTGGCCCAGGGGCATGACATAGACAAGATGGAACAACATGGACGTTGAAAACCATGGATTAAGAAGAAAAGACATGAGAGTGACAATGAAGCCAATCAATGGTAAGCAAAGGTTGGGCTTTAAGCCTACTATAAATTCTTTGTAAGCCCACGATATGTCTTTCACAACCAGACAAATTGCGCTGTTGATAGGTGAGACCTAATAAAGTTACCTCAGAAGCATGACTGACTTTACCCTAACCACAACCGTCTCCTAAGTCACCTCCCTGTATCCAGATGTGGTAGAGTGAGGGTAGGGATCTTGCTAGTTGCCTGCCACCCTTTCCCTCTGAGCAATGACGTGCTCTGCCTTCCCTGTAAAGCTGTAGGCTCCTATACTGGGGGTCTATATTACCCCAGTATAAGTCTACTAGGGTATCACTCTACCACGTCTGGATATCATACCACATATAGGGAACCAGACCTATGGTAGTGCACCACTCACTTTTTGGTCCTGATGAAGTGCCACATGACCCGCTAGGGGCAGAACGGGTACAAAACATGTTGATCCACTACACCGTTATAGCCCTTTAGGAACATTGCATCCACTTAGGGCTTCAACACATTTTAACTAAGCTGGGACTACCTTAGAGAATAAATTAGATTTGAATAGGACTGCTTCATACTTATTTTAAACCCACCCACTTGTGCACTACCCAGCCCTCACACCCGCACGCACCCTACGGCTTCTTCAAAAGATCTCCGCCAAAGAGCCCCGTTTACGGGAGCCCGTCGGGCATTGCAGCGCCGGCCCGACGAGGAGCATGGCCCAATGATGAAGCTTGACATCCCTCAGGGTGTGTGAGGGCATCACGAAGAAAGACCTCCCTTTCCCCTGCACTCCCTGCTGGGAACTGCACATCCTTTGATACACAGTCCCATTTTGGAGCTAGTGTGCAGGACCGTTTAAATACAGCTCCCGGTCCCTCCTCTTCCTTGATACTGCTCTGTGTAATCACATCCTCTCAGAAGCACTGTCATTGGCACAATTACGTGAACAGGTCCAGGAAGTATCTGATATGATCTTTTGACGTGTTAAGCCTGTCCCAACTGTTACCCCAGTTTTTGTCCAGATTATATACCTTGTGGTTTGCAGCGGGATTGGGCAAACATGGAACTACCTTACTGTGCAGTTTTGTTCAATCTCTTCCACATAACAAAATATGATGTTTATGTTTATGGGATTTGTAAAGCGCAATCTATCACCTATATTGAGGTACCTTGGCACTAAAGCCTCAAAAAGGCAGTACATGTGCTCCATAAGACCACATGTACTGTGATATGTGTTGTTAAAATACACTGGTAGGCAATCCTTATTGGTCCCGCATAACCCTAATTACTTAAGAATCAACAATTGATAATCCACATGAGAAAATGTCATTAGAGTAACATGTAAGTTATGTCTGACATCAGTAATCATGGCGCAAATCGTCTTGCTGTTATCCAAGTTTATGAATAGTCTTCACTTGAAAATGGCTAAGCTAAGGCCAACTGGGCGGATTTATAGTCCCAATGATGGAATCAATGCTGGAGCCTACATTTGATTCACCAACAAGCACATTCTCTACTGAGACTACTGTGTCCCCTGTCTTTCTCCCATCTGAGATCAAAAGGGCCCAGTCTTTCAGGGATAGGCAGAAGTCTATCAGGTCGGTTGCCGGGCTGCTATCCACTCTGTGAAGCACAGACCTCTTGTTGACTCAGTCTCCAGCTCAGTCCTTTCGCCCCCTAAAGCTACGCAATTCAGTATCCCTGTTGACAAATAGATTGATGTAGAGTACCACAAGCTACCTCTTGAGCGTGCTAGACAAGATATGAGGGACCTGGAGTTGTCAAGTCTTTCGAATCTTAAAGGTTTTTTTTTAATCCAGAGGTGAAGGGGGGTGGGGTGGTTAGGAGCCAGACCACTCAAGGTCTACATTCTCTGCAATAGCCATGAGGAGAGCTGAGTCTGGTGGAGCCCTGACCGAACCACCAAGTAGTGCACAACCTGGACGTATACCCTTTACTGAGTGTGAAGAGCACAAATAATCATCTGTTGGATCAACAAGGGGGACTAATGATTATAAGCATGAACTAACAAATGAGATTTATTCCCTGGGAAATGCTTCTGACTTTTCCCAAGACTTGTCAATGTTGAACCTCCTTTCCCTAATGCAAGTAACCTTTCGGGGAATGCTAAAGGTGCCGGTTTTGAATAAAACTCATAGTGTTAAGCTTATCCAACTGCTCGAAACTATTAGCAAATCACTAAAGGATGGGTCTAGGGATGTGACCTTGGGAGGAGGGTCAAAAGAGGTTATTTCTGACTCTGGTCCTTCCTCCGCCCCACTAAGAGGGGACCCATCTAACTACTTGCACTGTAAATTATGGGACATAAGTTTCAGGATTTCTATACCTAGTCCTGATAAGGGAGAGTGTATTTGGGGAAAAAAGGGTACTAATTAAGTTCAGTCTCACCATGTTGTTGAGATCGGGGGAGAAAGAAAGTCCAAGAAAGGGAGGTAGAAAGCACATAGGTTGATTAAAGTTGTGTGGTGGGGATCCCCTTAGCCAACCACCCAAGTCTCTAATTCCAACAGAATACCCTATGATGGTAAAAAACCAATCACTTAGGTGAAGCCTGGTAAGAAAGACATAGGGATGTTAAGGAGACTTCCAAAGAAAGGGAGAGGGAAAATCAAGGAATGATCAACAGTGGTATGAGAGGCCTCTGGGTGCACAAATACAAAAAATTGTAAAGGGAGATTCCCACACAACTCTGCATATCGGAGTCATGATTGAAGTAAAAGAAAACCCTTGGCTGGTTCAAACAATACTTCCTTAGTCCATGCAGGAGGTGCTCTTAAGCCAATGGCACCTCTGCTGTTATTCCTAAAGCTGCAATCCAAAAGGAAATTGTGACATTCAGTTAGTCGACCCCTTAAATGATCCAGACTGTTAACTGTATTTGCCAACATTGAAAGATTAACAATATTTCCTCAGTACCTGGCACTGGTTGGTTTCAGGAAGGTTGTAGGGGAAGAACTAACCAGTGTACTGTTTGTTTCTGAGGAGGTGAAAAACTTAATGTAAGCTTCTGGTTCAGTCTTGGCGGCAAATGGCATTAGCCTCTTAAGGAAGTGAGACAACGCTTGAAACGGTTGGCAAACCAGGGCAACTAGAAAACCCCATTTTTATGTGACAATGGAGGGTTAAAACCTAATCAGGATTTCCGTGCTACGGTCCTGGGTGTAGGAGAGAGAACAGGTGTTGGAAGAAGATGGTGGGAGCGAGATGGGTCCCAAGAATGAATAGTTACTATAACGTTCCATAATGACAGAGCCCTAAACTTGAGGAATCAAAATCTGTCTCACCCCCCGGAGTTTGGTGACACCAGGAGGAAACGTGGCCATGGTTGTCAGGGATACATCCCCAGAGAATGGAAAGTCATCCATGATCGCTATATTCCTCCCTGGAGTGGTGGAGGTGCTGAGGAAATTAATTGATTGATTGGAGTCAGGGCATCTACTGCCAGGTTGTGTCCTGGCATGGAACATGCATGGTTTTAAATCACTAATAGAATTGGAAAACCATAGAGAGGTCTTATTGAATTACCCAGAACTGTTCCTCCCAAAATCTGATTGTTGGAGTGCCCTCTAGTGGAGGGGTTTGTTGCTATAGTCCAAAATGCCAAGGCCTCGTTATCAGCAAAAGTGAATGACCTGAAAAGGCTTGATCATAAATATGGCAGCTATACCTTTAATCCACTAAGTAAAGTCATACAGGGCAAAGTAATCCACCAGGCTCTTTATGGAGCAGAGGTGCTGGCATTGGATAGACAAGTCTCATGGGAAGTCTTAGAAGGTAAGTCCTTGAAATTGCTCTTTGATTCACCTAAAAATGGGATGATCCAAGCTGTAAGGTGGGATTTGAGAACCGTAGCCTGGAGAACGCTGGCCGATGTCAGATCCTTAATTTTTTTTAATTAAAAATGGGCGATAAACTGTTGGTGCTAATTTTATCTGCGATATTGTCAATTCTCCCAAGTAAGAGGAACCCCGTGACAGTAATGTTAAAGCGCCTGGGAGTCCCTGACATGCACCTTGAAGTAGGTGAAGCAGCTCAATTCAGTCAAATAAAGAACATCCTCAGGCAATGTGCAATCAAAACTAGCTGGGGTGAGGACCTTCAGTATCTCACGGTTAAGAGTTCAGTTACCCCCACCTAGCTTCCCAGGAGAGTATGTAACTCTTCCCATACTTATATGAAATCACAGATAATTTTCTACGAAACGAAATTCTGAGGGTGGGAATTGACCCTTGTTGGTGAATACCAGGGCTAAAAACTTAAATAGCCGAGAACCATGGTCAATACCCCAGTAAACAGGGTAGGAAATATTCAGTGAGCCAACCCATGCAAAGACTGAGTATTCTTCCTTGAGAAAAGGAAG
Source organism: Triturus cristatus (assembly GCF_964204655.1). Taxonomy (NCBI): domain Eukaryota; kingdom Metazoa; phylum Chordata; class Amphibia; order Caudata; family Salamandridae; genus Triturus; species Triturus cristatus. The sequence goes on from NC_140587.1 coordinate 648,787,257, forward strand.
AAGATTCTCTGGCCTGTTTTTAAAAAGTATGTGATACAGTCAGCAGAAAAGGGTCTACACTTTATATGTGGCCTCATATATCAGGATGTAGCCATTGCCACTGGTCAGTACCTGGGTAAAATCACAACATCCCAAGATAAGCTTCCCTCCTCTTAGTGTTTTAAGAACTAGGTTGGCACTCCCCTGAGGTCGACAGTGTTGTGTCTTTAGCTGATAAGAGATGTTGACCACACAAAGAGGATGCCCTGAGAAGGACGGGTCTGGGGATGGGAAATTTGACCTTGTCAGTAAGTCTGATTAAGAGAGCCCCTTGTGATTGCGGTCTGTTGCTATGCACACTGCACTTTATAAAGTTTTCTTTGAGCAAAACGAGTTGCATGCTGCTGGTTAATTTGTCACTTTCTTTTTTAAACTGTGGGATTCTGGGCTGTTGACCTTCTATTGAGTTTTAGTGTGGAGAAATGTAAAATTCTCATATTGCTATATCCCTTATAAAGCAAAGCCATGTGCTGGTTGAACTGATCCAAATGTGTGCTGCGCACAGCTGAGTTTATGATACTCGTTACTGTTTATATTAATGAAATGGGTAATGTGCAATATTTCTGTAAGAATTTCTTTCTTGGAAATAAAGTATTTGGTTTGACTTGACTAGAGAGGGGATAACTGCACGTGATAATCTTGCATGAAAAGCAATTATCTGCTGTTGCAGCCTCATCAGTGATGAACATGCTGTTCGCGGTGACACGTCCAATATCAGCCCTTCCACTAAGCAAGAGCAGATTGCGCGGTTCATCCTGCGCTGTGTTTCTCTCCATTCACTACAGACCTGCCAAGTCCATAATGCACTTCCTACAATGATGGTAAAATCGATAGAACTGTAAACAATTTCAGCTATGGGTTTCTGTAATTATAGATCGTGCATCCGTTGATGAGAGCAGCATCTGGTGCGGGTCAGAGCACAGGGACTTCCCATCAACCACTCCCCAGGCTGCTCACATGAAGGGCTCAGTGGTGTCCAAGCCTCGGGCTGAGGGAGGGGCAGAGAGAGGGAGCGCCCCAGAGGCTGGTCCTGGGAAATACAGAGGACACAGCTCTGATGATCTCGAGAAAATTGGAAACAGGACAGCCTGCGAAGGGCAGATAGAAATTGTATCCTGCAGGAGATCTTGAGAAGGGTGGGGGAGGGTTGGACAAACTTGTGGCTTAGATTTGCTAAAAGGTGGCTTTATAATGGAGGTAGGACAAAGCTTGCAATGAAAATGAAATGAAAATTAATTTATAACGCGCAACTTAGCCCAATGGGCGTCAAGGCGCCTAACCAAATATAGGATCTTCAGTCACAGTTGCTTACTGGTAGGCCTTAGAGAAATACCAGGTTTTGAGTGCTTTTTTGAACATGGTCATAGAGGGTTGAACCTTGATATCAAAGGGGAGAGCATTCCACAGCCGTGGGGCCACAACAGAAAAAGCCCTACTTCCCCATCTGACTTTCTTAAAACGAGGAATTACTAACAAGTGCATATTTGCAGAACGAAGAGCCCTGCTAGGAGCGTAGCAAGTCAAGAGAGAGCCCAGAGCATTAGGAGGATCTGCCCTTAAGGCTCCAAAAACCAGAGTCAGAAGTTTAAAAGAAATCCTGTATTGGATGGGGAGCCAGTGGAGGCTTTTCCTGGCTAAGGTGGCCGAAGATGCAGCAGGAGCAGATAGAACAAATCGCGCTGCCGCATTTTGTATCACCTGAAGGCGATGGATCAAGCCCCTATTAATTTCAGCATATAAGGAGTTGCAGTAATCTAGTCTTGATCCAACCAATGCCACCACAATCTGCATACGTGATTGAGGAGAGAGATAGTGAACAATTCTCCTCAGAATCTTAATGATCCCCCAGCAAGTAGAAACCGTTCTGTTAACCTGGAGGGTCATTGACAGTGAAGTGTCAAATATGACGCCCAGGTTCCTGGCGGACTGAGATGGAATAGGACAAGAACCCAGAGAAGGGGGCCACCACTCATCAGACCAACAATCCTGATTGTTCCCAAAAATCAGGACTTCGGTCTTATCACCGTTCAACTTCAGAGAGTTTAAAATCATCCATTCGGAGACTGCCTGCATGCAGCTCCTAAAGTTGAACGCTGAGATATTCTTCGAGTGGGTCAGGGACACCATAATTTGGGTGTCATCGGCGTATGACACAACCTCCATCCCCTGCGATTTCACAAGCCTTGCCAGAGGGGCTATATAGATATTAAACAGGGTCGGGCTAAGAGCCGAACCCTGTGGGACCCCGCATTGCAAGGCTTTAGCAGGGGAGAGAAACTCGCCGAGCTTAACCCTTTGTTCTCTTTGCTCTAAGAAGGAGGACAAAAGACTCAAGGCAGTACCCGTCACTCCTAACTCCCTCAGACGAGATGTTAACGTCGAGGGAGAAAGAGTATCAAATGCTGTAGTGAGGTCTAAGAGGACCAAAAGAGTGGTCTGACCCTGATCCACCTTTCCTCGAATATAGTCCGTCACCATAGTGAGTGCTGACTCAGTGCTGTGACACTTCCTAAAACCATGCTGGGAGTCATCCAGAAAGATCTAGAAAGGCCGACAAATGCACATTAAGATGGAGTTCTAGCATTTTCGCCGGTGCTGGAAGCAAAGATATCGGACGAAAGTTCTTAAGCGTTTCCGGATCCAGGGTGGGCTTTTTAAGCAAGGGCTTCACAATTGCCTTTTTCCAGACCGCCGGAAAGACTCCCTGTGTTAACGCACTATTCATCACCTCCATCAAAGGGGGTGCCAAGGTATCCTTACATGCTTTCAGCACTTTCAAAGGACAGGGATCCAAAGGAGAGGCCGATTTTATTCTATTTAAGAGAAGATCCATCTCCTCAGAGGATAGTAGCGGAAAACAGGAGAGAGTCTTAGAAGGATCTCTCGTCCAGGCTTCAGAGCTTAAATGGGCCGAAGGAGGTTGGAGACCCAAAGTGCTCCTCTGAACTTCCAGGGCAGTGAATATGTCCTCAATTTTATTATGAAAGAAGTCTGAGATGTTATTACAGAGCTCCTGAGATCCAACCACCGGATCAGGCATTTGTAGAGAACAAAGGGAGTCCACAATTTTAAAAAGCTCCCTAGATGAAGTAAGGGAGGCAGTGAGGTTGGTGAAAAACTCCTGCTTTTCACTTATTAGCCTAGCCTTATAATCTCGTAGCAAACGCTTATGAGCCTCGCCTTCAGAAGGATCCCATGTCTTTCGCCATCTTCTCTCCTGCCTCCTACAGGACTGCCTCAGGAGTCTTAGTGTGTCAGTGTACCAGGGGGCCGAGGGGCTGCGCCTTGCTATGTACCGGAAAGAAGCAGGTGCCAATGCTTCTACTGCTCTAGAAATAGAGTTAGCAAGTACTTGTGCAGCTTCCTCAGCTTCCCCACAAGAGGAAGACGGCCCAGCCCTTATAAAAGGGGATAAGGATTCATTAGTAATATTCTTGAAATTCCTTTTAAGTTGTTTGTTACAGGTATTCCGTAAAGCTACACATGCTAGAGGGGCTTTCAACTCCAGGGGTACTGCCAGATGATCAGACCAGGCCAGGCGAATAGGTAGATCGACCGACAGTCTCAGATCACTGGTAAATACTCCATCAAGAATATGACCGGCCTGATGAGTAGGGCTACTGACCATTTGGGAGAAGCCACATGCGTTAAGCGAATCCATGAGAATGAGACATCTCTGGCACGTTTGCTGTCTAAAGTAATTTGACTCTAGGAGGGTAATTTAGAATTTGGCAGAAGGGGAACCCTCTGGACTCCGGCATGGCCAAACTCAGTTACCCTCACCTCATTTAGAGTTGGGGGGCTCTCCAGTTTTCTCGGGATGAGCCTTGTTGACTTTGCAATCAGAAACCTTTTACCAACAGACCACCTACAGCAGGTTCTTGTGTCAGAAGGCTTCTATTTAGGACAGAATTTTTGATGTACTTTTTTTCTGCCCAGGGTCACCCTGCGAGGCATGGCAGTCACTAGCAAGAAAAGTAACCAATGGCCCCCATACCAAGGGAGAAAACTCGCTGAGCATCAGGGCCATTGGTATTTTCTTTCTCAGAAACAACCCCACGCTTTGGGTGCTTGTTTCTGAGAAACACAAATAATTCCCAGCTTGATGCCATGATATGGTGGCCTGCCTTACATTAAATTTGTACCAAAAGTGTTCCCACCGTGTTCGCAGAAGACCTTTCATCAGAAGTTTTCTGCTGGAACAGTGAGAGGCTTAAATTTGACAAACGGCCTGCCATGGTGTGCGCATTGGGCTCCCCTAGTAGGATTGCCGACTGCTCGTCCTACCTTAAATAACCTGTTTAAATCTTAAACTAATTCGCTGTTCATACTAAAGTGTTCCTGCTCACTAAACAAATTACCCATCTCTCTGTTTGGCTGTATCGCTGCATCAGGCTGTATCAGCCACTTTAGCCAAGAGCCGCCAGGTGCGATACGTGTACTTACCTTCCATGTCTTCGCGGTCCATTGTTAGGCTTAAGGAACCCCTGCCAGGCCTTCAAGAAGCCGTGCCTTCATCTGGAACCGGACTTCTGTATCTCCATGATTATCTTTATAAGAAATCTGCCTCTCTACATGAAATCTAACTTTCAGACATACAATTTAAATAAAATCTCTGTTATCCTGGCAAATAACATGACCTCACCTTACTTCTGTGACATAAAATGTGCCCTGCCGTCTGCATATTTTCTGCCTAGAATGGAATTTGTGATTTCTTGCGAGAAACTACATATGAATATTTTTGGACACTTGCATAAAACCTTGATTCAGTACTTCATGGTGACAAGGGGCAATCCCTGCCCTGGATGAGGTTAGTTCCCTGTGTACAGGCCAATGTTACATATGTGTGCAACTAAACGGTTAAAGAGCTGGGTCCTCAGTCCTCTGTGTAGTGTGCAGCAGGTCATGGTTACAAAGAGGGGCCGTGGGAGTCAGCCTTTCATCGGTTTTTTTACATTTTTTATTTAATTTTTTAGGATGCACAATATACAAGGTCATGACAACCAATGCATATAGAAGTTTTTAAAGGAGTAGTCATGAGTATAGTAACACATACCATTAATTCTCAGTGCCAATGAATAGGCCTAAATAGTGGCAGGAAGCACTATGGAAACATCACACGCTTTTGATGTTACTGGATTTACTGCACCATAAATCCGCACGTGCTTTCAGTACTTATCACTTTTATTAGTAGTTATTTAATCAGATTCATTGTTATTGTCATTATTACATAGGTATTTAATGCTGAAGATGCAGGTTCAGGATTGCAATATGGACGAACTGAAAGTTTCTCGTTTCAAGCAAGGTTCTACAAGTATATTCAAGGATCTTTGAGTCTATCCTGGTTGAATGCCAGCAGCTGCAGCCCAGTGTTGTCACTTCACAGAAAAGTTACAGTTTTTTAATAACATTTAAGAGTAACCATGTATTTTTCTTTGTTCTCCTGTTCTTGGTGCCCTCTACCAAACTTGCTAAGTGAGCTAAGAGAGGAAGAGATTTGTTATTGGCGGCAGTATCTGAGGCAGGTGCGCCTGCATGTGGCTTGGTGGGCCTGCATGTGGGTGGCAGTATCTGAGGCAGGTGCACCTGCATGTGGCTTGGTGTGCCTGCTTGTGGGCGGCAGTATCTGAGGCAGGTGCACCTGCATGTGGCTTGGTGTGCCTGCATGTGGGCGGCAGTATCTGAGGCAGGTGCACCTGCATGTGGCTTGGTCGGCCTGCATGTGGGTGGCAGTATCTGAGGCTGGTGTGCCTGCATGTGGCTTGGTGTGCCTGTATATGGGTGGCAGTAATTGAGGCTGATGTGCCAGCATGTGGGCGGCAGTATCTGAGGCTGGTGTGCCTGCATGGGGGGCAGTATCAGAGGCTGGTGTGCCTGCATGTGGGCGACAGTATCTGAGGCAGGTGTGCCTGCATGTGGGGGGCAGTATCAGAGGCTGGTGCACCAGCATGTGGAGGGCAGTATCAGAGTATGGTGTGCCTGCATGGGGGGGCAGTAGCAGAGGCTGGTGTGCCTGCATGTGGGCGGCAGTATCAGAGGCTGGTGTGCCTGCATGTGGGCGGCAGTATCTGAGGCAGGTGCGCCTGCATGTGGGGGGCAGTATCAGAGGCAGGTGCGCCTGCATGTGGGGGGCAGTATCAGAGGCTGGTGTGCCTGCATGTGGGGGGCAGTATCAGAGGCTGGTGTGCCTGCATGTGGGCGGCAGTATCTGAGGCTGGTGTGTCTGCATGTGGGGGCAGTATCAGAGGCTGGTGTGCCTGCATGTGGGCGGCGGCAGTATCTGAGGCTGGTGTGCCTGTATGTGGGGGGCAGTGTCTGAGGCTGGTGTGCCTGCATGTGGGCGGCAGTATCAGAGGCTGGTGTGCCTACATGAGGACAGCAGTATCAGAGGCTGGTGTGCCTGCATGTGGGCGGCAGTATCTGAGGCTGGTGTGCCTGCATGTGGGCGGCGGCAGTATCTGAGGCTGGTGTGCCTGTATGTGGGGGGCAGTATCTGAGGCTGGTGTGCCTGCATGTGGGGGATAGTATCAGAGGCTGGTGTGCCTACATGAGGACGGCAGTATCTGAGGCAGGTGCGCCTGCATGTGAGCGGCAGTATCTGATGCTGGTGTGCCTGAATGTGGGAGGCAGTATCACAGGCTGGTGTGCCTGCATGCGTCCCTCGCTTGGCATTATGGTCCCGGCAGGAGCACGCAGGAGAGGAGGCAAGGCTGCTGTCTTCTCTGGTCCTAGACAGACTTCTGCCACGAATTTCCCTTTTAATCTAAACTTTTGGCTGCAGCTATCGAAGCTTACTCCTGATATCTGACTGAGTACGCTGGTCTCTCAAGCCGACTTGCCATGCTGTTTTGACTGGTTACAGTGTGTGGCTTGCCTAGCTGAACCACTGGCCTACCCAACTTTACCATAACATCTGTATATATCAATAGTTCATCAGAAATGAGGCTGGTGTGCTCTAGTGCAAACAGTAATTAAACTCAATCAACATACAAAAAAGCATGCTCTGGCCATTACAAGGGTTAGGGGCAGATAGCTATGAGTAGGGCATCAAAGCCTGCAAACCTTCAAACCTACCACTGGAGAGGGTACCTCACTAATCTACACTTAAATTTGTGAGGACAAGGATTTCCACCCCTCAACATACATTTATTCTTTTAGTGCTCGCAGGGCCTGACCAGGGTCGGATTGGGATCACAATTTGGCTCGGGCACTGACGAAAAAAGTGGCCCACAGTCGCGGAGTGTGGCCCACATTCTCGGGGCTTGGCCCACATTCGCGGGGCGTGGCCCACATTTGCGGGGCGTGGCCCACATTCACGGGGCGTGGCCCACATTTGCGGGCGTGCCCTTTCATGAAACACACAAGGAATGTAAGTGGGAGGATATTGTTCTTGGGAAGGACACATCCCCCAAGGATACAATATCTCCAGGAAGGACCGCCCCGCCCGCCCGGGAGGAGGAATCGCCATCGTCCACAAATCCACCCTCCGCCTGAGCACACTCCCCGACGAGCCCACAGAACTGATGGAACACCTTCACTTCAAGATACTGGCCATTTTCACCGCCACCCTCCGAGGAACCCTCATCTACTGAGCCCCTGGACCTCGCGGACCCTTCGCCAACTCCATCACGGACATCATCTCCCCACCCTCCGCCTCCTCCGTAAGACCTTCAAATGGATCCCTCTTGAACACCGAAAGACAGTCACTCACGACCTGGTCACCAGCAGACTCGACTACGGCAGCGCACTCTACGCCGGAATAAACAAAAACCTCACCCGCAAGCTACAGAACATCCAGAACTCCACCGCAAGACTGGTCCTCAACCTGCCAAAACACTGCCACATCTCCCAGCACCTGCGCACACTCCACTGGCTCCCCATCGAGGAGAGAATCACCTTCAAGATACTCACCCACACACACAAGGCCCTCCATGGCACCGGACCAGCATACCTAAACAGCCGACTCAAATTCCACGCACCCAAAAAGGACCCTACGATCAGCCCAGCTCTCTTACGCCGTGGTCCCCCGCACCAGAAAGACCAGATCGGGAGGCCCCTCCCTCTCCTTCCTCACGGCCAAAGCAAGGAACGCCCTTCCGCTCCACCTCAGACAGACAACATCGCTCCCCACCTTCGCAAGAAACCTCAAAACCTGGCTCTTCGACAAACCCCCTCCTTGGTGGAATGGAAACTGCACCCCCCCTACCCCTAGGGCCTTGAGACCCTTACGGGTGAGTAGTCGTGCTTTAACAAACCCCTGATTGATTGATTGATTGATTGGCAGGGCCAAGGTGACAATGTTCTACAAGCTGAGCATCTGAAAACAGCGAGCCCCCTTTCTATTACAAAATTATTCCCCAGTTCTCCAGCGCAAGAGCATCTGAAAACAGTGAGGCCCCTTTCTATTACAAAATGATTCCCCAGCCCTCCAGCGCAGGAGCATCTGAAAACAACGAGGCCCCTTTCTATTACAAAATTATTCCCCAGCCCTCCAGCGCAGGAACATATGAAAACAGCAAGAACCCTTTCGATTACAAAATTATTCCCCAGCCCTCCAGTGCAGGAGCATCTGATAACAGCGAGGCCCCTTTCTATTACAAAATTATTCCCCAGCCCTCCAGCGCAGGAGCATCTGAAAACAGCGAGGCCCCTTTCTATTACAAAATTATTCCCCAGCCCCCCAGCACAGGAACATATGAAAACAGCGAGGCCCCTTTCGATTACAAAATTATTCCCCAGTTCTCCAGCGCAGGAGCATCTAAAACAGCGAGGCCCCTTTCTATTACACAATTATTCCCCAGCCCTCCAGCGCAGGAGCACCTGAAAACAGCGAGGCCCCTTTCTATTACAAAATTATTCCAAAGCCCTCCAGCGCAGGAACATATGAAAACAGCTAGGCCCCTTTCTATTACAAAATTATTCCCCAGCCCTCCAGCGCAGGAGCATCTGAAAACAGCGAGGCCCCTTTCTATTACAAAATGATTCCCCAGCCCTGCAGTGCAGGAGCATCTGAAAACAGCGAGGCCCCTTTCTATTACACAATTATTCCCCAGCCCTCCAGCGCAGGAGCACCTGAAAACAGCGAGGCCCCTTTCTATTACAAAATTATTCCAAAGCCCTCCAGCGCAGGAGCATCTGAAAACAGCGAGGCCCCTTTCTATTACAAAATTATTCCCCAGCCCTCCAGCGCAGGAGCACCTGAAAACAGCGAGGCCCCTTTCTATTACAAAATGATTCCCCAGCCCTCCAGTGCAGGAGCACCTGAAAACAGCGAGGCCCCTTTCTATTACAAAATGATTCCCCAGCCCTCCAGCGCAGGAGCATCTGAAAACAGCGAGGCCCCTTTCTATTACACAATTATTCCCCAGCCCTCCAGCGCAGGAGCACCTGAAAACAGCGAGGCCCCTTTCTATTACAAAATTATTCCCCAGCCCTCCAGTGCAGGAGCACCTGAAAACAGCGAGGCCCCTTTCTATTACAAAATTATTCCCCAGCCCTCCAGTGCAGGAGCACCTGAAAACAGCGAGGCCCCTTTCTATTACAAAATTATTCCCCAGCCCTCCAGTGCAGGAGCATCTGAAAACAGCGAGGCCCCTTTCTATTACAAAATTATTCCCCAGCCCTCCAGCGCAGGAGCACCTGAAAACAGCGAGGCCCCTTTCTATTACAAAATTATTCCCCAGCCCTCCAGCGCAGGAGCATCTGAAAACAGCGAGGCCCCTTTCTATTACAAAATTATTCCCCAGCCCTCCAGCGCAGGAGCATCTGAAAACAGCGAGGCCCCTTTCTATTACAAAATGATTCCCCAGCCCTCCAGCGCAGGAGCACCTGAAAACAGCGAGGCCCCTTTCTATTACAAAATTATTCCAAAGCCCTCCAGCGCAGGAACATATGAAAACAGCTAGGCCCCTTTCTATTACAAAATTATTCCCCAGCACTCCAGCGCAGGAGCATCTGAAAACAGCGAGGCCCCTTTCTATTACAAAATTATTCCCCAGCCCTCCAGCGCAGGAGCACCTGAAAACAGCGAGGCCCCTTTCTATTACAAAATGATTCCCCAGCCCTCCAGTGCAGGAGCACCTGAAAACAGCGAGGCCCCTTTCTATTACAAAATGATTCCCCAGCCCTCCAGTGCAGGAGCATCTGAAAACAGCGAGGCCCCTTTCTATTACAAAATTATTCCCCAGCCCTCCAGCGCAGGAGCACCTGAAAACAGCGAGGCCCCTTTCTATTACAAAATGATTCCCCAGCCCTCCAGTGCAGGAGCACCTGAAAACAGCGAGGCCCCTTTCTATTACAAAATGATTCCCCAGCCCTCCAGCGCAGGAGCATCTGAAAACAGCGAGGCCCCTTTCTATTACACAATTATTCCCCAGCCCTCCAGCGCAGGAGCACCTGAAAACAGCGAGGCCCCTTTCTATTACAAAATTATTCCCCAGCCCTCCAGCGCAGGAACATATGAAAACAGCTAGGCCCCTTTCTATTACAAAATTATTCCCCAGCCCTCCAGTGCAGGAGCACCTGAAAACAGCGAGGCCCCTTTCTATTACAAAATTATTCCCCAGCCCTCCAGTGCAGGAGCACCTGAAAACAGCGAGGCCCCTTTCTATTACAAAATTATTCCCCAGCCCTCCAGTGCAGGAGCACCTGAAAACAGCGAGGCCCCTTTCTATTACAAAATTATTCCCCAGCCCTCCAGCGCAGGAGCACCTGAAAACAGCGAGGCCCCTTTCTATTACAAAATGATTCCCCAGCCCTCCAGTGCAGGAGCACCTGAAAACAGCGAGGCCCCTTTCTATTACAAAATGATTCCCCAGCCCTCCAGCGCAGGAGCATCTGAAAACAGCGAGGCCCCTTTCTATTACAAAATTATTCCCCAGCCCTCCAGCGCAGGAGCACCTGAAAACAGCGAGGCCCCTTCGTATTACAAAATTATTCCCCAGCCCTCCAGTGCAGGAGCATCTGAAAACAGCGAGGCCCCTGCTATTACTAACCTACTCAGCCCTCCCCAGCCTTCCTGTGCAGGAGCACATGAACAGCAGTGAGGCCCCTGCTATTAGTAAATTAATCAGCCCTCCACAGCCTCAGGGCAATGTCCTGACATGGGAGCACAAAACACAGCTGCTGGGTCATCCATGGTAGCCAGGGGAGGCTGAGGTGAAGATGGTGCGAGTTCCAAACATCACCTGGCCCCCACAGGGAGACCCATTCTTCCTTGCCCACTATGCCCTGAATGTGAAGGGCTGTGGGCGAGGTGTTAAGACAAACACTATTTCTGGGCTGCGTGGGCCCCAGGGGGGCGAGGTGAAAATGGCTCAAAGGCCTGAGCAACACCTGGCCCCCAGGGAGGCCGATTCTTGCACACAATCACCCCTCCCCACCCTCAGCATTATTGCTTTGCAGGGCAGGGGGTGAAGGAGAGTCCACAGCCGATAATCGCTGTACGGCTGCCCAGCGAAGCTGCTTTCCTTTCTCTGTCTCGGACAATGCCGTCTGTGGGACGTTTTTTTTCTCCCCTTTCCCAGTCCGCAGAGAGCACTGGGAAAGGGGTGAAAAAAAAACGTCCCACAGAGGGCACTGAGACACCAGCCCTTCGGCCAATGCCCGAGTGCCCACAGTGCCAATCCGCCCCTGGGCCTGACACCCAAGTATCCTGTATTTGTTTTCCCTTTCACTAGCCTGGTGTGTTTTCTTTAGGCTCAGAGTACCAAACTTAACTGCCCAAAAACACCACCTGTGTTATGGCAAGTGCAGCTTATGTTAGTGTATAAGTGAGTAAAAATCATAAGACCTACTGAACCAGATTACATGGATCCTAATAGTGGAATGGGAATCCACCGCTTATGATAATCAGTGTGAAAAATAGAATACAGAAAAGATAACATTTGAAGGCAGTCTGATGGATGTTAAATTTACACAGCATTATGGATGAGTTCCAAAAATAGATTCCAAGTGGTATACGTGCCGAAGCTTTTATTGATCATGTATATAAAATAACAACCACCCCTGGGCTGAGTGAGTGAGAACACTGCAAACACACCCACACACAGGAATAAACTGTCATGCTTCTAGTGCACATGTTCCTACAAGGCTGCCTTTCTTAGCCCTAAATTGGTCTGAACAGGTATTTTTGTAGAAGTGGAAAAAGAGAATCTCAGTTACTTTAAATACTGTATGTATGTAGTAGTATGAATATAGCACAAACAAGCTTGATGTTTGCACCGTTGCCAGGGTCAAACTCTGATCAACCCTGGCAAGGGTGCAAACGTCAAGCTACTAGGGTACATTATACCCCATTATTTGCACCAACCTATTTTTGTTGTTTTTTTGTGCAAATTTGTTTATTGGCATTTCAAAATGGGCGATACATAGTATAAATCAGGATTGCTCAGATATATAGCATGAACAATTACATTTAAATAACACAACAATCCAAAACAGAGGCATCTGATCGATTACGGAAAATGCAAGCACCTAAATCGCAGAAAGAGTCAATCCATGGGGCAGTTATGTACAGGACTGTGTATTGAAATTGTGAAATGTACCAGTGGTGCAGTGATGCGTCATATGGACAGTCGGTGGCGCGTGTCCAGCAGGAAGGTATGAGTTGGGAGGTTGTTAGTGGGTTGCGTAGGGGATTTCTGAGTTTGGCGCAGTGTCTGCATTACGAGAGGATAGCCAAGCAAGGAAGGGACTCCAGACATCTTTAGGTCGAGATGCCTGGGGCAGGAGCGCCCAATATGTATTCAGCTGTTCTTGGTAAAATGTGACATCCAGAACCCAGAGTTTGGCGGTAGGTAGGCCCCGTCTACCCCAGTGCATGGCAATCCGGCGTTTGGCCAGTAGGAGCAGCATGGCTAAAAGCCTACGACGCCCCGGTATAACGTCCTGTACGTAGCCTAAAAGACATCATTTAGGGGATGGGGACAGCTGTGTATCAAGGATTTCATTGATAACGCTGAGAATCTTGGTCCAGTAGAGCTCAACCCCGGGACAACTCCAAGCCATATGTAAGAAGGAGGCATCTGGCGCTACACATCTCCAACAATTCGCCTCAGGACGGAGACCCATCAGCTTAAGCTGCATGGGTGTTCTATATATACGATGCAGGTATTTAAAATGTATAAGGCGGAGCCTATAGTTGGGAGACAACATCTCCAGTTGTCCGCAGCTAAATTTCTATTGGGCCTCTGCAAGGCCTGTGGGTGTACGATCGGTGAGGAATGCTGCATACTACTGTAAAGTTTGGTGATTAGCTTGTCTGGGGACGTGTTCGTCAATATCAGCTCCAGGGCTGGGAGTAAGGGGGTGAGCTTGGGAATGTGTCGTGTAATGTGCGGCATGCGCCCCTAATGGAGTAATATAGTAGCATAGTGGAAACGTTAGTGGTGCCGCCTGGCGAAGATGAAGGGGGAGTTGAGAAAGGGTCTCCTGGATACAGGTCACCAAACGTTTCCCATCTTAGGGCCCATGCACGTGCAGAACTACTACTATCTTCCATTACGGGAATCTGTGGATTTTGTGCCAATATGATTGATGGAGCATATAGAACTGACATCTGCGCTTGTGCTCGGAGTTGATCCCATGCCCATCGGAGCGTTTCATGCGTGTGTATAATGGTCTGGCATCATTTATAGTGTTGATACAGGGCAACTGTCAGTGGTAATGGGGCAATATATCGGTTTCTACAGCTACATGTGGTTGAAATGGGGTGGGAAACATCCACTAGTGTAGGAATTGTGCTTGTGCGCAATATGCGTAAAGAGCCAGATCTGGGGATCTGAGCCCGCCCTGTGCTAGTGGCAATCAAAGTATTTTCCACGCTATGCGAGGCTGCCTCCCAGCCAAAAGCAGGGAGATCATTAAGGAACGTAATGTATTCAAGAATGATCGCATGAGCTGTAGAGGTATATTAATGAAAAGGTATAGGAATTTAGGAAGCACAATCATCTTAGCTATTGCTATGCGGCCTGCTAGGGATATGGGCAGCTTAGACCAGAGTGCTATCTTCCTTCCAGCTAGGTCACCATGCGGCCAAAGTTGGCGTTCCAGAGTTCTTGAGTGTCAGTGCTGAGCCAGATCCCCAAATACCTTACGGGCCATCTGCCCATTGGATAGGGTAGTCTGGCTCAAACAAGGGAAAATTAGGAGTGAGAGGGAGTAAACTGGACTTGGACCAGTTGCTGTGTACCCCTGGGAGCCCTCCGAATCTAGTGAGCTCACGTAGAACCAGATTGAGATTGTCCTGGGGGTCTCAAATATAAAGGGCAATATCATCGGCATATTGTGATATAATGATGTCTCTCATTGGAATGTCAATTCCTCTTGTCTTGTGATGTTGTCTGATTCTGGCCGCCAGGGGTTCCATGGCAATGGCGAACAATAAGGGTGAAAGGGAGCATCCCTGCCGAGTGCCACGTGTAATTGCAAATGGAGCTGAGATCATTCCATTCGCTCAAAGTCTCACGGTCGGCTGTGAATACAATAACTTGACTTGACCAACAAAAAGGGGGCTAAGGCCCATCCAGTTTAGGATGGCGAAAAGATAGGGCCATTCGAATGCCTTGGTGGCATCCAAAAAGGCAGCTAACACTGGAGTGTAGGGGTCCAATTGATGCAGGAGGGAGAACAATGTTCGCAGATTGTGGGAGGGGGAGCAACCCGGGGTAAAGCCAGATTGATCCGGCCGAGCGATAAGGGGAAGCAAGGGCTGAAGCCGATTCGCAAGGAGTTTAGTGTAAATATGGTTATCTATATTAAGAAGGGAGAGGGGCCAGTAAGAATCACATTTATTGGGAGGTTTGCCAGGTTTGAGCAGTGTGGAGGTAACAGCTTCTCTCGTTGGGGGAAGCGATCCGTTCTCCAGTGATTCCGAATACATCTCCGCTAGGTGTGGTGCTAGTATAGTGGCGTATAATTTGTAGAACGCGGTGGTGAGGCCATCAATACCTGGGGCTTCCTCTAGTGGGAGACTCCTAATAACCCATATTTTGTCCTCTACAGAGAAGGGTTTGTCTGGGTATTCCCTATGAGCGTTTCCGAGCCATAAAAGTTCTATTGAGTCTGGGTAGGGAATGAGATTGGGATCCGCTTGTGGGGCGGAGGAGGTGTATAAAGAGGAGTAGAATTCAGTGAGGTGCTCATTTACCTCCGTGGGACTTCTGATTAATGTGCCGTCGTCGTTTATTATCTCTGTGACAAATGGGGAACAATGAGAAGGTTGAACAGGTTTGCAAGAGTCCTCCCAGGGCGGTCTCCTTCCCCGTATCTCCTGGCAGTAGCACACTTCCCTAGAAATTTGAGCTCCCTGGCAGCCTCTTCATTAAAGTCGGAGAGTTTCTCACGTATAACGGTCAGAATAGAGGGATCATTATGTTGGAAGTATTGCGATTCTAGGGTCTTGAGTTCAGTCTCTAACTTGCTCAGTGTGCCTCTTAGTGATTTCAAGATCCCTGATTGACGCATAATGCACATCCCTCTGATGAATACTTTAAATGTTTCCCACAATTTTGATGTGGAAGATACTGAACCAGTGTTTAGGGTAAAGTACTCGGTAATATAATTTTTAATTTCAGCTTGAAAAGCTGACTCTAGAAGGGCATAAGGGGGCAGTCTCCATGTAAACTCCCGTTGTACAGAGGTCGGAAAGGCCACTTTGCAGGTACAAGGAGAGTGATCAGACAGTGTCTTCGGAAGAATGTGTGTGTCTACAGTCCAAGCTGCCACGTCTCCCGATACTAGCCACCAATCTAGTCTGAACCCAGGAGCCATGCTGTGTGGAAATGTATGTGCCCTCTCGTTTCTGTGGATTGAAAACTCTCCAAACATCCACTTATTGAGAGTGTACCAAAATCGAATTGAGTGCCTGGCTAGATCTGGGATGTAGGGTACAGGAAGCTCCAGAATAGTCGTCGCGGTCATCGCACAAAATGGCATTAAAGTCTCCCCCTCCCAAATAATGGTGTCACAGCTCATGCCCGCAATTTTTGCTGCAACTTCGTGAAAAATCAGGGCTATCTGTGTTGGGTCTGTATATGGCAGCAAGGACCAGCTGGGTCCCACTCAGAGAGCCTTTTAATAGTAATAGTACTCACTAAGATGGACAAATGCTCCGCCGCTGTCTCTTTCTTCTGTGCTGCCTGCTGGGGCCCCGGTGCATGCCTGCTTGCATTGAGGGGTCACATCCATTGGCACGTGCACATGGAGGCACTCAGGGCCCTGTTCTGTGATAAGCGCCGATTCTGCTCCCCAGTTTATGATCCTGCGAGCAAGTTCTTGTTGGTGCCAGTGATCTCTGTGGGGGTGAGGGCCCCCAAGTCACAGTTTTGGCAACACACTGAAGGCCTGCAGTTGAAGTCAGCGTCAGCTCCACCTCATTTACAACACAGCAGAGAGAGCCCCCGAGCGCGCCTGTAGGCTTCAATGGCGCACAATGGTCACCATGCGTCTGGCCTACGGTGACAGCAGCTCCAGGTAAGCGTGACCGCCGGACCTATGCATCCCAGCATTCCTCGGCGGGTTACGGGATGCCCACAGCCAGCGGTATCATGTGCGGCCTGCGCGTAGCCTCGCTAGGCTCAGCGTGTACTGTTTTCCAGGCGTTTTCAGGCTATGGCCAGTCGTGAGACTCCCCTAAGGCGATTGAGCTGACCCGGCCTGCCGACCTTTCACAGCGTCTCCCGGTCACAAGTCTGGGGCTTCTCCCGTTTCGCTGCTGGGCCCCCCACCTCTTAAGGGGCGATCTCTTCGGTGTCGGAGCTCGTGTTCTCAAGGTGACGCCCTCAGTTGCATGTCGCGGGGACGGCGTTCGATTCCAGGCCACAGTTCGCCATACTTGCCCCGGGTGCTCTACATCCGTGCGTCTTGCTCTCACTATGGGCGTCCTCAGGGCGTTGGGCTGGAAGCAAATGGTGCCGCCTGGTCTGATAAGTGTGTCTGCAGTCGTTTCGATGCAGGAATGTATCGCTGTGAGGAGGATGTTGAAGGATAGAACGCCCAGCTGGCAGAGCTTGCTCAAGAAGCGGCCGTCTCGCTGCTCGGCTAAGCCACGCCCCCCACCTATGAAGGTTTTTTTAATCTGACAGGGGAATCAAGGTGTTAAAAGTTTCGGTGATATCCCCAATGAGATTTAACTCACATCACAGCACACCCAACACCACCTCATTTAGACATTACTTGCACTCATCAAACGTCAATAAAACAAAAGATCTCAGCTAAAGCGACCCTTCGGGGGACCCGTATCGGATTGCAGCCCTGGCCCAACGAGGAGCAACCACCCTATGATAAAGCATGACATCCCTTGGGATGTGTGAGGGCAACATGAAACAATCTTGATGACTGTTCCTCTCAATCTTGTTAACCTTGATAGAACTCTTCTTTCCCTTTCATCTCTAGGAACAGTGACACCTAGTTTTTGCATTTATCATAGGTGTAACAGCCACATGTGTTCTGGAGTTAGTGGATTATTGCTGACAAGAGTACCATTTGTAAAGTAGGGCGCAATACATATTGTGAAGGTGGTTGGGTCTTTGTTTAAAGGCATCATTTTCAAGTGGACATAATCCTAGATACAGGTGCTCATCCTAATTTATCGTGGCTATTTCACATTTTTTGACTAGGATAGTTGGTCTAAAACTTTTCAGACAAAAACCAACCACTAATTCACAAAGGCATTCATTTGTAGGAGTACTCCAGTAATAGTACTTCACATGCTCTTACATGCAGTTGTAATTGCTACGAGTGTAGATCCACACCTATGCTGGTCCCATTACTTATGTTCTCCACCGAGAATGTGTAGAACTCAACACACAATCCCACGTTTTAGGTATAAACGTCAGAATAGCAAGGGAAAATAGCTGGAAAATGGGAATTATCAGCTACAAAGCAGGAGGAAAGAAAAAATTAGGCTGGGGCACCGGGAGGAACATATAAAGACACACAAACTGGTATGTTAGTTGCGATTCATAAACGTTACTCCCACACCTTCTTCTGTAGTTTTACATCCCAAATAGGTTCAGACCTACTCCAGCCAATCCTTGGCCTATGTCACATCCCAGACATGGCTACTAACAGGTACTGCAAACATACAAATTAAGGGATGCAAGGAATAACATTACAAGCACAAAGACCTAACCTAAACAAAGAAAAATGTATAAAAGAAATATGTAACTTTATACATTGAAGACACCAAAACAAATCACTTTGTAATTTTTTTTTTTAAATAATTAGATAAAATTAATTTTAAATGGTCAATTAACTTTAGACATTGCATACACCCATACAAATTGCATTCTGAGCTCCTTTTAAGTATCCTAGGGGTGATGTGTGTTAGGTGTGTATTATTTTCTTCAGGTGATGCTTGCTTCTATTAGCCTAGATTCAAGCACTGTAAACATACATGCATGCTTTTCCCTCATAATACTAGGGCAAAACTTCTCTAAGAAGTAAACATGGTGTTTCAGGAAACTCATGAAAACAATGTTATGAAGACAGACTTACTTTTTGAATAAGGGACTATTGTCATATACTTCAAAAACCTCCAACAATTACCATTCGCATGGAATAAACACCATCTACTAATTTCTTCCACTCAATCAACTACTCTCAAGTACCAAACTCAGTCACAAGAGAACTCATAGAACTAAAATTGGCATTTTCAGTCAATGGCTGTCTTGAAAAGGGTCCTTCCACAATACATGCTACATCAGTGATCAAAGAAGGCTAGAAGAAGGCTGACATTACTTGAGGGCCACAGTGCACTGCTCACTCCTAGATGGATCTTTCATGACATATATTCTCCCTTAGGCCCAACAGGAATAACAAATGTTTGCCTGATTCTCATTCAGACTTATAACTAGTGCTGATACTTTTTCTAGGTTGGTGTTCTCTCAATTTCCCATTCGCCCTCACTTGGTATCTATACCATGAGGAGTTACCAGCTTCATAGCAGAACGCTCGGAAGGAACTAGAAAGTAGCACACCAGTGCTACATAAACCTTTTCAATGAGTACATAATTAAAGTGCCCTTTTTATGATATAAGTGTTCAGTTGTACTGCTGTAGAAACTTTAGCATAGCAATAACATTACTGATATATTATACTACTGTAAGTGTTCTGGTACACTACTGTTAATTTTCTAGTATACATCTATTGTATTACTGTCAGTGTTTTAGTGCAGTGGTATTGCCATTCCAGCACACCACTATGACTGTTCTAGTATAGTATTATATGTGCTCGGGCATAGTGTTATTAGTATTCTAGTATACTACCCCAAGTGTTCTGTTATACTACGTTTAGTTTTCTGATATAGTGTATTACTAACAGTGTTTTATCCCAGTGGTATTAGCATTCCGATACACTGGTATAACTGTTCTAGTACAGGATTATATAGGTTGTGGCATAGTGTTATTAGTATTCCAGAATACTAATATATGTATTCTGTTATATTACTGTTAGTTTTCTAGTATACATCTATTGCATCAGTGTTTTAGCACAGTGGTTCTGACATTCCACAACACCACTATGACTGTTCTAGTAAAGTATTATATGTGCTCTGGTTAATGTTATTAGTATTCTAGCATATTACTGTAAGTGTTCTGTTATACTACTGTTAGTTTTCTAGTATACATCTATTGTATTACTATCAGTGTCCTAGCACAGTTGTATTGCCATTCCAGCACACCACTATGACTGTTCTAGTATAGCATTATATGTGCTCGGGCATAGTGCTATTAGTATTCTAGTATGCTACTGTAAGTGATCTGTTATACTACTGTTAGTTTTCTAGTATACTGCATTACTACCACTATTTTAGCCCAGTGTTATTGACATTCCAGCACACTTCTATAACTGTCCTAGTACAGTATTACATGTGCTCTGGTTTAGTGTTATTAGTATTCTAGCATACTACTGTAAGTGTTCTGTTATACTACTGTTAGTTTTCTAGTATACATCTATTGTATTACCATCAGTGTTCTAGAGCAGTTGTGTTGCCATTCCAGCACACCGCTATGACTGTTCTAGTATAGCATTATATGTACTCGGGCATAGTGTTATCAGTATTCTAGTATACTGCTGCAAGTGTTCTGTTATACTACTGTTAGTTTTCTTGTATATTGCATTATTATCAGTGTTTTAGCCCAGTGTTATTGATATTCCAGCACACTTCTATAATATAACTGTCCTAGTTCAGTATTACATGTGCTCCGGCGTAGTGTTATTCGTATTCTAGTACACTACTGTAAGTGTTCTGTTATATTAGTCTTTGTTTGCTAGTATACATCTATTATATTACTATCGGTGTTTTAGCACAGTGGTTCTGACATTCCAGCACACTACTATAACTGTTCTAATATAGTATTATATGTGCCCTGGCATAGAGTTATTAGTATTCTAGTACACTACTGTAAGTGTTCTGTTATATTACTGTTAGTTTTCTAATATACATCTATTATTTTACTATCTGTGTTTTAGTCCAGTGGTATTGACATTCCAGCACGCCCCTATAACTGTTCTAGTACAGTATTATATGTACTCTGGCATAGTGTTATTAGTATTCTAGTTTCCTACTCTAAGAGTTCAGGTACAATATTGTGAGTTTTCTAATGTTGCAGTATTGGCATTCCAGCATGCTACTATAACTGTTCTAAAAATGCACTATATGTATTCTGGCATGGCGTTATTAGCATTCTAATGTACTACTGTACATGTTACGGTGGTTTACTGTGAGTTTTCTGGTGTTGCAGTATACGCAACACTACTATCCGTGTTCTACGGTAGTGATATTTGAATTCCACCATTCTACTATACCCGTTCATATATAGTATTATATGTGTTCTGACATAGTGTTATTAGTATTCTAATGTACTACTGTACATGTTCCGGTGCTCTACTGTGAGTTTTCTGGTGTTGCAGTATACACAACACTATTATCCGTGTTCCACTGTAGTGATATTGGTATTCCAACATGCTATTGTACCTGTTCATATATAGTATTTTTTGTATTCTGGCATGGTGTTATTAGTATTCTAATGTACTACTGTACATGTTCTGGTGCTCTACTGTGTGTTTTCTGGTGTTACAGTATACACAACACTACTATCCGTGTTCTACAGTAGTGATCTTGGAATTCCACCATTCTACTATACCCGTTCATATATAGTATGGTATGTGTTCTGGCATAGTGTTCGTATTCTAATGAACTACTGCAAGTATCCTGCTGTACTAGAGTAAGTTTACATCTGTTCGTTTTCCCTGTTTCTGTAGTAAATGTGTTTGCACCACTCACCATAAATAGTGAACTGTAGTAGTGCTTTTTAGGTTTTAGCCTATAACCATACCATATTTTCAAATATTTTTTTATCAGGAAACATTCTCATGCTTTTAACTTACCATAACATGTTTTTTTCATTAAATAAAGATCTCTGTGTTCTAGTATACTACTTTTGTATTCTAGGTTAATAGTACAAGTTTCCTACCATGGTTCTACTTATGAGGTATTCTAATGCATGTGTTCTAGTACACCACTTCAGGTTGTGTTTTCACCTTATTATGATTATTGCCCGCATCAGAAAAGGAGAGGACTCTTTAACGCAGCCTTTGAAATATCACAGCACATCAATGCAGATTTCTGCCGCAGCTCTGCTGTGCTCTAGGACGCCTTCCCAGACACTGCAGGATGTTTTTCCTTTCAAGTCTAGTACTATTATTGATCAGCCGTGGTCCAGACTATGAAATGTTGCTTCCGGTCTTTTGACAGCTGATCGGCTCCTTGCTATGTTTGCCAGAAGGCTAATGTAACCTGGAGCATCAATATGACCTCGACTTCCGGGAACAGGTTTGTAGGCAGTGACGCTTTTACATTTTGCTCTCTATGCCCATGGGTCCTATTTCCAAGCGGTTTTCCGCCATTGAGACAGAGGGCAAGAAGTCACTTGGAGAAGAGAACCCATCCACCTGCTAGAATGTGCAAACTGGCATTGATTATTTACTGCACACCAGAATTCTACATGATTAACAGTGATACAGTAGCGGCTGAGCACCGCTCTAGCTTTCAAGGCCGAATGCTCCGTCATCCAGTGGCGTAACATAAGCCCCCGCGGTGCGGGAGGGGGTGGAGCAATCTCCAGGGGGTCCTCAGCACAGTATCCTGGCCGGAGAGTTTCTTATTGAGTCCAGAGGGCGCCCCTCCACGTACCTTACAGGAGGGGCCTTCAAGTTTTGTTACGCCACTTGTCCTCATCCAAGTTCGCCACCCAGAACATAGTTATATCAGGGCCATCCTCACGACCGTGCAGTGTAGGCGTGGCGGAAGTGACATTCTTCATCATATGACCCCCAATGACATCACAGGATTCTCCCTCGCCCCACCCTTCGTGCCTCATCAGCCTCTTAGTTTGTGCACATAAGTTAGGGGATAAGGGCAAGAAGAGGAGACTACAGAAAGGCCTTTGAGCCCTGCTTGCTTTCTGTTCTTGCTGCTGCCTTCTTTAACCCTGAGACCAGGAATAGCAAGTCAATGGCAGGCGCACCAGAGGGCACGGGTTTAGCAGCTCGTTATCTCTTGTCGTGCTACTAGAGTTTACAAAAACTTTGATAGAGACAATAAGCGTGGAATTCTGTTTAAATTGGAATACTTTTGCACGTCGAGCACAAAGGGGTGCTTTATGCATGGTTTGTGTACGTTTTTTCAGTGCACCAGGTAATTATTTACAAAGTACAGTGCTGTAAAATAGGTCGTGTGAGTGATATAATGAAACATGCATTGACAAAGCCAATAGGTCTAGCCTTTGGGATATATTGGCTCTGCTAACTGCTTTTGGTGATGCTGTGCAGTGCCTGAATACTGTGCAGCATAGTCAAAATAAATAATAAAGGCACAATGGTGGTCACGTCATTCCACTGATGCGTGCATGGGTCAGAGGAATGATATACAAGCCACTTGCTTCAATTATTTATTTACTGATCCAAGATGGCAGATGCCACTTGGATCTGTAAACAAAAAAATAAGATTTTTAAGCACATAAGTGGCATGAAAAACATGACCACAGATGTTTTAACGGAGGAACGGATGGGTTGGGGGAAGAGTGGTAAAAGCAGCACTTGGAGTACAGAGGGGAGAAGCACAAGCAGGAGAGAATGCCACAGAAGTACACAGTCGAGAGAGCAGTAAGGGGCATAGGGTGGGGCAGAGAAGCACACAAGGGCGAGAGATAACAATATGGAGTGGGAGAGAAGCACACTAAAGGGATAGCTGGACAGCCTGCACTTGCAGAGTTTTTGAGCAAAAAGAAACGAGATAGAGCAATGGGGTGAGAAAAGCAAATGGAAGCAGGAGAGCAACACGGAGTGATGGGGAAAGACACACGTAAGGGGGACAGCTGTATAACACATGAATTTTCGTAGAGTGCTTAAGCAGAAAAATAGCTCCTTAAAAGTAAGCAGTGGAAGAATGTAAGGAAGATATCGTCCAAAGAAGGAATAAACACAAGATGACAAGCTAAGCCATCAAATAAGAAACAAGCAAATTAGAGAGACAATGAGGCCAACCAATGGTAAGAAATGGGTGGGCATTAAGCCCATTAAGAGCTCATGGTAAGTTGAGAATAGGTATTTTGCAACCAGAAAGCGTGTGCTGTCTTGTATCCTCGACCCAAAAAATGACTGAATTAATGCACATGGTTCTAGCACTTTGCCATTATGAGGCTGGCCAGCATGGGCTCTAATGCCGAGGGGAATATCAGTGTGGTGACTTGCTAAAGTTTGCAAAGTAGGTATACTGTCCTGGTTCCTTGACAGGGGTGGCATGAGAGGTTGGCAGAATCTCTGCTCCATCTCTCCAGTTGTGCCACTGTATTAATCAGAACATTAAGGGCATATTGTCGTGCATGCCACTGTAGCATATTTTGGTGTGCTTTTGATAACCAGTTGTGCCTAAATCCACAAATTGACACAGTTGTCCAGTAGGTTTGCATAGCTGCCAACGTTTCAGATTACTTATGTGTGACCTTTTCAGAATTTCAGTGTAATTATGAGGGACATTTAACGACTACGATTGAAACTTTCTCACAAGCAAAATCAAGCAACAGAGATGAAGGAAACATATAAATATCAGAAATTATACCCATTTGAGCAACAAGAAACTCTCAGATCATCTTAAAACTGCTGCAAAGTACCAGAAATGGAAGGGGAGTCCTCCTCAGCATGTGCCAAAAGCAATACCACATCCTTCTTCGGCTTTCTCTCATGCACATACTCCTTCAAAACACCAACTCTTTTCTTTAAAACTCTTGCATACACTTGCATAATCTCCTCTCATCCTACACTTTACAACTGCTTGCAGCACACCGCAGAACCGCAGATAACTGACACCGCTCTCTCCAGTATAAAATTGCCATTCCATGCTACAAAACCTTACCAGAGTGATCATTAAATCCAAACTTCTTCCTGTAAACTACTGCTTTAACTGGGAAGATGGTGTCCGGCCCTGAGTACCTGCACTACTTTCATTTAAAAGGGAGAGCATCTGCACTTCTCAGCACTGCTGTAATACATTTAGTGGGAGAGCAGCGGCACTTTGGAGGAGCGAATGGGTACTGTGGATAATAATTACCAGCACTTTTTTTATGTTTCTGTTTAAAGTACAGCCTGTGACGTTTCACAGGTATAGGTCACCCCTCCAAACGTATACATCACTCTATCAGCACTGATTGCTTACCCCTTCTGGACAGGCCACTTACCACCTTTCTGAACTGCGGGTTCTGCTAAATTGCCGATCACCTGAACTGGTGCTGGTGTTGCGCTGATAGCAGGTCTCTCTTGACTTTGGGGGCTCAGTGCTGCATTAAAGATTTGACAGTCTGCAGAATTCTTAGTCTCAGCTTCCAGTTCACGTTATCGACAAGTCACGGGCTCTGGTATGATGTGCCTTTTTATGTCTCGCGCCTAGCGTTGCAGTGCGCAGCCCTGCTCGCGCAGTGAGAGACCTCATGTAGGGGATTCTGGAAGCTTGTGTGTGTGCTTTTGTTTCTGTCAGCTGCTATTGGCTTTTGCGTGCGTCTTTGTAAAAAAGGCAGCACGTCATTGGTGAAAAGCGTGTGCATGTCCCAGCTTGTTTAGAAATTTAACTGCCCATTTCCCAGTGATGTATGTTACGCGCAGCAGCGGTATCTGAGACCTAATACTAAACATGTGTTTCTAATTAGCGCGCGTTCGCTTTGCTGCCGCACTCCCTCGCCCCTGCTCCTCTGTGGTGCGCATGCACTACTGGTTGTTATGTGTGCTGCTGCTCGTGTTTTTTTTTTTTTTTTAGTAAGCGGCGTGTGGTTACTTCTCTACAACTCTCTAGCCACGCACTGATAATGTATTCGCAGTTCTGTTGATACAAGTACAACCAACCTAACATGGACGATACCTGAGTTTGGAGCTCTTGTTTTGCATTCTAGCAGTTAGTCATCGGGTCATACGTTCTCCTTGTGACGTAATCACGCCCCGTAACAGCTGGAACGATCAGTTCTCTTAAAGAGATAGTGTGCTCTTTGTGTGGCTGTCAGAGCTCCAGTGACACAATGTGGTGTGTTGTCCTTTTAACTCTCCCCTCCTAGTCCTGATCGCTACAGTTCTGGGCTCCAGGCATCGGGATCATTGTATTCCTCCTTCTTGGAGGCGGCTGGGGTGGCGGCTGCTGCGTCACTGCCCATCCCTCTCTCTTAGCACTGCTACTGGCAGCCAGACCGTCTGCCTGCCATATGCGGGGGGTGGAGGAGCGACCGCCGGGCTTGCTCCCCAAGCTCTGTCGCAGCCATGATCCGCAGCATAGTAACTGGGCTGACCAGTGGCAACAGCAGCACAAGCAGCCTGAGCGCCACGACCCAAGGCGCCCCTGCCAACCGAGGATGCGGTAACGGAGCCCTGTTGGACGAATTTGGTATATTCCTGCAGGGGCTCCTGGCCGTGGTGGCCTTCAGCACCCTCATGTGTAAGTATCTCACGGGTGTGAGTAAATGCTGGGAGCATGGGAAATGCCTGCTGGAAGGTAAATTACCCCATGACAGTATTGAGTGTTTGCCATGGTGGCCAACACAATACACTTCATTGGCATGACAAGTCTACTTTATTGGCATGGCAAGTCTTGTCATATTGACTATGTAACAATGTATTAAGTCACATAGCATACCCACCCCTCTAATATGAAAGCGGAGCACACAAGAAGAAGCTCAGCATCCTTGTGGGAACACCGGGTACATTTGAGTTTTATTGAATACATATGCTAACAGAAATGCTTCACACCTTGACATTCAATACACTGCCACGTGAACAGTTTGGGTGGTTGCCTTTGTAGTAGTTTATCTAAATGTGCCTCGGCGATTGTAACAACAAGGCGTACATAAAAAAGCTGTGTTATGCAAATGACATACTTGTATGCTGCTTAATCTCTGATGAGCAAAATGAGCATGATTGATTGCCAGAGAAAGTAAATAGAAGGAAATGGTCAGTTGTGGGGTCTGATCATCATTGTGTCTGATTTCTTAGCTAACTTGAAAGGAGAGAAGTGGTGTTGTGGCAGGCAGTAAGGGAGGAAGATCTAACGAAACTACCCCAGCAAACCGATTTAGCGTACACTGGTATGACGCAAAATCATGTTTAGATTGGATGATTGTAACCTTAAGTTACTCTCTTAGACGGAGTAAGCGGGAAAAAGAATCCTTAGAGAAAAAGATAAATCTAGTAGCAAAGCTAGAGGAAGAACTGGTAAGAAGTATAAGAGAAAAAGAGGATGTGACAAAAGTAATGCAAAAACTAGCCTTGGCTAAAGCAGCAGTGGGTGAAGTATATGCTGAAAAGGCAGCTGGTAAATATTTGGCCAGGAGGGAAGAGCAGCATGAATATAGCGAACAGGTAGGACGAATCCTAGCGATTAGAACCCGGCAGGCGGCCACTCAGGGGCAGATAACAGAAATGACTACGGAGGCAGGGACAATAGTAAAAACACCAAAGGAAATCTGTGCTGTATTTCAGAATTTTTATAAGAAATTATACAGTCAGAATAATGGGGATCCAGATCTAGCGAAAATTGACGAATATTTAAACTCTGCTTCCCTAGATAAGCTTACAGAGGAGGATAATAACTCCCTCGAGATCAACTTTACCCCAGAAGAAGTACAAAGAGCTTTTAAGGATCTCCCATCAGGAAAAGCAGTGGGACCCGATTTTATACCGTTAGAATTCTATAAAAAGTTCTATTTAATCTTAGAAGCAGACATTAACCGACTCATGGTTTTAATACAGAATGGTGCTGCACCTCCGGAGTCTTGGGGAGAAGCTTTAATGGTAGTGTTTCTAAAAAAGAATAAATGCCCTACGGATCCTGGGTCATATAGACCAATTAGCTTAATGAATAGTGACACTAAGGCCTATTCTAAAATCTTGGCAAACAGGCTGAGCTTGGTAATTGGTAAGATAGTCTCACCCTGGCAGCACGGGTTTATACCAGGGAGGGGCACTGCCGACCACATCAGAAGGGTCTTCGCGCTGCTGGATGGTACTAATGTCTCACGAGACCCTATGTCCTTAATATTGCTGGACGCTGAAAAAGCTTTCGATAGGGTCTCGTGGGGCTTTCTTTGGGCAACAATGTATAAATATAATTTTGGGAAATTATGTGTAGGAGCATTAAAAGCCCTTTATAGAAGTCCGAGCATCAGTCTGAGAGTGGGAGGGGAGCTGAGCGAGGCAATAAAAATCGAGCGTGGAACTAGGCAAGGATGCCCCTGTTCCCCTCTACTATTTGCCTGCTATATAGACTCATTTATTAGACACATAGAAAAAAATAAAAACATTTGTCCAATAGTGCTGAATGGATATGAGACTAAAATATTGGGATACGCAGATGACTTAGCAATTACATCATCAATACCAATAATAGCGATAGGGGAAATCGAGAATGAGGCAAAAAAATATGGACTTCTATCAGGGTATAAATTAAATCAAGGAAAAACACAAATAGTTGTAAATCAATTTGCTCCGATTAACGATGAGAGAGTTGTAGAATCCGCGGTTTATTTGGGAGTTACTATAACATCTGACCTATCTAAGGTTGTGGAGGAAAATCTGACCCCAGTAATCAAAAAGGCAAAATTAGACTTAGATAGGATGGACAATTTACGTTTAACACTCATCAGTCGCTGCAATGTTATAAAGATGGTGTTTTTGCCTAAAATTCTATATTTATTCCGTACAATTCCTTTATCATTTTCTAACAATTGGTTTAAGGAAATAGAGGGGATTTGTAATCGCTTTATATGGGCTAAGGGCAGAACTCGTAGAGCCATAAAGAGGTTGGCACTCTCTAAAGACCGGGGGGGCCTTGCAGTACCTGACTTTAAGGCATATTATTTTGCGTCAGTCCTTCAGTATTGTAAAGGACTAATCGGCGGGAATACGAAAGACATCTGGAGGGGTAGGGTTGGCATTCCGGATATATATGAGCTCTTGGTTTTGGACTCTAATAAGGGACTTCTCACATTCAAGGAACTAAACTACTATAAAAGAACAACATTTAAGCTGTTGGGGGCGGTCATATCGGTTTGGTCAATGATCCGGAAGAAAATTAAATTAGGGAGAATGAACTTCTATACCCCTTTATATATGAATGAACTCCTCCCAGAAGTATTCCATGATCAAGTGATGAGGCGCTGGGATAATCTTGGGGTTAGTACAATCGGCGATATCACGGATCAGTCAGGGTTAATTTCATTTGAGAGGGCGCAACAGCTATATAACTTGGATCGGAGAGATTTTTTTAAATACTTACAGATAAGATCAGTATTGCAGAGGAAACAGGCAGGTAACTGTAAGTATGCTAGGGTAGATCTGATGGAAATTGTTCAAGATGATGAGGGATGTTCAATCTCTCAACCCTATGGAGCATTGTGGAAGTATAATGAGGATGATAGAGGAAAGGTATTTGATAAATGGAGAACTAAACTAGATTTAGCCAGGAATGAGGGCGAAAAATCACTTCGGCTTGGAAATTCTATCCTGAAGGTTGCAAACCTGCAAGCACAATACTTTAAGACTTTACATGAACTATATTATACACCACATAGAATAGCTCGTTGGGGTGGTACTATTGGGATCTTCTGCCCAAGATGTCAGAGTTTGGAGGCAGACACGATCCATATGTTTGCAGCATGCCCTAATTTAGATCCCTTTAAACTAGCTATGGAAAACTTCTTTAAAGATGAATTGGAGATTTCAATTAAATTAACTAATGAGATAATGGTTCTTGGAGTGGCAAAGGAGGGACAGGAGATACCCCATCAAGAATTTTTGTTTATTGCTATGACGCTGAGCCGGCTTTGTATCGCAACTGTATGGAAAGACTCTAATCCCCCTTCGTTTCAACAATGGCTCTCAAAATTATTAGCTATTTACACCTTAGAGAAATCTTTATATGAAAAAAAAGGAGCGAATGCAAGACAGCTTGGGAAACGGGTATGGGCCCCAGTTGAAAAATGGAAACTTAAACTAGATGGTTAATCTAAAGGGTGATAAGTTCATGCTTACTCTGTTAGGTCTAAAGCTGTTTTTTTTTTCCTTTTTTTTTTTTCTTTTTTTCAGATTTATCAATTTTTTCTTCTTTCAAGTAATTATAATTAAATTATGTATTGCATCATGTTGTTAAATTTAAGTGATTAAGCTGTAATTGAAGGATTTCTGTTGTATTAGATATATATGTCAAAGCAATTAATTGTTTATACTTTATTTTTCTGATGATGAACAATAAAAATATTTTTTAAAAAAAAAGCTGTGTTATGCAAATGACATACTTGTATGCTGCTTAATCTCTGATGAGCAAAATGAGCATGATTGATTGCCAGAGAAAGTAAATAGAAGGAAATGGTCAGTTGTGGGGTCTGATCATCATTGTGTCTGATTTCTTAGCTAACTTGAAAGGAGAGAAGTGGTGTTGTGGCAGGCAGTAAGGGAGGAAGATCTAACGAAACTACCCCAGCAAACCGATTTAGCGTACACTGGTATGACGCAAAATCATGTTTAGATTGGATGATTGCAAATTGAAATTAATCTTGCCAGTGTTTTTGATATGTATATGAGGCAGCCACGTGCATTATGCTAAATATTGAGTTTAGAACTTTGTAATGCCACTACATAGCTAGCAGTTTTCTTAATGGGAATGACATGTACGAGTGTGGATAAAGAGATTGAAATTGGCTAGCCTAACATAACTGCAATAGGTCTCGCATTTACGCCAGTTTGAACTATTGACATTGTAAATGACAATGCCTTTAATTTTGTTTTATTTTTTGAAAACTTAAATAAAACGCAGTGTCATTTACAATGCTGATAGCTTAAACTTGCGCAAATGTGAGACCTATTGCATTGCAAATGTTTGTTAAGATAGTATACCACAGCATTCGCCTGGACGGACACAAGTGCCCCACCATTCCCGCAACACACATGGAGCCAGGGCAGGTGTAGAATGCTTTACATCACAGGCCCGCCCACACGGCAGGATTCTATGGCTGGGGCCCAGGGCTGGTGAGGCTCAGGCAGCAGGGGGGCACAGCAGGAGTTAAAAACACTCCTGCCTGCTGCCAGTGTGAGCGCGGTCTCCTGCACAGTACAGTAACACTGAGAGGTCACGCATGGATGGGTGACCCTCAGTCAGGACCCGAAATTAAATTTAAAGTCTAATCAGTGCTTTAAATCAATAAACCAAGAGTCACCTGAATAGAGCCCAGCCCGTTGCGGCGGCACCATGAGCCTGGAGAGCAGTAAGCAGAGCTACAGGCTCAGTGTGTGTTAGGCTGTAAAGTTTTAAAACTATTAATACCTCAGTCAGCTATGCAGCAGCCTCTCTGTGATGAGAGTCTATGCGACCTCTCGTCTCTGACCTGGTACGGTCGCAGGGCAGCAGCATGATGAGGCACCGTGACCAATTAGGCACAGACAGCGGTGCAAGCAGTGGCTGCCGCTCAAGCTAAAGAACCAAATTTATAACTACCGCCTGTTCGCACCGTGACCCCGCCCGCATCAGGAGCAGGCCCGGCTCCAGGAATTTTTATTTGGGTGGGCCAAGGGTGCATTTGGGTGGGCCACTGCGGGCTCGATTTGCGCATATATGTCTGGGCAGGCCTGCTTCAGGGCCCTCCTTTATCTCTTCTTAGTCTTACAAGGCCCAGTAAAACGCACTCTTTTCCAAATCTCTTTCTAAATATTATCACTCTCAAAAAGTGTTTTTTTCCATGTAATGTTCCTTTGATGGGAAGAGGAGGTTTCTGAGGTGGTAGGTATCAGGCAAGTGACACTTCTAGGGCTCCCTATGTGCGAGCCCCAGGGAGAAACCCTCTTCAATACTACCTCCACCTGACCCCAGACTCTGCAACGCACTCCCTTACAGGCTTGATTATCCACTACTCCACTCCAGTGCACCTTATCTCACAGCTGACCTTGGGCCCTAGCCCCATAACAGGCACCATCGGGCTCCACTTTCATTTTTCCCGGTAAAAACCTTAGTAAAATCACCTTCAAACTTAAAACATTGAATATAGCAGTAAATATAATTAGCACACACTTTAAAGTATGTTCCACAGTAGCCCTTATGACCCGACTACTAATTATATAAACAAAAACAGAAAGGCCATGTCGGGGCCAGCTTTAGCGCTGATGTGAAAGTATTTTTTGGCGCCGCACTAAAAACCCTCTTTCTCCGTAAATACCTTTATACCACCTTCTAACAGTGCCCCTCATCCCTCCATGGCCCACCCTATGGACCTCCTCCTCGGATTCCCTCACTGACACACACCACAAGTGCCCCTCATCTCACCATAGCCCCTCCCCCATCATGACCTCCTCCTCAGATTCCCTCACTGCCACACGCCACAGGTGCCCCTCATCTAGCCATAGCCCCTCCCCCTCATGACTTCCTCGGATTCCCTCGCTGCCGCCCTCCACCAGTGCCCCTCATCTCTCTGTAGCCCCTCTCCCTCATGACCTCCTCCTCAGACTCCCTCACTACCACCCTCCACCAGTGCCCCTCATCTCTCCCTAGCTCCCCCTCCACCCCATGACCTCTTCCTCGGATTCCCTCACTGTCACCCTCCAACAGCACCCCTCATCGCTCCATAGCCCCTCCCACTACCTCCTCCTCGGATTCGATCACTGCCACCCTCCAACAGTGCCCCTCATCTTTACGTAGCCCCTCTCTCATATGCATTTCATTTGTTGTATAGCGCTACTCACATCATTGTAGTGTGTGTCAGTACTTTACACCACGCACATATTATACAGAGACAATGAATCATACAAGTATGTAAATCAGTCTACATTGAATGTCACATAAGCCAATGAGGATTACAAGGTGTAGGTATCACATGTCATCCATACTGGTGGGCAGTATATTTGAAGAGGGTTTGGTCTGGGGAAACACAACCTTTTAAAGAGTATTCCATGGGGGTCAGCTTTACCGGTAAAAATGTATATCTGCCCAAACATACTCATTTTAGCAACATTAGAATAGTGAAAGACTGAGGAAGTTCTAACTATATCACAAAACAAAAAAAGCGAAGTTCTAACTATACCAATCATGTTTGTATGCAGCTCTTTGATGACAGTTCATTGGTCACTGTCCTATGTTAGGATTGTAACTACTGAACTGCAAGTAACACAAGGATCTCTGTGACAAAGGCAGTAACCCACTGAGCTTCCACATAAAATACAGTTCATCTGCATTTAAAAACTACTAACAGACAAATGATTGCTCTCCAGCAGGATCATTAATCACCAGCGTTATCTGGGCATTTTGTATTGTCTTATT
This sequence comes from Triturus cristatus, assembly GCF_964204655.1. Taxonomy (NCBI): domain Eukaryota; kingdom Metazoa; phylum Chordata; class Amphibia; order Caudata; family Salamandridae; genus Triturus; species Triturus cristatus. The sequence continues at coordinate 648,820,132 of NC_140587.1, forward strand.
GTTGTCCTGCATCGGCCATGATAATGATAAAAACTGTTTAAATGAAGCACACACGAAGTATGTGTCCTGCTGGGCCTGTGCAGATTTTAAAAAGAAAAACAAATAGTGACACATTCTCCTACCTACTCCATTAGTCAAACTTTGTGTCATAGCCTGGTGTGATAAGCAGCTGCAGAGGTCAGGAAAGGTGAATAGGAATAAACAAACATTTCTCCTGCGCTGCATAGAAAAAGAAATATCCACGCAGCAAAGAGGACAGTAGGCAAAGGTTACCAGTGCCAACGAAAGGATTTGTTGCCTTTCGCCATGTGGAGATGAAGGGGTGAAAAATAAACAAAGCCGCGTTAACATGTCAATGGTCTTTTAAAGACCTGTGAAGTACTCGGGTGCGGCTGCGATAATCTCTAAAAGAGGAAGGCGGGGCCAGCATCGGCCCCGCCGCCATTATGGTGGTCGGCCGTGCCCCCACCGGAACTGTGCCACCCAGTCCTGGTCTCTCGCTGGCGGTCATGCCCCGGAAGTGATTGAATCACTTCCGGTTAACGTGAGGCTCCCCTGCGCCCCGGAAGTGATCTGATCACTTCCGGGGGCGTGGGCGACCCTCGGGTCTTTAAAACCGGGGGGAGCTCAGGAATCGTTCTCTTTTTCTCCCCCTGGTAGCACATCGGGTGCTTGTGCGTTACCTCCCTCGGGAGGCTCTTTAACCGCTTTTTTTTTTTATTACAGGTTCCCGTTGCGGTGTGGAGTTCGTAGAGCGACGGGACCCAGTTGGCGGCGGCTTGTGGGGGATTGCGGGACGCCCGAAGCAGTCTTTGGCCGTTTTTTCAACTTTTCGGCGACGGACACGCTGCTGCCAGACACGTGTGGGGGACACAGGCGGGAATAACCTTTCTTCGGTGGTATTTTTCCTCTTGTGCGAGGTACGGTGTTGGGAGCGCGGGCGGTGTGGCGTGTGGCTTCCGGGGTCGGCGCGTGTAAATCTCATTGTCGGCCCCCGGAGGCTGCGCGGCGCCGCTCCCGTTTCCCCTGCCCGAGTGCGGGTGATTGTAAGCCCCGCTGGTTCGCGAGCGCGCCTTGCCTCCTTGGTTTGTAGCGCGGGGGGGGGGTTTCGGAACGCGCTCTCGGACGGTGCATTAGGAGCAGACCTTGAGGGCGGGGTGCAATATTAACAGCATCTTGCCCCCGTCTTTCCACCTTGTTTGTTGTGCCTATTGCGATCTTGTTCACCGTTGCTGGGAGTTTGGTAGCAGTGAGTGTGGGGTGCAATTTAAGCAGCGTTTTTGCCCGTTCTACCAGGGGGTTGTGTCTAATTTAATATTACTGTCGGCTGGGGGACATGTAGGGTGGCATCAGGTCGCCTGAAATTTGGTTGCTTTTGCATAAAGTCTATACAGTCTTGGATGCCATCAGGCGCTTAATAATATTGCATTATAGCAAGCATTTATTAATCACTTTGTTCTTTTCCTACATCATAGGAAGGCACGCTGTTACACGCACTACGCAGATCGGGTAAAGGCAGCTCCAGGCGCAGGAAGGTGCCTTCTCATCGGTGGGACGCGGCAGTAACATCAGAGGGTGCCTGAGGACACGGTCAGAGGACTGCACCCCGGCGCTGCTGGCAGCCAAGCGGGTTGGAGCCTTTTGCCCACCTGCCCTGCTGGGTTAGCCAGTAGTGAGGCTCCGGTAGCGAGGGTGAAGTGGCCCGCGTGTTTCCTCCATCAAATATTTGGTAAAGTCTGGTGCAGGTAGTAGTGTAGCCATGCCCCCAAAGGCTAAGCGCGGCGAGCGGCGCCCAGGTATAGCGACTGTTTTAGACGCGCTCATGAGGAAGATTGGGGAGATGGATAGTACCATGGCACAGCTGGCAGAAAGGCTGGATGCGCAGGAGGGGCCATCTGGGAGATCGCGCAGGGACGCTTTACCTCCAAGGGAAGCGTTTCCTCCCTTGCCAAAGAGGAGTAGAGTAAAGAAAGGCCCGCGGGTTGTCCCCGGTAGTGGTGGGGCCCCAGTTTTGCCTATACTTCCCGCATTGCCTAACGCACCGGCGGGCGAGCCCCTGCCTGTTGACCCGGTAGGGGGGCCTGTTCCTTTGCTCTCCGCGACGCCTCTTGTCCCACCAACACCCCCTATCCCCATTCCCGCGCCAGCGGTGCCAATACCAGCGGTTCCGGTGCCAGCAATGCCAGATCCTTCTCTACCTGTTCCCCCTGCACCTGCAAATCCTACCCCGGCGCCAACGCTGCCAGTCCCGGCGCTGCCTGTGCTTTCGGTACCTCTTCCCCCCGCACCTGGGGGGGTGCCAACGCTGCCTCACGATTTTGTTTCCAGTTTAGCAGCTGTGCTTCCCTGGCTGGGGGGCATGGGTTTGAACGTGAGTGCGGCGGGTGTTGTCGGGGCGGACGCGTTGGAAAGGGCGAAGCAGCTTGTCGAACTAGCAAAGCCTAAAGACGTGCCGGCGGTTGGGGCCCCCAAGGAAATCCCGGGACCTTCGCAGGGTAAGCCACAGACGTTGCCAATGTTGGGCATGGGTGAGGCAAGCACGTCTTACGAATCACTCTCGCGCCACCTGTCGCAGGAGGTGAAGGAACGCATTTGGAAAGGGACCTATATCGATATTTTTTCACTCCTGATAGATGATGTGGAGAGGGAGGAGATGAGGAGAAAAAAGGGTTATATGCCTGCGTGGGAGTGGGCTAATGAAATGTCAAAGTATAGGGTTGAGGAGAACATTAGGCATTGGATGCTGGCATATAACATCTACATGGCGGTGGTGACAGAGCGTTTTCCTGAGGAGGCACCGGCGATGGCATGCTACATGTCTAGGATTTCAACGGCGCAGGCAACAAAAGGGTCTCGGGGTGGTTGGAGTATGATAAGAAGTTCAGGCGTATCAGGGCTTCTGATCCTACGTTAAGTGGAATCAGGTAGAGGGGATCTCATGGTTGGATCATGTGGGCGGCCTTTCAGCGGAGGCTGTCAGTGACTCGCCAAAACCTCAGCCCTTTCGGGCGTTCCCCCCAGCTGCACAGGGCGGGGGGGCGGAAAGAAGGGATGTTGCTGGGATTACAACAGACGCTCCTGCGTTAGGGCACCAGGGACATGCAGGTTTAGACATGCATGCAGTTTCTGTGGTAACGCAGGGCATGGCGAGGCAAAGTGTCTTAAGAAGCAGAAAGATAGGGGGGGGAAGAAACCAGACGGTAGGGGTTTCCACCAGAGCTAGGACTCCCATCCTCCTCCACGCCATGATGCCCTGGTTAAATCGATATAGGTGCGCAACCTCTGCAAAAACCTTAATTGGGGGTTTCAGAGATGGTTTTAGAATTCCGGTGGTGAATTTTGTGGGTCCCTCGTTCTGCAGGAATCAAGTATCGGTCACCCAAAATGCCGGGGTGGCAGAGGCCAAGATTTCAAAGGAATGTCGATTGGGTAGAGTAGCAGGGCCTTTTGACAGCATTCCAGTGCATTACTTCGTGTGTTCCCCCCTGGGGGTAGTCCCGAAGAAGGAACCTGGAGAGTTCAGGCTGATTCATAATTTGTCGGCGCCACGGGGGCAGTCTGTGAACGACTCCATTGATGATGATTGCTGCTCGGTGCGTTATGCATCTATTGATCAGGCGATTGAGATGCTGAGGGGTCTGGGGCCGGGCGCACTGATGGCGAAATCAGACATAGAGTCTGCTTTCAGGCTCCTGCCCGTACACCCGAGCGATTTTCACCTCCTGGGCTTTCAGTTTGGGGGCAAGTTTTTCATGGACATGTGCATGCCAATGGGGTGTTCGGTGTCATGTGCCTACTTTGAAATGTTTAGTACGTTCTTGGAGTGGGTTTTTAGACAGGTGACAGGTCATGGGCATGTGCTGCATTACCTTGATGACTTTCTCTTCCTGGGGCCTCCAGGGGGCGCAGGGTGTGGGCAGGCACTGGAGCAGTTCTGCGCATTAATGAAGAGCTTTGGGGTACCCCTGGCGCAGGGAAAAACCGTGGGCCCCTCCCCGGTCATTGAGTTCTTAGGGATTGAACTGGACTCAGTCGCGGGATGCTCACGGCTTCCCGCTGACAAAGTGGCTAGGTTTGGGGAGACACTGAGGCAATGTTTGGAAGCAAAAAGGGTAACGTTGCACCAGCTACAACAGATGGTGGGCCAGTTGAACTTTGCGCTACGTATTATACCTATGGCACGCCCCTTTTCCAGGTCCATTGCACAGGCAATGTCAGGCCTTAAACACAAACACCACCACACCAGATTGAGCGGCGAGGTCCAGCAGGATATGCGGATTTGGCTAGCATTCCTGCGGGACTTCAATGGCTCTGTCCTGTGGCCCGGCCCTGTCACTTCCTGCAAGGAGTTGGGTTTAATGACGGACTCCGCGGGTAGTGAGGGGTTTGGCGCCATTCTGGGCGTTCAGTGGGTGGCGCAGCGTTGGCCAACATGGTGGGTGGACAATGGACTAACGTCTAACATTGGTTTCCTGGAATTATTCCCCATTTGGGTTGCATTGTGTGTCTGGCCTGAACAACTACGCAATAAAGCAGTGGTGTTCTGGTCTGATAACATGACAGTAGTGGAGTGTATAAATAACCAGGCGGCAAAATGTAAAATGATCTTGCGTTTGATTAAGGAAATAGTGTTGAGATGTCTCCAGCTGAATTTACTTTTTAGAGCGAAACATGTCCCGGGGGTGTTGAATCATGCTGCTGACGCTCTGTCTCGTTTCAAGATGCAGGTGTTCAGAGCACCACTCCCGGGAGCAGCACCATGCCCAACACCGTTTCCCGAGCAGCTCTGGCAGATTGGTGCCCACACTTACCAGACTTGGTGGCAGCGAGTCTAGCACCAGGAACGCGCAAGGCATACGAAGGGGCGTTTGGTGCATATTGTAATTTCCTACAGAGTCAGGGGGGCACACATTGGGAGGATTCGGGCGGGGTTTGCTGCTTCTTGCAAGCCCTGCGGGACAATGGGAAGTTGGTTGGGGTAGCTAGGAGACACATAGCTGCAATTTCATTCTTTGCACAGCTGGGCGGCGGGCGGGACCCTACGCAATCATTCATAGTGCGTAAGGCATTGAAGGGCTGGCAGCGTTTGCAGGGGAATGCGCCGGATACTAGACGCCCTATAGGTTTGAATACCCTGACTGCAGTCTTGACAGCGCTAGAACAGATCTGCAACGGCGTTTTTGAATGCTTATTGTTCAGGGCAGCCTTTACGTTGGCTTTCTATGGGGCCTTTAGAATAGGGGAACTAGTGGCTAACAACAAAAGGGACCTGGAGGGTGGTTTACAGGTGGGTGACATTCATTTCCACAACGGTGCTTTGCAAGTTACAATCCGGCGTTCAAAGACTGATCAGCAGGGAAGAGGTCAGGTAGTGTTTCTCATCCGGGCGCCTGGCAATCCCTGCTGCCCGGTTTATCATGTGGAGGCTTTCCTGTCACACAGGCCGAGTGATAGGGGGGGGGCATTGCTGATACACATGGGGGGGGATCCGCTGACAAGGTTCCAGTTTAGGCGGGTTTTAGACAAGGCAATAGGCAGGGAGGGTCTGGACCCAGGTAGTTTTGGGACACATTCGTTCAGGATTGGTGCCGCCACCGAGGCGGTTGCGCAGGGTCTCGGGGAAGAGGCGGCGCGCAGGATTGGGCGGTGGGCTTCCAATTGCTTCAGGCGTTATGTGCGTGTGGATATGTTGTGACTCCATATGTTAACGGTACTGACGGCATTCTTTTCTTGTCTACCACCAGTTCCCTCTGCCTGCCACGCGGGTAGAGTGACGGCGACGCCCCACCAAGACAGCAACACAGTCAAGTCCACAAGGATTTCCCCGAAGGCACAGCGGGAGCGTCATGCATGTGTTTTTGGCCATTCTTATGTGTCCCGGTTGGGCAGTTTTTTCAGGGCAAGCAATGGGGCAGCACGTGCACAGCGTTTAGGCTTCAGGGTTTCCTTTTTCGGCCATGGGGGCTTACGTTTTGACAGGTTCAGGGAACGGGTAGGTCACATGCTTACCTCTTTGGATGCCCCTCCCGACGCCATAATTTTGCATCTGGGAGGCAATGATTTGGTACACCTCAACAGGAGGGTCCTGATAGAGACGGTGCTGTCGGAGTCGGCATGGCTGGCAAAGCAGCGCCCTGAGACGGTTATCGTGTGGTCACACATGATACCACGACTTGAATGGCGTGGGGGGGTATCAGTGAAGGCGCTCAACCGCTCGGTGCAGAGGGTCAATAACAAAATAGACAGGCTGTTTAGGACCCCTAGATTACAGGTGATTGCTCATGGTTGCATTAAGGGGGACGTATGCTACGTGCAAGACGGAGTCCACCTCTCTCGGTTGGGTAACGAGTTCTTCCTGGGCAATATTTTAGCTTGGTTGGAGGGTTTCCAGTGGTAAGTATGACCTTGGGTTTGGGGGGGGGGCCTGATAGTCGGTCTACTATGCAGGCTTGTGCGGTAAGGTCATAGGTTGGACAGACTAAATTGACTCATCTTTTGGGGCGTCTCATTACGTGGGCCGCCCAGAGGGGAGGGACATTTGGTTCTCACCAGACTCCAGGGGCAGTTACAACCGGTTGGTTGGAACGGTGCGGGGACAAAGGGGGGGGTTACGCTTTCCATTGGCTGGTTAGCCACCCCGCACGCGGGCGTAAGTAAGCTGCGCTGTCTGCATGGCCCCTTTATGGAGTAAGTCCTAAACGTTTGGGGGTTGCCTGGGGGTAAGTACTTCCGGGTCAGCTGGGCCTCCGGCGCATGAGCATCCCGGTTGGGGTGCGCGGGACAGTTTCGGAGTAAGGAGGAGGGGCCAGCGTTTTGACCTTGCCGTAGGCTCAGAGGAATACGCAGAAATGTGAACAGCAATGTGTTAGACTAGGATAGGAACATTTATGTATTAGAGTTTTGTTAAAGCTAGGATCTAAGCAAATGTACCGAATCCTGTCTTGTCATTTCTGCGTTATGGTATTTTATGAATATAACTTGTTTTGTATGTTAATAAATACGATCGGGGGTCAACGACCCCCTATTCCAAAAACAAGAACGTTTTCTTGGTTTTTTGTCACCATCAGGGGAGGAGGGGGCGTTAGGCCGTACCAGACCATACAGCCTGGGCGTGCATACACGACGTGTGCTTTGCGCGCCTGCCTTCAAGCCCTCACTGCGAGGGCCAAGGCTCGTGTTTGGGTGGGCCTGGCCCACCCGGCCCACCCGCTAGAACCGGGCCTGATCAGGAGTAACTTAACTTACTGTCTCCCCTCTCAGGAAATGGACACAATAATGCAGTCTTGATGCCATGTCACCCATGTCACGTGAACGCAACCGCTGCAGTGAATTCAACACCCAGCTAACGCTCAGCAGCTGTACTCCCCAGGCAGCGTGGCAGGCGCGTTCCTGCATAATGTAACTTGAACAGGGCAGAACTGTGCAGTTTTTCAGAGTAGTTCAGTGTCAGTCCATAGTCGGTCCAGTGCTTAATTTGAGCCGGCTCTGCCACAGCAGCGCGAGCATGTGGCAGCGCTCCTGCTGCTTGCTCAAATGGCTGCTACTTTAACTTAATGTACTATAGCCCGGTGCTCACGAGGAAGAAACAGCAGCGTTATAATGCATGACTTTGCATTTTAGCGCTGGGATGCGGATCACCACACTAAAATGCAGTAGTCTAACACCTGATGTGTGGTACTTGGCTGGGCTGAGTTTGACCTTTGGTATACTGTCTTGAGGAAAATATGGCACAGTGTCATCCTGACAGATACGGGGCCAAATTTCATTCCAAGTGAAAATCGATAACTATTGTTCTCCAGAAAAAGCTGTCCCTAAAACACTCATAGTATTTTGTTGCCTCCATGGCAAATGCAAAGGCTGTCATTGATAGTAAGAATTACATGTCGAATGTTACTCTAGGCAGTGGCACACAAACAAAAACCTACTACCGTCAGTTTTGCAATTTTCGTTCCCTCAATCATGTTTGTTTCCAAGACCTATGCAAGTTGCCATTGCTAGTCAACTTTTTACATATGGGGGCCCCTTCAATGGAGTCCAATTGCTCTAACTGGATTTCTTGCCTTCCAGCCGAAAATTGACGTTGACCTTTTTCCGCATTATTAGGGAGTACTGTTATGCAGAGCAGATACAAAGCGACAACAAACTCCACATAGGCCCTCAGTGCCAGCAGTATCTCTTGGGGGGTAGCGCTCTGGCCAGTTCGGAGTGCCTGAAATCACCAGGTGTGGGAATACTAGGTACAGTTTTTCTGGGGCCATTTCTGGCGGTAATAGTGCAAGGAGGAACCGCCATTTGTAGAGTGGCACCTATAATGCTATTCCTGTCTTCAGACAGCAGTATCTCTTGGGGGGGTAGCGCTCTGGCCAGTTCGGAGTGCCTGAAATCACCAGGTGGGGGAATACTAGGTACAGTTTTCCTGGGGCCATTTCTGGCGGTAATAGTGCAAGGAGGAACCGCCATTTGTCGAGTGGCACCTATAATGCTATTCCTGTCTTCAGACAGCAGTATCTCTTGGGGGGGGGGGGTAGCGCTCTGGCCAGTTCGGAGTGCCTGAAATCACCAGGTGTGGGAATACTAGGTACAGTTTTTCTGGGGCCATTTCTGGCGGTAATAGTGCAAGGAGGAACTGCCATTTGTAGAGTGGCACCTATAATGCTATTCCTGTCTTCAGCAAGGGGTTTCCCGGCGACAGACCCAGAAGCAACTCTGCTGCCGGGAAAACAACCTGTCCACACTCACTGCAACTGAGACAAGCACTGACAGGACGTCCACGGTCCACCATTTCCTGGATGATGTATTGTTACCGCCCTCTTCTCGGTGACACAGTGACCTTGGTATTCTCTGGGGTTAATGTGGCTTTGTCAACGCTCAGTCATAGATCACAAAAATGGATGCTTTCTTGGTAAAAGCCCCGCTCAGGAGTAGTGTTCTGTCATGACACTGCGACATATTAACGAACATGAGTTGTGCTACTAACATTATTTATACAATATTTTCTTAAGGTTTGATTTTAGTATACCAGTGTAACAAGAGCTGCTATCTATATGTACACAATGTTAGATAGGGCGCCACCTAACTGTAGACTAAGAGGATATTGCAAGTCTGCTTGTTTCCAAATTTCAAAAATGTTCTCACCGTTTATTCTCCTGTTTTGTATTTTCAGCATTTTGATGGGTTTTTTGTTTTCGCCACCTTTCCTCTGAACCTGTCTTTCTTTTCTTGCTCGGACTATTAAAAAAAAATAAAAAAATTCTGCCCCATCTCTTTTCACTTTCCTGTTCATATGTATTTGGCTCATTTACCCCCACCGACTCCCTCTCCCCCCGCCTCCCTCCTTTGGGCCACTGGCGCATGCGCAATTCTGCATGAGCTGGGCAGAGATGTGAGTTGTTGTCAGCTCTCACAAGAGAATGGATGAGTGGGTTCCTACCTCTCCACTGTGATTCCGTCCTGTGGAAGAAGGCAGACAGGTACTGTGATTTGCGCTGAAGACACACTTACATGCACAAAACACCTGCTACGCTTTCAATTAATTGTAACAGGCAAATACTGGCATGCCGTTCTACTGCAACCAAGTTCCTGTCACAAAATTAATCTTTTACCACCTCATCCCGTTTTCCTTCAAGGAAAACTGGTTGCATTAAAAAAAAATGCTAAACGCTTTTCAAGATGCATAATTTTCTTCAACATTGCACCCTCGTAACTTAAGATGACCAAAGGCCGCGCCCTGCTCCGGACTGAGTCTTACTGCAAAAGTGCATAATGGGCATAAGTGCATGTGGGCCACCGTCCGATGCCACTGCCAGGAGCTTCGCACGTCACTCAGTGGGTGGCAAACTCTGCTTGTCCTCGTGCCCACTTAACTAAATCATTCTCCCCGGGCGAAGATCTGCGCCTGCTATATATACCCCCTCCTCGCGCCTTGCTGTTTTATTGCACTACGTGAGGTAAGCCGTCCTTTGTGACAGAGTGAAAGCGTTACATTAAGCGTGCACTGATTCCAGCGCCGTCCTGGCAGCTTTAGGAAACCAATCCGCGGGGGTTCGGATTCCGCCAGCTCGAGAATCGGCCAGCCATTCATGTCACTTGCTATTTCAATTAATCTACCAGAGCTGCACAGCGCAGCTGGATTTGTCATTGAATATTAAAAGTACAAAAGGCAAACCCGGAGCTGCAATGGAGCAAACTCAGCACACTGGGGCTCTGAGTAACACCGCTAGCACGCTGAAGCCGGCGACACGCCGGAGCGGCACATTATATAACAACTGGCGACCAAGGACGTAGCGACTAGTGGTGCATCAGGTGCAGTGACACCGGACACAGAGACCTGAGGGGCCCACTGAACCCTGGTTATTGTTGTAATTTAAAATTCAAACAGCATGGAGGGGTCCCTTCCTTGTACACACTGGCAGCGCCACTGCTGCTGACCTTATTGTTATTACCAAGGGCAGGCATCCCGTGCACTCGTCTACAGGTTGCCGAATTCAAGTCACATGTTGCTTTGTCTTAAAATCGGAAGTTATACCGCAGGCTGTTGTGGAAAAAACATGCTGGTAGCATCGACGTCATCAGATGATCGTGATGATGTTGGGGCCCGGCTTCATTTCAGCCGAGCTAGTTTCAAACAAATCGATATTTACAGCGCTTAGAAGTGTGGCGTGACACTTTCTTATAAATGGCAGGGTAAACAGGGCAGAAGTCCTAAAAAAAAAGAAGTCGGAAGACTAACCAAGTTACGTAGTATCATAGTTTGTGACATCACAGGAAGTGGCATCACAACCCATGAGCTCACAGGAAGGGATATCACAAGACGGGACATCATATCTTAACACCTCACAGCTGGTCTATCATGAGTACATTTGAGCGCTTTATGAGATTGAACAAATATGAATTTGTGTCAGTGGTATGCCAAAGAAATGATGCAACCTCAGACACAATCTGGGCCTCAGCCACAAAGACATTGGGAACAATGAGAAACATGGCAGTACATCTGTCCTGCTTATTTGGTTCCAAAGCCTGCATTTTAAAGTATCTTTTGGGGTTAAGGCACCTAGTGCAGAGGTTTTTGAGTGGCCAGTGAATGTCAGGGAATGATAAGAATGGCAAGATCGCTCTGGAGGTTAATGTGCTTGCTGGAGAGATCTCTGTTTTGTTTAGAACAAGTTTTGAATTGAAGTAGCATAGTAGGCAAATGTGTCTCCTGCAAAGCAAGTCATGTAACATGCAGGTGACAGATTTTTATTTTATGTAACTAGGTAAGTGGGTCACTGCGTTTACCACAGAGATCCTTTTTAGGTCTCGGGACCATCCGGTCGGCAGACCGGAAGTCCGGAGATTTAATGTCTTTGAGAAGAGGGGCTTGCACCCGCCCCTCTTCTCTCCTGTTCTCCATTGGCTGGCCTCTTAAATGCTGGCCAGCCACTGGAGAAGAGGTCCAGTCACTCCGATTATGCCCCGTCCTTTTCGGATCGGGGGGCGTGTTTTTTAAAGAAAGTCTCATTCTCTCCTCCAGCCAATGGCTGGAGGAGAGAAAAGACAAACACGCCCCCGAATCCGAATCCGCCACTGCCTTTCTCCGAGGCATTTCTTCTTGACCTCGGAGAAAGGCGGTGGTGTGCTTGTCCTCTCCCCCTGTGTTTAAATGCTGGTTCTGCAGCCTTCACGTAGCTCTGCTGGTCGGTTTCAGCACCTTTCACCGAGATCTGCTTTATGCGCCGGTTCTGGCGCTCAGCTGCTGGTTCTGCAGCCTTCACGGAGCTCTGCACCTTTCATTGGGATGTGCTCTGCGGGCAGGAGAGGTAGCGGGACTTTGTCCGGGGGAGCTTTGCCGCCATATAGCACCCGCTGCCCTGCGCGTGTTTGTGTGCCAAAGGGCTCTGAGAGGGAAGGTTACTCAGCTGTTTTGGGTAGCTGGCAGGGGGCGGGCAGGCAGCCCTGTGTGGCTGGACATCAGGGTGTGGGGTGGGCGGGTCGCACACCGAGGCCTTTGTGGATTCTGGACGGCCTAATTCAAACAACAGACCGAGTTCTTAGAAATGCAGGCCCCACAGGAGGTCGACCCTAATCCCTGCACTCAGAGAGCTCGGTCACAGCCTGTGTGTTTATCAGACTGTTCTGCCAACCTGCCCCTCCTCTCTGTTTTCTCTGCTCGGCGAAGTAAACAACCCCTCGTTCGCTTGGATGCTAACACACACACTACCACGTAGGAGTGTGAAACGTACCAGGAAGATACCTCAGTGGGTAATGCGGCTGTTGCAGAGATGTCTGTAAAACTGCAGGTTTGAATCACGGTTAGGTTGAAAACTGTGCTTAGCGCCTACTGAGGAGAGTGTTTGCGTGACTCGTGAGTCACAGGTTCCAATCCCAGCAGGCCTTTCCTCCGGCCGAGGCCAGGAGAAGCAGTGGTGTTTCTCTTCCCCTCAGCGCTCACCCGGGCACCGCAGGGCTGAGCTGGGCACTGCCCTCTGGGATACGCGGGAAGGACTCAAGGCAGGCACCGAGGCCTTCACAGCCCAACTCTCCCTGAGTCCGCCGGGTCTTCCTGCTAGTGCTGTACCCCCCAGATGCTGGTGATATAGTTCCGCAGGATAAAGCGCTTGCTGGGTGCTGAGAACGATATTTTTCATCAGCACATGTACACGGTATTAATTAAGCAATAACAAAAAGATTCAGGTCTGAGTGCAGGGGTTTGAGCCTGGGAGCTTCAAAATCTAAACAGACCCCGCCATTAGGTGCATTGACCCACAGAGGTATCTCCATTTGAATTTAACACGTGTCTTGTAAATTGCAGTGTTCAAAGGCTCCCGTGACAGCTACACAAAACTAATTCGCTAGCTCACTGGGATGGGTCCCTCTTCCTGTACATTAAACAAGTCTCGGCAGCAAGCACATTATCCCTCCGGGCTATATTAGAAGTGTCAATAGCAATTAAACATGGATTTTCCTAACTGGTGACTTTATCATTTGTGGACAATACATGACATAGAGGGCAGGAGGGTGGCGCAGCAGAGCAGCAGGCTGGGCAGGGGGCCCCGGGGCCACATGGTCGCCGGTCGTGAGCTGCCTGTCCGGGATTCCCGGTCCGGGCTCTGTCCCCGGGGTCCGCTGGAGGGTAGCCGGTGAATGCATTCCAGCGGGGGGCGCCCGGCCAGGGTCCGGGGGCTGCTGTGGGCTCCGCGGTGCCGGACACCTCTGGGACCCCGGATGCTGCAGAGCCGTGGGGCAGCACCTCCGCCGCAGTCAGGCAGGCAGCAAGCTGTCCACCTCAGCGCACTCCTGTCTCCTTCTCTCTCACCCCTCCCATCCACTCTCTCCTGCCCACTCACTCGCTGTTCATCTCATGCTCCCTCTCCTGGAGTCTGTGCCCCCTCTCTGCTCCCACCTCTCTACTCCTCCCCCCACCCCCTTTACTTCCTCATCTCCGTCCCCAGGGACCGGGCGCGCAACACCAATTGGACTCAAAGGGCTTCATCCCCCCCTCCCCACCCCGTGTGTGGCAGCCCGGGATGAGACAGCTTCCCAGTGCCCACACAGCCGCACCCGAGCACTTCACAGGTCTTTAAAAGACCATTTGCATGTTAATGAGGCCTCGCTGGTGTTTCACCCCTTCTAAGAGCCCCTGCAGCTCCACTCTGCCTATTGCTTCAAGATTCAGGCCAGCACCCCCCCCCCCCCCCCCCCCGAAAAAATGTCTTAGGCCCCCCCCTCGAAATTGGGCTCTAGTTGCGCCTCTGTGTGCAACCAGACCTCTTGCACGGTCTGGGAGACACAACCTAACACATTGCTTTTATAAGTGTTCCCCTTAACTTAATTGTTTTGTTCGGTGTTGATTTTTTCTTCTCCCTGTCACATAATAATAAAATGCACGATACAACTGAAATGCTTGTGACAAAACATCACCAGTAAAACAGTCCGATGTTATTATTTTTAATTTCACAATATTTAGTGCAAGCATATAGTGGATTGGTCAGGTAGCTGCCTGTTTTCTCCTTTTGTTTTTGTGCCGCTTGCAAAATATCCATTGCAACAGCTTGCCAAGTCCAGATACATTGGGTTTGCCAATGCTTGTTTGTAGTTACTGTGACATGCGCACAAAGCACTGCATAACAAGCATTTACAATGCAACGGTCTCGGCATTGTTAAAGTTAGAGCTATTGGCATTGCTCATGACATTATTTTTGTTTGTTTTTGTTTTTAACAATGCCGTTTCTTTAAATGTTTTAAAAACAAACACATAAACAAAAATAATGTCATGAGCAATGCTAATAGCTCTAACTTTACAAATGCCGAGACCATTGCATTGTAAATGCTTGTTTTACTTGCAATTCATAAATTGTAATCCTTCTAATATAGCACAGTGAGCTATGAAGAGCATGTGACTCCTACACCTTGTAACCTTCACTGTCGTATGTAACACATCTTGTACATTGATTTACAAGCATTTGTGAATGTGTAATATTGACGTGTGATGTAAAACAGTCTCACACAGCATTGGGATGAGAAAGACTGTAAAAGAAATAAAACAAAATACTGGTATTTAAATTGTTATTTGTGTACATACTGGGACAGACCAACACATACAACATTCTAACTGTGAATCCATATCTCTATACACAGGGAAGGAACAACGTCAAAACCATACCTTTCTTAGGTATGTGTGAAGTGACAATATGCTGGGTGCCTTTATTTCCCTTCGATTGCATTTGCATTTAGGTGTGAGACTTCAGATAGCTCACAGTCAGGATAATGGACAAAAAGAAGGCCTGATGGCCCCTTACTTCAGCTTTTGTTTTTTGCTCTGCTGGAATTTAAAATAACAAAACCCCTGCTGCCTGCACGTTGCTGCACTAAAGGAAAGCAGAAAACGCACAGGCTGATGTGTCCTGGTTTCAGAAAATTACACCGGGACTAGCTCATATTTTAGTAGGGAGTTAAGATGAATTAACGTGGAGTACGGTCTTAAAATATTTGTGCATGGTTGGTATACAATTTTGGCTTTGGCTGATAGCTGTCCCCAAATAAATATGGGCAGGAGAATTTAGTATTTCAAACTCTAGTTTAAAATAGGATAGAAGTCAGTATCAATTTGTTTTTGATTTGCAATGTAGCCATTTGGTTGAACGTGGTTTGGCTGCGTTTGGTGTAGCTGAATTAGGGTTGGCTGAGTTTGACTTAATTGACTGCATTTGCTTTGGCTGAGTTATGTATGGCTGAGTTTGTTTGTCTGGGTTTGGCTACATGTGCTTTGGCTGAGTTATGTTTGGCTGAGTTTGTTTGTCTGGGTTTGGCTACACTTGCTTTGGCTGAGTTAGGTTAGAGTGAGTTTGGGTTGCCTGAGTGAGGTTTAGATAAGTGTGATTTGGCTGAGATTAGTGTTGATGAGGTTGGTTTGGCTACATTTGCCTAGACTGAGTTTAGTGTAGCTGAAGTTGATTTGGCTTCATTTTCTTCGACTGGGTTTGGTGTCTCTGAGGCTGGATTGGCTTAATTTGCTTCAGGTGAGTTAGGTTTGGCTGGGTTTAAGTTGGCCAAGTTAGGTGCAGTTGAATAAGGTTTGGCTGTTTTAGGTTTGGCTGAGTGTGGTTTGATAGAGTTTGGTTTGGCAGAATTTGGTTTGACCGAGTTTGATTTGACAGAGGTTGGTGCAGCTGAGATTGGTTTGGAAACATTTGATTTGGCTGAGTTTGGTGTAACCGAGGTTGAATTGGCTACATTTGCTTTGGCTCAGTTAGGTTTGGCTGCATTTGGGCTGACCGGGTTAGGTGCGGCTGAGTTCGGATTGACCAAGTTAGGTTTAGCTGAGTTAGGTCTGGCAATTTTGCAGTTCGCATAGAGTTCAAGAGCAGACAATTTTCTCGCTTCCGGATTCATGACACTTCTTCAGCAGTAACTAAATAACCCATCTTCAATAACAACACCAAGCCAATGAGATTTACTTGCTAGACCTTGTGAACAGCTTTCATTTAGTTAGTATTTACTGCATGATAGTAATATTAACATCTGCCGGGGAAATTGCCCACCTGAATGTATTCAAGCACTGGTAGTAATCGTAGAATACATTTGCTCATGAGAAGCATCACCAAGACGGCTGTCAGCCTCTCCAAGTCATGAAGCTCTGTGTTTTGATTGTTATATAGTGTTATTTCTTGAAATGGTATCACATCATTTTGCACAAAAGAACACAAACTGCATTGTAACTCTGACCCTAGTTTCCTGCCAGGGCCCAGTGCAGGACTTCCAGATTCACTCTGCTGATCCCCAAGGTCTTTTTGCTTTTGCTTCCTGTGTCTTGTTTTGAACAACTGAAAAGGATGCAGGACTGTGCACTATTACCAGAATCTTCAGTAGTTCACCCATTTGTAACCCAGCATTCTAACTACCAAGATAAGAGATTGTCTGCACTGCCTCTGCCAAGCTACCATGAATCTCCATAGTTTGCAACAGTTTCAAAACAAGTCCTGCGCTTTGGTACCAGCAGCAGACTCAACACAATCCTACCAGTCCCCAATATGTTTAACACCTGAAACTGAGCTAACAAATCATGGTAAAAAGGTGATATATCAGCACAAAATGGGGAGCATGAAGATGTGGGTGGCATGGAGAACAGGCATGATACTTAATCCATTATTTAGAGGGATTGCTGTGCTGTCTCAATTAGTAAATATCACAGGGTGGCAAGGAAAACAAGCTGAAAACCACTGTAAACAATGGACTCCCAGTTCGTTTTGAGGCTCTGAACTGCCATCGTCAATTAAGGGGTGTGAAAACACCCCAGAACATCAGCAGCAGTCTCTGAACGCTCCTTTTCTTCATTTTAGAGGAGAGGGTTTGGGACAGGGCCAGACTGGGAACATAAACCAGCCCTGCCATTTCTGCCGGACCGGCCTCTGGGGGTGGGGGCTAGTGAGAAGCAGCACTGCTGTCGCTTTAGCACTGCTGTCGCTTTTGTTACAGGGGGCCGACATTGCACCACTGCCGCAAAACCAGCCCCACCCATTTGGCCCACCGGGGAAACGCCTGGTGCCTGCTACGGCCTGGTTTGGGGCAGGCGGGGGCAAAAGTGCCTGTTAAGTTCTTCTCAGCACAAGTTGTCCCCGCCCCTCCTCACACAGTAAATGTTTTGTTTTCGTTGGCAGGTATAGGGTTGGATAATCTCAAATGCAGGCTAGGGAACCACCTTCCTATCTATGTACGGCAAAACTGCCTCTTGCATATGAGGGAAAGCTGCCTGCTGCGGTGAAGTCACGCAGAGCAGAGTGCTTTGCCGGTGAGCAAAATCCACTCAACTGCCGCAGTGTTCTTAGAGGGAGCTGGGCTCTCAGTGGCCTTATTTATGCGGCTAATCATTTGGTGCTGTAAAACTGTCACTGGAATGGATTGTGGCACGATAATGGCATCCCTCTTTGAAAATAAACATCTTGCCTTCACCTTACAATTTACTTCCCTGGCTTCCACTTGGCATTTATATTGTTGCAGAAAGTGCTAAGATGCGAGAGCCGCCTAGTCACTTGACAATAAATCCCAATTATATTGTACGATATAAACAGAATAATCATTCACCCTATTATCATATATTATGCTTATAAGTAGCTACAAAAAAAAATTCTGTACCAGAGCTGCGGGGCGTGAACTTTCCAAGCGGTTCCAGTGTGTAATTTACTGGTGTTTATTTTCAGTATCATGAAGAAGAATGCACAAATTGGCAGCGGAGACTGCATAGAAAATATTGTTGTGTAAAACTTGTTACTGCTACAGTTCAACTACTTACTGGCTGCTCTCTGGGCTGCAGTTCAGACATCACTGAAAGGCGGTAACAGCAGTACATACCCACATGGGACTTGATTACAAGTCAGGCGGAAGCGTGTGAGCCGATGTGGCCCGAACGTCCGTTTCTGGCTACTATCTCTACATATACGCACCATGGAATGGGGAATAACCACAGACCTGAATTTCCTGCGGAGTTCAATGCTCTCAGCAGGTAGTAAACGTGTGCGGGGGAGCAGTGCTTCAGGGAAGGGGAGGATGTGGCCTTGCAGGGGAGTTGCATTATGTGCTTCCCCCATGCCTTCGGAAGGGGTGGTGCTTGGGATGTAAGCAGCCACGGCCCATGCAGGTAAGAGCGGTGGGGCCGGGTGGGGTGGATTTCGGCAGACGACGGGGGAAAATTAATTATGTAGGACTGGATAGGACGGGCAATGTTACTAGCTTATATTTCCGACCAGTAAAATCACGCCTGATGATTCCGCACCCAGGAAATCTGGACTTGAAAACACCAGGGCACTTATAATTCAAGATACTGGTGTCCCACCTGAGTATACCGCTCCATCCAACTTATAATCAAGGACTAAGAGGGCCAGAGAGTAAAAAATCAGAATATGTGTGCTATTAACTTGACCGCTGGTCCAATTTTTAAATTACAGAAGAGACACTTAAACTCCTATGTTTTGCTTTATTTTGGCATATGACTGTCTTCAAGTGTAGGAGGCATAAAAACCCATGGCCCAGGATGCACGGGTAAGACTCACCCCACCAGGAAGAGTGCAGCTTTAGATCACCTAAGACATAAAAACTGTGACTCGTCCTCCCTTCGCACGTGGACGTGGGTGGGTTAAGGACCCCATTTGACCCTTTTAGTTAGGGAGTACAGACGCTTGGGATCTCCATGGCAGAAAATATGTAATACCGCATAAAGCACACAAGTGTAATGTGTTCAGTGGACTGTAAGCAAAACATTACTGTGTATTGATCTTGAATTAACAGAGTTGGTTGTAGTATGATCATGCTTCCGGGGGTTACAGAAGACGCGGGGAAGAGAACGTCATGGGTGCAGAAAGGAAGATAACACTGGATGCCTGAATAGGTGTTCTTCTCGCCGTTTGGGGTCACGTATTTAAGCACCTAAAAGGAAGCATAAAGATGGGTGTACAGTTGCGGAGAAGGTGGGTTGAATAAACCTGAGATTAATCACGTGGGGAATTAGATCCGGGCACACAATTAAACACACTGCAGGAATACGCAGTGGCTGTCGATGCAGTCTATTGTTATGGATTACGCACCTATTGCATATGGATTAGATTAATTTTTGTAGTGATTGATGTTTCTTTGTTTTGAGAATTTGGATTATCCAAGACCTAACATTTGCCCTGAAGAAGTCCCGTGAGGTTGGGACGAAACGATAGGCTGTGCTTTGGCTGTGCCTTGATATATATGTACAACTATGTGAAGATATACAAATAAAAGAAGATAAAAGTAAGGACACAAAGAGTATTGTTTTCATAAGGAAAAAGTGGCTGTGTTGTCTCCTAGTTAAAAGAAACTCCCACTATGAATGCATGATATATGCTCCATGCCTTAAATAATTGAGACTCTTTTGATGTAAGCTAGTAACACCTATGATTACTGTGCTCCTCTACCCCTGCTATTGTTCAATATGATCATAGCAACACTGGTTCCTTGCAACTGTGTTAGATTTTTTTAGAGTGTGACGGATACAATGCTAACAATAAAATGATATGTATGGGTTTACATAACCTTGATGTAGGGAATGTGAGGGGCAGCCTATATGAGCGAGAAGCCCTGATGTGACCAAGGGCTAATCCCCCACACTGCTTAATTGTCGTAAGGCTATTCAGAGCTCAAATGTAGTAGCGAGGTCTTAGCAGCAAGTCAACCTTCAGAGAAATGTACATGAGGTATCATTAACCTACCCTCATAATCTCCTATTTCTGAAGCCCTTTGTTGTTGAAATGATTGGCATTTTGAGAAAAGTTTGGAAATGTTTTGAAAATGGAGTGTTGTTGACCTGGTGTGGTCAGGCTGGTGTTCTCCATTTTCCTTTTCCTCTGAAAACAGTTAGAACCCCCATGACAGCAGCCGGCCGGCACAAGGGAAGGGGAGTGTCCCCTACTGAACAAACTGTATGATCTAATGAATGCTGCTCAGTGAGTATGATGAAAAATGCTTCAATAATGACCGAGTGCCATTGTGGCACTTGAGATGGACCCAGGGCAAAGTGAAGCCAAATAGTGGGCTGCAAAGTTGGAGCAGACTAATGTATTATTTAGAGGTGGAATATATTGGATAGTGCCTGGCCAAGATTTAGCGTGGGACTGTGGGGCATTATGTGCATGAATGCGTGTGCCCGAGAACATTGTCTCTTGTTTCATTCCACTGGGATGTACCGTCGTCCATTGCTTGACTTCAGGTGTTTACTAAACCACTCACATAGGACACCACGGGATTTACCCATCATAACTGGACTGCACGGTACAAAAAATGCTGTCTTTATTAACACCCATGATGTATTTGTGATCTGCTATCATGTCTGTTTTGTTTTGACATTAAGTTCTATAGCATTCAACCACGTACTCCTGTCTAGGAATGATATGCATTGTAATGATCATCTTGTACTGTGACCCGGGTAGGACGGTAGCATACGGTATACAGCTGATCATTTAAAATCAATACAAATTGATTCAAAAAATAAAAACGAGGACCTTAGCCACATCACAATATCACTAATAGCCTTGGCTGCTCCATTGGAGGACAAAATAAAGAGAAATGCTTTTCTGGAACTCCGAGCTCTCTCAAACTTCGTCGCAGCATACACACCCACCTTGTGTCCTCCTCACAAGTATCACAGCCTCTCACAAGAGTATCATTCCTTCCAAGGCACATGCCTAGATTTCTGCATCCCAGCATCCATTCGCAAGTTTCAACATCTGCTGTGCTTGAACCCCAAAAGCCTGTATGCAGTGATTTGAAGTGGGTGGTTGCGCAACCCGGTGTTTGGAGGCGGCACTGAGGATCCGACAATGAACGAATTACAGAACTATCCACCTTCAGCGACACGGCGTAATACAAGAATGCTAAATACATAAACAAATTGATGCATAATTCATGCAGCTGTATGCTAGTATTTCCAGCTCGGAGCCCCCACTTCAGTCTCTTCCTCTCGCTCACTTTGTCTACATTTCTGGGCCTTATTTTGTGTACCTGAAGGTCTCACAGCTGTTCCTATGCTCACAACCACTGAAGCAGACAGCAGCACCCTCTATGCACTACTGCTGCAGTAACCTTATATTCAGGGACCACAGCTAGAAAAACCACAGCACACACAAGGGTTCATGCCCAGTGTCGCGAGACCGGTCCAAACGTCTGACACCAGGATGTGCATGGCCCTGACAGCCAATTTTAGGATATCTAGCCAAAGAGCATAATCTTACACCAAGACCAGAGGGATCCCTGTGTGTGAAAAGATGCCTTAAAGTTGTTTAAAGGTCAATAAAGTGAATGAGCAGTAAAATATTTGAGGGATACATGAGCACAAGAAAGTTCCTCTGCGTGTTTAGCCTTCCAAGACAGCTTTGTCGCTTGCTTTTAATCTTGAAGTCTATGGAATATACATGGGAATGGTGTAAATTGCCAAGTTGATTGCCTGTGTTTGGTAGATAGCCTGTTTGAAAATGCAGCATTTTTTGTGTGTGTTTTTTTGAAAATGTTGAATGACCAGCACATACAAGCAATGTAACCTGAAATCCATTGCATGTACATTTGTCTGCTGTATACTGAGTGCGCATATTTGGAGCACCTGCTTGAATTTTTCAATTGTATGGATCGACCATCTTAGCTTAAAACTGACATGTGAGAATGACTTCTCTCCACTATTGATATTCTTATGATCAGTTACACATCACAGTCTTGAAATCTGCTGCCTCGCGTGCACAGCTAGCCACCCGTCTGGCCAGCGTGCGTACAATTTCTGGAGGACCAGGTCTCCGGAGTAGGACCTTGTTTTATCTAGATACACCAAGATTCTCAACCTCCCAGGCACTGAATCAGACATTCACAAGCGTGCTCCAAACATATGGAAATCTCGGTCTGTCGCTTTACATCAGAAGACTGGCAAAAGCCTTCTTTCCCACCTACATTAGAGTTATTTTGTGTTCACTAATAACAGCCTGATTCAATTTTGCTATAGAAAACATCACATATATCAATAAAAGATATAAATAAATGCCTCAATGACCTAAAGTTAATTATATTGAATAAATGAAGTAGTATTATGTCCAATTATGGTTCTCGGATGCTGCAATTCAAACAGGCTTTTAGATATCCACAAATGATTATTGTACAATTAATTTATAGGGATATCAGTCACATAGCTGATAGTTGTCCTGAAAATCCATAGAATTTTACCAATGGCTTGATGAAGGATGATCTCGATAACAAAATAAATGTGAGAAGCAAATTACACATGCATTCACCAAGAAAGTGTTACTCTCTGCAAACTGCCATAAAGGCCAGCAAACTAAACGGCATAAACCCCTGTTAATTTGCACACAAAAAACTCAGGTTGTGCGACAGATCCTTCTCTACTGTGATGAGAGTTGAGTGAGATTATTCGTATTTCATAAAAGCCCATTTTGTGTGCATGTTTTAAGACACAGGGTAAGATTAGGAGTATTTCTGAGGAGTGGCATTAAGACATTTAGGGCCTCATGTAGGTGGCATACACTTTACCGATTCTAAAATACCGAATCATACCGATTCGGTATTTAAGAATCGGTAAAGTGTATGTAGGTAAAAATTCGGTAAATGTCACCGAATCGGAGTGAGTCGGTAATTACCGAATCGGTATTTACCGATTCGGTAATGAGGCATACCTTCCCATTGATGGGAAGGTATGCCTCATTACCGAATTGGTAAATACCGATTCGGTAATGGGGGGAACACATGCAAGGGTGGCAGGGTGTCACATTGACACCCTGTTGCACCCCTGATTCGGCCATGTGTGCACATGTGGCACACATACATGCCCTAAGGGCATGTATGTCTGCCACATTGCACACTTCTAAGCGCTATTAAATGCGTTTACACATCCATACTTTATTTACCACCAACTATTAGTTGGTGGTAAATACCGACTCCAAACAACACACACACACACACACTCCCCCTACATCTCATTTCTGTATTCGGAATTTACCGAATCGGTAAAATTACCGATTCGGTAATTTTACCGATTCGGTAAATTACCGAATACAGAAATGAGCCCCCTACATGTCACAAGCCTAAATACCGGTCGGTAACGGTATAATTACCGAAAATCGGCCGTTACCGACCGGTATTCGGCTACGTACATGAGGCCCTTAATAATCTTGGATCAGTTTCACAACATCCAGTCACAGTGCGGGTACCGATGACGTTTATCACACATTATACAGGATAATGCAGGGTGACAATGTGAAGATTTCACTGGGCATTTGCATTAAACATGGGTTGCATGGAAACCCCTCAAATATTTACACAATAGATACAGCGACAGCTCCTATTCATTGAGGTATGAATGTATGGACTGAACACAAGGGTGAGGGTGTTATGGCTGACAGGAGTGACTGTTGCTGGGCTGACAGGAGTGACTGTTGCTGGGCTGACAGGAGTGACTGTTGCTAGGCCGTGCTTGCCATAGATTTCATTAATTGAAAATTAAACATCAAAAACTACACATTGTCATAAAGTGAAAGTCCATTCTAAGCATGCCCACGCCTCTCTGCTGTCAATCATAAACTCGACAACCTCTTGGAAACCGGGACCCACGACAACTGGAAAGCAATTACTCTGTTTCTCTGTGTTCTCTGACTGGTGTGGAAGAAAACACAAAGCGTTGTGCTGCCCCCGCTCTCCCTGCTATGGAGACAGGACCACTGATGAAAGGAAACTCAAGAGACCAGAGGAGGGCTGAGGGCATAAATGGACCCCAATCACAGGCGCGCGGAAAATAACAGCACCGCCACCGCCATGCATTAGAGAACAAAATGACACAATGTCCCGTCATTTCCAAGTCTTCACTGCACACGGAATGGGCTTATTTATTTACCCTATTCAACACATACAATAATACCCTTAAGTGCGGTCAAATCAGAGGCACCCGAAAAGATGGAAGTGCATGTTGGTATATTTGTGCTCTGACGAGCAATAACAATTTTGCAAGGCAAACAAACTATTTAAAAGTCAGCACGACCTCTAAAGTTTAGTGAACCGACTTTCGAGAAGGGCCAGTGCTTTGACAAATAAGCAGTGTTTTGCCGCGGACACAGACTGAGATACGCGTGCGGAGTAAGATATTGATGCGAGGCTCGTGCCTGCTGCTGCTTACGTACACCAGTGACGTCTGTGATCTCATCCTCGAGCCTTCAAAACACGGAAGAAAGTTTCCGAGATCAAGACAGTCGCACACTACAGACACCCACAGGCGGGTATACAAGGCACCAGCCTTCCATTTTGAGCAGTAACATTTAAACAACGCAACAAGCAAGCTCTTTCTACATCCAGTAAGTGAAGTAAATATCCGCCATATGTCTTTGCCAGTGATGAAATGCCACATGATATTAATTTTTCTTTTTCTCGTGCTTATAGGATGTGCTGGCAGCTTGCTAATTAAAGGAAAATGTGCATGTATTAAAGGGGACATCCGGTGAAGAGAAAAAACTGTTCTCTTTACACAGTGTTCACAAAAAATAGGCATTCTAGAAAGTTCCTTTGAGTGATGACGTCTGTTTGCAGGGTTGGATTGGAATAAAAAATCTGCCCGAGCACGCCCAAAATAAAGAGGCCCACATTTGCATATTGCCTTTCCTCAAAACACTGCTTCGGTGAAATTTTATTTAAATAATGGGGTGGGGTAAAGATAAATGCACGGATTACTTTACACTGGTGAAACACACCTGAAAACAAGTGAGGCCACTTCTGCTCAGGCCCCCTGCCCCGCTCAGTATGCACACATTAATGGGCCGGCCCAGAGAAAGGGAGTGACACCTCTGCCTGTTGCTAAACGGGAGGTAATGAGTGCCCATCTGCCCCCAGAAAGGCCACTCAGACACCCACTGGGCCGCTGGCTGTATCCGAACAACAGCGACACAGACAAAATCGTCCGACCAGACTGTTCAAAAAAGCAGAATTCAGATTCAGAATTTTGAAAAGATTGTGGTCACTAATGAGCTGATCCAAACAGAAAATGGTTTCCCATTCCAGGGGCAAGAATTAGCAAGCTTTTTCAGATCACTGTGAGTAAAGCATCGAAATATCACACATTAGTGGCCCAAAGCAAATGGTGATGCCAAAAGGTTCATGGGCACTCTGTTGAAAGTCAGTTGCATAGCCCAGGCCAACAACCAGAATATGGAGTCGGCCATTCAATGCTTTTTGAGAGAATACAAAGAGACGACAACCTTAGACTCGCCTACATGGGGCATTAGTTAGTAGGCATGATCCCACACCATCCGGACGGAGTAGTGCCCGAAACAGCCACCAGGTGACAAGGCCTACTAATACAGCCAGCTTGAGAATGCTCATGCCAGCAGGCGTCGAAAAACAAGTGGTATAAACATGCAAGTGGGAGGCCTAGTGTTAACCAAAGACTGGTACCAGGGAATCAAGTTCAGGCTCCCTTTTGAACAAACCCCTTGGGTATAGGGCATCATGGTGAAAACCCAGAGAAGGTTTAAGGACATCACCCAGAACAGATCTTTCTTTAAAAGATTTGGGGTCAAAAGCACTGATCCTTCAAGGCCAGAGAAGACTGACAACCCTTTGGGAACTGAGGGGTTGCCTGCTGGAGGGACATCCTGAGAGGTTACCCAAGGGTTTGAGAGACTAGCTTCTCTACCCTTTGCAGATGTAAAGACAGAGCTGATTTCTCAGAGTCTGGATGTGTCAACCCAGAAGGAGGTCTTTCACGAAGAACCCGTTCCTGTGTCCTATAGTCAGAGAGAGGGTCACTCTCAATGCAACATTTGAACCGATCCCACCATCTCTCGAGGACGCTGTGATTTTGTGAAATTAACAATGGATGTGTGGGAGTTTGTGAAATTGGTATCTTGTTTGCAAACATATCTCGTTATTAGTTTCTTTGCATTTTGGGGAAGTATGTAGTATTGCACAACCGCATTGCATATTATTTTGACATGGGTCTAGTTGGCCTCTTCTGTGGAGTTGATTGTGGTTTAGCCCAGGTGACACAAGGGAAATAATAAAAAGGCTTTACCCGCCACTCATGCGTGCAGTAATGACTCACCTCATCAACTATGTCCTAATTTGTTACTGCATACGACACAATACCACTCTGCCAACAGCAACTTCACAAAATGAGTTTGCTCTCCAGCGCCTGATCCTGTCTTTTCTTTCACTTACCTCAATCCCTGTTAGACAGGAAATACCTGCCTGGAAGCATAGGATAAGAGTTGGTGAGAGAGTACATAGTACTGCTGCCATCCAAACAGTGTTAATGAAATAGGGAGAGAAGGGCCTCATGTAGTAAGAGTTTTAGCATTCGCAAACCCTCTGATTTGGCAAATCAGAGGGTTTCCAAACACTAAATGGCTGAGTAAATGGAAATGTAAGAGTATGAATGGATGGGTGAGTGAAAGGATGATAGAGTGAATGGAAAACTCAGAGGATGTATGGATGGCAAAGTAAATGGAAATCAGAGAGGATGGATGGATGGATATCGGTGAAGGATGGCAAAGTAAATAGACATTTGAGAGGATGGATAGTTGAATGAATGGGTGGTTGTGTGAAAAGATGGTAGGGTAAATGGAAATCTAAGAAGATGGATGGATACATGGAAATCTGAGAGGATGGATGGATGAAAGCATGGCAGAGTAAATAGAAATATGAAATAATGGGTGGGTGAGAGGATGGCAGAGTGAATGGAACTCTGAGAGTATGGATGGGTGGGTGGGTGAAAGGACAGCAGAGTTCAATGGAATTCTGAGAGGATAGGTGAATGGATGGATGGCATAGTAAATGGAAATCTGAGAGTATGGATGGATGGTAAAGTAAATGGAACTCTTAGAGGATGGAGAAATGGATGGATGGACAAAAGGATCAATTGATGGATAACATTCTTTCAGGACTCAAATATCAGCATTTTAGGGAGACGGTTTTAAAATAAATCACTGTAAGTCTGAAAAGGCAGTCACAGTATAATTCCCGGGTGAAGGGCAAGGAAGGTCGGCCTCCCTCACCTCATGCTAAACTCAAGTCTGAAGGCCGCATTTAAAATATGATGCAAATTACGGATCTGGTTATTGGACACATCAGGCAAAAAGGCGTTTTCATGATTCATGCTGGAGAAGCCAGTGCACTACAATAGCCAGGCTTGAAAGAACCTGTATTAATATATGTACTTGAAATAAAGCTTGTCTCACAATAGCTTCAATCCATGGAAGAAGGAAGGTCAGAGGTTAAATGTGATTATAGATATAAATGAGGTTTTAGGAATACACTGTCTGTGCAGTTTGTTATCATTAAGGACAATAATGGTATAGTCAATAGACTCCTTGTGTAGTACTGCTGACTTGGCATAAATGAATGCCCAGCTCCCAGGAGGGGGATAACCACACGCGAGCCAGAGGCTTCGAAATCGATTCCGAATATAAAGTCACAATTATGCAACAGATGAAAAAGAACCATCTAGTTCCTTGAGGGTAAAACCTCCTTTTGTGATAGCTGTAGTTGCTGCACGGTAGACGTATATGTTCGAAATTGTTTTGATTTGAATGAAACCGATGGGGAAAAAAGCTTTAAATAGGGCTAATGCATTCAGTTAAATTTTTTAGTTTATGTCTAGCAAGGTCTTGATTCTCAACCTACGCAAGAAAAAAAAAATGTGAAAAAAATGCAGTGGTGTAAAAACCCATATTTGATCATAACCTGTAAAGTATGAAAAATATTTCATGGATCCTGGTGAAATGTGGGTTTCATCATTATAATGACAGCCTCACATCACCCAGTGGAGCTTTACTATTACCCATTGTTTAAGTAGAATTCTATTTATGAAAAATGAAAAAATAACCATAGTAAGTGCTAAGGTCCCTGATACTTCTTTTTGGGTTTGGCTTAATGAATGAATCAGTCATGCCATGTCTGTTGCCAAATCTATTGGAGCTATAATAAGGAGAAGGAATGGAGGTGTATTATATGAATCGGGAGAAGAACGCTGGTTTGTTGCCTCAAGAATGGAGAGTACCAAAGTATTTATTTTACTTGTTACTAAGCACCAGCAGCTCGCGTCTAGGCTTCGGTCAAGAGAGAGATCATGGACCATAACAGGAAAAGTTATCTCACCCAAACATTTTCGGTGATAGC
This sequence comes from Triturus cristatus, assembly GCF_964204655.1. Taxonomy (NCBI): domain Eukaryota; kingdom Metazoa; phylum Chordata; class Amphibia; order Caudata; family Salamandridae; genus Triturus; species Triturus cristatus. Next base: position 648,848,281 of record NC_140587.1, read on the forward strand.
ACAGCATCCAGCAAAGATGTGTTTTAGACCTCACGGCTTTCCGTAGGTGGAGGGGTTTGAGACGTTGCAATAAGAACGGCAGTATTGCATCACACACAACCTACTATTCTAGACGGAGGACTGTAAACCGTACCCTGGATATCACAGGTATTCATTGAAAAGTTCTCAACAAAGAAAATGTTATTATATGTTCTTGCCGTGGAAATCAGAAAGACATCCATGTTTTCAACGGTATATAGTCTTGCCATAGTATAACCTTTATTTGACAATGACAACCACCATTATCTTAAGGCCTTCGGGGGCAAAATAAGACACAATACACCAAATAAATTTACGTTGAAGCAGGTGCTGTAAACTTGTAGCTGATTTGAGAATGGTCACGTTCATCCCAAATTAATATTTCTGACTTTTTCCAAAGATCTGTGCATGACCGTAGGCTAATGTGTTTAGACCCACATACTCTTAGTTATAGCTGTCACCAACATATCCATATTTTTTATGATCATTGTCAAGTAGTTACTTCCCATCGAAAGTAACTATTATGAGTAAGAATTCAAAGGCTACCCCTTTTGTTCAGCCTTTGTTTAGCACCTTAAGTGGTCCTGGTGCCCCAAGAGACATCCCTTGGCACCCCGGTTTGAACAGACAGATATGTCCAGGCCCTTATTAACCATCACACTCTCACTGCACATTTTCTGGATCATCTGTGAGACTGTATCATGACATCTACAGTGGCAAATTGGAGAATGTCCATCTCCCTGAAGCATCTACAGGATCCAGCTTCATCCACAAGCACTTATCTTCTCTGCAGTCTTCCATTCTCCCCCACTCCACTGCCCTCAGAGGCAGCACCAGCTATGTGACACGCTTTATAAATGTAATAAATACATATTTACATCACTCCCTCAACCCAGGATATCAGTTCCACAGAACCACAATTGATTATGATTTTACCAAGAGTTCCTCCCCAAAACAGACCAAACAAAGAAATTTGATTCAATGAAATACAGGACAAGGCACAGCCTGCAGACAGATATCAGAAATTGTATATTCATTGACAATGTATGGGGGTAGTGTCAAACCAAGACCTGGGCATTGCATAGTCTTTACTTTGGGAAATGTTTTTCTCATATGGGATCTTTTCTTCTATATTAACTTTAGAGGCATGTCTAATGGCCAAATACTGTCAGACACACTGTTGACTTTGACCACTTGGGCGGCCATTCCAATATTTATTCCAAGTGCTTAATTCTTTGAGAAACAGCACAGAAGGTTGAGTTCGCTGTACCTCTCAGCACTGTCTCCACTCATAACTGATTCGTTCTTCTGTCATCTCTAGAAAAAAATTATAGACATGCTCAGGACATGTTCAATAGCCAAATGTTTGCTCATAACATACCTGTAAATAATGAGACCCTTTGTCAATATAATAATGTAGAGCCACTATGATTTTAAATATCATGCAAGAAAGAATTTACAGGTAATTTCCTGGAACATAGCAAGGTTGAGGAGCACTCTGGAAAATCCTGCGTGGGAAGCATTCACAAGACAGTTAAATATTGCTTTATTTCTGGAGACATGGATGAAAGAATCTTATTTCCTAGGTGGTTTTCAAAGTTTTTATTGCTCAGCCTTACCATCTACTTCATGTCTTCCCAAAGGCGGCATAACAATTTGGATCCCAGTGTCTTTGAAACCTTGAAACTGAAAGTAATAAAGTCCAAGCAATAGTGCTAAGGTTCAAAAAGGGAAACAGGTTGTTAATTATTACATTCTATAATAATCATTTTGGTACAAGGAGAATTTTTTCTTCAAGATTACACTCTTTTTTAACAAGGCCTTGGCTATGAGATATAGACAGCCTAGTTTTCTTCCCACGGTTCTGTTGGCTGGTGACTTTAATACAAGATTGCACATAAGGAATGTGGTATTGAATATGTTCGCACTAGCAACATAGGTTAGGTGTGATCGCATGTCTTATTCTCAAGGGTGTCAAAGGCTGGCCATGTTGAAGTTAATGGCCACATTTAATTTGAATATTGTGAACGAAAGAACATCCTGCAAGACAAAGGTGGTACCAATTTCCTCTGCAAGATGAGACTGTATCACAATCTTCAAAATGGTGTCAGGGAATCTGTTACAAATGTTTTTGTATTTTAATGCTGTTTGTGTATTTTATGTTGTTTTATGATTATTTCTGTTAATCAAAATAAACACATTTTATTGATCAGTTATGGAAAGTGTATGTGTAAATTAATAGTAAGAGGACAAAGAGTAGACCCCTTAAGTGTCTCAAGTTGATGACCTTCAAGGAGGAAGAAAAACAGCTTGAGTGCTTGAGAGCTGCTGGTCAGAGAATATTGAGGAAGCGACTGGAACCTTCAGCCAGTGGGGCAGCTGAGCTCACTGGTTCTGCATGCAGTGTAAGGGGAAAGTCTGGGCTGTCACCATTACAAATGAGAACAGATTGGGATCCACAATTAGCGGAACTGGAAAGAGCACAAATACCCTGCAGCCAAGTTGGGAGGGCAGAGACTCACTACACTGCCAGTAGAACATCAAACGGACTCAGCAGCCATCAAACCATGGCAGGGGCTATAATGGTCTAGTTGTCTTTTAGGAAACAACTGAAAATGTGGCTGTTCCAACAGTAACTATGGGCGAGGGGAGTATGTGCTGAGGTCTTCCGTCACGAGATTAGCGCCGGGACACTCCGTGTGAGTATCTGCGTGCTTTATAAATATGTTATTTAATGTCATTATTTCATGGTCTAGCAATATAAGAAGGGAAGGACCCAGATCATTTGGGGTTTGTAGCCTATGAAACAGGGGAGAGGCTGGATCAAGGAGGATCAGCAGAGAAAATAGACCCGGGCACTAAAACAACCCCCATTATTAAATTAGATAGTTACAAAATTGCCTATGTTTGCAAATTGGGGCAGTTTTGAACTTGTAAAGACATACTGTCCAAGTGTTGTGTTAGGTATGGAAAGGTGCATGGATTTGAACTTGTAATAGGCAATGCTTGTTTTGATATCAGGGAAATCAACAGTAAAAACCGGCCCAGCAGACCCTAAGTCAGGCCGACAAGCAGCTAAAACAACAGCCCACACACTGACCTTTGAGACCGGCCCGTCGGGCACTGTCTGATTTCCCTATAGCACGTACTGTTTGTACAGGCTAGCCCTGCGTTTCTCAGACTCTGGGACAATACATTAAATCAACCAAATAGTGGTTCTGCATAATATTTGGGTAATTTGTAAAGGGTAAAAATAAATTGAAAATCCCCGTGCAGACATCAGTAAATTAGCTTGATTGAATAAAAAACACACATAGATCGATTAAAATAGAATATATGTGTATTGTCTCAGAGTAGTTGCATTTCACTACGTCATCAATACACCATAGTAGTGTGCTCCATGTGCAGTGCACAAGTGCTTGTGCTAATGGTGCGTGCACGTGTAAAATATATACAATGTTTAGTCAAATTATCAACAATTTCTTAAGTCTGTCCATCTTCAAGATCATTGCTTTTTTGGCTAGGCAGGTTTCCACTGGTCCTAACACTGATAGCCAGCTGAGTGGAATGGTACAGACACTTATGCGTCGACTTTTCAACCTTGGCACCACAGGGAGAGATCTGCTCATCAAAATAGTTTTTTCCTCAGGATAAAGTGTGGAAACACCCAAGCCTCTATAATTGAGTATGTGACGGTTGAGCCACCACTATTAATCTACCACGGCTTCCATGGGTCACCCATGCCAAGTAGGCCATTGTGGTCTAGCTTATTGGTTGTGACACAAATTGGCTGGTGGTCACCAAAGTCACCTCAGATGCTATGCGAGGTGCATTACAATTCCAACACTAATGTGCATCCATTTGCAACATTTGCTTATTTTCTCAGTGCGCCCAAAGCAGCTTGGGAATATTAATTATTTATTCATTCATGCCAACTGATTGATGTCTGCACAGTGAGATTTGTTTTACTTCTACTCTCTACCAATTCAAATGATACAGAGAGTAATTCAGGTAGAACAACTATTTGATTGATTTAATGATTGCCCAATAGGACAGTCTGGCCCTGTGCTGGATACCCTGCACAGTGTTACATGGAAGACAAAGAGAGAGGAGATTAACATCTTGTATGTGTTCAAAATGCAAAAAATCCTTTGTGTTAAATGTGAGTTCTGCAAATACACGTATGTTATAGACAGAAGATTTCGCAGTCATGTAAGAGACAGGCGCTGTACCTAATGTTACAGCGGTAGGAATAAGTGCCTGATTACCAGTGCACCACATGTTGGTGCCGCTGCAGTACTGCCATGCATATTATGAGTTTCTCTACCGCCAGCCTTTTTATGGAGGTGAGCCTGCCATGAAAAGGCTGGTGGTGGGGAAACAAGGGGGGCCCTACAGGGACCCTGTTGCTTCTGTGCATGGGAGTGCATGCAGCGGGACACATGCTGTGCCTTTCTATGTGAATGCACCTCTGTTTCTGCATGGCATGGACTGTTCAGTCCCGCTGCGATGCCGTTATAAGGCTCACTATGACTTTTCAAACTACAATGCTGCAGGACCACCATGCCACAAAGCCAGACAACGAAATTACTCGTAATCTGGCGGGTGGGCCGTGGTCGAGTTTGGCGGTCAGAGAGCGGGGCACTGGTTTGGCGGCCAGTTCTAGGACCTTGTTCTGCTTGGGTTTTCGGATCAGATAGAACCCGCTCATCAGAGCCTCACTAACCCAGCCAGAACGTTACCCCCTCCCTAGACCCTATTTACAATCCTGCAACCACATATATCTATCACCTAAGGACAGGGGATTCCTACTATGCATACCAAGACCTCACAATCGGCGGCCTCGCGATCCCATACGGATCCAGACCTTTCTGCCCATACGACAGTATCACAAGTGGCGGCCTCACGGTCCCATACGAACCCAGACCTCTCTACCCAGACGGCAGTCTCAGCACAATCGGCGGCCTCGCGATCCCATACGGATCCAGACCTCTCTGCCCATACGACAGTATCACAGGTGGCGGCCTCGCGGTCCCATACGAACCCAGACCTCTCTGCCCATACGACAGTATCACAAGTGGCGGCCTCGCGGTCCCATACGAACCCAGACCTCTCTGCCCATACGACAGTATCACAAGTGGCGGCCTCGCGGTCCCATACGAACCCAGACCTCTCTGCCCATACGACAGTATCAACACAATCGGCGGCCTCGCGATTCCCTACGAATCCAGACCTTTCTGCCCATACGACAGTATCACAAGTGGCGGCCTCACGGTCCCATACGAACCCAGACCTCTCTACCCAGACGGCAGTCTCAGCACAATCGGCGGCCTCGCGATCCCATACGGATCCAGACCTCTCTGCCCATACGACAGTATCACAGGTGGCGGCCTCGCGGTCCCATACGAACCCAGACCTCTCTGCCCATACGACAGTATCACAAGTGGCGGTCTCGCGGTTCCATACGAACCCAGACCTCTCTGCCCATACGACAGTATCAGCACAATCGGCGGCCTCGCGATCCCCTACGAATCCAGACCTCTCTACCTAGACGGCAGTCTCATACGACAGTTCATCCTATGATCACCATAACATACAAAAAGGGAATCAGTCTCACTATTCATTAGATCACACAAGGATTGCCAGTTCGGGCATAGCCTGTTCTCAGGTTCGAGGGGCTCCTCTTTCCTTTGTTCAGTTACCACTTACCTGATCAGGGTTAACATCTGTTCATGTAGCCACAGCTGACTAGAAGAATAGGCTACCCTCTTATACAAGAACACGCATCACATGTTGGTTCACTACAAACTGGATACTTTATTACTCATTACATACACAATCACATAACATTACGATATAACACATAACCTGCAAAGAAAAGTGAAAGATTAAGTTGTACACTCTAATAAGAAAGGGTCGACATCACCTTAGTAGTATGTAGCCCGCACTCAGTGGTCATCTAGGCTCCCCTCTCGTCTGTGCCTCGGCTCGCCTGGAATCACCCTTCTCCGAGTCACTGGGACCTCTTCCTTATCGGCTACTCTCTCTCCTCTCTGGCTATTCTGTTAGGAAAGCATCTGTCTCTCAGTTCTTCTCCGCCTTCAAGATGGCGTCTGTCTTCCCTGGAATAAGTAGTAGCTTTACTGCTAACGGCTAGATGCCGCCTACGGACTGAACATGTAACTGCCTCAGACTTTCACTAATATAGAGGTGCATTTCCTCATGGAAAATTCCGGCCCGTAACCTGCCGCCCACCAAATTCTTGTACCTCCCCGTACCAAGGACACGTTCCCAGCCGGCCGGCCTGATGTAGTGTCTTCGGCATGAAGAAAAATACAATCCTTCGATAAGGGCCGGCCTGAACCGGTTCTCTCCAAGCGAATAACACCTCATAACTAAAACATTACTCTTGACCTAGAAGAATCCCAAGCTGCCGGAGCAGAAAGAAAGATGGAGTCTCTCCCGTTTGAGGCCTACCAGGCCTGAATTCAGCACAGCTCCATGAAATACCCTCACTACAGGACAGGTTATCCCTAATACTAACGAATCTATCCCGTAGGCTATGTGTGCAAGCCCTGATCTATGGGGAAGAGCACAGAATCATGTCGAAGTGCCTAGTAAATAGGCTCCATTCACTACTCTAACCCTTAGGCTTGAATGGTAAGAGACTGAAGTCACATTCAATCACTTGTTAACACAAGAAGGCCGGGAAAATCGAGCAGAACAGACCTCCAAACTCGTAATCAGGCCCTAAGTCACATAGCCTGTGTACCAGTAGTACCTAGAGAGCCTAGCCTTGGCATCTAGAATAACTAAAGGGGAGACCTGGCGCTGCAGTCGGCGTAACAGGGAAAGGTACAGATGGAGCAGGCAGTAGTCAGTGCAACACCGATACAACAAATATAGACTGACTGCAGAATGCTGGAGCAGGAATCAATTTAAATAAAACGGTTTATCATCTCTATCTCATTCAAACAAGATTGATCCCTGCTCGGTGTGGAGTTTGCGCTTCTCTCTGCGACAGACCTTTTTTGTCGTGTATGAAAAGATCAGCACATAAATTAAAATCACAACGGCTATGGTAAGTTCAGTCTATAATGAGAGTTAAGTATGCGTTTTAAGGGTTTTATTTTCATTAAGTGTTTAGTAAATTCTCTTTATTCAGTTAGCTCAATTATATCAATCAATTAACCGAAGTGATAATAAAAAGAGAACAAATCATAATCAATAATGCATCAAGCTCGTTCCATAAAGGATAGAATCCCTATTCTAAGAATGGGACAAAAATGGTGTTAGCAGGAACCCATAAAGAGTTCAGTTCACGAGGAAAGAGCAAGATAGAGCATGAAGCTCATATTCAATCAGCCAATTTCAGCAGAACTTCCCATAAAGAGAGGATCTCGAGACTCAGTAAAGTCTCAAGCAATACGGCAAAATAATCATGCACTGGCAAACCTACATTAGCAATGGGTTTGGAAAAGGAGGGCAAATCAGTGTTCAGGATAAAGCTGTTAGCATTCAGCTTTAGAGGGGAAAAATGGGAATCGTATGGAGTAAGGGTCTAAAATTGGCATTCATCTATTCTAGGAACACACACTATTATGAACAGTCGAAAAGAAATGTTGCAGTCCAAGTTGTATCTTCTCCTCTCGTCCAGTCAGCTTTCGGTGTTCTTTCGGTGTTCTTCTGAGAACAGACTGGCCTCTTCCTTTGCCACGAGCTCACACAGTAGGCCACAGAAGGTTATTATAAAGTGTGACACAATATTAGAATTGTGTCTACATATGAGGGCTTTCGATTCTAGACCTCCTTTCACATGAGCATGACTACATTTTTTAATCTTCTAATGAAGCAAATTGTATATTAGCTGCCAATAGACTGTGAAACAGAAATGTTGGTTGAAGCAAAATATTATTCAGCACCACAATTTTCATTTTAAAATGAGAAAATATGTTGAAAGGGTCAACATTTCTTATTCATGCATTGTATTTTTGGTGAAACATTTTACTTAATGATAAAGTGTTTCTAGCAAACATTTTCAAAACGTTACTGTTCATCAGAAACATTCTGCAGTGTTAAGTGAAGCTTTCATTAAAGACATGTCGTGGTACTGTCAATTTTTAAACATTTTATGCATGTCTTAGCACGTTTGGTTAAGCCACTAGTAAAGTAAAGTTGTTTTAGGCATTCTGGGGCCTAGTGCTAATAGGTATAGCTACCTACTGCATTTTGCACATTTTAAATGTCCTATCAGTTCAATATAAATTGCACTTTAGCATATCACATGACGTAAACTATTTTATTTTTGAAATGTAATAAAACTCCCTTTCCAGAGTAACAGGAGAACATACCAGGCTCTGTGACTAGAAACATTTCCGCAGCCACGTTACAGAAAGGGAGACTATAGTGTCAGAGTAGGAGAATAGCGGACTATGCAGCCAGAATACCAAATAAGAAACATGGACTTGAGGCTAATGCAATGGAGGAGACACAAGGGGTCAGGGGAGGACGATGGCTCTTCAGCCACAGTTACAGGAGGGGGCATCAGGCTTTGCAGTCAGAGCAATAAGGCACTGCAGCCAGGGAAGACACGCTTCATGGGGCAGGCACATTTGGCAGGAGGTGAGCTCAGGCTTTGAGCCCTGCTTAAAAGGAGACAAGACCCAACAGCCGGTGTAACATCTTTTGTCACTTCTATCATGGCTGAGAGAAGGTGTCTCCAAATATTCTTCAAACCCCACCCCCATTTCTAATAATCACACCGTGGATACTTTTACACATTAGAAAGGCCTGCCTGACCAGAATGGTATGTTTGGCAATCATGTATCTGATTGCACTTATAAAACCGTAACAGAAATTAACTGCACTGTTTAAATAAGTTAATATATATTTAAACATTGCCAGATTAATAGAATAATTGTGAAAAATGGAGGGGGGACCCTGGTGATTTTTCCCCCCAGGGGGGATGGGGGTGGGGGGTTGGGGCGGGGGGGGGGGTGGAATTAAAAAGTTTGAAGATCACTGAACAGAGACGCGAGGAGAACCCAAGTCTGTATTCAAAAGTTACTTTGTTGTAAATTCTGACATTATAGTGGAGCATTCCACAGACCATTGATTAACCCTCTCCAACATATTAATATATTGGACTCTATTTATTTTTTCAACTGTATGTTTCTGACAAATTACTTTTTTATTTAAGCTGGCCTGCACACAGGAGAGCTACTTACAAATAGCTGGTGAGTTACAAGTAGCTCACCAGCTACTCGTTGGAGAAGCCTGCTCTATACAAAATATTCCAATACAATACGATACCTGCTCCCCAACCAATCAGGGCTTTCAAACTGTTCACTGGTTTAGGCTGGTTGCCTAACGTCAGGTGGCGCTATCCAAAGCGGGAAACACCTTTATTCTGTTTGGTTAATCATAGAGAATACTTACTCTATGCGACAAGGAAACTGGGAATTAAACACACATGAAGATTTTGGTAAGTACTTCTTAGATATCTAAAGCACTCAGGCCCATGACACATGAACGCAAAGGGTCATGCCCTTGAGGACTCCTTGTTTTCAGATGTACGGAGACAGAACCTTAATTCGGGCTCATCTGCATGTGAAAATGTGTGCACTTCGCATCCTTCACAGCAGTTAATTAAAGCAACAGGGCGGAATGATAATCAGGCTTATTTTTGGAAAATTAAAGAAATGCTAATCCGTATATATTTTTATATTAGTTTTCCTTCCCAGTTCCACCAAGTCTGCCGTAATCAGGGAAGCAGAAGCCACCTCTGGCTGGCTGCGGCAGTGTTCGAAGCCGCCGCACCGCGGTGTGCGGAGCAGTGATGTCATCGTTCCGACAGCGCGGTTTTTAAAGGTTGTGTGTGGGGGGAGGGGGAGAGCCATCCTGCATTCTCATAGGCGTTGCGTTACTTATGCTGTAAATCAGAGAATGTGAGGGACGCGTTATTAACTATTTTGTGGACTGCTGGCAGCTCTGGTTAGCTTTGCAGGTCCTGTTATTCTGGTTATGGCGTGTTTTTTAGGTTCTCAAACCAGTGTCCCTTGCTGAACTTGGCAAAGTCAGGGGAGAGGATGTGGCCTCACAGCCAGGGCTGCCGACTTTGGAGCTGGGGAACCAGATTCGATCCTCACTTAATCTCCCTGTACCTACCAAAAATGAATGTGTCCCTCTGTAATGCAAGCAGTGCTCCTTTGGATTGAGTTCGCACTATATAAATATGCAGAAAAAAAAGTCCAGTGTCATCTATCTTACTTAAACGGCGTTTGCAGAGTCCTGTATTATCCATTTTACTTAAATTCTGTTTGTAGCTATTGTAGTCTTTTTACTTGGGAAGAACTGATGGTGGATCATGACTTAAGGGGCTGCTGATGGGTCCAGAAGAGGTAGGGCAGACACTGTTCTTGCCCAGCAGGCATTTCAGGTCATCCTATGTAGATACAAGGGTTTGTTTAGGGCCACTGCATTTTATTTTAACCCAGACCTTTGATCTAATATCAGGATATTTTCCTCAATAAAGTTGGAGAGTTGAATAAAATGTTTTCTTTTGAATAGTTTTCAAGGGCTATGCCGTTAGCCGTATGTCTGTAGTTTGCTGGGTTGGATGGCTCCAGATGTTTCTACTTGAGGATTGGTCTGTAGTACAAAGTTTTCAGCTCCTGAGAGAAAGATTCTAGTTCCAAAGACTTGGTCAACATGTTTCTGGCTGAAACTCCTGCACAAGTATTTGAAAGGATATCTTTGAAGAATTTGGGCGTTCTGGTTCTGAATGTGATGCTGGTGGTTTGTATTCTCAGATGATGCAGTAGAATTCTATTTACAGAGAAGGTGAGTTGAAGGTGACGAGGAATGGCAGGTTGGTGGTTCTCCATTTTTGCAGGGATTATGTTGCGTGAGTTAGCAATAAAGGTACTTGAGAGGGTTATCTGTACTAGTGTAATAAATGAATTAGATTGTTGTGTAGCATTCCCTGGTGCATGTGTGCTCCTTTAAGGGTGAGGGAACCAATAAGTTGTCAATGTGCTTTATGTGCATCAGGGGCTGTATTACATGTAATGTGTTGCCCTCAGAGCTGCTGCAAACTCGCAGCCCTAAGGGCATCACATTAGTGAAAGGAGGAGCGGCTGTTTGAAGGAGCCACCTGATCTATTACATTACAAGCGGCACCCAGTCTGTATACCAAGTAGGGTACTGAGACTCCTGCAGGCAGTGCAGTGAATGGCTGCACCTGACTGCAGTGGGATGTTGAGTGGGTCCATAGGATTCCCTTTTCCCCTCATTTATAGGATGCCTTCAGGGGTGCAGATTGTGTGCCCCTCCTTTGTGGTGCACAGCGTGCCTCCTGATGGCCTCTTTCCCTCTGTCCCCAGGTCCATAGTATGGCGCAGGCGCACAGGCAAAGTGTTTCCCTCATTTGCATGCGACCACACTCCCGTGTAAATGAGGGTAGGCACGCTTGAGAGAGAACTGATGTTTTCTGTAATACTACAGTGCCCCAGGGATGCAGAAAATGGGTGCACATGCCTTTTGCACCCACTGGACTCCATATGCAATACAACCCAAGTGTCTATTGTAGAGAGGCAGGTTGTCTCTGTGGACTTGCTCTGGTTTACCTCATCCAGTAATGGTTGGAACGTGAATGAGCAGCTAATGTTTCCATTACTGGAGGCCATTTTTTCATTGTAACAATGATTGCATTACTTCTGACCTCCAGGACTGTTCCTGAGCAGAATCTACTAGTTTAGATGGCTGACAATAAAAGTTGCATTCTAGGTAGGTGGAGGGGGATGAACAAAGGCGTTTTGTTGAATAATGGACTTGGATGTCGGATATAACTGGTAAAAGTTGGAAAATTAAACCAGCTCTCTTGACTCTCTCCATCAGTGCTATCCACAGTATGCAAAGAGGAATCAAGGGCATTGCTGTAAAATCCCCTTGTCTTCTAATATTCTAGGCTCATTACCTGCTCCTTCTAGATTTGCCTGTGGCATCACTAGTGAGATTCAGAAGTCATTTTAAGGTGTTCTGAAACTTGGGGGGTAGCAGTGGCATCTCTAGAGGGGCCCAAATGGGGCTTGTGCCCATTTCTATTTGCCCTCGCAACCCTTGTGCTCCACCACCACAGCTTCCTAATGTGCTGGAAGGTGATGCAAAAAAAGCATCTTGTCACTCACATATTGTCGTCCAAGCATTCAATTCCCGTGTTTATTTGTTTAAAATGTTTAAATCCGACTTTGTATGTATGAGTGTAACTACTAGGCCAAGGAGCCCGGGGTGCTCGGTTGTATACTTCGTCTTCTAGTCTTGGTGCTCATCATGTCCATGGTCTGAAACTCCCCTTACTCGGGTACATTTACGCTAATGACATGAAATGTCAATGGCTTGAACGATCGCATCAAGCAGGGAGCATTGCTTCGCTTTGCGAAACGGCACGCCCCACTGTCCTGCTTCTGCAGGAAAGATATCTGGTAGGTTATAACTTTCCCCTCCTCGCCCATTATTAGTACAATCAAGTGTACAATACCAGTCACGCAAGGGGCTCCAGAGGAGTTGCACTATTCCTCCACAAAACATTCCCCGTTTGTCTCTTTGGTGGTCCTGGACCCACTGGGGTGATAGCTTGGGGTAGAAGATACCCTTGAATGTTGCCTTCATAACTATATCACTATCTATGCCTCTCCACTCCTGGCTAATTGCACTTTAGAAGACTTGAGGACATTGACGCTCTGCCTTTCCCACAGGCTTACTTTTATTGGAGGTGAATTTAACGACATCATGGACTCAGAACTTGACTCCACCGGTCTTGGGACACTGGTGGGTAGACTGTGAAAATGGACCATGGGAAATGACACATGGCGACTTTGGAACCCAAACTATCGGGCCTATACCCATCTCTTGACAGCACACAAAATGCTCTCTTGTATTAATACTACTCCCGGCCTCTGATGCAGCCCACACATCAAGCTCCAGCATTCTACCCTCTGGTATCTGTGACCATGCAGTGGTATTTTTGACCATGCACTGGTGATGTTGAGCTTTCGTTTTTGGTACCGGTAACCCCGTCCCGCCTGGAGGCTCAATGCATGGTGTCATACTGATCGGCAATTCACATACTTTTTTGCTCAGGAAATAAAATCATATCATGACCTCAATGCTAACACAGTTGACTCTCCAGGGTTGCCGTGGGCAGCCGGAAAGGCTACACTTCGGGGAGTGGCTCGATCATATGTGAGAGGTAAGGAGTAGGAAAAACATCGGCAGATAGCCTCCCTTGAGGCCAGTATCCTAGCCTTGGAGCATCGCAACAAGAGCAACCTGTTGGAGCAGGAACAGCACCACCTCGCCCTTGAGAGAGAATCTCTTAGATCGCTCTCGTTTGATGAAGTTCGCAGCTGCTGAGAGGCATTCACAAGGGGGGTGTATGAGTGGGTTGACAAGTCGGGCAAGCTGCTATATTGGCTGGCGATGAGAGATATTGCTTCCTGGGATCGTTTGAATGACCAAGGTGTGGAGGTGACAGCAGCAACGGAGATTGCAGAAGCGTTTGCCGATTATTACTGAGCACTCTATGCACCTCGTGATCAGCCCCTGCAAGAGGTCTCCGCCCCATTGATCGCAGACCTCCTAATGCAATGGGTATGGGATACTGACCGTCCACAAGGGGAAACTACCTCTGCTATCCCAGACATGAACTCCGGTAAAACCCCATGCCAGGACAGGTTTCTGATGGAATACTATCACTGCTTCCAGACCCTCTTGCACCCCTGCCTTCTGGAAATGTTCCAGAAATGAATTGCAAAATTGTATTTTACTCCAGAAGTGGAGCAGGCAGCCAGTGGTTTTACGTAAACCTGACCGTCCTACGATTGATGTGTGTGGTACAAAACAATTTCTCTTATCAATACTAAGTTTAAAATGTGCGCTGAAGTCCTGGCCAATAGGCTCCCTAAAACACATTCACCGTGTCCAATGGCCCTGGCACGCCTTGCCGAGTTGGAAGACCCTAAGGCTTTCCTGCTCATAGATTTTGAAAAGGCATTCAACTCTGTGAATTGGGCTCTTCTTGATGGAGGGTTGGCAAAAAGAGGAATTGGACCTAAATTCCAATTATATATCCAGACACTATGTTCCAGTCCACCGGCCCCGGTGCGTGTTAATGGCACTCTTTCTACTCAGTTCTTGATAGGATGAGGTACCCGACAAGACTGCCCATTGTATCCCCTTCTCTTCACCTTGGCCATAGAGTCCCTGGCTACCTGGATTAGATGTGATGCAAAAATATAGAGCCTTAACTGGGGAATGGAATTGGAAGACTGAACTGGACTAATTGCGGATGATGTCCCCTTGTTTATTTTCTGGCCTTAACGCACGGGCCCACATTTATTTCTGATGCTGACCCTTTACAAAGAGGCATCGGGTCTGTAGGTTAACTGGTCTAAATCACTGTTGGTCCAGACTGGCAATTACAAGTGACGATCCACAGACTTAGTTTCTAGTACCTGGGAATCCGCAGAGCACTGGTGCCTAACCTAACCTAGACCCTCAATCTCAAACCTATGCCAGACAAGCTCACCGTTGATCTTGACAAGTGGGCAAGGCTCCATCTCAATATTTTCGGCAGGGTAGCACTGTTTAAAATAATAGGACTGCTCCCAATAGTGCATGTCCTTCAAAATTTCCCATTCCCTATACTCCGTGCCTAATTCCAACACATAATGGCCAATGTATGTTCATTCCTGTGGCTGGCCTTTGGCAAGTGTGTTCACGCACCCTACAATGGGGGGATGCAGATATTCACACATACTACTGGTACTGGGTACTGGTAATTAATGACTGCCTGTGTGGAGGATGGCATGACCCCACGTTTAAATTGATAGCACTGCTCCAAATAGTGTATGTCATTCAAATTATCCCATTCCCTATACCCCACACCTGGTTCCAACACACAATGGCCAAGGAATGTTCATTCCTGTGGCATAACAGCACCCCCCCCCACCCCCCTTGTAGCCTTCGGCAAGTGTGTTCGCTCAACCTACAATGGGGGGATGTGGATGGCTGTTATTCGCTTATACTACTGGCCAGCCATATACTGGTAATTAATAACTGGCTGTGTGGAGGATGGCATGAAACTGCATATATGGGCCGTAACAACATCCTGGGTATGCTCTATTGGGACCCCATCTCCACAATCTCCCTAATCTCCCTGACCTCACTAGAGTGGCCCTGTTAGCATGGTGTGCCAGGTTGGTCAAAAGAATCATGTTAGACCTACCTTTGTGGAGTGGCTGAAGGCGGCAACACTTAGCCTCTCTTTATGGGGTTCGACAGATGGAACAATATTGGCATTTCTACAGTTGGCGATTGTAGGAGAGTAGGGTCTGCTATCCTATGGTCACCCCAAATTTTTGCTTTTTGCTTCACTGGTTTTTGACATATTGAGGCTGTGGGCCTGCCAATCAGACCCCCAGCCTGCTGTTCTCTCTACTAAATTAAAACTATGCACCCTAGGTGCATAACCAATTGGAAGTGGATCACCCTGTCAGCCCCTGTACCAGTGTACACTAGGTACCCAGGGCATTGGTGTACCCAAGGCCTGCCAAGGGCTGAAGCATGTATTATGCCACCCCAGGCTTGGCCTAACAATTTGACACAACTGGCTGATCACTCAGCTGGGGTAAGTTGGTGTAATCACCTCTTACTTAGGTGTAGTATACCTATACCTAACCTTAAATGGGACACCTGGTAACCTATAAGTCACTCCTATGGCAGGCCCTAACAATCCTGAAGGCAGAGTGCTTGGTTCCATGTGAGATGGTGCTCTGGCATGAGCTGAGCCTGTCTGCAGTGGTCGGAACAACTTCCTTCTACTGTTTCCAGATATCGTCATACCATATACTCTTAAGTGCATTATGAACCTCGCGGTTAAATGCTATCTTTGGTTTGGCTTTATCAAAACATGTCGAGTAAGGTGTCATACGAATTGGAATACTAACCCCTCGCCAATTCTGGCGACGGGGTTAGCATTCCACCCTTCTAGAGGGACACGACATGTACAGTACCTGAAACCCGGGTAAAATCAGACATAGCCTCAGCTCCACAAAATGGATGCTGCCACCACAGACACAAGTCTGCCCTCCTGCTGCTGGGAGTCCTTCCAGCTTGGGAGGTGTGGACAAAGGGTTTCCTGCCAGGGGAGGTGCGTGCACCACCCCAGACAGGATTTTGTGTATTGGTCAGGTAGGGCTTGAAAGAAACCAGACATGCCTGTGGCTCACAAGGAGCCTCGGTGCATATGCCAGTTCAAACCGGTCCTGGGGCACACCAGTCCCGGGCCTGGGGCGAGCTGGACAAAGGATTGGGGGTGTAACCACCCCCCTTCCTGGTCCCACCCATAGGGAGGGACCTAGCAGGTAGTCCGGCCCCTAGAATCCGCTTAAAGGTAGGAGCTGTGTCCTAAGACTTCAGACATCCTGGAATCAACTTAACACTAAGAAGAAGACGGGAACTTCGACGCTCTGCTGCACAGAGGACTGAAGCCAATCTCCCCTGTGGTCAGGGAGTGACCACCTTGCTAACGCAAGCACCATCCAGCGAATCAACGTCTGCTTTGCCGCCGCCTCCCGCCGGAGCCCGAGCCCAGAGACCGACAAGACCTGGACCTCCAGACCTCTCACCGCCCGATCCACAGTCCCTGAAAAGAGGAGACCCGTGGAGGCACCGAGACACGTGGAGCCAGCCATCTTGGAACGACTACGACAAGCTGACAAGCGCAACAACCGAGGCTCCCTCCAAGTTGTGCTTTGGGATCTGAGAAGCCCAACACCCGAGCAGCATCTGCACCAAAGGTGGGCCCTCCAGCATCTCCACGATCTGCGTGGGGCCCTTCTGCATTTTGCCACTCGACGCGCCTAACCGGTTGCTGGCCCGCTGGCTAGTAGCCATCTTGGCGACGAACTTCAAGAAATACACCGCTGGTCTGGTTGCTCCAGACTGGCCCTTGCTCCCCTCCAAAGGAGCAGTCCTTCTGACCTTGCTGGTCAGAACCATCAGCTTATTTCATCTCCTACAACAATTGCTTTTGCCAAGGCTTGTTTGCTTCGATCAGACCGCCGACAGCGAGAGCCTGCGTGGGACAGCTCGTGAACCGACTCCTGGACGTCGTCGACCTCCAGGGACCACGTGGCTGCAGAGACAAGCTACACCTTTCTTCCTGTTTGCACCCGACATTGCCTGGTACCCACCTGGTGCCACGCTGGTCACTGGCTAGTGACTGTGAACACTGTCCCCTCTGCTTACAGGTCTTCAACATCTCCGATCCACTCTTGGATCCACTGCATCTCTCCCGGACCGACCGCCTGCAGCATCTTTGTCTTCAGGCTCCACGGAACAGATAGAAGAAACCCGACGCACTTCGAGGCCTATGCACCCGCTTCCTGTGGGTGAAGTAAAGCTGGCACACCTGTGCCCAAGTGTAGTATTACATCTCTAGTGCCTGTGTTCCAAATCTTGAGTCCCTAGTCCATCCGGAAGATCCTCTTTGCAGTAACTTTGTACTTTTTACGCACCCATTGAAACCTATGGGAGCACGCGTGTGACTATTTGCTCTGCACACGCCACCCGTGGACCTCCTGGTCACTAACTGACGTTAGCTCCTTGTAGGCCCAGCGATTCTAGAGGCCCTAGGCCTTTTCCCTTTTCTGTTCGTGGTACTTATACCACTATTTTAGTATATGGTTCGAGTGGCCACCAGGGCCTATCCATATAAAGTGCAACTTCTGTGTATTCTGTGATAATCTTGTTTGACGATTTGTGCTCCTGTGCTCATAAAGAGACTAGGGGTTACTTTGAGAAATAAATACATATATATTTTGAATATATATCTGTGTGGTGTCCTTTCATTGGTATAAAAGGGGGTTGCATTTGGTAAAACAGCTGGCTTAACACGTTTCACGAGTTTAGCCTCAAAGACTGCTTAGCCTACGCTACCACTAGGGCAGCTAGTCCGAAAAGGTTGACTTACAACCACACCATAAGGGTTGCTTGGCATGGTACAAGGTGATCACTTTAACTAGTGAGCATCATATACCAGGCCAACTTCTCACATTGGTGAGCAGCGGTTGGATTTGAGCTTGCTGTGTTTTACCATTGTAATCTCTTGGTTACCAATTGAAAGATCACATAGGTACCTGTAGGTACATATAAAACAAGATTAGATATACTTAAGTTCTACTGAACTTAGTTGTTGTAGAGCAAAGGGAGTAGCACACCCTGACTACAACTACTAGATAGGTTTAGTAGGTAAACCCAAGTGTAGGTAGGTTGCAACACATCCACCCACACTTAAGAGCAATGGCCGGGGCAGAGGGGTCCACTGTACCCATCTCTGTTGAGAGTGACCCCCAGAGGGCACCATCCAGCTTTGCTACCCTTAATCAGAATGAGCTCAGGCATTTGGCAACTCTTAGAGGCCTTAAACAGCCCAAGAACCCTACCTCTGCTGAGCTCAGAGAACTCTTACAGAATGATGAGAATCAGAGAGAACTCAAGAAAGCTTCCCAGTTAGCCCCCTTAGGGTCAGGAACAGGAGGCCCCCCTTCTGAAGATGCTACAGAGGTACCCAGTTCCAATAGCCATCCCTTAGATGAGAATCATACTACAGGGGAGGAAAGTGGTGAGGATACAGAAAGTAGTGATGATGAAGGGAGAACTAGCCCAGTGCCAAGTGTTATACTTGGCCCAGCTAAACTAAGGCTATTGGGGACTGACAATGGGTTTACCCCATTGGATCTCCCCAGTGGACTTAACACAGGGCTTGGGAGGCAAAGGAATCGCTCAGGTGACTCCAATGCTTCTCATGGCTCTAGAGGCTCTCGAGGTCACTCCAGGAAAAGGATGACCACCCCTCAGAGGAGGGAACATGAGGCCAGAATGCAGGAAGCCCAGCTGAGGATCAGGAAGCAGGAGCTAGAAGTAGCCCTGATGGAAGAAAAACTGAACAAGGCTAGGCAACCTAGAGAGAGTGGGTCTATACCCACTGGTGGCAGCATTGTCCCTAAGGACAAAGATAGGATCTTTGATAATAGGAACCTGTCTAAGGTTGTGCCCCCCTACAAAAGTGGGGATGACATCCACAAATGGATAACTGCTCTTGAGAGAGCCTGCAAAGTACAGCAGGTTCCTGAAGACCAGTGGGCAGCAATCCTCTGGCTCTCCTTTGAAGGAAGAGGCAGAGACAGACTCCTCACTGTTAGAGAAGAGGATGTCAGAAATTACAGAGTCCTGAAGAGTGTTCTGGTAGATGGGTTAGGCTTAACCACTGAACAGTACAGGTTAATGTTCAGAGACACCCAAAAGACACAGACTCAGGACTGGTCTGAATATGTTGAATGTGCCACTAAGGCTTTGGAGGGTTGGTTGCTGGGAAGTAAGGTATCTGATTTTACAGGATTGTATAATTTGATGATGAGAGAACAGATTTTAAATAACTGTCAAAACCAGCAACTGCATCAACACTTGGTTGACTCTGATCTGACCTCTCCCCAAGAATTGGGAAAGAAGGCAGACAAATGGGTCAGAACCAGGGTTAAGCAAAAGAACCAGAACCAGGGCCAAGGGGGTGATCAGAAGAAAACAGACCAAAAGGGTGGAGATCAGAAATCTAAAGACCAGAAGTCTTCAACAGGGCCCCAAACTACTGCTAAGGAGGGTGGGTCCCAACAACAGTCCAAAAAGAAGAAAGAAGGTCAAAAGAAACCCTGGTGCAATCATTGCAAGAATACAACTCACTGGACTAGTGATTGCAAAAATGGTGGAGCCCCCAACACTGTTGCCCCTAAGGCACCTGCTCCCAGTACTACTGTTAGCAGTGTTGGTCCCCAGACAAAGGGTGTAGTGGGAATCACTATGGGAACTGAAGGAGATTCTGACTTAGACAGAACCCTGACACAGGCAGTCTTGATCTGTGATGGGGACATTGATTTGTCCCTGACTGTGAGCCCCAGTAACCTGGGCAAGTACAGACAGACTCCTTTAATTAATGACAAAGTGGCTCAAGCCTACAGGGACACATGTGCCAGTGTCACTATGGTGACACCAGGCTTTGTGGACCCTGGACAGTACATACCAGGTGAGAACTACCTGGTGACCAATGCCAGCAATGCCACTACTTCACATAGTGTGGCAGTTGTTAACTTCTCATGGGGAGGGGTAACTGGCCTCAAAAGGGTTGTGGTTAGTGCAGACCTCCCAGTAGAATGTTTGTTGGGCAATGACCTAGAGAGTTCTCTATGGTCAGAAGTGGAGTACAGGACTCATGCAGAGATGTTAGGTATATCATCACATGTCCTTGCTGTGACCAGGTCACAGGCCAAAAAGTGCCTCACTGAACCTCAGGTCTTGGATCCTGGAACAATGGACCAAGCACCTACCAAGAAGAAGAACAGGAGGGTCAAGGCTGTGCCTTCCCCCCTGCCTCAGAGTGATGATCAGCCTTCCCAGGAAGCTGATCTAGAGGACCCTGAAGGAACTGTCCCTGAAGAGCTTGAACCTGATCAGGTTGAGTTTCTGGGGACAGGGGGACCTTCAAGGGCTGACTTGAGGCAGGCTCAGTTATCCTGTCCCTCTCTTGAACCCCTCAGACAGCTGGCTGCTGCTGAGGCTGCTGGGAATGCTCAAGGTACCCATAAAGTGTATTGGGATGAAGGGCTCCTTTATTCAGAGGCTAGAGACCCCAAGCCTGGTGCTACCAGGAGGTTGGTTATACCTCTGCAATTTAGGGGCTTCCTTCTTACCTTGGCCCATGACATTCCTTTAGCAGGACACTTAGGCCAGAACAAGACTTGGGACAGACTTGTCCCTCACTTTCACTGGCCTCACATGAATGAAGATACAAAGGAGTTTTGTCGCTCCTGTGTTACCTGCCAAGCCAGTGGCAAATCAGGTGGCACAACAAAGGCCCCCCTAATACCACTACCTGTGGTGGGGGTCCCCTTTGAAAGAGTGGGAATAGACATAGTGGGTCCCATGGATCCTCCCACTGCATCTGGGCACAGATTTATACTGGTGGTAGTGGATCATGCCACCAGGTATCCAGAGGCAATTCCCCTTAGGACCACTACAGCTCCTGTTGTGGCCAGGGCCCTGCTGGGAGTATTCTCCAGAGTGGGGTTTCCTAAGGAGGTAGTATCTGACAGAGGTACCAACTTTATGTCAGGATACTTGACAGCTATGTGGAAGGAATGTGGTGTCAACTACAAGTTCACCACCCCTTATCACCCACAATGCAATGGGCTTGTTGAGAGATTCAACAAGACCCTAAAGGGTATGATCAAAGGATTACCTGAAAAGCTCAGGCGAAGATGGGACATCCTTCTACCCTGCCTTCTGTTTGCTTACAGAGAGGTCCCACAAAAAGGAGTTGGCTACAGCCCCTTTAAATTGTTGTTTGGGCACCCTGTGAGAGGCCCACTGTGTTTGGTGAAGGAAGGATGGGAGTTACCTCTCAAAAAGCCTAAGCTAGACATAGTGGACTATGTACTTGGTCTCCGCTCCAGGATGGCTGAGTATATGGAGAAGGCATCCAAAAACCTTGAGGCAAGCCAGGCCTTACAGAAAGCTTGGCATGACCAAAAGGCTGTCTTGGTTGAGTTTCAGCCAGGACAGAAGGTATGGGTGTTGGAGCCAGTGGCCCCAGCAGCACTCCAAGACAAATGGTCTGGACCCCATACAATCCTGGAAAAGAAGGGAGAGGTCACCTACCTGGTCGACCTAGGAACTCCCAGGAGTCCCCACAGGGTACTCCATGTTAACAGGCTTAAAGCATATGTTGACAGGGCAGACATGGGCTTGCTCATGGCTACAGATGAGGGACAGGAGGAAGAGAGTGACCCTCTCCCAGACCTGTTGTCTCAGAACCCTGAAGATGGCTCAGTTGAAGGAGTGACCCTTGGAGGCAACCTCACTACCCATCAGCAGACTGAATGTAGACAGGTTCTACAATCATTTTCACATATGTTTTCCTTGATACCTAGTCAAACTGACTGGTGTACCCATGTGGTGGACACTGGTGACAGTCTGCCTGTAAAGAACAAGCTTTACAGACAACCTGACCACGTCAGGGACTGTATAAAGGCTGAGGTACATAAAATGCTGGAATTAGGTGTCATTGAACCCTCAGAGAGCCCCTGGGCTAGCCCAGTGGTTCTGGTCCCCAAACCTCACACCAAAGATGGCAAGAGAGAGATGAGGTTCTGTGTGGATTACAGAGGACTCAATGCTGTCACCAGGACAGATGCACACCCTATTCCAAGGGCAGATGAGCTCATAGACAAACTAGCTTCTGCAAAGTTTTTGAGCACATTTGACTTAACAGCTGGCTATTGGCAAATCAGATTAGCTGAGGAGTCTAAGGCCAAAACAGCATTCTCAACCCCAGGTGGGCACTACCAGTTTGTGGTGATGCCCTTTGGTCTGAAGAATGCACCTGCCACCTTCCAAAGGCTGGTGAACCAAGTCCTTACTGGGTTGGATGACTTTTGCGCAGCATATCTTGATGACATTGCTGTCTTTAGCTCCACCTGGGAGGATCACCTGATCCACCTGAAGAAGGCTCTTGAGGCTCTGCAAAGGGCAGGCCTCACTATCAAGGCTACAAAGTGCCAGATAGGGCAGAGTAAGGTTGTATATTTGGGCCACCTTGTAGGTGGAGGCCAAGTTCAACCACTGGAGAGTAAGGTACAATCCATCAAGGACTGGTCCCCTCCAACCACCCAGACTCAAGTTCGAGCTTTCTTGGGCTTGACTGGGTACTACAGGAAGTTTGTTAAGAACTATGGGTCCATTGTGACTCCTCTTAATGATCTGACATCCAAGAAGATGCCCAAAAAGGTTCAGTGGACAGTAAGCTGTCAAAAGGCATTTGATGACCTGAAGGAGGCCATGTGCTCTGCACCTATCCTGAAAAGTCCTGACTACTCCAAAGAGTTTATTGTCCAAACAGATGCTTCTGAGTTGGGTGTGGGAGCTGTGCTGTCACAACTTAATGTAGATGGTCAAGACCAACCCATTGCTTTTATTAGCAGAAGGTTGACCCCCAGAGAGAAGAATTGGTCAGCTATTGAGAGGGAGGCCTTTGCTGTGGTGTGGGCCCTGAAGAAGCTGAGGCCATACTTGTTTGGCACTCACTTCAAGATTCAGACCGACCATAAGCCCCTCTTGTGGCTAAATCAGATGAAGGGTGAAAACCCCAAACTGCTTAGGTGGTCCATTTCCCTACAGGGGATGGACTTTACAGTGGAGCACCGGCCAGGTACTGACCATGGGAATGCAGATGGTCTCTCCAGGTACTTCCACTTAGGACATGAAGACGAGACTGGTCAAGGCTAGTTTAATGTCCCAGCGTTTGTGGGGGGGGGGGTTGTGTAGGAGAGTAGGGTCTGCTATCCTATGGTCACCCCAAATTTTTGCTTTTTGCTTCACTGGTTTTTGACATATTGAGGCTGTGGGCCTGCCAATCAGACCCCCAGCCTGCTGTTCTCTCTACTAAATTAAAACTATGCACCCTAGGTGCATAACCAATTGGAAGTGGATCACCCTGTCAGCCCCTGTACCAGTGTACACTAGGTACCCAGGGCATTGGTGTACCCAAGGCCTGCCAAGGGCTGAAGCATGTATTATGCCACCCCAGGCTTGGCCTAACAATTTGACACAACTGGCTGATCACTCAGCTGGGGTAAGTTGGTGTAATCACCTCTTACTTAGGTGTAGTATACCTATACCTAACCTTAAATGGGACACCTGGTAACCTATAAGTCACTCCTATGGCAGGCCCTAACAATCCTGAAGGCAGAGTGCTTGGTTCCATGTGAGATGGTGCTCTGGCATGAGCTGAGCCTGTCTGCAGTGGTCGGAACAACTTCCTTCTACTGTTTCCAGATATCGTCATACCATATACTCTTAAGTGCATTATGAACCTCGCGGTTAAATGCTATCTTTGGTTTGGCTTTATCAAAACATGTCGAGTAAGGTGTCATACGAATTGGAATACTAACCCCTCGCCAATTCTGGCGACGGGGTTAGCATTCCACCCTTCTAGAGGGACACGACATGTACAGTACCTGAAACCCGGGTAAAATCAGACATAGCCTCAGCTCCACAAAATGGATGCTGCCACCACAGACACAAGTCTGCCCTCCTGCTGCTGGGAGTCCTTCCAGCTTGGGAGGTGTGGACAAAGGGTTTCCTGCCAGGGGAGGTGCGTGCACCACCCCAGACAGGATTTTGTGTATTGGTCAGGTAGGGCTTGAAAGAAACCAGACATGCCTGTGGCTCACAAGGAGCCTCGGTGCATATGCCAGTTCAAACCGGTCCTGGGGCACACCAGTCCCGGGCCTGGGGCGAGCTGGACAAAGGATTGGGGGTGTAACCACCCCCCTTCCTGGTCCCACCCATAGGGAGGGACCTAGCAGGTAGTCCGGCCCCTAGAATCCGCTTAAAGGTAGGAGCTGTGTCCTAAGACTTCAGACATCCTGGAATCAACATAACACTGCACAGAGGACTGAAGCCAATCTCCCCTGTGGTCAGGGAGTGACCACCTTGCTAACGCAAGCACCATCCAGCGAATCAACGTCTGCTTTGCCGCCGCCTCCCGCCGGAGCCCGAGCCCAGAGACCGACAAGACCTGGACCTCCAGACCTCTCACCGCCCGATCCACAGTCCCTGAAAAGAGGAGACCCGTGGAGGCACCGAGACACGTGGAGCCAGCCATCTTGGAACGACTACGACAAGCTGACAAGCGCAACAACCGAGGCTCCCTCCAAGTTGTGCTTTGGGATCTGAGAAGCCCAACACCCGAGCAGCATCTGCACCAAAGGTGAGCCCTCCAGCATCTCCACGATCTGCGTGGGGCCCTTCTGCATTTTGCCACTCGACGCGCCTAACCGGTTGCTGGCCCGCTGGCTAGTAGCCATCTTGGCGACGAACTTCAAGAAATACACCGCTGGTCTGGTTGCTCCAGACTGGCCCTTGCTCCCCTCCAAAGGAGCAGTCCACTGCATCTCTCCCGGACCGACCGCCTGCAGCATCTTTGTCTTCAGGCTCCACGGAACAGATAGAAGAAACCCGACGCACTTCGAGGCCTATGCACCCGCTTCCTGTGGGTGAGGTAAAGCTGGCACACCTGTGCCCAAGTGTAGTATTACATCTCTAGTGCCTGTGTTCCAAATCTTGAGTCCCTAGTCCATCCGGAAGATCCTCTTTGCAGTAACTTTGTACTTTTTACGCACCCATTGAAACCTATGGGAGCACGCGTGTGACTATTTGCTCTGCACACGCCACCCGTGGACCTCCTGGTCACTAACTGACGTTAGCTCCTTGTAGGCCCAGCGATTCTAGAGGCCCTAGGCCTTTTCCCTTTTCTGTTCGTGGTACTTATACCACTATTTTAGTATATGGTTCGAGTGGCCACCAGGGCCTATCCATATAAAGTGCAACTTCTGTGTATTCTGTGATAATCTTGTTTGACGATTTGTGCTCCTGTGCTCATAAAGAGACTAGGGGTTACTTTGAGAAATAAATACATATATATTTTGAATATATATCTGTGTGGTGTCCTTTCATTGGTATAAAAGGGGGTTGCATTTGGTAAAACAGCTGGCTTAACACGTTTCACGAGTTTAGCCTCAAAGACTGCTTAGCCTACGCTACCACTAGGGCAGCTAGTCCGAAAAGGTTGACTTACAACCACACCATAAGGGTTGCTTGGCATGGTACAAGGTGATCACTTTAACTAGTGAGCATCATATACCAGGCCAACTTCTCACAGCGATGACTGGCAAGGGTCCCACTTGAAATCCTTTTGAACACTTCAAACAGAATATGCCTTACACAGATCCCAATTCTTTCTATACTTGCAACTACACCATGCTCTTGACTAACCTTGAGATGCCCTTGGCAAGGTCCCATAGTTTAACCCCTTGGAGGCCATGATCCTTATGGGTCCCATCGGGGTGGGTGCGATATCACAACTATTTAAGATTCTAATAAACAATTCCACAGTTTCCCTTTCAGGCTTACGTGCCCGATGGGAGGGTTTGCTGGGAACGCTGGATGATTCAGACTGGAGAGATCCATGCATGTCCCCTAGGGTGCTGGTCATTTCCTTGAGATTTCAACTTAATCAACTTAAATACCTACATAAGGCCTACCCCATATCGCTCCAAATGTGTCATGGCTGGGGTCTAACACCACAAGCATGTTTCCATTGTTGGAAACCCCATGCTCATGTTTTTGTCATGTGGTGTGGGAATGTCCCCCCATCGAACATTATTGGAGGGCTGTGTATGCTTCTCTTTCACGTGTGCTGGTGATATCTTTGGATCCTTCCCCTTAAGTGGTGTTGATGGGTATTATAGAGGATGGAAGGAACTAGAGAAGATACCACCTTTATTGGGATTGGCACAGCATTGGCCA
This sequence comes from Triturus cristatus, assembly GCF_964204655.1. Lineage (NCBI taxonomy): Eukaryota > Metazoa > Chordata > Amphibia > Caudata > Salamandridae > Triturus > Triturus cristatus. Next base: position 648,874,780 of record NC_140587.1, read on the forward strand.
AAAGGGACATTGGCAAATTCTGGACTTCCCCATCCTCTCCTCCCATGGTCCGCTGGAAAACGGTGATGGACTGGTGTGGCATACAGGAAGAACCTAGTTACAGCTCCAGCGGGGTCCCCAGAAATATAAAAAAGATATGGGGGAGGTGGCTGGCTTACCATAGGTTGAACTAATGCCTAATTGCATTGACTTCATCCATAGCATTGGCTTGATTTGTGATCTATGTAATGTAACTGTACTTCAAGTGATCTGGGCCTGTCTCTAAATCTTAAATACTAGTGTACATATATATCGAAGAGAAGTGTACCGTCATAATTGCACTGTCTGCAGTGTATGCAACTGGTGTGTTAACACATGCAATGCACCCAGTAGATCATGGAAACATAGAGTGGCGTTTTTCTTGCTGTGCGCAATGATAAGTATGCCCTAACTCACAGAGTTGGCGCAACAGCACATAGGGTGTCAATGGCATAGTTTCTTTACAAACAGACCGCACCTTGACCTTCGGTGCATATGATCAAATGAAGGCCCTAGGCAAACAGTCTGTCAATTTCTCTCTTCACTCTTACTCCTCAGGCTGTACACTGAAAGTTGGAGGAAGGGATGATAGCTAAGAACTCTACAACAAGTATGATGATGACAAGCGACACGCGACAGTTGTTTGCTCAAGACCAATCAGGGTGCATTGAAGCACATTTCCTAGCGGTACAAATTAGGAATCTCAGATGTTTCTCTTTTCATGCTATTCAGTTGACACTGCAATACACTGATTCTCAAAGCTCAATTTTATCTTAAGTATAATGGCCTAACATTAACTAATTCCAATGTTCAAGCAAGAATTTCCTGTCGCATGATTGATGACATCATTGTGTGCAGCAGGTGCACTGATGCTAAAGAGGACATCTAATTAGAGAGCCATTCGCTAGGAAACAATATGGTTTGATTTGTCATACGGAGGAGCCGCCCACTGTAGCGGGATTTATGCGAATTGAAAAGGCCTACACGACTGGCGTGGATTTACAAAGTAACATCTGTCAGTCTTGCACCATCACGTCAGAGTTTTCAAGAACTCCTTGAACTGCTGATGAGAGACTAAAGCCTTGAAATGAGACTGACAGACTGTTGGGCTCTAGGCTTTGCTTGATTGTGGTGGATTGAACTGCGGGCCCACAGCTTGCGAGGGCAGATGACATTCACATTGACACTTGTCACTCACCGAAGGTGAGCGAGGAAGACTGTCCTCAGAAGCAAACTCAGCCTATGGAGTGTAAACAGCCCGTATTGGTTCCTGTATGGTTGACTGGTAATGATAGAGGAACTTGATACCAAGTCACTGTGATGGCTGAAAGGAGTAATACGTACCACCAAAAGTACTGCCATCCAAAACAAACTTTAAAAACTGATTGCTGACTTCATTCCTGCTTTTTCTCTAACAGATAACTGGCTCTACAGAGAGTAGGAAGCGTTCAGTTCGGCTCTGCTTTAAAATAAAAGAACCCATAGCTAACTGCAAACACTTCACATCCAAAAGTAGTTTTTTTCTCATTTTAAAAACTCTTTTACTTCACTAATCAGGCCGGATGGCATGCTCTGCTTTGCTGGCACTGCAGACACTGCCAGGGACTGACGGAGCTCCCCTTAGTGGAAAAAGAACATCAGGCAGCAATTTACACCCTTTGACAGAAAAGGAGAAAAGTCTGCATAGAAGACAGACTTGAGAAGTAGTCAGTTCAGCAGCAGAGAGAGCTAGAACTCTACTGACCATGACCCTGCTCAGCTAGGCCTGCCGTCGGACTGACCATTATTATATCAGTATATGACCCCACCTGAGCCTGAGTAAAGGAGCATGAGGCTCAGTTTGAGGCTATGCCCTCTGCCATGACTTCAATTTCCATTGGCTTCCAGAGGTTCCGGTATCGCCTATTTCTTATTTACAGATGCTCACTCCAAACCCATATTATTGGAGAGAGTGAACTAGGCAATTGTTTTCTATTGAAAAGTATTCTGTCTGCAGTTCGGCTGTGATCAAAATGTTGTTGATACTCCAGTCTTGGGGGAAAGCCTGGCCAGTCGGGGAACCACCCAGGCCTGTGGCGGGGAAGGAGTCATGTTTGGTCACAAATCAGGTGGACAACCTTGGCATCAGCAATTAAAGTGCAGGCGAATTCTGAATTAGGAAGCCTTTGGCTTAAAACTGGGGCTGGGGGTTGCCGTGGAGGTGTAGGGAAGGGGTTGGAACTCCCGCTACAACGATTGTCCCTAGCCTCTCACAGTACTCCTTAACATGGCCCCGCAGAATGTCGGGGGATGGCGTCTTCGCCAGGGGACCAAGGTATGGCCGGTTGCCCAGGCCCTTCCCATTGGGTGCCAGAGGGAATCCCTTCTTGGGTTGGCTCTGGACTGGTATGTTGGGGGTCCAGTTTTCATGCTGGCCCACACTCCCTCTATTTTGAGGGGGCAGGTGAGTTCGCCTTGTGACATGCAACTTGCAGTATGGGGTCCACAGTCCCGAATCCTTTGGAATAGTCAATGCCATGGTGCCTGGGGCTGGCCAGCCATGACCTTTTTGAGGATCTGTTGCTAGGAGATGACATGTATTAGTTCCTCTAATCAAAGCATTCTTGATGTAAATAGTGTAAATGTCATGTGAAAGTTTGGATAATTGAATAATTCTGTTGATATAAAATGTCATCTTTATGTTGATTGCAATAAATACGACCTGAGAATTGTATATTCTCTAACACAGTGATGGTGTCTGTGTGTCTCTGTCTCCCTTAAAGGAATCCCTATTTGGGGGAGGGATGATTTGGGTAGGTCTCGGCCCGGTCCCCCACCTGTTTCCTGAAGCTGTTCATACAGCACTGGGTTTCTTTTCTCTCCCTGTCCCCAGCCGCCCCTGTCTTAGGGACACCGCACCATTTAAAACACTTATAAAAAATAAATGATGTTGCATATTTTATACGTCATTTAAATATTATTCTGCTGTAAGTGTTCAAAATGGAGCGAAAAGAGGATACATTTTGCCCATTTCTTTCTGCGTCTGAAGTAAAGACACACCGTTTGGTGTAACCAAGGGCTCTATAAATGGATAAAACTAAACTAAACTAAACTAAACATCCGACATTAGCAGGGTGGTTTACATAAAGGAAACTAACAAAGCCATTTTCTGTGGTTTCCTTCTCAGGAGCTGTATGAGAGGCAGTGCAGCGGGTCTCCAGTAGGGCCTACTACTAGAAACCAACAGGACAAAGTCTGCCCGTTTCTTATTTATAAAGAAATGTGCTGCCTGCTGTGGGTTGAAGGACGCTGTCTATTGTAACAGGGCAGAGCACTGTACCGCCTATTCATATCTTGCGCTTAGTTCTGCAGAGTCATACCGCCTTCTAGTATAGAGTCACAGCAGCTTCTGGACTCCATAGATACTTACCTTACTGCTTTAAGAGCTAACGCCTTCTACTAACACATGGAAGCACGGCATCATCTGTTCCACCTGCCTCCACCCCACCGCTCATAAATGAAAACACCTTTCTAGAAAGTAAACAATAAAAGGATCTACCTATAATCCATCCTTTCAACTTATTATTGATAATGTGTTTTTTTGCCAGAGGGAGGTACAAAAAAATCATATTGACATACTTGAAAGGGTCTGATGTAGTGCTTTATTTGAGCCGGTGGTTTCTGTGCTGGGCATCAGCACTTCAATGTCAATACAGGCACTTATGACAGACTGCCACATGGTGGAGATATCTAGCTAATTTAGAGATGAGCACAACAACAGTTGTTGATTAATTTAATATACAATAAAAATGCCTAATACCTGCCACCCTAGTCATCCTTATAGCTTTTGGAGACCTTAAATAGTCTGATGGTTAGTGGTACTGTCATTAGGAGCGCTGGAAGGGGCAATGGGTGGTGCAAGCTACAGTGGCTTCCTGACGAGAGCCCAGGCACTTATTGTTTTACAAGTTAAGCACTGGTCTGATGCACTGAACTAAAACACCTCTGTTTCGTCTCCTTTTCAATTAGATTTCATTACACACTCAGGGCCTAATTCACAATGATTTTCCTGTGACTTCCTCTCGTAAGTAGCCCCGGCTTGCTCTCGCAGATCAGTAGTAACTTATTACTGCAAGATTAAGTGATACCTACTCATAGCAAAGTCTTTGTGAATCAGGCCATGAGGATTTCATTCACAGTGTAGCTTTTGTACATAAGGTCTCATTTCAGGTACCAGCAGCTTCATTTATGGGCAGATTCACTTTTGTAATTCACAAACACGGCTTTACGTTAACAAAGGGATTTACTCATGCATAAGATTGCCCTTCGTGAATGGGATATTACGTATCCATTGCTACTCACCCAGAGGTGGTAATTGGGTGTCACGGATCGGCCCACAAACTCACAAGTGTATAGCTAGTCACAATCTTTTGCATAAACCATTCCAGCCCTGGACTAGTTAGAGATTTACTCCTGTCAAAGCAAGGGGGAAATCCCATGTCAAACTTGAAAGGATAACCAAATGTTCCCCTTTCCCCGTGATGTTCCCCTCCTATGTCAAATTGTAATTTTCCTCCCCTATATGCCTTTGCAACATGTCATTTGGTTGTGTCTTCTGCATTCATTATTTGTACCGTTGTCTGTTTCAATAAAAAGATTCATAAAAATAAAAAAAAACTTGAAAGGAGAAGGGAATGCTCTAAGATTGGTATGTTGTGGACAAAGGGAGAAGAAACATTGTAGGATTTGGTATGTTGGGGGGGAATGATTTTCTCCATGGGGAAAAATGTTTTCCAATGGAGAAAAACATAAAAGTGCAGTTGCTCAAATTTAAAGCCATTTTTGGATGTGCAGCACTACACTATGACAAAATGGACATGAATGACTGCTATCGTATGCACAAAATTGAGATTTTTCAAATTCTTTCTGGAATTACTTGTGGACAACTGCAACAGTTGCTGCTCTCCTAAAGAACTCCTGAAAACGTCCTGGGGCCCAAATCTTAATTTAATTTCTAAATGCGCACCTGTATGTTTATTTCCTCACTTGTATGTGCTTTTAAGAATGATTGGAATTCACAAAGTTTCTAAGAATCATCCAAACACACTCATACTTGTATATTTCAATGTGGTAGCCACCTTGCTCATAGCTACCGACCTCATCACATACTTGCACTTACAACAAATGATTTTGAGGCAACATTGCTTACTGCTGGAGAAAACTCAATTTTATGGCATTTTTCAGTTATCATTATAGTGGGGTAGTGGTTGTGGTGAGAAAAAGGCGGTACAGTGACCCAATGTGAGGAGCAGGCAACGAGGCCTGTGAGAATATGGCGAACACTAAGAGCCCGCTTAAATACTCCCCTAAAACGCGATCAGCATTGATGGGAGACACTTAAAATCTGCTTGTGGGGACGGAATCTCTGCCTAAACCTTGGACAGGCACTAATATTTGGGCCTATCCCACCTCTGCAGATTGGAAAATGGTCAGAAATGTGTGGCCTCTCCATGGCTTTTCTGAATGGCTGTCAGCTCTAAATCAGAATGAGCCAACCACAGAGCTCCTCTGTTAGTGAGGGCAGCCATTCTAGTTGGCTGAAACAGTTGCCATTTTAGCAGCTCTTGGGTAGCTGCTCTCAGCTGTTTAGAACTGGTCTCTCTCTAGCTACCGAGGTCAGTTCTGGTTCCCTGAGGGCAGCCAATCAGCACTTTTCTCAGCAATTAGATGACTCTCTTTTGACTGCTGGAAATGTCGCGGTCCAAGCTCGCCGGCTCTGTCATAGACTGTCTGTGATGGGATGGAAGGCTGGCATTTTCACATCAGTTGATGTCCCACAGCAAGTCATTATCCAATAATTCGAGTCAGTATTCGGAGGATTTACAAAAGACGTGACCCACCACTAGTGAACAGGCACAGCTTGTAACTTTGTATCTGTTCACAAATATTACTAATGTTTTCCAAATTGTGAAATAAAGTGCCAAGAAAAATGTGCACATGCGCATTTCCGTTCTGTTTACTGCTGTACATTATTTGCAGTCGGTAAGTGGGACCGTGTCTGGAAATGTATGACTTGCCTACATTTCTGATACATTTTGCTACATTTTGAATTCACTACATTAAAACAGGCATTCACATCGCCCACTTGGCCTGTTCGAGCGCCTTGTGTTATTCATTAATGTGTCTAATTAGAGCTGCAGAGCAGTCACAGGGCACACTGCAGCCTGCTTCTGTCTGACATTGGTGGTGTCCCCTTCTGTAAAGATCAGGCCGCATTTTTTAAAGCACCAGATAGGCAGTGATTTCGGCATAATCAGGGTCACATTTATTTTCCTCCCTACAGCTTTCTCTGCCATCACATCTCTCACATCTTCTATTGACTCTTCAACAATATCCCTTTGTTATGTTTCCCTACATCCTCATCCATGGCACATTTTAAGATCTTTGTAATTCCCCGTGGGCAGAAGTAAAGTCAGAGACAGGTAGGGCTGGATGGGAGTCAGTCACATGCCCGGTTTACTTTACATGTAGGTCTATAAATGGCTCACCCGTCCCAGGGAGAGGAAGAGCCTCTTGCCCTTAAACATCTGGCGCTGGGGGGGGGGGGGGGGGAGTCTTCTGAGAATCCACACCTCCCTGTTGATACTTACTTCCGCATTATTGTACAATTGTTTCCACAGAAGTTGTCTCCTGACACAGGCTGAGCTCAACAAAGGATGGAACCCCCATCTGTCTGCTTGCTATTGTATTCAATTGTCAAGCACAACCAGGGGTGGCTTACACCGCATGTGTATATGTTCATGAAGATCTGTCGACACCTATAAAAGAAATTTGTGGTGTTGGGCAGGAAAAACATAATATGATAGGCGTGTTGTTATTCAACTGTCTGCAGTCATTATCAACACTGTACATGTTATGTTATGTTAATTTGGATTTGTTGAGCGCTTAATACCAAAAGGTCTCTAAGCGCTGAAGTTATACTGAGAACCAGGGTCCTAGATACACTCATCCACATAGCCCACACCCCCTACATTTCTAAATGCAACCAATAATAAATGAAAGTTTAATAATTATTGGAACCACCAGACGTAAGACGTTCATGGCCGCACCTACCCTTGGCTCACGTTTGATTGGCGTTCTTGCGTGCTGCGTGTGCCATTGGCTTGGAATCCAATAAACTATTGGAACAAGCATTTGCAATACAAAAGGTCTTGCATTAGCGATAGTTTAAGCTATTGGCATTGTAAATGACCATGCCTTTTATTTATATGTTTTGATAATTAACACATAAATATAAGGCATTGTCATTTACAATGCCAATAGCTCAAACTCTTGTAAATCCGAGACCTATTGAAAGAAGCAGCCACCATTGTCTTGGGCTGCTTAGAAAGTGGAAGAGTTCATGGTGCGTGGAATGTTGCAAGACAGCATGTGGTGCCTGCAGTAGAAGAAACTATTTAAAGAAAATAGTGCTGATTGAGTAAAAAAAGACTCACCGTGTAACAACGAAGTAAAAGGACCATTCCTCATGGGAGGTTACCAATGAAGACAAGGCGTTATTAGGGATGGACTAACAAGTCTATTAATGAATCAGAAGCCAGTCTTTACGAAGGACAATGACACAAACCAATGACATATATAGGCGGAGAGTGGGCGGGGCTTCTATTTCCAACTGCCCAGGCTCGACCTTAAAAACCCTTCCCTGGTGCTCCCGTTATTTGAATCCATCCTGCCCTTGCCCAAGAAACACTTAAATTAACAGGCTCTTATTTAAAAATAAATGACATCTATGATAAAGGTACAGTGAAGTGTGAATTAAATAGTTATTCTTGTGTCGGGCCAGATGTTCCCCATTAGCGATAAAGAGATGTTATTGAGTTCTGTAGGTAGTTAAGAATGTATTACCATGTCCTTTTCAAATTTATGACGTCTCCACATTTAGGCAACGAAAGTTAAATAAAGGCCCAAATGAATATTAAACTTATCGGAGATACACAAGTCCTTCTTTGATGTCTTGCTTTCTCCATCAGCGGACTGTCGCTCTGCACAGACAGAGCCGGATACTGTTTTGTGTTCCGCGTGCTGATGAGTGTGGCTTTGCATTCGCGTGTTTTATTTCTCCATGTTGTTTGTTGTGTGTCAGTCGTACGTCTGTGTTGTTTCTCTCACGCGCTCTGAACTGTCACTGCCGTTTTGCTTGATAGCATGCATTTGGAATGTGCTTTTAAGGTATATGCTTTTAAACTGTTTTGGGGCAATGACTCCTTTTCAAAACGTGCATGGCTACATTTCGTTATTTCACTTACAATTAGTTATTGTACCAGTTTGTAATCGCACACATTTAAAGCGTGTTGGCAAGCTGAATACTTTTATCTACCAAGTCAACAAAAGGGGGACACTGTTCCAGAGTGAGTTACGTCAGAAGTCAGACACTCACTGTAGGAAAGGTAGAAAGAGGGAACAGAGTGCTAGGTCAAGGACTCAGTAGAAGTGGGGGCGGGGGGAGACAAATCTTGTCTCTTGTAGCCCTCACACACCCCGAAGGATGTCATGCTTCACCATTGGGCAGTTACTTCTCGTCGGGCCGGCGGTGCAATGCCCTACGGGTCCCCCAAAGGGTCACTTTGGCAGAGATCTTTTGAGAACTGCCGTTTGGTGCATGTGGGTGTGTGAACAGAGTCCTAAGTGAAGGGTGATGTTCGTGCGTGCAAAGCGTTAAAACTGTCTAAGGGTTACCGAAAAAGGGAATTTAATGAAAAGGTACCCTTGGCAGAGTAAAAAAACAGTAGGTTGAGGGTTACCAACAAAGGTGTAATGTGCCTGGGTAACTGTCAGGTCGACATGTTTCATGCCTCAAGCGGTCATAAAGATCCCTGGCGTTTCATCAGGACCATAAAGAACTGTGATATTGTGCACGAAAGTAGAAAAGAGTAGAGGGGTAACATTAGCCCTCTAACCGATCAGTGGGTGCCACCACCTTATGTACTGTTGGTTGTGGTTTAGACTAATTAGTTGAGAGGTGCCCTCATGATCGTGACCTAAAAGGGAGGAGAACACTGCTCCATAGGCTAAAGGCGTAGGGTGCCCACACCTTACTGGGTTATTTGCTCGGATGTCGGCTCCTGAAGACCTGCCCCATCCTGAAGCCTGCCTGAAGGTACATTTATCTACCAACAGCAAAACCTATTTAATTGCGACATTATTTGGTTTACACGACACATTTATTATTACGTTGGGCTTTTTAGCAATTATTTTGAAACGCCATGTATTAGATCTGGGATTGGACTTCTTTTAACAAAGCTTTCCGTAGTATGGAGAATGCATTAAAAAAATATTATGGTGGTGGCAAGCAGGAGAGATTTGTTTGTTTAGAGGACCTAGTCTGTGTTAGCTGTTGTGATGTAGTCTGTGGTTTGTGGGCATGTCAGTTATTTGGCTTCATGCTAGGGCATATCCATTTTCATTTCAGAGAAATTGATTGTGCAAGGGGTCCTAGTGAGATAGCGAGGTGTGCAGCAGGCTGCACTGGTATTACTTTTCCATAGCAGAAGTTGATATTAAAAGGAAGATAAGCAGAACAAAGGCATTGAGTTGGCTGAAGTGAATTTAGACACATTTTACAGTCTATACATAAAACACAGTCAGACAACAGGCAGGTTGGCTAGGCCCGGTGCATACCTTGGTAGTGTAATACATTACAGAGATTGTAAGCCATGCTACACCCACAACCTAATTGTCTGTTAGAGCTGTGTGACCCAATATAGCCACTACACAAACTAAATTGCCGATGCTGATAAGTATCGCCCTTGGAATGATAAGAGGTTGCTCGACCCTACGTGGATAACAAACAATGACATGTATGTTTATATAAAGATCAGCCTCTGCGGTGGGGGATTAAACCACTAAACTGTCTGAGTGGGATTGAAACACAAATGCGTGGTCTTCAGGCTACACAAAAGTCTCCATACATAAGTCTGTGATCTACCATGTTAGGATCAAGAGTTGTGATTTGAGGGTACTACTTAGTACTCTTCAACAGACTTTCAAAATACTGATGCCACCTTTTCTCGGTTTATTTTAAACATTTTAGAGATTTTTATTTCCTTTTATATATACACTGTAAAGGTTAGGCTGATTTACACAGATTATCTCTTTTTGAATTCAGAATGTATCTACATCTCACAAATAAAAGCTTTATCATTTAACTTTTCACAATCTACCTGGATTCATGTGAAAACTGTGATCTAATATGGATGTGTTCACCTTTTTAAGGAATTATGGTATAATTATGGCAAATTCGTATTTTTAATTTAGCATTGCTGGTGTCTTGGAAACATCATAAAATAGCAATTTAATGAAAATTCTTTTTACACAATATTTGATTGACATGTTATGACTAGCTCACAGTTTGTCACATCTCTTCTATTTTTGGAAACCAGACAAAGGAAAACCACTTATCATGTATGTTTTTATAAAAACACCAAATCATAAAAAATATATGAAAGAGTTTAGAAGGGCTCCGCCTAGGCAGTGTGGAACCTCTAAGCAGTACAAGATGTTTCAGATATTAGCAGCAAGCAATGCTTACAAGCCACATATCTCATGGGATAGAGTTATAGAGGAGTATTACCTACATGCAAAGCCCATCAATTCCATCCCCCAGATAATGGCGGCAACCAATCCTTCTTCTACATTAGGCATCATACAGCACACAGATTGCTTCACAGTGATCAATTATCAGGAGAAATAAACATGACCAAGCCCCTGAGAGAATACTGCTCCACACACCATCTTTCTTATGAACTCCCAACCTACTCAACTGATCAGAATCAATCTGATCAATGTTGTTAACTATCTGGCTAATGATGTTGACCGGGGTCGAAGCTGATGCGGTGCATAAAGTAGTCCCTGCTTCCTCGCAAGGGCTTCAGAGCGGGGTTAATGACACCGCTGGAACTCCAGCATCATGTGGTTTTAGTGGCCCATGCCATTAAAGTTCCTTTGCTCCAAGAACTCCATTAGACAGGCAAGAAAATGTTTCAAGGTTTCATTTTGTGACAAATCACTCAGGAACCAGTGCGGCTCTCTACATGATACGAACATTCGTTATTTGGATCCTAGAGCTGAAATGACACCTTTTGTTCCCTCATTAGATTTGCATTAGACAGCAAGTAATTGGGAGTCGGAGTATTGCAGCCCAGGCATTAATTTATTAAACAGAAGCCTTCCAATTATGGCATGAAAAATGAGGCTAGGAGAAAAGTAATTTTCTGGTAGCATCTGCATCTCTTCGAATCTTCCTCCTGGAGATGATATCTAGCGAGGGAGGTGAGAGGTAGTCATTCACATGTTTCCTCCTCAGTGAATTTAATATTCGCCATCTGATAGCATGACTCACCTGCCGGTGATCTGATTCCGCAGCATTTTTTTTTAAAAGGCTACTTTATATTTCACCTCCTACGTTACAAGACAAGTACTTGTTTGACTTGAAAATTGATTGTTTGCAGCTCTTTTTGCTCCCAAGAGTTATCCTCATTGGCACTTTGAAATCTGCGATTTCCACTTTGGTGTTCTTCAGTGCCTGAGCTCCCGCAGGTACTAGGGGAGTCCAGGCTGAATTTCTGTGCCGAAGGCGTTAAATGAGTGGAGCCAAATTCTCCTCTGTTAAAGTCCTGCATTTTGTACACTTTTGTCAACAAAAATTGGAAACAAATGAATGGTTGATGCCACTGTGATGCAGTGCTATGGACAGATGCTGTTTTTGCACTGCCATTTCAAAAGTGTCAAGCAACACAAAGGACCACTGGTTTTGTCCTCCAGTCCCATACCAAAAATGGGGACTTTCATTCACCTTGTCTGATCAGGATATATCAAATATAAGAACATCTTGTGATGGCTAGCATATTGTAATTATATTTCTTTATTTAGGTAGCGCTTGCTACCCCATACCAGGTGTTTCACAGGGAGGTGAACACACACAAACTGGGGAGCTTGTCACTATTCACATACCCCTTCTGTCGGGATAGAAAAGTCCTTTGCATAATGATGGACTCCTAACGTGAGTGCCTCAACAGTAATGATCCCTAGATCCTAAAGCTGATTTTTGTTGTCATGGGCGAACAAGAATCATGCACGTGTGCCATGACATAGGCCTGTCTCAAGGATTGTAGTCTTTTTGGGCTAGGAGGTGCACCCAAAGCACTACCCTCATAGTGGTGAAAGGCTACTGCCTTTGCCAGGAGTTAAGCAGCACAAATGCAGTGGTGGCGGCATACCGCATAGTGATCAGTGAGGGTGAACAGGTCCTTTTTACCTGTGTCACTGGAGTGAGGCCTACAGGCTCACTCATTTAAAGTTACACTGCTGTGTGCTTAACTCACCTTTGGCCTACATCCATTTGGTTTGTAGTGCAGCACAGTGCATGTGTGGTATACATGTGCTGGGTGTATATGTGCCTGTGAATCGTACAATACAGGATAATGCAGTGCTGTGCAGTGCGTGTATATTATATGTGTGTGCTGGGTATATATGCACCTGTGAATGATACAATACATTAAGGATGTAGTGCTGTGCTGCACGAGTATGCTATATGCATGTTCTGGGTGGATGTGGGCCTGTGAATGGCACTTGACATGGGAGGCTCTTTGTTCCATTTTGAAAGACCCAGGTTTGACTGAAGGAACATGAGGAAAGGAGGTTGAATAATCTCCCAAGACAGGTTTGTGTATAGCTGCATTCCTGTATGCTGGGTGGGACACGCTGGAGTAAGAGTCAGGCTCTTCATGCACTTCAATGGGTGCTCTTGGTTTCAGAGAGATGTCACTGGTAAGGGGCCTGGGCACATCTCAGGAAAGAGATAAGGCTGATATGTTAATCATAAAGAGAAGGGCTGAGGCCCTGGGATAAGCTTTTGAGACACATATCACTGTGGCTGACATCCAGGTGTGAGTCTCTAGTCACTCTCATGGCCTGTGTTGTTGGGCTATTAGATTTGGAGTCACTCCTGCTGTTCCAGACTTTTTTCTGGAGGAAGAGAGAGCAGAGGAGAGATGCTTCAAAGGAAGCAGACCCCCATCATAAACTTCAAAGACTCAGACTCTAAATCACATTTGGCATCTGGAAATGGACAATAAGGTGTGCCTGTGACCACTGACAGCCAGTCGGGATGTGCGAGGATGAGAAGCTCTGTATGACTTCTGCCTGTGACCACGATGTGGCGCCAGGGCCTATAATTCTTCCAGCAGGGAACAGAAGACATCACCTAGGGAATCCAAGACCATCTGCCTTTGGAGCCTAAAGCACCAGAGCCTGCCTGCTTGCCAAGACCAATGAGTCCTGCGAAGGAGAGGTTGAGCATTGGAGGGAGCGAAGGTGTGAGGAGATGACTGCTGAACAGATCGGGTCATTGCCCAAGGGCAGGGAAAAGTCAGCGACCCCGTATGCCAGAGGAGGGCTGCTGTAAAGTGAGCCGTAACTGCTGCAGCACCAAATGGGCCATCTCCTACGTGCTGTCCAAAGTCTACAACCCTATGTGCCAGGTGGGGTCACCGTGAGGATTGATGCCATGCCGTTCAGGCCACAGCCCATGTGTGTTATCAAGTTGACAACGTGGTATGCCAGTTGGGGCCACTGTGAAGATCTCTGACATGCTGATCAGGCAGTAGCCTGTGTGAAGTATCAAGTGAGCTACTAGAGCTCTTACGTCAAGAGACTGTGTGTATTGTTTGTGAATGTCATATTTTACTATGTGGCAGTATATAAATACTGCTTTTTTCATAAAAGCAAGTGTTTAACTGATCAATCATTTATTGCTGCAGCTGCGTGTATTTTGAGTTGTGAGCCTGTTTTCACCCCCTGTGTCTACCTCCCCACCCGAGAAGCCTTGGACTGCTCTACCTGCACTACGACTGAGAGTCAAGCAATGAAGGGGTACATGGCCCAGTTGCTTCAGATTCATAGTTGGTTGGGCCCCATGGCATCAGGAGCAAAAGACCTCAACCTCCACGTTTGGGTACAGCAACTCCTGCTTGCCCTGTGGCCATTAGAGCAGGGTTCTGGCACCATCCAAGTGGTTTCCCAGCTTTCTAAATAACTGCAAATATATTACTGCAAGGACAGGGGGAAGTGCATTTCCACTGTGTGAATGGGGCGGGAGCAGCCCCAAAATGAATAAGGCCCAGGTCTCGGAAAAGGATCACTTTGGGAGAATAATATTTTCCCTATGGAGAAGAAAAACATTTTAAATGGGAAAATGCACATTTGTGTAACGTTTTCCACCTGGTGGGAATTCTCCACAAACAAATGTAATGTAAGTCCGTACCGCTGGAACACTATGACCTTTGTAGCTTCCTAGTCGTACTTCAGGAATTCTTCAAGAATGTCATAAAAAGTCAGAAATTTGCTGCAAATGTAGAAATAATCTAACAGAGCAAATTCTAAACTTCTGCATCCTGTCCTTTGATCATTGGCCCCATTGTAGTTTTCTGGTTAGGTCGTTCCAAATATCATGTCTTTATCTTGGTTTCATTCCCTTGGACATAGAAGGTACCAGGTATAAATGGAGTGTTTTTCTCTCAAAATGACTACAGTGTTGTTCATGTAGTCCAGTTAGGGTGTTGCTGTACTGGGCCATGGTTGGATATTTTGTTAGAGGCCAAACAGCACTACAACATACATCACTTACCAGTATGTTTATACAATATCACAGCTGGGCTTAGTGGGAAAACAGTTTAGCTATTTTCAGTTACATTTAATTTTAATACTATTTCATGACAGCAGTTCAGCCCAGTGGTTCTTAACCTTTTGACTTCTGTGGACCCCGACTGCATCATTACGGGAATCCCGGGACCCCCACTGGATTAAAATTGAAATCTGGGGCCCCTCTGGGTCAATATTGGAATCTGGGTACCCTGGGCCAAATTTTTTTTGATGGTTTGAATTTAGAAAAATACACAAAAATACGGAAACAAGCATTCATTAAATAACACAAGATGAAATATTTAATTTATAATATAAATAATACAAATTTAAATGGGAATGTTGAAGCTTTTCTAAATTCAATTTAGGCCACTTATTGACCATATTATAGTCAATTTGATGCACTTGCACTGCTCCCACAAATCAATCTGAGGATACCAACTTAATTTTAGCCCCCAGTTTCAAATTCCCTCACATTTATAAAACATTTTTAAAAAAATCATCTTTACATGTTGGTTCTTTATTCATATGCAGCTTATTACTCTGTTATTATTTAATTCTCTAAGCAGTTGCGGACCCCCAGGGTTCCCCGGACCACAGGTGAAGTGCCACTTGTTTAGCCATTACATAAAACAAAATGTTGATATATCATCTTATTCAACCTTTGGACCTTGCCCTGCAGCTACGTGCCACATTCAACAAAATGTAGACGTCTACAATATGTGGGCTTAAAATGTACCAGATGTAGGCTTGCGCTTAGGACTTGCATGTGTTCACTTATTTGATGAGATTCCCAAAGCCCCAAGAGGTATACCATGAAAATAAATTTGCAGAAGCCCTAGAGTTCCATATACACTCCTAACTCTCATCTGACAGATTAGCTGCATGTGCACACTGTGCCATTTTTTGTTTAGGGTTAACTTGCAAATCATCACACTTGTAAAACTATTCCTCCATTTTACTAGTCGCTTTCCTTACACCCAGTTTATACACGTATCCCAGCATTTTTGACACAGAAGAATAAATGCCAAAAAAGCCATTGTGAATGTTGGTGAATACTCACAAGGGTGCAGCCTTCCCAATGTCACCCTCATGACCCATGTACCTACCCATAATCCTGCACTTACCTCTTCAGAAAATCCACAGAGTAGCAGCCTTCAGTGGGCTATGTGGCTGAATTACACTACGAGTCTCTCAAAGACAACGCTTTGAATGGTTGGCAAAGTCTAGCAGGTTCTTCTGCCTTTGTTCTAATATTCACCAGCAAAATGATGTGTTTGGCTGTAAATGTAGTTACTGTAGTCCTTCTTGGTCCAAAGGAAGGTAACATCCTGCTGGTGAATCTGATTCTTGGTGACATATGAGTAAGACGGCGAAATCAAACCTTTGACAATTTGTGCAGATGAAATTTGAATTTTCTGTCAGGACTGGGAGTCTTCAAGTTGGAATATATCTTCATTTGGAGAAACAACCATTGCCAGGGGTGAATATTAGGAAACGTGGACATCTCTATGGAGTTAATGAACTTTGGAGCGTGGAAGCCACATGAATGCGTTGCACATATGAGGACCAGAGGAGAAGGGAATCTCTATGGTTTTGCCAGGGTAAGATCTAAAGATCTAAAGTGAGTGTCAGATATCTGCGGTCATCCAAACAGTCATCATGTACTGTAAAAAGTAGTTATAAGTCTGGATTTGTGGGAGAAGACCTGCATTTCCTGAACAATGAATACATTGTGCCGAATGAGCTACCAGTCACATTCAAATGAGTAAAGAACACAGAGCACCACAGCAATGGAGTGGAAACCTCAAAAGCTCTGATTGTGCATGTTCTGCCTCTAGTGTTGCCAATTTGCAGCACAACATTGTTTTCACTCTTCCCTGTCTGTGATCAAGGGACTAGACATGTTTTTTCATGTTCCCTCGATAAAGAGTCCCTCTCATTTGTGGCAACGACCTAGGTGAGCCCGGTGGTCACCTAACATGAGATTGGATATTTCATGCCTACAGCCTGCGACAGACTGATATTGTCTCTACATATTCTTGAGCCTCCCGGCGTTCTCGTTGGATAACAAAGCGTTCTTCACTTTTTAGGAAACATGCCAATATTAAAACAAGCCATGTTGTCACCCTGATGATGATATGTTTGGGCAATTGAGCTGGAGTGTTGACATCTGTTTTACTGACCTGAATCATGTAAACAGACATCCCAATTAATTAATGCTTTTGAGTATGCTTTATTTTGTTTAATATATATAATGCAGAGAATGTTTGACTGTACTTGGCCAAATTGATGCGTTTAATATTGTGATGTGTGCTAAATGAAATCTGTCTTGACACTTATTTTCAAGGGTTCCACTTTAAGATTACAATACAATTGTTTTAACAAATTATGTCTGTACATATTGGCGCTGTGAATAACACACTTATTAACAATATGTTTTCGTAAAAAAACAGGATTAAGAGGTATTGTTGAATGTACAACTGATTTTTTCTTTGTAGGATGTAATAAGGCCTATATTTGTTGAAATATTGCGGGACAATCATTCCATATGCTAGTGTACACGTATCCAAGTTCCAAAGTGGATATGGTGCCCCCCGCCATTTTGAGAAGTGTTCGCCACGACAGCCGCCATAAGGATATCATGGTCCTAACAATATCTGTGTTTTGTATCCTTCTAGAGTGTGGCCGGAAGGAGAGCCTTATCCCTCCACCTAAAAAATTGAGGTTTTTTTTGGTAAAATAAACACCTATGGTAGTATTCCAATAATTCAGGGGCATGGCCGTCATCAGTAGTGCTTCGGGTGCAGTAGCACTGGGGCCCAAGATTGTGAGGGTTTACTGCGGACCAGCTAGCGTCTACTATTTACTACCAAACTAGGGAATGGGGCCCCAATGTACTTTCTTGTATTGGGGTCCACAATACCCTTTATCATGTCATTTCATTCATTCACCATTGCTTGACGTAACTGCAGTCCGGTGCCTTTGGTTTGCATTGCACTTTACGGAGCTGCCACTTATAGTTTAGCGAGGCCTTGCCCTTAACTAGGGATAGTTCGTTTCTTATTCTACCAAAGACACGTATAACACAACATTCAGGAGTAAAGGATCAGAACACTAGTCTATGCATTGGATTTAAAGGTTGGGGCAAAAGTGAGTTGCATGAAGACTTCCGGGCACACTCACCAAACATCACTAACCAGTGCAACCGGCATACGACCAATCACATACACGGAAACTGGTGCAGAGTCGCATCCACAAACTGATGACCGAATTCAAACAGAAAACAGACTCTGGTCTGTGACGAATCTACGAGTTCGCTGCAAAGCTACCTGCACTACAAAAAACAACACTGTAAAGCCATAACTAAGGCCGTAATGGGCTGTTCAAAACTGAATCATACAACACAAAATACAAGGTAACGTAACATAAATTATATCCGAACATAACATAATCAAACTTACATTTATAGATGTATTCTGTTATGACTCGTGTACTTGTGTCCCCTTGCAGACACCGTACCCCCACTGCTTTCTGTTGTCCCTGCGCGGACACTGTACTGCCAGTGAGGTCACCAGCTGTGAACTGTCACATATGACAGTTGACAGCTGATCACCGACATGAACTGACGTTCATGTGCTCCCATCCTTGTAGGAGCCTGTGTTGGCGTATTTGAATAAAAGGACTTTCTTCAGCTTGAAACGTGTGTATTGGAGTCCTTACAAAGTGGCGACGAACGCCAACACGAGAACCCACAATTTAAAATAATTCAGCAGTTTGGAGTAAAAGTTATGAAGTAAAACGAGATCAGCATTTACAAGGAACTGAAAGGAAGACTTTCAGCGAGTCTATATTTAAAGACGAAAGACTGAAAATTGAACCAAGGTCAGTCAAAATTTAAACTGAGGAAATAATTCTGAAAATAATTCAGTAAAAAAATGTATAAGAGAAGAACTACGACTGAAGCTTAATAATACTAAAAAGGACTATGTAAATAACCGCATAAAAAAAAAAAGAACAGCATCTAAGGAGCTAATTGATGCCTAAGCTGAGGAGTACTAACATCGCCTGTAGAAAAACTCATCAAATCAATTTGTGAGGAGAATTTAATTGAAGCATCTCGAGAAACATCGACGTAATGCAAGGCACAAGGACAGAAGAAATGTAGGGACTCTTCACCTCACGCTGGTGTGTATAGTAAGGAAGAAGTTATCAAAAGAAAACTGGACGTGACGGTTCAACGGTTAACTTCGCCACAAGTTCCAATCAGAGGAAACAGCTGCTGCCTTCGTCACAGCCATCTCATGAGTCACGTCACTACGTCGACACTCCTCAATAGCGCAGCGGCCATTTTGAAGTAACACAAAGCAGCAGTCTAGTTTACGCGCACACGCGCACCAACGCCACCTTTAGGCATTGTTTACTCTACAAAGACACAGCGGCGGAGAAGTCAGGCACCGGATTAACACTTGAAAATCGCGCTTGGAGGAACAAGAAAAAGGAAAAAGTAAGGCTTGTTAAAGTTTCAAATTTAAGCTAATGAGGTGAACTAATAACTATTAGAACACTCCTTTTGCGCAAAAAGTACAAGCCAGTATAGGGAGTTAAATAGGAAAAAATATATACAGTCCCAGTGCTTTTTGCAAATCAGTCCACGTGAACAACTTCAGGTGGAATTGTATAAACAGTCCTGTTTTCAGCACTCCTTCATATAAAACTAGATAAAAAATACAAAGGATAATAAAATAAAATTGACAAATATAACAATTAGACACTCTACCACTGACATGATCCTCTGGTTCAGTACGGAACCTTTCACCACCTGAAACATTTCTACGTGCTGGGGGTGAACCAACACTCAAGTGGGAAGAATGGAGGGAGTATTTCCTCAATTACATTTCAACTTTAGAGGAAGATGAAGAAGTCAAAGCAGAGAAGAAGTACAAATTGCTAATGCATTGTTTAGGCGCAGGAAGAATAAAGGTATACAATGCAATTAATAAAAAAATCAGAGCAGAAAATGAGGGAGATGTCTTTACTAACGCTATAGATGATCTCAACTCTTATTACAAACCTACAGTTTGCGTAGGGGTCGATAGATACAAATTCTTCCATAGGAAGCAAGGTAAAGAAGAATCTATTGATGACTATGTCTTTGCACTCAAAAATCTGGCAATAATTTGTTGTTTCGGTGGGCTCCATGACGAATTTATAAGGGACCAAATAGTGATGCAGGGATCAAACTCTAACATACAAGACAATTTGTGGGCCAAGGGTGAATACCCACTGCAAAACATAATTGATATTGCAAGGAAAGCGGAGCTCACTGGCCGTTGTGCCAAGGCAGTACTGTCAGAGAATAAAGAGAAGAAAGAGGCAGAGACAGTAAGCAAAGTGAATGATCAGAGATACAACACCAAGCAGAGCTGGAACAGAAAAAACACCAGACCAACTTACAAAAAATACGAAACAAAGAACTGGGGACATTGTTACAGGTGTTTGAGCACATCACACATGGCTAATGACCTCAAATGCCCCGCACGAGAAGTAAAGTGTTCACATTGTGGTAACAAAGGACATTTCCTCAAAGCTTGCAATAAGCGGAAACCACAACAAGTAAGAATGGTTGATGAAGCAGAAGAAGGCGACCAGCATACTTCGGATGTGTACGTGCTGAACATCGAGGAAGACCAAGTCGACGAAGTAAATGAAACAAGCACAACAAAGACTAGGAAACCCATATGCAGAATGACAATTGGGGGTGTGGAGATCAGCATAGTTGCAGACTCAGGGTCACCGTATACTATAGTCAACGAAAGAGTCTGGGAGGAAAAGTTTAAACACAACATTGGTAAACTACTCAAAAAAGCTGACATAATAATTAAATCATTCACTGGGGAGCCCATTGACGTATGTGGCTACAGAAAACTAAGATTTGTATACAAAGGAAGAGAGTCTGATGGTAAACTCTACGTGTCAAGGGTAAGACCATCTGTACTAGGATGGATGGATCAAGGAAATCTGGGCATAATCCTGGATCCAAGCAAAGCAGACCCCATGGTGGGAGTATCTGACAACAAGGACTATGCCAAGTCTTTACTCAACAAATACCCCAATGTGTTTAGTGGGGCTGTGGGGGTTCTAAAAGGGTACCAACACAGAATCAAACTAAAACCCATCACCGCACCTGTAGTACATAAAGCAAGAAACATCCCCTTCGCCATAAGGGACGAAGTAAAGACTCAATTGGGTAAACTACTGAACGATGGAATAATAGAAAGAGTAGAAGCATCAGAATGGGTGGCCCCCTGGTGGTCGCTAAACGAGCCAATGGCAAATTGAGACTTTGTGTTGACCTGAGAGACCTCAACCAGAACATTGTGGTGGAGCAGTACCCCCTCCCTAAGATAAACGAGATGCTAGCTACCACCAAAGGCATTAAGTGGTTCTCCACCGTTGACCTAAAATCGGCCTATCACCAGGTGCCTCTACATCGTGAAAGTAAGAAGCTTACAACGTTCATCACGCCTTTTGGTTGTTTTAGGTTTACACGTGTACCATTCGGTTTGGCCTCGGCGGCCGCAATGTTTCAAAGACTTATGCACAACATCTTTGAAGGGGTTTCAGACATATTACTCTTCCAGGACGACATCCTGGTGATGGGCAAGACGAAGGATGAGCACGACAACAAAGTTAAACAAGTAATGGATATCCTGGACAAGAAAGGTTTGACTGCAGAGCACCTCAAATGCAAGTTTGCATGCAACTCTGTAAACTATCTTGACCCCCAGATTACTGGTGATGGAATCAGCCCAAAAAAAGAACTCATCCAGGCCATAAAGGACTCGCTAGTACCCAAAAACAAGGATGAACTGCGATCTTTCCTGGGATTGGTGGAGTTCTATGCCAAAATCATTAAAAACTTCTCGCACAAAACGTATATCTTGAGACAACAGCTAAAACTTAAGAACAAATTCGAATGGACAGAGGAGTGCAATGAAACCTTTCAGAACATAAACAAGCATTTACAATGCAACGGTCTCGGCATTGTTAAAGTTAGAGCTATTAACATTGCTCATGACAATGCCGTTTCTTTAAATGTTTTAAAAACAAAAACATAAACAAAAATAATGTCATGAGCAATGCCAATAGCTCTAACTTTACCAATGCCGAGACCATTGCATTGTAAATGCTTGTTGCCTGTGGAGATGGTTCCTTTATTACCTGTATTTATAAATCGGTGAGAAGCAGCAGGAGGCCAGGTACCTCACTCCTCTTCAGAGCACCCCTGCCAGGCCCAGTGTGGTGGTGGGGGTCTTCCTGGCGCCTGGCAGCAGTGTCTGCTATCTACACAGCAGATCTCTTGATGGGCCCAAGTGACAACTTTCACATCTTCCATTCCTGTGTTGTGTCCTTAAAGAGTCACTCAGCCCTCCCCAGTTAGACTCCCCTCCCCACTAGACTTCCACCAGGCCTGTTGTTGTGCAGATCTTTCCTGTCTCCAGGCAAGGTGTCAGTCTGCGTGGAGCTGTAGTGAGGCCCACTCTAGGGCCCCACTGGCAGGAGGCGAGAAAGGCCAGCTGGAGCCTGGAGGCCAGCAGACCGCAGTCAACAGAAACACGCATTTACAATGCAATAGGTCTCGCAATGACATTATTTTGAGCTATTGACATTGTAAATAGCAATGTCTTTAAAAAAAATTAAAAGGCATTGTTATTTACAATACCAAAAGCAACACCTATTGCATTGCATAGCGCGGTGTCCGTGAAGAGCCACGCTTATTAAAGTAAAAAATAAAATAAAAGAGTGTGTTGGGGGGGGGGCGCAGAGCCCAGTGGTGACTCACTGGAGAGGGCCTTGAGTGCCGCGCCCAGCTCGGCAGTGCCAATGCTGCCCTGCCAGGGGCTCCCCACACTTCATCCGGAACCAACAACGCTACACTTAGCAGCTTGGCACCTAAATACCTAGAATTTGATCACCTAAACGTGCTTCAGCTAACAATGAATCTCAGTGAGACCCCTGTCTGTCTCTTTACACTGCCCGTGACAATCTCAGTGAGACCCTAGTCTGTGTCTTTACTTTACTGCCTGGGCCCTTGTCGGTGAGACCCCAGTCTGTCTCTTAAGACTGCCGGAGACAAAGTTGACAAGAGGGGTCAGTGTATTACAAGCTGCTGCTTGATGTCCCATCTCGTGACCTTCCCTGGGCTCCTGCGGTGGTCTTTGGGACAGGCCATCTCTTCCCTGGCAGTGCGCACAGAGACAGGGCAGTCCCCCCCCCCCCCCTTCCTGCGCCGTGTTTCACTTAAATGAAGATCTGCGGCCCACACCTCGACACCTCGGCTGATGGTCTGGGTACAGGCCCCTGTCCGGAGCAGCTTACAAACTCGACATGTTTAAAGTGACGCATCCGAGGAGCCCTCCTCTGTCTCACCAGGGCGTCACTGCGTGTAAATTCACGTTCACTCAAAGAGCCGCTGTTTCAAGAGGGGGGGGGGGGTAGGCTCAGACAGACCCTGAACACTTCGTACTTTGTTCTTTTTGATTTATCAGGCTTCCTTCTCCTTCATCCTCTGTAATTTCCTCCTGGCACTGGGTTGAGATCTGCCCTTCTTGGCTATTTGCAGTGTGACTTTTACCTCCAAGCCAGGGGCGCCCCCACGCACTGCCTTCCTTATCACAATTCGAGGTCGGCCGGCCGGAAGTCTCAAATCTTCTTCCAAGGCTTGATGCCAGAGCCACGCTTCTTCAGGTTGGAAGCAAAATATTACACCGTGGTACACCCATGACGCCCAGAAACGCCGCAGGCTACATACACCGCATGGTTTTCAAGCCACACCGCATGAGGCAGAGAACACGCATGTATTCACTTCTTATAACGCAGTATACTTATGTGCAGCTCAACTCAAGTAGGGTGACCTGGCGTCCCGGATTTTTGTCAATTCAGCATGGGAAGGTGGCAGTTGCATGATGCATGTTTCATATGTAGTGCGTCGTGCCGCACTTATGCCGTTTCTAGGCGCTGTAATTAACAGGTTTAATGATACTCATTAACAGGTTTAATGATACTCAGTTTACTAACCTCAGAACGACAGACTGACTGCTCAGTTGGCCTTTTTTTTTTGGCATGCGGACTTGTGACTTGCACATCAATTCACGTACGCAGCAATTGTCTGTTACATTTCTACACTGGCAGCAGAGCCGCTAAGGGTCTAACACAACAGCCCTAACAACAAGGCAGAGCAAAAGGCAAGCACACCACTGCCTTTCTCCGAGCAGAAATGCCTCGGAGAAACGCAGTGTCCTTTTCGGATTCGGGGGTGTGTTTGTCTTTTCTCTCCTCCAGCCATTGGCTGGAGGAGAGAATGAGACTTTCTTTAAAAAACACGCCCCCCGATCCGAAAAGGACGGGGCCTAATCGGAGTGACTGACCTCTTCTCCAGTGGCTGGCCAGCATTTACGAGGCCAGCCAATGGAGAACAGGGGAGAAGAGGGGCAGGTTCAAGCCCCTCTTCTCCAAGTCATTAAATCTCCGACTTCCGGTTCTGCCTTTCGGCAGACCGGTAGTCCTCGACCTAAAAAGGACATGTGCAGCGTGTTACCTCTGCAAGGATTTGACCCATCACTGCAAAACTTCGTAACCACTGATGCAAGTAAAGGATTGGGCGCAGTACTCACCCAGAAAGACTCCAAAGGCACAAAGTACACTATAGCTTTAGCCTCACAATCATTGACTTCAGCAGAAGAAAAGTTCTCCGTAATAGAACATGAGGCACTGGCATGTGTGTAGGCTCTAGAATACTTCAGGCAATTTGTTTGGGGCAGAAGAGTCACTTTGTGCACAAACACAAGCCATTATCAAAGGTATTCACCACGAAGGGCCTGTACACGGCTTCACCCAGGTTGGCCAGGTTATTGGTGCGTCTGTTCGACTACATGTACAACATCCAATACGTGCCTGGAGTGAAGAATGTGGTGGCAGATTTTCTAAGCAGGATGCCTATCGGAACATCTAACAATGATGACACCACCGAAACTGATGAGTCTAGCATCGCAAATGTACTGGAAGAATCTAGCGGAATCTCTAAAGAGGAATGGCTCAAGGAGCAAAATGAGGACAATACCATTTGTCAAGCAATACAAATGCTAAATGAAGGATGGATTTGCAAAAGTAGACTTGCAGAACCACTAAAACCGTTCTGGGAAGTGAAAAACGAATTGTCACACGAGAACGGATTTCTATTAAGAAGCGGAAGATTTGTACCACCTAAAAACATCAGAACAAGGATACTTAAGTTATGTCACGAGGGACACTTGGGAATTGCAAAAACCAAGAACAGAGTCAAAAGCATGTACTTGTGGCCAGGCCTTAGCTTAGATGAAGAGAGAACAGTAAGGGATTGTACCCACTGCATGGACTCAGACAAAATGCAAGTGACATATAGACCACCCCTACACCCCATTCCCTGCCCATCCATGCCGTGGGAGAGAATAGGGATTGACATAATGGGACCAATATCCGATGGCCAAGAACAACGATATATATTAGTCATCATTGATCACTTCTCCAAGTGGCCAGAGGTAAGAACCATCAACAAGCCAGATGCTTTAAACGTTGTCAAGTTCATGGATGACACTTTTACACATGAGGGTCTCTCTAAACGAATAGTAAGTGACAATGGGGCCCAATTTACATAAGAAACATTCAAAGATTATATTCAGAAGCACAAAATTGAACACAAAACGACTTCAGTTTATCACCCGTCTGGAAACGGAGCCGTAGAAAGATTCAACCGAGTCATAAAAGGCATAATCCAGCTAGCAAATAGCAACAACCACAACTGGAAACAGGAAATACTCAAGACTGTATGGTCCTACAGAATAACACCATGCGAAACAACAGGACACAGCCCGTTTGAACTTATGCGGGGTAGGACTCCCCTGTCAAAGGACAATGTGGGTTGGATAGCGGCAGCAAAAAGAGTAGACTGGTCAACCCAGCTGGTCAGAGCGAAACTTATGCAGGCTCAATCCAGAGGTAAGGTGAGGTATGACAGCAAGCACGGATGCAAACCGGTGGAGCTCAATGTAGGAGACGTCGTCAAGGTAAAAAGAAGTCGTCACGTAGGGAAGGGACAAGACCGATACACCCCTCCCCTATCTGTACGTGAAGTATACTGTAACTCCGCACTCTTGAGTGACGGCAGAGTGTGGCACTTCTCTGCCTTATCTGCCTACAGACATCCAATGAGGAGCTCTGAAGCTAGTTTGCCCACTGAGCTTACAAGGGAATCCCCCGTGGCAAAGAAAACCAACATGGCACAACCTTGTTCATCGGACTATGAATCTGACTACGATTTTCCTGTACTACCTACCGCGGCAGGAAGTGGCGTCTCGCCGTCCATCTCTGCACCTATGGACACTTCACCTAATCAGGTTGTCACCGGAAGAGTCAGGCGTAGGTTACCTTCAACGCCCTTGTGTGATACCACACTGCCTATTAGTAGGAGCAGAGCTGGGAGACTGTTAGGACCACCTGCGTAATTTAAAGATTATATTTGGGATTAGCTAGCCTTGTTCCCCCCCCACCTTCTTATTCGTCCTTCTTCTATAAGAGGGAAGATGTGTTATGACTCGTGTACTTGTGTCCCCTTGCAGACACCGTACCCCCACTGCTTTCTGTTGTCCCTGTGTGGACATTGTACTGCCAGCGAGGTCACCAGCTGTGAACTGTCACATATGACAGTTGACAGCTGATCACCTTACTGAACTGACGTTCATGTGCTCCAATCCTTGTAGGAGCCTGTGTTGGCGAATTTGAATAAAAGGACTTTCTTCAGCTTGAAACGTGTGTATTGGAGTCCTTACATATTCAAAGACCAGTTTGTTTTCCACTTTGTGCGATAATTAAAAAACGCAACAGTTGTAACTTCCTCCGACTGGATAAATCCCTTCGTTATGAAAAAAAGGACAAAACTGCCAGGCTGGAAATGCACAACTTGTTAGTACTATCACCTCTTAAGCTGCTTAGAATCAAATCACGGGCGTGGCCATGTGTTTCCCGCGTGCCCGTACGTGTGTGGCGCACAGTTTTTCTACGTACAGGATATATAACTGTTTTTGTGCTTTTCTGTATGTCTTTAACCTCCTGAAGCAGCTGGTGTGTTTCCATATTAAACCCTACACGCCAGCGCTACAGTTGCAGTTAGGGGTTGCCACCTTTTCAAAAGAAAAATATCGGTCAATTGTTGTACTTTTAAGGGTGTGCAAAAGCCTGGACAGGAAACTAAATAGGATTTGAAAGAAATTCATATGTATTTATTAACTTGTAACGACCTTCCTGCGGCGCTTATTATGAGTCAGGGATCGTTAACGCAGCTCCAGAACACATTTAAAAATGTTCCCTGTTTATATTTTCTGTTTGCAGTATATAGATAAGGCCATTAGGTGATTTTGCTCATTTTTGTACCGGCGAGACATTAATATACCAGTGGTGCCGTTAGAGAACCGGCGGCTGGCCACCCTGGCTGCAGGTTTTGGGAGCCTCCTCGCTGTATGTAGGCGCAGTGGTGGTCACGTTCAGTATGTAAAGCTGACGTTGTTGCGTTCGGTTATGAAAAGGCTACGGAATGCAGAAGAGGTTGCCTCCCTATAAGAGAAACAAAATCTAGGACGTGGTTTTCTGTGGAGGGGGCTCCAGGATTCAACATTAACGAAGAAGTATTTCGAACAACCCAAAATGCGCATTCCAGCGGTGCCTGCCAGTGCTTGTTTATGAGTGCGCGGGGGTTTAAGGCTGAGCAGGAAGACCTGGTGCAGCCGCCTCCCCTGGCAGAACACGGCACAGCGGAAGGAATCTATTTTTGCATTTTCTTTGCGGCTTTCAATGGATGATGTCATCTGATGGAATTGTAAGTGCCTCGTGGGTCGCCACCTGCCACAGTCTCGCTTCCAACCGACTGTCACGCGCTGTCAACGGGACGCGAAAGCAAATCTTTCCGTGAGAGCGTAACGGGATGTTCATTTGTTTACCGCGCGGGAATCATGTCATTGTTTTCAACGTACGGTGGCAAACGTAGCTGCGCCTAACTGTTGCTTCGTTAAGGGGTTAAATGAGCCTTTCTGTGATCGGGTGCACTTAGTGTCTATTGCTATACCAACAATAACGCCTGTTCATAAGGTAAGTGCTGCTGCCAAGGCGTGGCCCCTACGCAGCACTCTGGGTTCTAAACTTGTCCCTGGGGCCCTTTCTGCTGCCGAGCGGTGTGATTCCTGCCTCCACCTCAGGGAGATTCTGTCAGAAATCTCTTGACCGGTTAGAGGGGCGGCAAATGTGGTCCCTCCCTCTCTGGGTGTTGTGAGGTCACACCCATGATACCCGGATGCAGGGGTTGACTGCAGGGCCAGAGTGGAATCCAAAGTCAGCCCTGGCAAAACTAGCTCACACGAGATCCACATGCAGGAGGCCGCAAATAAAGAAGGATGGGGTGTAGTGGGAGGGGACATGGCTGTGTCATGGAAGCTCGTAACTGCTCCCCGTGTAGATGCTAGAAAGGGAGGGGGGGGGGTTAGATCAAGGCAGCTCATGGTGCTCTGAATGCAGTCTCCTAGTTAATTTATTTTTATTTTTGCAATTTTATATAACGTGGACGTGGTTTATTACAAGTAGGAGATAAGCGAGTCACATTAATAGCAATTAAACTCAGATGATACATTGGTGGGTAAGTGCAGGAGTAATCACAAGAACAGTTACAGCAATTGGGCAGTGGAAATACTCAGTTAAAGCATTGATTTACCTGGTGGGGTCAGAGGCGCAACTAGAGCCAAATTTCAGGGGGGGGCTAAGAAAACATTTTGGGGGGGGGGTGGGCTGAATCTTTTAAGCCATAGGCAGAGTGGAGCTGCAGGGGCTTTTAGAAGGGGTGAAACAACAGCGAGGCCTCATTAACATGCAAATGGTCTTTTAAAGACCTGTGAAGTGCTCGGGTGCGGCTGTGTGTGCGCCGGGAAGCTGTCTCATCCCGGGCTGCCACACGCGACGGGGGGGCTGAAGCCCTGTGAGTCCAATGGGTGTTGCGCGCCTGGGTGGGGTCATGTAGTGGGTCGGATCTCAATCAGAGAGAGTACTTAAGTCTGGTCGGGGGTAAATTCACCAAGATGTCTGTCAAAAAGCAGGAGCTTGACTGCAGTCCATCAAGGGAAATAGCAGAGTGGCAGAACTCGTCCAGTCCTGGCAGACTGGGAAGGCTGGTGCAGTTCGCTGGGACGGCCTTGCACTCCTGAACACTGTGAACATTAGGTGAGAAGAGGTGTTTATGATGGACAAGCTTCTCATTACATGGTAAGTGGGAGTGAGGCGCAGTAGCACAGAAGGTGTCCTGCTTTAGTGACACATTCTTACCTTTAAAGACATTAAGGAGGAATGTGAAAAGATACCGTGACTTGGCCCTGAACCAGCAGTGGCGCGGGAAACAACCTTTACAATGCAGTCATTACATCGCACTAGCTTTACAACGCAATCATTACAACGCAACATCCTTTACATCGCATGCCATTACTACGCAGCCATTACATTGCATGTCACTACAACACATGTCCTTACAACGCATGTCACTACAATGCATACCATTACAACGCATTATAAGGTAAGTAATGGGGAATAGTAGTTTTTACCTCTCCCCTATCCAACACTTACCCTACTGTTGCACTCACTGGGGTGGGAATAGTAATTTTTACCCCTACACTATCTAACACTTACCCTACTGTTGCACTCACTGGAGTGAGAATAGTAATTCTTACCCCTACACTATCCAACACTTACCCTACTGTTGCCCTAAAAGTAATATGCGTTGTAATGGTATGCGTTGTAATGGTATGCGTTGTAATGGAATGTGTTGTAAATGTTTCAAAAAATGCGTTGTGATGGCATGCGATGTAAAAACATGCATTGTAATGGATGTTGCGATGTAAAAACTGCGTTGTAAAGGCATGCATTGTAAATGTTTTCATTGTATCGTCATACATCCCAGTGGCGCGCACCTAACCAGTGAGAACTGGGTCTGATGCTTGTCATACTCAGGACCCATCTGGTAATAGCCTTACTTAGGTAATGGTCAGTCCACTCCTGCACTGATTACTTCAACACACCCGGATATGTCTGTAGGAGACCCACCTCTGTACACGATTGTATGTTAGAATTACGCATGCGTTTAGAACGCATGCCTTTATAACGCTGTCATTAGTACGAACGTGTCGTCCCAACGTGTTTCTTTTGCATGCGAGTCGTTACAATGACGCTCCCTAGGGGCTGCTGGACTTTTGGATTAGTAAAATTTACTAATCCAACTCCAGTCTGTGCATCAGTAGGGAAGGTGTTGGATTGTAAATCCAAAACCTCTGCCTCAATGCACCCCACTAAAGCAAGTCGTTGCAATGATTTGGGTGCTAAACGAATGCATGTTAATGACACGTTCATTTGATTGCCGTCACTGTAAAGGCACAGCCTGATTCCGGTATCGTGCTAAGGCTGTTTCCCATATGCACTACTATACGTATCATGAGCTCATAGTTCAGTTGAATGCTGTGCCTGTTTTGTAAGGAAGCTCGTGTATTACGATTCCTTGATCATAAGTACTTTTTCAGGATTGATGTTTATATTCCATTTTTGCATTTCACTAGGTGAACATGCAATATTTGTCAAGCACCTCCAGGTGCCTGCATTTGCAATTACCTTCTTTATTTTCTTAATTAAGGGAAAGGTACATTTTAAGCAACAGTGCACTATTGTCAGAACACATAATTTAGCAGCTTCTGAAGTAAAGGTATTTATGTTATTGATAAATAACTGCAAATTCATGATTACCTGGCAAATTCCAACAACATGGACGTCAATTACGTATACCCATAGGTATCTGCAACTACCCCTTGCTTGCCCTTTTGTTAACTCTGATATGGCGCCTCCTATCCAAGGTCATGAAAGCTGTTTCAGGAAGAGAAATAGGACCTGTCTCGCTCTATCAGCCCTCTTTACTTTCAGTAAGTTCCACTCTTTGATGCTCCTGAGGTGCACAACATTGTGTGGATGGCTCTTGAGGCAACATTTGAGGCACAAGGGGTTAACTGTGTGATGTCATTGGGATGTATTATTAAAGCGTTGTGCTCATCATGTACATGCTATGGAGCGGTGTATATAAGATTGGCTGATTCAAGCTAGCTGTAAGTCCCTTGTTGTGGGTTAAGACCTATACCAGAGTCATGTATCTCGAATGTGCCTCTGTGGGCCTGCTGTACTGGTTGTGCCATCCACAAAGGTAGCTCATCGATTGTGACACAGGTTTGCCCTGTGTGCAAGGGTTACTGATGCTCGACTTGGCATTTACAAAGCTGTGTGCTAAGGATCTGCATGTCTCCTGCTATATCAGAGTTCTCTCTGGTATGGGGTGTGGTGTTGGGAAGAGGTTGGGCATGTGTGTGTATGTGTTACCTGCAAGAGTCGTGAATTACACTGGGTGGTGTGTTCGGTATGATGAGTCCTGTTTCTCTCATTGGGTTAGCATGAGGGGATGTAGGGAAAGGCTGTCTAGCATTATTTCCTGTAGGCAGAATAGCAACCGTATGATGTTTGGTATTGATGAGTTCGCAATGGCGAATCCTCTCCGGTAGAGGCAGTGGGTTTGCCATTATGGTGGTGGATATGTCACTTTGAGAATGTGGAATTTTAATGTGTGTGGCTCTGTGTGCTTTGCAGTCTGAATGTAAGGGGGATAGCCACATCTGTGCAGTCCTGTTAGAGAACCATAAACAAGGGGTTCACAGGAAACTGTGGACCTCTGACTCTGAAGGGTCTTTCTGGGATGGTAACATGGGGGTGGAATTGGGACCTGCTTTGCAAGGGGTAGGGTCTTGGCCCCACTAAAGATTGTGATCAACCCTCCCGGGGTAGGATGGCAGACAGGACAACATTTAGAGAGGGCCTGAGCATTTCAAAGGTGGTCTTCTGAACTGATCATATCTTCAAAGGCCATGGTAGATATAACTACTGGGGCTTCGGCCTCTGAAAGTAGACACAATTTTGGATTTGTAACCATACTACTTTGGTTCAATACTGGGACATTGACACAAGGAATCATTAGAGCAGGAGGGACT
Organism: Triturus cristatus; assembly: GCF_964204655.1. Lineage (NCBI taxonomy): Eukaryota > Metazoa > Chordata > Amphibia > Caudata > Salamandridae > Triturus > Triturus cristatus. Next base: position 648,906,618 of record NC_140587.1, read on the forward strand.
GCAACTGGACCATCCGCAGACTTGTGGTGGCTTGGAGCTTGTTGTGCTCCAAGAAGGGGACTATCACTTGGTGGATTTTGCCTGGATGTTGCTGGCCTGCAGCTAGGGCCAACTGTTGTAGCCTTGGTCTCGAAGTACTCTCCGAGGGCCGGTGAGCTAACCTCCTGTCCATGAGATCCCAGGGACACAAAGGATCCCACTGTCTACACAAGATTGTAAGGACCGCACTGGGTGTAGTGGAGACAGGTCTAAGTGATTGTGGTTGGGACAAGGACCGTCCTGACATACACGATTATCTCGCTGTGCAAGAGGAATGTGTGCGCAAACATCAGCAGCCATCTCAGATGCCAGGACGTGGGGAGTTCGAGGAGTGCGGGTGAAGCTTGTAGAGTCTGAGGAACCCTTTCTTGCAACCAAGGGGACCTGTGCTCGCTTGTGCTTCAGAAAGTGTGATGTCCGTGGGGTGTTGGGGAAACCTAAGCCGGGAGCTGAGACTGTATTTGGACTCCAGATTGGGAGGACAACAGTGCCTGACATCATGGCCTCTGTCCGAGGTCGTTGGCGCCCTTGCCCTGGACCCTTGCCACAGATTGCTTTGTTTTGGAAAACATTGTGATGAGACATGAAGGATTTCCTGCAGCTCACTGCCACAAGTCTACGGCAGGTCACACCTTTGCTTGAGGGGAAAACATTTCACCAGATGGGCAGTGTGCAGCTTCCTGGGTCTCAACCATTTGTCTACGGAGGGATAGCAATCCTGCCCTTCAGTAGGTGCCATCGGGCACCTGGAGGTCTTATCCAGATGGACAAAACTAAGTCACAGTTTCTTTCCACATTAGGAAGTTCCAACTGTCTAGACAACACAGCGCCAGCAGGTGCAACGTGTATTGTTCGCTGGTAGAGTTGAGAGACTTAGGGGCTGGGTAACGACGCATAGAGACTAGTGACTGCTTGACCTTCATGCACTGGGAAAGTCCGACAATTGCATATAACTGTAAAGTGTATGAACAATGTGTATTTTGTTGGGATTTCAATAGAGAAGTTTGACAATTGCGTATAACGTAAAGTGTATAATTACATGTGTGTATCTTGTTTTAAATTCAGTGCGTGTGTGTAATATAAAGGCAAGTGTTTTTATACATACGGTGTGGAATCTTTTTGTGGCAAACTTAGTGTGTGGCGAGGGGGTTGTTGTACCAACGCTTTACACTTTAGCCCTGAGGATAAGCCTGACTGCTCGATGCCAAGCTACCTGAGGGTGAGCACAGGTTATTTGACAAGAGTATTGTACTCATCCTATTCGGAACGATGGGTTCTGACGGGCTTCAATATGTCTTAGCCAGCCCGAAACTGCAGGGGCTAACAGGGGCCCATCATTTTTCATTGTACCAGTGAAATGTTTGGTCAGTTTGTATTGAGATGGAACCAATCTGTTTCTTTTCTGTCTCAAGCTTCACACTAAACTGAGTTACCTTACCATTTCGAACACTGTCTTTCAAATGGCATGATACTGTGGCAAACGATTTTGTGAGAGCATATTTTTATATTTAAAATATTGCGCCTAATTTATGTGGGCTTTTGTAGTATGATAGGGCTGCAGCATTTAAAAGACTGTTTTATTTATGTGCACGATCCCCGCACGTTCATTTTCAGAAAATCATTTCAATTCAGCTGCAGTTTATTGCGTCTTTTTCTCTGCTTTGAAATCTAACATCTTTGTAGCTTCTCTAATGCGTGGATTTATTATCCAATAAAAATCACAATGAAGTAGGGGCTAAATAAATTAATAGTTTGATTAGTTGCTATGCAAGTAACATTTCAGTACAACCCATTTACTTAATGTCATGCTACGAACAAATTGTGCTTTCTTTGTCTAAAACATTATAAAAGACATGCTACTTGGGGAACAGCCAAGATATTTTATACATTTTACTTTTAGTTTTAGAGAAGTGAGGATTGAAGTTTAGATGCGTTGGGTTCTTGCTTTAGCCTCTGAGACAGACTTTAAGTCAGTGAGACGGAGAACGAGCTTATGCTTTTGCTTATGGTTTTATTATGCCAATTCACTTGAGTGGTTAACTAACCTTTTAGCTTCTGTAATGATTATTTTGGTATTTGAAAAAAAATAACAGAATGGAGATTAGTGTCAAAAGTTGTATCCCTAATGTTATTGGTAAGATATATGACACTAGAATTCTCCCTTTCCTGCAACTTAACTCCCCTAAAATGAATTGTGTTTGCGCATCAGCAGTTCCCTGCTTTGTTTTTGTTATCATTACTCATCTTGTCATTGACTGATGCACATCGAAGGATGTAAGACATTTCAGTCTGTTTTTTGGGGGGAACATATCCTAACCATGTTTGTATATAGTTGTTCCACCTTCCAGAGTCCACTGTCGTTATTGGTATTACAAGCCTTTTTGAGTGACGTAAGAATATCTAATCAAATAAATCACCCACAAAAAGTGGAAAAAAATTAGTCACAATCTTAATAAGTTGAGTCCAAAAGCATAGTGGTATGTTCATATCAGAAAACCTTGTAGAAACAAAAGGAACAAATGCACATGTAAACATGGTCGCCATGCTAGTGAAAGGAGGGAGGGGCTGACAGAAGCCTAGAACTGCTAGAAAAGCATAGATGAAGGTCTAGTGGCTCTTGGAGAGGACAGCAGCTTAGGGCTCTGGATCATTAAAAAACACACCTAGAAAGTTTTACATGCAATCTCTCCACCGAGGCTTTCACAACAGAGGGCATCAAAATGTGTCAATGTCCGTGATATTTTTAAAAGGAAAAATATTTGTTCTTAATAGTTGCAAAGATTCACGGCAAAATATCACAGGTCGGGACATTTTGATTGCATGTTTTGTTATCGACAGGCATTATTTACAAATTTTAAATCCTCCAAGATTTTGTGGCATTTCATTTATTTTCCAACCATTTTTCACGTTAACCATTAATGGCCCTCCTACATACAAACACACACATCAAGGGCTTTTCGTACTAGTCATAGAAGAGGGTGTGAGTTTTGTGCTCAGAAAGTGCGGGCATTCCATGGCAAGACATTTTTGGATGGGGCCTCAAAGGTTACTAGCTTGTATACTAGCTTGTGTAGACATGAATCAAGTCCACTCAATTATTGGCAGGGCCCAGGTCATTTGAGCAGTTTTGCGGTGGGGGAGATTTGAGATGGGAAGTGTTCCTTGAAGATGCCCTTAGTCACATGCATGATGGTCCATGGAAAAGATCCTTGGATGAAAACAACCCACCCTACATCTAAAACAACAAATAAGTAAATTATTTATTCATTTTGTGTAGCACCAACTACGATACACAGTGCACATGCTCATATATAAAACATTAATCGCGTCATTCCAAGCTTCAATGTATTCCATTCACACAGCATCATTTGCGCGGACACACAGGGATGGCTCCTGTAGTTGTTACAGTGCACTACTCTGGTGATCAAGATAGAAGTGATCTAAGTAAGGAACAACAGTGTTTGGAATTTATTGGGTGTGATCACCTATTACGGGAGTTACAACACATACTAGAATTTAACGGTTATTTGTAATAAGGTCCTTTTAAATAACGCAGCAGTACAACATATGTGCTTCACTGACAACATAGGCGCTATTTGCACGACGAAAAGATTTCAAGCCCAAAAGCAAGAAATCAAGTGGTTTAAAGCTTAGGCAGTATGGCTCTGTAAGAAAATCTAATTTCATTCAGGTTACGCTTAACATAATAAAGAAAACGTTTGTAAATAGGTTCTAAAGACTATTTCATCGGGCCTGCTTTCCACATTAGCTTGCTTTATCCAGGAAAATGCTAATTAGAAATCTATTATCCACATTCCTGTTAAATATTTTACAGTAATTACCATCACGTGGTTCTGCATTGTATCACATAATAGAGGAAAAAGAATAGACTGTATCTCAACCTAACTTAGTATTCACAGTTAATTATTAGACTGTTCAGAAATAGTTGTCAGGTGCTGGGGAAAATTATAGGCCCAATGAATGGAAGGGAGTGTACTCGCTTTACTGCAGTCGCCGCCTCAATCCCTGGCCAGAACTCATCCGCGCCTGTTCAAGGAGTTAGACGCGTAACTGCCCTGCTGTCTCTCTGACCTGGGCATGGGCTCTCGCAGTGCCATCTGTTGTGGCAGAGTTCCCCTTCTCTTCCCTTCATTTCTACCTCCTATCATGCTTGAGTGGTTGGCACTTGTCTCAGTTTCATGTCCCAAATTAACCACTTTCTGTTGGTTCAACATAGAGTGTGGACTGTGCCAGAGTCATTCAATTATATGTGCAATGAAATTTGAAGCTCTAAAAATCATACAGAACACGAATAGAGTTGGGAAAGATGTGCCACCAATAGAACGGATGCTCCCTCCCCTTCTCCTGGTGGTTACTTCCAACCGCAGATTCCTCACACTGTGGCACAAAATCTGTCTGGATACAGAACCTCAAAAAGCAATGCTAACGTGCACTGGTAGGTGTCATTGTGCCTCTCCGCACTAACCCTGTTACACTTTGGAACTGGTGAGCAGAGCCGCATACAAGTGCCACCCATGCACGCTGGCGGCCGTTCCTTTCTCTCTGCCTTGCTTCCCACAAAGTACTATGACTAGAGGTCCTTATTTTTTCCTAATTTAAAACTTTTCATACAGAGGAAAATCAATGGTTGAGTTTGAGCATGTATGAGTGTTTTCTCTTTATTCGGTTTAGAGAGGTTGCTCTGAGAAGGCACAGTAGTATTTTCTTTGGAAAATGCTATTTGACTCTGGTTTTATCTGTATAATAGAGCACGCAATGTGGTATGTGAAACGCATCGATATGATTATCTAAAATGGCCAAATATATAAAGAATGCATATACACTGAACGCGGATTTCTGGCTGGATGGAACGCCTAATAAAATATTAATTAGTGTTGTAAGATGACAGACAGATTGCAAAATTTGAGTTAGACTTTAGCTGGTCATTGACATATCTTTAGCCCAGATTAAGACTGCTTTCTATAGCTCAGTCTCAGATGAGGGTCTCACTCACTCATTAGAATGTAGGCAGTGTCTAGCAGGTTTGGTCACTGCCCATAACTACATTTGAGGTATTTATAAAGAGGTTAACACAGTTTGAAAAGTGATTGAAGACATTTCTGAATGCAGATGCTGAGAAAAAGTATGATGGTGTGCTGTGGGTAAACAACATGAGGTGTGTGGCCATAGCCCATTAAAATGTAATTAAAATAAGATTAAATTATAGCTTGCATTAGCATCCTAGAGTCCTCAATAGTTACGGACTCTAGATGTATAGGTATTTCATGAAGAGATCTTCCTTCCAAACACATGAGGAATGTGAGGGGCTTATATATTTAATATAGCAGACAATAATAGGTAAATATTGTTAGGTTGCCAGTATAAGAAACTGAAATAAAATATATGGTATATTTTGATGTTTATTACTTAATGGACAATTTGTCCCAATGTCTAAATGCTGGGGGTGGCTTTCATATCAGGTGGTAAATTACACATGTGGATGTAACGTGTGTTTGATACAACCAATGTGGAATAGCATGTAACCGCTGGGTTACATGTGTAAATTGTCATAATATAGGTATTCTCAAAAGTATCTGTGTCAGTAGGACAGCATAGAGTCTTGTGTGATTGGTTTATTGTGGAAGGCCATGACTAAATAGAGGCAAAGAGAAGGTAAAGATTTCTATACAGCATAAGGGCTCGCAAAATCCACTCATCCACTCGCTATAGCGAGCCAGATTTAATCAGGACAAGCTATTTTTAGGGCTGACTTGTCAGTTCTGGCCAGCTGACAACAGGTGTTCTGCTTGCTCACAAAGTGAATGAGCAATAAAGATGCCTTTAAATCTTGTTATCTTGTCACATTTCTCTGCTTTCAGAGACAGAGGTCAAAAGTCACTTTGTCTTCCTACATTTACTTTTCTTTCTGTCACTGAAGTTAGAGGAATTTGTAAAGTAAACTGTGTAACAATCGGGATGAGAACAGTTCACGGGTCAAGTACATTACAGTTAGGTTGAGTAGTGTATTCAAGTTACTAGACCTGCAAGTCTAGTAACATTTTAATGATTTTTCAAGCCCTTTATTCGAGTTCTTCCACCAAATACCTCGTTGTTAACAAAAAGAGGTGAGTCAAGTGTGTTAGACCTGGTATCCTAGACATGGCTTCCCCTGTCTTTTTGCCTCTACCGCCTGTATTTTTGACTGTATGCTGGCCTTCGTTTTTGCTGGTTTATGTACTCCGGGCACTTCACCCCTGCTGATCAGTGCTAAAGTGCAAGTGCTCCCTGTGTAAATTGTAAAGGTGATTAGTTTTTCCATGATTGCCATATTTGATTTACTGGTAAGTCCCTAGTGAAGTGCACTGTGTGTGCCCAGGGCCCGTAAACCAATTGCTACTAGTGGGCCTGCAGCACTGATTAGGCCACCCACATAAGTAGCCCTGCAAACATGTCTCAGGCCTGCCATTGCATTGTCTGTGAGGCCATGTCAACCTGGCAAGTGCACCCACTTGCCAGGCCATAAAGCTTCCCCTTTTCTACATGTAAGGCACCCCTAATATAGGCCCACGGTAGCCCCATGGGCAGGGTGCAGTTTATGTGAAAGGTAGGACATGTGCTGGTGTGTTTTGCATGTCCTGGTAGTGAAATGCTACCAATTTCGCTTTTCGCTATTGCAAAGGCTATCTCTCCCATAGGTTATCATTGGGGCTGCCTTGTAACATCTTACAAGTGTAGCTTTCAATCGGGAAAAGATAGAGTTTTGGAGTTTGGGCTCTCTGAACTCAGGATTTAAAAATACATTCTTTAGTGAAGTTGTTTTTTAAATTGTGTGTTTGAAAATGGCACTTTTATAAAGTAGGTGTTTTCTTGCTTTACCATTCTGTGTCTCTGCCTGTCTGTGGAATCAACGTCTGGTTTAGACTGACAGTAGGGCTGTTTGTGCATTCACTCTAGACAGTCACATAAAGGGAGCTGAGGTGTGCCCTGGATGTCCTGATGGCCCACCCCCAGGCTGATAGGCCTTCCTGAGCTAAAGTCGTGGGAGGAGTTGGCACTGACAAATGAATTGGGCTGTGCCTGTCCTTTCACAATGCTGTCTCCACCCCGTAGTGTGTCTGGAGCCAAGGAAGGACAAGGCGGGATCTTTTGGACAACAAAGGCTTTCCTTTGAAGTATGTCTACATCAAAGGCCAAAAAGGGCACAAGTTTTGGACCTGTAACCCCTCATTTTTAGAACACTTCTGTCCTGAGGACTCTGCCAAGAAGAGCTGTCAGGAGGAGTACTGTCCCTTTGCTGCATGTTGCTTTGCTATGTTGGCCTGCAGTTGCTGCTTCTGTCTGTGGGCAGTGAAATAACTGGACTTTGCTTTCTTGTATCCTGCTTTTCCAACATTCTCCAATGGCTTGTGTGTGCTTGCCTCCTGTTGAAAATCTGAGGGCCATTACTTCATCTGCAGCCCCTCTAAACTCCACTGCTAGGAGTTCTGACCTGCCATGTGGTGGCATTTTCAGCTCTGGGCCCTTGGAGGTGGTTCTGCTGCTTCAAGACTTGAAAGCCCACTCATTGCCTTTCCAGTGCAGTTTTTCCCCCAAAAAGCTAACCCCCGCTCTGACTCCGACACAGGCTGAAAGAATCGACACATCACCGGTACGCGACTGAAATAATCGATGCAGCACCTGTTTCGCTGCCACCGCTTTGACCCCAGCGTGTCCGAATTTCCACGCATTGCCCCTGTGTGCCAAGTTTCCAACGCATTGCCCTGTTAAAAGGAGTCGCCTACGGATATTGACTCATTGCTTTTCCTCGCAGTAAGGAATCAACACAACACTTCTCCAGCGTGCAGCAGAACTGATGCCTCCATTCTTGTGGGACTCAAGAACCGACATATCGCTGTATTTTCTGAAGCTTTCCGCCTTTGCAGCCGTTTTTTGTCTTGGATTTTGATGCATCAAAGGTACTTTATGCTCAAATCAACGCAGCCATAGAGTTCTATGGACAGATTTCCTGAAACCTTTTCAAAATTGATAATTTGAGTTATGTGTGCTGGATTTTTGGTATTTTTTTTTTTAGATAAAGATTGGTTATTTTTGCTAAACTGTTGTGATGTTCATTTGTAGCATTTTCGCTGTGTTACTCTGTGTATTATGTACAAATACTTTACATATTGCATCTTAGATAAGCCTGACTGGTCACACCAAGCTACCAAGGGGGTGAGCAAGGAATCTCTTGGGTTTGTAACTCCCTTGCCCTGACTAGACAAAAGGGTCCCTACTTGGACAGGGTGCAAGCCACTGCGAACTAGAGACCCTCATTTATAAGTATAATCATCATCTAATTACTAGAAGAAGTGCTAAATCCAGAGGAGAATACACCAGTAGAATTTCCCCCATGATAGGCATAGCATTGTGAAGGGCAAATTCCACTAGCTGGATCACATCTGGTTTTAGCACCACCCAACTCCAAATCAAACACACAATGTTCAGTCAATGGGTTTTTAAAAATTATAAAAAATTATTATCCTAAAATCACTGAAATATTAAATTGCACAAAAAACGCGTTAACCAAAGCATTACAATATTTTAATAAAGAACAGTATTAGGGGCTATTTCTATTATTTTGTAGTGAAAAGGCGTGGTACCAAAATATTATGTTTTAAATATCTACCTTCTCATATATTGACTCCAAGATATCTACTTGCACTATATCATTGACGTAAGCGGATGCAGAGTTAGAATAATAAATCTATACTTTCCTATGTATGTTTACCTTGAGGATATAGTGGTACTTGACATTTTGAAGCAGATTTTTGTACACATCATTATTTCTGTAGTCTCTATTTTGACAAACAAGCGTAAAACAAAGTACAATACAACCAATAAAGGTCTTCTAGGTTGATTGATGAAATAGTTAGGGTATAGAGGTCACCTATTCATTGTTTAGGAGAGAGTCCTTTGTCCGAGCATAGCCAGGAGCAAGAAGTGTGCAAAGCCCCGCACTGAACAAATAATTACAGGAGGACTACAAAAGGAGAGCTTTAAAATAAAAATACGTCCCTGTCTGAGAAAGCCGGGAGTCAGACGCATGTAAAGCCTCATACTCAATACACACATTTTAAAATAATGCCAGTATGAGGAGTAACTAAGCTAACCAAACTGGACCAATAATATCATATTAACCAGAAGTAGCAAAACTCCTACACAGTATTAGGAGCTGGACACCATTGTACCTCTAATCAATTCTACCTCAGAATAATAAGGAGCTATTTGACTCGCAACACATGACACACAGAAAAAGTGTCGCCGCATCTGTTTTTGAGGCATAGCCATAGGAGTGAGGATTTAAGACGTACACCTCCTTACCATAAGAGAACCACAGTCCAATCACCTACAAGTTCCCTATTACGAGTGGTCCTGATGAAGGAGGTAGTAACATACATCCACCGAAATGTACGTTGACCAGTTTTGGGACACTTCGCAAAGACAACACAATAGTGGGACATTAGGAGATTGAGTCAACCCACTAGGTCATCTACAGTGTATGTCATATAATTGGACAGAAGTTTCCCTAGGATTGTTGTCTGAGTGTGAGTGTGTCGCCTGTGAAAGAGAGTTCTAGTTGGTGAGATTGAATGTTTGATGGTGTGTTTTTGGGGCAGTTGTATGAATGATCAAAAGGTTTTTCATGTATTTCCTTGTATCTTATTTGTAAATAATATATTTGTGGCGATGTTAATCATGAAATATTTCCTATGAACTCTGATGTATGTCTATAAATTGATATTTTAAAATGATTGTATATGTTTGTATTGATATTGTTAACAAAAAACATAAAATTGTTATAAAAAAATGAGAAAATACTGAACATATATAAAATGTTTTAATAAATAATATGAGCCTTGGGGAGGCCACCAGTAAAAGTATATAGGTCTGACAAGAGTTCTCAATAGAGTATATATTTTGTTTTACCAGGGGGTACAGTCTTTGATATTTAAGAGATATTTAGGAGAGAGTCGTTACACTATAGTAAGCTAACCTTTTTTCCTAGACATTTTTTCTTAGCAATTTTCGCTGAAGCAAGATGTGGTTACAGGCTGTATCCAATCAGGAAATTATCCTAGGTTTAGGAATGCACCTTATTACTCTCAAGAAGGCATACAAAAGAGGAAAATACATCATATAGGAGCTGCCTGGGACTAATCAGAATGCAATATACTCAGATTAGAAATGTTGCTAGAGCGATTTTAATAAAAAAATCAATGCAGTTAACACGTAGAAATCGACCTTCCCATAGTGATATTTAAAAAAAATACAATAATGTATTACATTTCCGTTAAATGAATTCACAAGTTAGAATGTGTGAAAAAGGCATGATTTAATTTGTGCAATGAGAGACCTATCCATGATCTGTTTTATCTTGTAGTAAAATGAGCAGTGGGAACCAAACCTCGACTTGAACAATGTTAATAAAATGTATCTGTACGTTTTTTGTCCTGAAACCGCATAGACGACGGAAGCTTCGCTGTTGCCATGATGACACCGTACGCTGATTTGCTGAGAAGACAGAAGAATATAACATTTGTTTTAATGATAGATATCGAAAAAGTTATATTCTAGCGTGTGTCTCTAGAGTAGAGATTCCTCATGAGAGATCCTTCACATCCTATTCAGACTCTCTGCAGAGCCCTTTGCTCTGATCCTCTCAGAGAGACCTGTTCATTTCCCAAATCTGAATTTATGCTACTCTGAGAATCTATTGAGATTCTTTAACCTCTCTTCATGGGAAGTGCTGTTTGATTTAGGATTGCTTAAAGCTTTATGCTTTCACCTCTCGATTTGGAACTTTGTATGGGTTCTAATAGATACCTTTCCCTCATTTCCTAGGCTTAGAATACAGATTTAGTTACATGGAGTGCACTTTAATCAATTGCTCTGTATTGTTTACTGATGAATTGATTATCTATTTTGAGAACTTGTAAATAAAGAAATACTTACAAAAACATTTAATAAAACTTTTAAACTCACACCAAATCTCATAATTGATTCCCATGTGATAAATTGATATTGTGATGAGTACGTTGATTTTGATTAGCAGTTTCTGATTAATCTCACCTATGAGAAAGGTCTAATCGACCAAAGGGCCCAGTAGGAGTAGGGATTTTTTCCTCTGAACGATTTGAACAGATTTATACTGTAAACTGATTTATTTAAGTAGAACCCCACGCTCCACCAAAGTCATTATATTCTGTGGGTACCTTTTAATGCAGCAGACAGTCTTGGAATGGTTGGTGGTGCAGAGGTACATCGAATGAAGTCACAATGTCAGATGAAATCTCGGTACATAAGTCTAGGCTTAATGAGGTGCCGTAGGTTAACGCTATGGAACTTGGAGATTTTCCAACTTAGAAAGATGGTTTAGCTTTTTCAAGATACTGACTAAACTACTCTGCCCACGCCAACCTTAGGAAGTTTCTTATGTGCTAGTGTTCAGTGCTTTCCATGGCATCGGGGTAATAGACCTTATCCTCAAATCTTGCGATGGAGGTGCTTGCTCCATCAGCACTGGTCAGGGAGCGATCATCCTACCATTATATAGAGGGGATTATTAAGCAAAGGAGTCCATGAATGTGCACAGAGGAGATCCAGCCTCAACTCTCAGAAAGTACAGCACTCCTGTGGTTGATGTAGAGATAACTGTCTGACTTTACAGAATACCCACTGTCCAGGCAACGTGGGCTCTTCCACTCCCTTTCTTGTCATTCTCAAAATCATAGCATACATTTAATTGCATGGCTGGTGGCAAAAATGTAATTGTGTTGAATCACTTCTTAAGCAGAGAACGGAGTATTTAAGACAACAAAAGGCATAATCAGTTGTAGAATATTGTGTGCAATTTGATGTTGTACACAATAAACAGTCATCTGAACGTAGATAACATCACAACATTCTCTTCGAATCAGCTACAGGTGAAAGCTCACATCTTCTTCAGGTAGAAAGGTCTTGCCAAGTAGCTGAAGAAGCTGAGAGGAGTGGGCCACAAAAATATAAAGCGGAGATGGAATCATGATTGACAGAACCTGGAAGAGTGTGATTTTATCAAAGGAAATGTTCTCAAGTGAAAGCTCTGTATGAAGGGTGGAACACCCATGGGACCAAATCTGTTTATAGCAGTCGTATTGTGACCACTTGAAAGTAGTTCCCCCTGCCAAGATCAGTGAATATGCACAAAATCTCAAGCACTTTGTTGTTGACAACCATGTTTAAGATACTTTCCCCACATGAAAACATTTCGAAATGTACTCCTGAAATTTGCATGCGTTGATTTGTTTCCTGGTCAAGATTAGGAGGGTGGACACATAAAGACATGGGAATAGCAGGGGTGTAGTCAGTCCCCTGATTTAGTAGCTGCAGCAGGTGGGGCTCTTGATGGGCCTATTCTGTCTACAGCTCGGCAGACAAAGGCACATAATTAACGTTGAAGGGTGGGAGGGTGAGCGAGTGAATGGATGGATGGATAGATGCATGGATGAATGAAAGGATGGATGCAAGGATGGATGAATGAAAGGAAGGATAGATGGATGAATGGATAGATGACTGAAAGGGTGGATGGATAATGTGAGAAAGGATGGATGAATGAGTGAGTGAAAGGGTAAATGGATGGGTGGATGAGTGAATGGATGGATGGAGTGAAGGGATGGATGAGCAAAAGGATGGATGGATAGATGAGTGAAAGAATGGATGTATAAGTGAAAGCGAGGGTAGATGGATGGCTGAATGAAGGGGTGGTTGGATGAGTGAAAGGGTGAATTGATGGGCGGATGCCTGAAAGGATAGATGGATGAGTGAGTGAAAGGATGGATGGATGAGTAAAACGGTAAATGCATGGAGTGAAAGGATGGATAGATGGAGTGAAGGTGGATGGATGATTAAATGGATGGGTGTATGGATGAAAGGATGGATGAAAGGGGAATAAATAAGTTAAAGGATGGATGACTGTATGGATGAAAGGATGGATGAAAGGGGAATTGATAAATGAAAGGATGGATGGCTAGGTGAAATGATGGTTGGATGGATAGGTTTAATGGATACGTTTCAAGATGGATGGACAAGTTTGGCTATGGAGTGACAGGCGGATGGACGGAATGGTGACAGACTGAATGGATTGAATAGATGACAGAATGTAAAGGTGGAACTGTGGGTATCAGCAGTGGATGGAAGGATGATAGGTTGAGTGGATTGATACTTGGGTAGAAGATCAAGCAAGCTCTTCTAGGGAGTGTCGCAATCACCTGCTTTGCTCGCTTGGTGCCATAAAAGCTTTGGTTCACTGTGGGAGGTGTTTTAATTTTAAGGCTACTCCCTTAAGAAACAGGTTCCCTACATGGAAACATTTTATTCTATGGAAAAAACAAACGAGCTACATACTTCAACTGCACTTTAGCATTTAATTTCTGCATCGAGAAAGTATGTTTGTTTTCATACATGTATTTGGCTTTTCATTTGAGTAGCCCTGTCACGGTTTCCCAGGAATCCTCTTGTAAATCATTGCTCAAAATGCAGTCCTAAGCCTGTGACTACATTTCAACCACCTAACCAGGGAGAGTTTTGAATCCTCATATTGTTCCTTTTTGAGTTATAATGAAACTTTCCCAAATACACTACCAACTGTGACTCTGTGTAGAAATATTATAGCATGTTAGATACTTAACCTATTCTCAGTACCCACCCTAACATTTATTGTCAAACATAAGTTGAAGATGTACAAATGCTTCTTGCCAATTGCACTGACTACAAATACAGAATTGCAAATGGAGTTGGATTTAGGCTTGTTGGTATGATGATATTAGTCATATATACATACCAATTACATTCTCTGAGCAAATGCATAACTATTTGCTTGTTTATACACAATATGCCAAAATCATTGTGCACGTATACTACAAACCATGAAGAATTTTTAGGACAACATTTTCTTGGAGGCAGTGGGTAAGATAGTATCAAGAATAAAAGTCTGATTTTGGTTTTTAAAGCTGAAATTTGGGTTGACTATGAATTTTAGCTGAAAACAATAATATAGAATCCATGCATAAATGCATAGGTGCATTAAAATCCAGTACAGAGGATCCCCAATATTAATACAACTTCAATGAGTATATCACGTATGATTATTAAACATTTCTGAAGAGGTTATATGCTGTATAATTTTATACTACGAAATTCACATTACTTTAGTGTGTGCTGCAAATGAGGGCACAGCACATTAAGTGTATTATACCATATTTACTTATTTAATGTTAATACGGATATAAGTACTTGTTCTGAGATTAAACTGCCTTGTTGCATGTCTGCATAATTTAATATCCCGCTTTTGTCCATAAGCTTGCTGATTTTTTCATTCGAAGCAACTGCACACCAGTTAAGGGTGCCCAGACATCCCAGATTTGCCCTGTTTTTCAAGGAGTGTCGGGGCGTCTCAACACTTTTTCCTGCAACAAAGACATGTCCCAGTTTTTGAGAGTGAGTTGGGATAGCACGCACGTTAATTGAAGTATGATGCAGGCTCACGTTTCCTCCGACCCTCTCTTTACACCGGTAACACAAGTCCAAGTGGAGCCTTTTGAAGAGCTCTCTCTTCACATCACTGAATCAAGTTGTTTGAAAAGCCGCCTGCTGCGCTGACTCACTCAGGCAGCACAGCAGAATGCAATGAGGGATGAATATGTGTCCCAACATCCTAAACCACGGACGGCAAACGACATAGTAATAGGACTACGTTTTGGCTGGGGCGGATCATGGTCACAGAAGGACTTTACAAAAAATATTTAGGGATGGTTTTCTGTAATGTAATATATATATATATATGTATATATGTATATATATATATATATATATATGTATATATGTATGTATATATGTAAGTATATATATATATATTCCAACGAAGTCAATAACGTACGCTCTCAGTAGCAATAGACTCCACAAGACCAAATGAATTCAAAATAAATTTCACGTGATCAAGGCCTTACAGCCGAAACGCGTAGTGAATAAACACCTTTTGGATTCATTTGGTCTTGTGGAGTCTATTGCTACTGAGAGCGTACGTTATGGACTTTGTTGAAGGATTACGTTCCGGTGTGCCCCGCCGGAGTGTGCGCCACTTCCCGAGGGTCCTGAAGCAGTCGGAAGGGGCGTTACTCTGCAAGTTGTTATATATATATATATATATATATAAATAAATATATATATATATATATATGAAAGGCTCCACATGGCACTCACGGAGTGAATGGATACATTACTTATGCAGACACTTTTCAGAAAAACATCCTTCTTCAGTGCAAAAATGTAATCACAAGCGCATGACGTTCACTCCATTAAATACTGCAAGCGCCTGACTCATTGATGCGTCGCAGTTCATGGAAAGCAAAAAAGGGGAATTGCATTATTCGTTTTGGGCCGCCATGTTGACAGGGCAATGTTCTCCGTGATGTGATTACATTTTAGCACTGAAGAAGGAAGTTTTTCTGAAATGCGTCTGTATAATTAATGTATCCATTCACCCCGTGAGTGCCATGTGGAGCCTTTGATATTGTGTGTGATACCTACCGTCACGTTGAACGACACCCGCCTTCAAGAGTTCGGCAGATGGGTGGAAACCGAAGCTGTGATTTATATATATATATATATATATATATAAATATATATATTTTTATTCACCAAACTGCCCAGCTTTGAAAGGGCACTCAACAGCTCCCCTGGCCCTCCGGCATTATCCAACCTCGCTGTCGCCTGCCTCTCCTGTGCCATATGGTGTCCTCATGCCGACGCGTTTCGAGGCTTCAACGCCTCTTCTTCATGGGCTTTCAAAAATCAGGCATTCAAAAAACACTTCCTGTGCAATGCGCTTTTAAATGCCCCCAGTGGGCTTGGCTTAGTGCAACTTTATTTCCAAAGCATTATGGGATTTGTTGTCCCTGGAAGTGCATATCATTATAACCTTAGTAGGTTGAATGTCCCGTTTTGAAAATTAAAAGCATTTTTATGTCCTATAGTAGGTAGGCAGAGTCAAAGCAGGTAACTATTTGCAAAAGGGGCGCTGTGCTTCAAAGAGAGAACGTATTTCTCTCTGCAGCCTTTCATTCCTCATGAAATGGTGCTCCTTTCCACGGCGGACCACCGTGTAGTAATTTTATTCACCAAACTGCCCAGCTTTGAAAGGGCACTCAACAGCTCCCCTGGCCCTCCGGCATTATCTAACCTCGCTGTCGCCTACCACTGTGCCATATGGTGTCCTCATGCTGACGCGTTTCGAGGCTTCAACGCCTCTCCTTCATGGGCTTTCAAAAATCAGGCATTCAAAAAACACTTCCTGTGCAATGCGCTTTTAAACGCCCCCAGTGGGCTTGGCTTAGTGCAACTTTATTTCCAAAGCATTATGGGGTTTGTTGTCCCTGGAAGTGCATATCATTATAACCTTAGTAGGTTGAATGTCCCGTTTTGAAAATTAAAAGCATTTTTATGTCCTATAGTAGGTAGGCAGAGTCAAAGCAGGTAACTATTTGCAAAAGGGGCGCTGTGCTTCAATATATAAATATATATATATAAAACTCATGACATGGTCAGTGACATCACTGATGATATCATTGATGACAGCACTGATGACACCATCCACAGAACCACTCACACCAAAATACAACCTATCTTGCATGGTTAACAGCATTTACATCACATGCTTTACATCGCATGCCATTACAACGCAGTTGTTACAACTACCGCGTTGTTACATCGTGAACCATTACATCGCAAGTCGGTCCGACTTGCTGTAGGGGGCCCAAGGTGTTGGATCTACAATCCAACACCTTCCCTGCTGTTGCACAAACTGGAGTAGGAATAGTAAATTATACTATTCCTCAATTCAGCGTGCCCCCTACAGCAAGTCGTTGTAACAACCACGTTATAATGGCATATGATGTAAAACATGCATAGTAAAGACACATATTCCTCCTACATCCACACAACCACTCACATACCCATTCATAGAGGCATACAACTACTGACACACACTCAGTGATATATATATATATTTGGGAATGGATGTGAGAGTCTTTGTATGGTTTTGTGAATGGGTGTATCAGTGTCTGTAGGATATCTATATGGGTGTGACAGCGACTATATAGGTTACTAAATGGATGTGACTGTGTTTTCATGGATGTACCAGTGGATGTGAGAGTGTCTGCATAGATATGTGAGTGGGTGTGAGAGTATCTGTATGTATATGTGAGTGAGAGTGTTTTATAGGTGTAAGTATTGGTGTGTGACCCTCTGTATAGGTTTTTGAATGGGTATGAACATATCTGTATGGGTTTGTGAATGGAATGTCACTGTCTTTATGAGTGTAACACTGGGTCTGAGAGGTACTCTGTGGGTATCTGAGTTGGTGTCATAGTGTCTGTAAGAGTGTAACTATGGGTGTGAGAGTCTGTGTATGGGTTTGTGAATGGGTGTAACAGTGCCTGCAGAATATATGAATGGTGTAACAGTGCCTGTATGGGTATATCAGTGGGTGTGAGAGTAAATCTATATGTATAAGTATGGGTGTAAGAGTCTGTATAGGCTTGTGAATAGGTGTGACACTGTATGGATTTTTGAATGAGTGTGAGAGCATCAGTATGGGTGCAAGTGTGGGTGTGAGAGTCTCTGTATGGGTTCATGAATGGGTGTAACATTGTCTGTAGAGTATGTGAATGGATGTAACAGTTCATGTATGGGTATATGATCGGATGCAAGAGTATGTATATATGTATGAGTGTGTGTGTGAGAGTCTCTGTATAGGTTTATGAATGGGTGTGACAGTGTCTATGGGTTGCTAAATGGATGTAACAGTGTCTGCATGGGTGTAACAGTTGATGTGAGAGTGTCTGCATAAATATGTAAGTGGGTGTGAGAGTATCTGTATGTATATGTGAGTGAGTGTTTTTATAGATGTGAGTATGGGTGTGAGTCTCTATAGGTTTGTGAATGGGTATGATAATGTCTGTATGGGTTTGTGAATGAGTGAGTCACTGTCTGTATGGATGTAACACTGGGTCTGAGAGG
Organism: Triturus cristatus; assembly: GCF_964204655.1. Lineage (NCBI taxonomy): Eukaryota > Metazoa > Chordata > Amphibia > Caudata > Salamandridae > Triturus > Triturus cristatus. Next base: position 648,924,750 of record NC_140587.1, read on the forward strand.
ATATTTATGGGTATGTGAGTGGGTGTCAAAGTGTCTAGGAGTGTAAGTATGGGTGTGAGAGTCTGTGTGTGGGTTTGTGAATCAGTGTAAGAGTGTCAATAGACTGTATGAATGGGTGTAACAGTGTCTGTATGGTTACATGAGTGTGTGTGAAAGTATGTCTGTATGTGTAAGTGTGGGTGTGAGTGTCCCTGTATAGGTTTCTGAAAGAGAATGACAGTGTATGTATGGGTTTGTGAATGGGTGTGAGAGTGTCTCAATGGGCATGTCAGTGGGTGTGAGAGTGTGTGTGTATAGGTGTAAGTATGGGTATAAGAGTGTCTGTATTGGTTTGCCAATGGGTATGACCATGTCTCTATGGGTTTGTGAATGGGTGTGACAGTGTCTATATGGGTGTAACACTGGGTCTGAGAGGGTTGTATTGGTATGTGAGTGTCTGTATGGGTGTAAGTGTGGGTGTGAGTCTCTGTATGGGTTTGTGAATGGGTGTAACAGTGTCTAGAGCATGGGTCTTCAACCACTATCTTGTGAGCTACTGTAGCTCTCCAGCTACCTCTGAGTATCTCACATGTTCGCAGCCCAGCTTATTAAATTAGATAGATTTTACTTGGTTGATTTAGAAATATAAAAAATAAAATGAATTATTCAACAATAATAATATTAGTAGCTCTCAATTGGTTTGATTGAACATAGGCAGCTCTCAGTACAGAAAAGGTTGGAGACCGCTGCTGTAGAGAATGTGAATGGGTGTAACAATGCCTGTATGGGTATATGAGTGGGTGTGAGAGTATGCATATACATGTAAGTGGAACTGTAAGAGTCTGTATAGGTTTGTGAATAGGTATAACAGTGTTTCTTGGGTATCTGAATGGGTGTGGCAGTGTCTTTATGGGTTTGTGAATGGGTGTGACAGTGTATGGATGGGTATGTGTGTAAGAGTATCTGTCTGCTTGTGACACTGGATGTTAGAGTGTGTCACTGTCTGGGACAGTGTGTGTGAGTGTGTCTGGCTGGCTGTAACAATGGATGTGAGAGTGTTTCTCTGGGTGTGAGAGTCACTGTGAGAGTTTTTGCTGCCTGTTTGAGTGTGTGTGTGGGGCCACGCGGAGCCCAGCGGGCTGATCAGCAGGTATGGGAAAATGTACAAATAATAAATACATGTATTTTAACTTAACAACTTATACTTACAGCCTACATATATAACCCCATGTAGTTAAGGACTCTCTACCCAGACCCTTTATAAACATTACAGCCAAAATCTGAGCCCCGGGAACCGTTTCCCGATAAAAGAAAATGTGGGTCAACCTATCAGGACTTTACTCTGGCATGTGAATCCGCGGAGGATCAGCGTCCATATATATCTATATTTTTGATCTTTAATATCTTTAAAACTACTGAACAGATTTAACACGAATCACAAAAATCATGATCTGGGTAACCAAATCTACATATCTCCCAAATTTACCTTAATTCCATCTAAGAGTTTGGTTGCAGGTGTATTCAAAGGTCCTATGGCTACCTTTTTCTTGGTCCCGGCTTGAAATATCACCTCAAAACTTTCAACACAGCAGCTGAACCGACTAAAGTATAAGGTTTGAAAATTTTGTGAAGATTTGTCGTGGGGCACCAAAGTTATTAGAAAAATAAATAACGCTCTTCATATGGAAACTAGGTCCTAATTATAAGAACCTAGTGGCGACTGCTGGTAGGTTATATACACAAACATGACTATATATAAATGCACACAGAGACACAAACACACATGGTGCAATAAACTAGTTTGGCTTCTGGATTGTAGATATATTGAAGTATCGGTTAAGAAAATTCTTATTTGATGGACTTGACTCTTGAATGCATGAGGATTCAATTACAATTAATTTTCAAGCTACACTAGGGAATATTGCTCTGGTAATATGCTGTTGGAAGTCAGTGTTTCCTTTGTTATTAAATGTTTCCTTTGTTATTAAATTCAATAGTATGGTTAGTTGTGGGTTTTCACCCATTGTATATAGTTGTAGGTTTTCAGCCATATTTTAAAAACCCAACAACTAACAAAAATTCATATTCGCTATATATTACCCATAAAATAAGAGAAATACATAACAGCAGGTCACACTGTAGAGCCCTCTTGAATGGCTTCCCAACAGGAGGTTCTCAGGTGGGAAACCATTCAAGGTGAAGCATAGTGTCCATATCAGTGCACTGAACGTCTTTCCAGCCACTTTGCAACCAAGAGTTTGGCCAGGCAGAAGAGGCACTTGTGTGTGTCCTCTCGGTAGACAATGTGTCTGATGTTGTGGTATGTCAACAAACGTGTGGGTACAAGATAGAAGGCCTTCATGGATTTCTCCAGGAATGTCTGGGAGCGATATCAGCACAACAGCCATTTGATCATTATAGATTACCACCTGGGCCTGTCCAACTCAAGAGAAAGCTCATCATCCCACTGTCCCCAACACATAACAAACGGATCTAACCCCTTAGATCTTTGAGTCAATTGGTTCGAGAAACTTAAGGCTGACCCCTTAGCTCTTTGAGTCTCTTTCAGACCTCGAGGGCCATCTGAACTTCAACATTTTGCCATCTTGCCAGAAACGCCAGCTTTCAAAGTCACCAGCTGACAACTGGACTTGAAGGCAGGGGCTACAGATGCCCTTCCATAGTAGTGGCCAGAGTATCACATCTATGTCTGTCACCTTTTCCCCCGCCTGTGAAAGTATATTCACTGGCAGAATCATCCTGGCCATGCTTGATTCCAGGCAGGTTTCCCGCTACTGCTGGAAGTAGCAATGAACTATACTTTCCACACAGTCTCTCTCCATTGCCCGACCTCCTAGACAGCTTTTGGATACAGGACAATAACGTTCTACCAATTGGCAGTGGCTGCACACCTACCCTTGGAGAATCAATTTCCGCTGGAATGGGTCTACTTGCCGGCATATGAAACACTTAAGTGGCTTCTATTTCCACAAACCCTTCCACTTCGGGCATTTATCTGATTCTCTCCCTATTCAGATGCTCTCCTAATGCGTCTCTCTCCTTTAAAGCTCCCTCCTTTAATCTTGCATCTCTCCTCTATCTTGTCAATTACAGAACGGATTTCTGACCTGGATCTGACATTTTCCAGTTTACACCTTTTCCAGATGGAACTATATTCTACATATTCCTGACCAAGATGGCCTCCAGCTCAGTCCTGTTATGTTTATGTTATGTTATTAATTCCTTACTTCCCTTCCTCTCACTCCTTGTATGTTGTGGTCTGCGAGGAATAGATTTTTTAGGACGTGCTCCATTTGTACCCCCTCTTCTCATTGATTTTCCATTGACATCTCTAGCAACTGAAGTATTGGATTATGTACCTTGTTGTACTTTATGATCTGGTACGAGCTGTTAAAACGCCTAGTGCACACTGAATTATGCCTTATTCACAGCCTTAACTTCTTGAGAAGAAGATCCCTTGCAGAGGCCAGCCTATGAGGTCAGCCGAACATAATGAGCTTTCTGAATACTGCAAGACTAGGCAAGAACATCATGTGATGAGGCAGCTCATTTCAGAGTAAGGTAGTTGGTCTATAAAGCATCGGCTTACTTGGACTATGACGCTTGTGGGGTTGTTTTGAAGTATTTATATAGTGTGGCAGAGCTGGCTTGAATTACAGATCAGACCGAAGGTCAGGCACATATGCTTGTAACTAGAAGACAAATAATACACGGTCCACACGGAGTTGATGCAGACACAGGTCTTTTTACTTTAGCCCACTTTTAAGGGGGATACATCATTTTGTCCTTTTGGCAGGTAGTCCAGTTGGCAGGCAGGTAGTGTATCCTTGGAACAGGACCTGGGGAGAGTTATCTGATTTGAAAGATGGATCTTTATATGAGTGAACTTACTTGCAAGTTTATATTGGGGAAAATTCAAACAATATATACAGGCGCGGACTGTGCAGGTATGAGAGGTGGGGTGGGGTGGGCAGGAATCGACAGACACCGGTGAGGGAAAATGTATTATTTATTTAATTTTCCGTAGGAAGGTGGAATCTGACTATATGGTTGCCCCCAACTTTTTGCCTGGTATTTGAATGGTTTTTGACTAGTCTGGCTGGGATCCTGCTATCCAGGACCCCAGCCTATCTGCTTCCTCTCTAAACTGATGTGAGTACCCAAGGTACATACCCATTGGATACTGAGGACACCCTATCAGCCCCTTGTAGATGGTACCCTAGGTACCCAGGGCATGGGTCCCTCAGAGGCCTACCATGGGCTGCAGCACTTATTGTGCCACCCCCGGGACAGCCATACAAACTGACACCACCAGACCACTACTGTAGTCTGGGTAAGGTGGTGCTTGCACCCCTTACAGGGATATAGGTATCCTGTATCCCACTTAATACAACACATATATCCTCATAGGTCACCCCTAAGGCAGGCCTTGCTAATCCTACAAGGCAGGGTGCTGAGATATGTGTGAGGGGGAACCCCTAATTTAGTAGGGCCCCTCTGCAACCTCCGTATAACTATTGCTGGGTTGTTTGTAGTGCAGCCATACCATATACTCTTAACCGCATTATAAGTAATCGCGATAGCGTGATAACTTGAGAGTGGCTGCACAGAACCATGTCGTATTTGGTGTCAAACATGTAGGAATCATACCCCCAATCCAACCATGGGAGTGAGGGCATGATTCCCCCCTGCTATGGTAAAAGCGGCAGATTTTAGACACCAATTTAAAAGTGCACACGTAGTACAAAATGGATGCTACCCGCCACCCACACGACTCTGGCTGCCTGTTCCTGGGCAGAACTCCAGCCACGGCAGCTGGACAATAGGGATATTGTTGCAGGGAGGTGCTCCCACCTCCCCAGACAGACTATGTGGATTGGAACTGGGTGGGTGCACCAGAGGATGTCTGTCAGACTTGCACGTAGGCTTCTCCAGTGCCTACTTCTGCACACACCGCCTCAAACCGGTTCAGGGGCATCCTGTCCCCTGCCCAGGTGGGAAAACACACAAAGGGGAGAGGGTGTAGCCACCCTTTCCCGCCTGAACTCTCATTGGTGGGCTCTCATCTAGACACTCCCCTAATCCTTGGATAACGGTGAATACAGGGTCCCCAGAGTCTCAGATTATTATTGGACTTTACAGACTTGAACTTCGACTTGCTGCCGCACAGCTGAATGAAGAAATCTCCCTTGGGGTAAAGGAGTTACCCCCCTGCTTGGCAGGCACCTGAAACACTGCAAGTGACCCGGTTGGAGCTTCGCTGCTCCTACGGACATCGACGACTCCTACCTATCTTGAGGTGGGTTTCCAAGCATCCCAGAGGCCAGTGAGTGTGCACAGCAAAGCTCAGCACCGTGGACCCCGTGGGTGCCGAGATCCCCAATACCCCAGGACACCGGCCACCTCTTGCACAGCACACGAACCCAACAAGTGGGGAAGTTGTGCTTTGGCCCATTATTGAGCCAACCTCTTGGCATCATCTGTGCCAAAGATCGATGCCCTAGCCTGCTCCAACGACCCGTGGGTGCATCTTTACGCACGCCAAATTGCTGCCTCCTGCGGTCCCTTGTCTCTCGACTGGTGGGCCCTGGCGGAGGTCAATCTTTACTTCCAAGAGTTCCCCTGGTTGCTCCAGGCCTGCTCTTCAGTCTCCTCACTGGAGACCTCGCTCAGACCTTGTGGGTCTGCACCAGTAGCTGTTTTGTGATTCTTGTGTGGGTTGCGGTTGCCAAGGCTTAGTGGATCCAATCCGGACACTAACACCGCAGCGACCCTCATCCTTTGTGGGACAGTCGCCCCCCAGAAGCTGGCCTTCCTTGAAGCCTCCTGGACCCCGTGGCTGACGATCCAAGCTACCCATCTTCCACCTGGAAGCACCTGACATTGAAGGGCTCTTTCTGCTGAGCCCCCTGGTCACAGTGCCGTGACCCAGACTCTGTCCCCTCTGCTTTCAGGTCCTTCTCTTCAAGATCTACATCTTCAATCTTCACGACATCGACGACGCTTCTTGCTAGCAGCAGTTCTTCACATTTTTCCATTGAAAATCAGCCCGCGACCCGACATCGAAAACGACCTATGCACCCGGCTTCCCTGGGGCAGGTAACAGTGGTACCTCGGTACTCTCGTGGGTGTGGGTCCTTCAAAATCTTAACTCTAAACTCTTGAACGTGAACTCCTGCTAGAAGTGTTTTTAATCTTGTAAATTTCAACCGCGACATTCTCCATAGGCTTTAATAGAGATCTCGACAGTAGCTTATACCACTGCACACGTCTCCCGTGGGTCCCCTTCCTCACTACCTTGGGTGGTTTCACAAGGGGCCAGCGACCCTAAATGCCCTAGGCATTGTCTGTAGAATTGTCGTGGTTCTTATACCACTTTTTTAATATATGGTTTGATCCCCCCTCTGGGCCCTATGATTCCAGTGCTATTTATTGTAACTATCAATGCTTGTTTGAATTGTATCTTTACCTCCAGCCTCATAAAGAGACTAGTGGGATTATTCTTAGAATAAATACATATATGTTATATATATACCTGTGTGGACTACTCTTTCATTTGGTTATTCAAGAGGTTATCTATGGTAAAACAATAAGCTTAACACTCCTTCAAGACTTAGCCTGAAGGATGCTCTCCACAGCTACCACTAGGATGGCTTTCTTTAAAGGTTGTCTTTTAACCTATCACCATAAGAGTCGAATTGGACTGGTGCAAGGTGTCCCCTATAACCAGTGGACAGTATATGCCAGGCCAACTTCTCACATTTACCCTCTGCAGTGTCTGTTAAATCCCCCCCACCCCGCCCCACAGACCCACCACTCTCACCTGTTAGGGCCGCTCCTGAATATATACGTTTTTCACTTATTTCAAAAATGACAATATATGTCCAATAAACAGAGTGGGTATGTGTTAGTGGGGGCAGTGGCGGCTGCTACCAATCGGGGGTGTTTTTTGGCGGGAGGAGGGAAGGGGGGTTGAAGGTGGGAAGGAATTTAAGAAAAAATAAAGAACACCTACATCGGCTGGCCAGCTTCCACCTCTCCTCTGTCCTTTTCTTCCTCTCTCCACCGGCAGCAGGAAGCAACATGAAGCACCCTGCTCCCAGGCTTCCCATAGCCAATCACAACAATGCAATACACCGTTCTGATTGGTCTGTGCGCCAAACCAGTGTGCTCAGAGGGGAACTGGGAGGCTTTGCATGTTTCTCACCAGGCTCTGTAAAGCAAGCCTGGAAGGTGCAAAGTGTGCAGGACTGTTTGCTGGCCAAGCAGTCATGCGCACTTAGGGAGTGCAAACCACTCCTCTCCCTGCGCTGCCCAAACTCACCCCATCCCACGAGCCACTGACTCAATAGAAAAAATACATTGCTAATAACAATACATTATTATTGTATTTTTCCTTTTGAGTCAGTGGGGATACGCTTGCCCACCTTAGCAGAGGAGTCGCCACTGAGTGGGGGTCCGTCAGCATGTAGTCTTTCATTCTACAAAGAACTGAATATCATCGACAAATTGTTTTCGGCAGAGATACAGTGTGCTTAGAAGAGCACAGGCGTTGAATAAGGAACCCTTGCGAGATCCCTGTGGATAGCCATCGCAATTGGTGTTGAGAAACATGGACTACCTCAAAAAGAATACATTATTAGCATTAGGCACAGCAGAGGGTCGTTTCTTTTACTGTCACAAAATCATGTAGGCGTAAATATGATTGTGAAGTGCAGCTGAATCAAGCTGAGTATCAGTGGTGAAATGTCATAACCAAGGGAAACATCGTTTCACCTTTTCTCAGTTGAACATTTCACACTTATGAAGCCACTTAGCTGCGGTTGTAAATATAAACAGGTGTTAAAACAGATGTTGTGATCTTTGCATGTGCCCTGAAGGCACAGCACACGCTCTTTTGAGTGGACAGCTAGCTGTTATTCACTCTTAAAGGATGTTCTCCACAAGAGGCTTCTCCTACCACGTGTGAGCACAAGTGCATGCACACACCAGATAAATACACCATTAATCGTGGACACAACTGTGCTCTTAAATGATATTAAGAAAGGCAGAGTTTCTCCTCCTGTGCAATAATTGTGTTTTATAATGATGGTGAGTGTGTCAGAAGGAAAAAAAACACAAGAAAGCAATTCCTATTTAATGCTAAAAATAATAAGATGGCTAACAACAATATAGAGAACAGATGGGAAGAGAAGATGTTGGTGGAGTGCTTTATCCCAGAAAGGACAGCTTCGCAATTAAATTAGTCAGGTCACAAGGATAGCAGAATGCAGATGAGACACCTCATTATCACTTCTCAGTATTAATAGTGGCATCAATGGTAATATATGCCTGCTCATGCAGCAAAACCGCCACTGGATGTTCTCATCCTGGTGTTATTTCACTGTAAAAAATAGCTTTGAGCCTTTTTTGGAAGAATGAGAGAGCTTCATTGATCAAGAACCCTGCTCTGCCTCTGACAGAGGACCTAGCACCGTCTCGCTAAATCTTTCTCTTCATGAGGAATGTTGGGGCTGTCTCTGCCACTGTCTTCTCCCCTTCAGGCACCTGGAGAGGACAGGGGACAGGTTATTCCCGCACGTCTGTTGAGTACTGTCACTGTTTCCTAAGTCATAGGCATCCCTTAGATCAACTCAAATCTCCCAAAGTGGATTCAGACAAGGATAACAGCTTCTTCTGCCCTCATGACGTCATCTAACCTATGTCCCATAGTTGGTTGATCGTTTGTTATGACACATATGAGATGAAGGCTTAAAGGTTCGAACTCGTTGATGGTATTCTGTTTGTTATGACTGATTGTCTATATATAAAAAAATAATCTTAAAACAAAAAACCTATGTCCCACAGGATAAGAAAAGAGGTCAATGGGTTCCACCCACGCTCGCTTACTGTGAGTCAGACCCTATTTGGATGAACAATAATATGGGAGCAAGTGGTTGCAGAGAACATCTGGGAATACAATGGAGAGCTGTACCAATAAAATGCTAGCTTTAAGGGGAAAGGTTTATATACATGCTTATTTTTGATCAATGATAAATACAGTTTTGTGAAATTCCTGAGCAAAGATTTAAAGATGTGCCTTTTGTGGGTTGTATGACGTTACTACGCATTCCGTTGCAACGCATGCCTTTACAACGCATGCGTTACAACGCGAATGCCACTACACGCATAACCTTTAGCGGGAATATGCCTTCACCACGCATACCTTTACAACTAATTTCGTTGTAAAACCATGCATGGTAAGGGCACATTCATGCAAAAGGTTATCTTAGACCCCTGCCCCAATTCCATTTACTGCTCCCTTGCACCCTCCCCCCTCCTGCCCTCATATATATATATATTTTTTAAATACCCCTACGCGACCCCCCAATCCTTCTAATAAATACCCCGCCCTCAACCCTAACAAGCATTTGCAATGCAATAGGTCTCGCATTTACGTGAGTTTGACCTATTGGCATTGTAAATGACAATGCCTTTTATTTATGTTTTGGTTTTTAAAACATAAATAAAAGGCTTTGTCATTTACAATGCCAATAACTTAAACTCGCATAAATGCGAGACCTATTGCATTGTAAATGCTTGTTAAAATATTGAAGTCACGACTCAAAACGCAAGCCACACCTGTAAGCTTTGCCAATCCTTGTTCAATCCGGTGCCAATGTACCATGGCAGGGCTTGTGGGTCATGACCTATATTGCCCACTCTGGGAGCATGTGGGGGCAGTGTTCTGAATTCACCATAGTAGATTAAGAAGATTTAGCCACATTCTCGGGTATGTGGCATTGGTGTAGCCAAGGCTTATGTAAACACTTGCTATAAATAAGAGATACCTGTTTCGGTGCCTCCTTTAATAGTTTGAGGTGAACAAATCTGGATTTTGTAACCTGCATTTCCTGTGGAATCTTGGTTAACTGGCTGTCTAAAATAAGTCCGAGACCTCTTAATTGTTTGAGCTGGGACAGGACACTGGCCATGAAATCAGATCAGAGGGGATGTTTTCAGAGTTCCTCTCTCAACCCAAACACTCACTCAATTTTACAAACGTTTTATAGTCTATGGCACCTGTCATACAGCAGTAGGGATATCCGTTGTGTTTGTGATAGAGTAATCCATCCTACAACAACTAAATCAGGCCCTTAACCCCTTTACTGCCCTATATACGTATACATACATCATAAAAGGGTGCTCCCAATAAGCCACAGTGATGTACATATGCATATTATGGTCACGTGCCTCGTATGCTATAGGAATTCACCCTGAACCTGTTGCACACTATTGGTGCACACCTTGGAAAGACGTCTATTGTAACAATCTGTGCAGAGCTGGGCCATGTCATATGCCACCTGGATAAAAACAAGTGAAGCCAGTTACGAATTCTGTAAGCCCTCTGGTGTGTAAGCCGGTCGTATCATTCATCTGGGCAACATATAACTAACAAGACTAGGCCCTACAGATTTGGCTTTCAGGAAGCTAAGGCATATTTTACTCTCAAATGCGCTGAAAGTGATAAAGGACTCAACATGCTATTATTTACTTGTTGTCTAAAACCACTTAGTAATGCACTTAATAATGTCACAGTTTTGAAATATATTTTTAAACAGAAAATTCTAAGAGCCATCATCACTGTTTTTAAACATGCTTCTTTATTTATACAGTTCAGCTGTTTATTAAATTGACACATTGGTTGTACCTAAACGTATAAGTAACTTGTTTCTAAATAGTTCGTCATACTAGAGTTTTTTCATTCCTATTCTGCTCAATTTATTGAACTCTGGAGGATGAAAGTCTCCGTTCGTGTTGTGAGGACTGAAATTCATGACTTTCCTGGCACATCAGATGTCAAAAGCAAGCACTTCAGAAGCACGATTGTAGCTGACCCTGGGTGAAATGTTGCTTACACTGGCGTAATCTCATGTGATTTTCAGCATTTTACATTTTGATTGTTAAATGAAAAGCCAGAGATTACGCTACTATGCCATTTTGCGTAATTTAGCTTCATTACGGTAAAAATCCCTTCCCTTTGTCGCTCTGTTTTATTGATAGAGTTGCTGCAGCCTCTGGTTTCATTGTATATATGCACGTCAGGTATCTTCAGTTTTCGAGCTAAGTTGTCTCTAGGCTACTATAGGCAGTTTACCACACAAGAATCAACCCAACATTGTAAACAAGCTGTCGCCATTGTGAGGGAAGTGGGATAAGGGAGGGGGTGGCAAATGGTGAGCACTTTCGGCAGCTTTGATGTTCTCATCAAAGCGGCCGCGAAATGAGCTTTTGTAACCGGGGGATTTGAAAGTGCAAACTAGTGCTTTCAGGCTGCCAAATGGTGCGCGCGCCTGGCGCACATGCACTGTATTTGGAGGCCTGAAAAGCACTAGTTTGCACTTCCAGATCCCCCTTTTACAAAAGCTCTCGCGAGAGCAGCGCTAAAGCGCTGGCTCACGCGAGACCTAAAAATGTTGTCCTGTGCGATTCCCCCACCCCCAAACGCTTCTAAGAAAGCCCCCGTCCATGAGCCGACAGAACCCCCTAAGCTCTTCATTTTTTTTTTTTTTTAAACTAAAATTCCCCTTACCTCTCCACGACATCTCCTCACCAAGCTCTTCCGATGTGCGGTGCACGCCGTATAGAGGAAGCGGAAGTGTCTTTCTCGTTTCCTCTAACGACGCCGATAGCCTTGACATCTTCTACCAATATATGTTTTGTGTCTGTGCATGCGACCAATAAAAACGCAGCTCACCAGCATTCTAGATGGATCCATTTTGTGTACCCTACATGAGAGGTTTTGAATCGAAAATAGAATGCTGGTGATCTCCGTCTTTTTTATGCAAACTGATCATTTCGAAGCGAATGAAATTGCGTGTTGGTTAAATGTCACAGTATTATAATAATATCATAATAATATTACAATAATTATTTTTTATAAGTATATAGAAACGAAACGAGAGCTTTTTTATGTGAACTTCTGTGTTTTCGACCTGAATATAACTGATTTTCACCTTTAACACAAAAATACCTTTACTACGCATCTCGTTGTACAGATATGCGTGGTAAAGGCTATGCGTGGTAACCACGCATGCGTTGTCATGCATGCGTGGTTAAGGGTATGCGTGGAAACAGCCGCGTTGTAGTGGCTGTTTCCCAGTTAGAGTAAGCCCTTTTATGATTTGTGAGAGTGGTGGGTCATGGCACTCATTATTGAGAACCGGGACTCACTTGTCACCATCAGGCTTCAACACGGAGCAAAAGTGAGAAGGGTAGAAAGGAAGAAAGAATGATGAAATTAAATTTATGAGGCAGAGGTATGGGGTTAAATGAGGACTAGGCAACCAGGGCATTAGGCAACTGTGGCATTTGGCAGTGCCCGCAGTGGGTTCTCGAAACAACTTGGGGCCCTCCATTTATATTTTTTACAATACCAACTAGGCGCACAGTAGCAAAGTAGATTGGACGAAACAATGTACACCTAAAGACAGGTAAAACTGACATTCTGTTTATGGGCTAGTTTAGTTGGGAAAAACACAATTTGCTCTCTTTCTTTTCCCCCCAAATACCCTCGCAGTTAACATCAAGGTTGAAAATCTAGAAGTTGGTAGGGTCAACATCTTTCTTTGAATGATCAATGAGATAACAGGCTTAAAGCAATCTTTTATCAGCTCGGCCTCATATTATCAACAATCAAAAATGGTGAACACGGACCTGATGACGCCCAAGCTGGTGAATCTCCAGTTTGGAGAAAAAGCATAACTCATTTCCGTCAAAGTCTCACATTTCCGTGGAAAATACAATTCCAGACTCAAAATGGGATTTAAGATTCTAAACTAAAAAAACTAAATCTTTAAATCAGTAAAATGTTAGAAAATCTCAGACTAAACAATTAGAAATAAAAAAAAGAGGTAAGTGGAAAAAGAGGAAATTAAGCAATAAGTCACTGTAATCTGTTCTTCATGTTTTCTTAGATTCGGACAGTGAGGAGCAGCAGAGGATGGCATGGAAAAGCAAGTAAGAAAAAGCCAAAAATGTTTGTGGAAAAGAGAGGAAGGGGTGGTGGAAAAAGGAGGTGGGTCATGGAGGCACAAAACAGTTGGGGTAAAGAGAAGAGGTTGGATGATGAAGCGAGAAGGTTAGCTGGCAGAGCTCTACGTGCTCCCCTGTGCCTTGTCTGAGGGTCACGCAGGCGCCAAGAGGTGAGTCTGGGATGCAATGCAGCGCTATTCCAAGGCGAATGTTCCACCCGGATATTCAAACCATTAAAATTGGGATTGTTGTTCTCGCAGCTGGTGCTGGATCACTGGACCCCTTGTCATTCTGAGCAGCAGATTTCTACACGGAAATCCTGCTCGGCACAGGTCATAACCAGACCCATAGCTTAAAAGTGTGATGTGTGAACAAAGATCGGCTTGATGCATGCTGGACTGTAAAAGCTAGAAATGAATACAGCAGATATGTTTCTGAGAATTGGGTGGAAATCAAACCTGACCAACATGATTTTCCACCCTTAAGGGCATTCACCAGCTTTGTTTTTTCAGCCAGATGAATGCCATTGATTGTAAAAAAAATCTGAAGGCATTTTTTTTGCCAATGGGTCATTAACACTGGTTTGCTCCAAGTTCACATACAACCCTTTTATCAGCTAAAGGAACTTGAGCCTATTCAGAGACGGCTGGTGGCATAGAATGATGCGGGCAGAGTAATGTAAAGGCCGAGGCGCAGGTACCATGTCTTTTAAGTAAAATACCATTTGTACTGCCCACCAGTGGGCTACAGAATTACACTGAAGCTGCCTGTATAGCGCATAAAGAGTTGTGTGAAAAAAACTGGAATATTATAGGAATACGATTTATAATATATTGTTATGCACACATTTTATGCATCCTGTCCATCTCACATCCAAGGAAAACCAGTATATGTAATAAAGAAATCAGAGTTCTGGGAATGTTGTTGTGGAACTCCTTGTTATGGATCCTGGGGCAGAAGCAGAACTTCCTCACCTGTAGAGATAAGCATTGACAGACCAATCGGTCTTGGCTCAGCAGAGCTATTGGCTTTGTAAATACCCATTAAGGGAGCAGGACAGGCAGTATTGGAGAGTGGGAATGGAGAGAGAAAGCGCAGGGAATGGGAAACAAGGGGGAGAGGGCAAAGAAACAAATACACTCTGATGGAGTGCTGAAAAGAAAATTAAAAAGAGACCTCTCAGGTAAGCAGTTGAACAATACAATTAATCTAATCAGAACATAGTGAGATGGAAATGTTCCTGGGCGGGAAAAACACAGGAATAGGGAAGAAATCCTTTTAGGTAAGAGGAAACAACTGAGATACACAACAAAGCCCTCCAGTTTTGAGCACAAGACTAACCCAAAGTCCACTCTAACTATATGTTATGTATTGGAAACAATAGGTCTGCCTACAGACCATCCATTTGCTTGGGGCTCACAGGAAAATAATTGAGCATTTTAGATGTAAATCAGGTATTCTGGTGTTTCCCAGTGGGTTGCAAGCTTTGGGACTCTGTTTTGGGCTCTGTGGGCTACCATGAGTACTGGGGCTGCCAAATACAAAGGATGTCCAGTCTTCATGCCTCTTTCCTTCTGCATCAAACACTTCTTGCCTCTTTATCTCCCTCTTGCAGGTTCTTTTTCAACCCTGCTTTCTCCCCTTATCACTGTTTTTCCATGTTTCTACTCCTCCTCTTTTCCTGCTTGTCTCTCTCTTGTTCTGAGTCAAAGTCTGATAATTAAAAATAAGTCCTGATCTCCAAAATTAATTGCTGGTGGGCTCCATCTGCACCAGCAGCTCAAATTAAGCGCTGGCTATATGATCTTAGAAGAAGATGGCCACCGAGTAGGAGCCCTGCCCTAGGGCTCTGAGTTTGTGATTACCTTATAGGTAGATATCCCCGCATAACCCAGCCATCCAACATCTACGTTCACCCCTTTACTTCAATCAACACTTCAATCATCACGAAACCCACTGTGATTCCGATTTTCCATCGCGGACCTATACAGAACGGATCTCCCAACGACTTCAGCCGATCTCTCCTAGCTCCGAAGTGCACCCCTTCTGCACTTTCCCAAATTACGGGCTGTGATGGTCCTGCTGGTTTAGAGCCATGAGGAGTGACGGCCCCTCTTTCCACATATGCTACTGCTTGACTCCCGCCTGTGAGCCGCTGACTGATCGAGACGCATCTGTTGTGGCCACATACAGACCCGTTTTAGGCTCCCACGAGACTGGGGCTCACTGCCATGGATGGGGTGAGTGTTCTTCTGGTACAGGGCTGCCTTCCAGTTGTTTAAGGAGGTCTGCCTATTTTACATCCCGCTTAGGCTCCTGGTCGCCCTACCACCCACCACGGGTTGGGCACCGCATAGAACGACTCCAACGCACGTCCCTGTGAGCGGGACGTGGACTTCCCATGAGACGGTGATTCCACTTCCACTGAGCAAATAAAGTGTCTCCAGGTCGCACTCCCACCATCCTCGGGACAGTTCACCGTGGAAAGTGACTCCTTTCACTTGTCCCTCTGAGCGGGACACAGGCCACCCACGACTCGGAGACACCACTTCCATTGAGCCAGCACTTCGCTTTCACCCCACGAAGCCATCTCTTCGGCCTCTCCCGTCGGATTTCTGACCCCGCTTCCCACCTCCACGACATGGCTGTAGAAGCTTTCCAGGGGATAAGGGTTTGATTTCCGCCCTCATTCTTGGCTTGGTTCCTGGTCCTCCTTATAATTATTCAAGAGCCTGCCACTGCCGAAAACGAGATCGCCTCGCTTCACCTTACATCAGAGTTGGTCCTCGACTGGCGCCTCATTGAGGGTGCTGTCTGGCGGCCAGACCCCCCACGAGGCAACATATTGTGCGTAACTATGGTGCCTTTGCGCTGCTTCTCACTGGTCACATTCCCATGGGCTCGGCTCTTTGTTTCTATCGCGGCCAGCTGGTCTGGTGATGAAGCTCTCTGGTAACCGCTGAGCCCTCCTGCCCCCGCGTTACCTGCTGACATTGAGAGGGATTGCGCTGCACGGGCATTGGAGCTACAGCATTTGCGCCTGCTGCCACTCCCGCTTTTCCCCCGGGAATGGATACTATCTACCGAGCGCACGCTCCCGGCCTTCTCTAATCCCCGCTTGCCTCAGACAGACAGATCTCCCTTGGGGATGTGCCCGCTCCGGCAAGACAGCATGGCCTCACTCATTTGATTGTTATGGTTTTTGCCCTAGCTCTGTTGTTTACATCAATGGCCACCCATTTTGTGTATCTTCATTATTAATATTGTTCTATAGCATCCATTTTGTCGGCTGGGCTGTGCTCGGCTGGGAACAGAAAGAGAAAAGGGATGGTTAAACCCTCTTCTTTTGGTGGCAATCTTTGAGTGCGCTTTCTTTCATTATCCCACACACCTGGGCTGGAAAGAGACAAGGGCCGGACATAGAAAGAGAAATGGGCTGGGTACACCCCCTGCCTGTTGTGGCCATCTTGGAATGGGCAAATTGATATTATCCCTCACACGTGGTGCAGGAACTCTCCCTTTAATACCATTCTTTTTACATTGATAAGACATCACCATCGACAAATAGACACGCTCTCAAAATGGATTTAAGTCCCTCAGGATCCAAGGCTTTCATTATCAACTACCCACCCAACCTATCGAAAAACGTCACCAAGAAGCAGAAGCATCACCTACTCAGTGCTAGGCCCGAAACTTTAATCTCTGATGTCTACTTTTGTACAAACATAGGTATTAGAGATAATGACCTTATTTTCTACACCAGGAAAAGAGCATGCTAGCGAAAAGTCTTCTACTCCATGCTCCGAATAGCAGGCACCAGGAAAACACCTCACGGTCTCAAACTAACAACAGCACCCTCGTCTACGCTCAACGCCAATGCCACTATCACCCTCTACAACAATGATATCTTCCTAATCCAAGCTTACTACGTCAATCTAGTTAAAATAACCACTATGTTCCCGTTACTCAAAAACGCGGTCTTGGTGAAACCCAACGACATCTACACTCACACGACCAGCACTCAGGACACTGCTAGTCCCCCCCACCACTTTGGGAGGCCATCACCCCATATAAATCACTCTTCGACCTTAGATGTTCATAGAGCGGCTCTGTCCCCGGAAGCCATGCCCCAACCCCCTAGACCCTTGATTTTGACTGGGAGAGACCCCTCTGGCTCACTTGGCGCACAGCTTACTAGTCCAATTCCACCTCTTCTGCGAGTGGAGAGATCCCTGTGTGAACTACTGTCTTTGCCGTCAACGAATGATCCCTCTTCCATCATCCCTCTCCCTTCGCCTCATATTATGCTGGAGTCCAGGCAAATGCCCTTTTCCGACCTTGATTGGTCAAACCCACTCATTCCGGTTTTGACAATACCTAACCTTCAGCCCATTGGTCACACCACCCTCGCTAATGCCCCAACCTCCATATTAAAGATCTTGAAACTCCGCTAGTCCCAAATGATCAACTGGTTCCTCAGGAATTACTCATCATCACCACGGACCCCACGGGCCTACTCCGAGGCTCCCCTTCACCGCTCGATTTTCCAATACACCCTATACCCCTACCCCAACACTAAGACTTGGCTGTGTGCTTGGATGATATATCTCACCAGTTGCACCTTATCACTATGGAGCTACTTGACCTGAAAGCCCTCTCAAATGATCTTCTCCCAGTGATCAGCTCCTTCCTCACCTCTGTGAATTTGCCCAGATCCTCCTCTATGGATAGTGATCGTATGAGCCAGCCTTTAGCCCCTTCAACTGGAAAACCACTCCCCTACCTAACGCCCCCTCCCGCCCCAGAAGATTTGAGACCCACATGGCGCCCAACGATCTCTATGACCTTCACAACTCCTACTCTACCAGGCCCAATACCAACATGATCCCGCCGAGACAAATACAATCAATCCACTCTAACCCGAACAGAGAACCTCCGCGAAATCTTAGAGTAATCAATAATGACAACCTCACAAGGGTGAGCATCTCCCTGACTCCTTCCCCCCTCAATCCGTCATGACTTAAATGTGTACTACTTAATTGCAGATCAGCCAGTAAACACGCCTCCGAAATCTTCGACCTCATCCAACACAATGAATTAGACATCATCATCCTCACTGAAACTTGACTAAATCCCGCCTCTTGTCATATCTTAGACCACCTAGTACCTCCTACTCACGACATAATTAGGTTAGACAGAGCACGGACCTTGGGTGGTGGCTTAGCCTGTATTCACAGTAACACACTCTCGATTTCTCACTTGGAGTCCTCTACGCCTTTCTCCTGTGAATACCTTTGCCTCAGCATCTCAAGCAAGAACCTACCGGTCTGCAAGCTTCACACTTTCTACCACCCCCGGGAGACAATCTCCCCTTTCTCTAGCAACTAAAGGAAATCATTTCTGTCAATGTCGACGCAGCTGTGTCACAAATCTTCCTCAGTGATTTACAACCTTCACTGGTCTAACCCCAACGACCTCGCTGTATCTTGCCTTAAATCATTCCTAAATGATTAAGAACTGATTTAGAACTGTGACCAACCAACTCATAATAAAGGAGAAACTCTAGACCTCATTATCTCGAAAGGGCAGAACATCACATTAGATTCTATTACTCCTTGTGATTGGTCCGACCACCACTGGATCGTCTTTTATATTAACAGTGAGGTGTCGATGAGGAAGGTTCAACCAACGAAAACAAAGATATGGAAAAGGGACCTCAGATCTATAAACTTAGGTGAACTAGCTGCCCAATGTAAATCTGCCCTCTCCTCCCAAGCTGACTTAGTCGAGGTTCAGTCACTAACCGACTCCCACAATTCGACCATCTCCAACATCATGGATGACATTGCACCACTACAACAAAAAATTGCCTCAACAAAAATATCCAAACCATGGTACAACGATAATTTAAACTCGGAACGCCGTAACCTTAGGGCAGTTGAACGTTCCTGGAAATCCAATCCCTCCTCGGATCAACTAAAACTCCTTAGAGATGTTAGGAGCCGCTACAACAAACAAATCAAGAGCGCTAAAGCAGATTATTTCAGAAGCCAACTTGATCAAGCTGCAAACCGCCCAAAGAAACTTTTCGAATTGGTCAAACAGCAATCAGTGGTAGGTTCAAATCACCCTGACTCTGAAGGCTGCCCACCCTCATGCGACAAACTTGCTGCTTTCTTCACTGAGAAATCAAGACTCATCACCATTGACCTCGCCGCTAAGATGACCCTATTGCCATCCTCCAGGGCGGCACATTGAGAATTTCCATCTCTTAGACCAGCATCAATCCGGGTTTCAGAAGGGACACAGCACCGAATCTGCTCTCACTCACATTATGGATGACATTTTAAAAATGCTTCACCAAAACAAATCCTGCCTCCTGATCCTCCTTGACTTTTCCTCCGCATTCGACATAGTCAATCACGACAACCTCCTATCCATTCTGAAGAACAGGATGGGTTTCTCGGGTCAGGTGCTACAATGGTTCTCGTCTTTCCTCCACCAAAGATCACTAAGAGTCAAGGCTAACCACTCTCTCTCCAGTACTCATGGGTGTCCCCCAAGGGTCCGCCCTATCTCCTATCCTCTTCAACCTTTCCTTGGAGCCATTAGCTAACTCACTAAACTCCACAAACATTCTCTTCCATATGTACGCTGATGATACGCAACTTTATCTGAAAATCTCATCCCTGGAAAACATCAGCTCACTTAACACGACCCTAACGTCAACTCAACACTGGTTAACCGAGAACCATCTCCTGCTCAACACTTCCAAAACAGAATTCCTACTCATCTCTCCTCCGAACCACATCCCCTTTGGCTGAATCACCTCACTGCTTTCAACTACACCCCTCTCATCATAGACTCAGCCAAATCTCTTGGAATCAATATGGACAAGTACCCGAATATGAAAAATCATATCAGAAATGTGAGTAAGGGAAGTAACCACTTGATGAGGACACTTAGAAACATCAAACCTTTCAAACCTTTCCTCCCACAAACTGATTTCAAGCAGGTGGTCCAAGCACTTGTCTTGCCGAGGTTAGACTACGGCAGCGCTACGCTCTGTGGCCTTCCCAAATACACCCTGGCTCCACTTAGGGCATCACTGAACGCTGCGGCTAGATTGGTTACAGGCACCAAATGTAATAAGCACATATCCCCAGTCTTAAAATCTCTTAAATGGTTGCCTTACGAAGCGTAAATCCAATTAAAGATTGCTGTTCTGGCTCACAAAGCCCTTCATCTCAAAACCCCTAGGTACCTAGCCCAAAAGCTTGAACTATCTTGAGGTAGAGCCTCAAGAAGCGCTAACACCTTCCTCTTGAAACCACTCATCCTTAACAAAAAGATAGCTTGTCACCGAGCCTTCTCCGGTGCTGCCTCTTCCACCGGAAGTACGCAGAATCTCCTCAACAACGGCTTTCAAAGTGGAAGCTAAAAGATTCTTCATGAATAAATTCCTACCTTAATTGGGCTAGGTTCACCTATTTGAAGTCACTGATCCTACAACCATTGTACCATGATTTGATACTGCTCTTCTTTACAGCATATTGTGATCTCCTGTGTAGCTCGCTATATACTTGATTATTGTATTATCATCATTTTAGTTTAGCATTACTCCCCTGATGTCATTTGTCCTGTAATTGCGATCATTCCTGTTTCTTACTCTACTCGATGTCGATATTGCATTTATGTCCTTCCTTCTATCCTAATGTAAGGCGCTCTGATATCCTGTATAGAGTGGGTTTATTAACATGATTTAGTTATGGTGAAAAGTCCATTTTGGATAAAATGGATACAGCTGTTGTCTCTGTTTTCACTCCTGTATTCACCTCCTCCCATCAGGTTCACCTGCACGTCTTATCTTCCCACAGCTCTGCAGAAAGAAGACAAGTTGATGTAATTTACCTGTTCTGCTCTGAATGAACTTTCTAGTGTTGCTAATTGTAATATTTTTCCAAGGCCCTTCCACTTTCATTCCATTGTTGAGCCTAGTTTTCATTCATCAGTGTAAAGGTTTGCTGTCTGAATCTTTCATATTAGTTGGAACCTCTCAAGATGACAGTGACACAGATAAGAAGAATGCTTTCTTAGAAATGGGATAGTGTTATCATATAATGTTACTGACGTGAATTATTATGATTTGATAAAGAAGGGTTACATGAGATCATGCCAGGCTGAAGCTATGGTTTTAGCTAATCTTCTCTGCAAGAATTGTGTATAACAAACCCTTGATTCTGGGAGTGAGCCAGAATTTAGATTATGCAAATTTGGCAAAGACTTCTGTTGTGATGTGCTTATTCTCTATACACTCTCCCTACTCTGGCTCTCTGCCTGCCTGCTCAGCCTTTGATGAGGTATGTTAGAATGTTGAGGGTGGTTGGGATTCTAGTGGGTTCAGTTGGTGAGAAGGGGCTGAGCAGGGAGGACGCTGCTCCTGGTGGGGCATTAAGAAGGAACAGAACATCTCCTTATAACCTGTAACTAATGATTTGGACTGAAGAATAAATCATCATATCATTAATACAAGACCTTGCCTGCGCCCATTCATTCCTTTTAACACTGGCGACGATTCAAAGAACCTGCGTGTATTTTTGGACTTGTGAAACTGAAGGGCCTACCTTGGATGAATTTGGATGGACTGAAGAAGCGCATTAAAGAAAAAAAGAAGTAATCTTGCACTCCACAAGCCCCACCAGTGACCTAAAGACCGGTCAGCCCTGTCGTGGATGTGCTAGATCATGGACTTGGGTGAGTGATTCCCCAAAAGACTAGTTTGGCTGTGGTTTTGGACATTTCTGACTATCTGGAACGGTCAGCTCTAGCCTCGGCCTGCTGATTCCTGCAGTTTTTTTTTCAGTGAAGCCTGCTTCTGTTCTGGGGTATGTGGATTTTGCCCTGTAAAGGAAGCTGGCATGATTTTATATTGGCGGCGCACAAAATTTTACTTTTGAGCTGGTTGATCTTGGGCATAATTTTCAGTTTCACTGGATGATCCTCATCAATTGGATTTCTTCGCTAAATTCGAAGAACTGTGGGGCATCGTTGTTCTTTTGGCACAAATCGAGTCCCGGTGTATGACTCTCTGTCAGAGTCTAAAGAGAAGATCAACTGTCAGTTATTGGTTAGTTAATCAACAGTGTGCCAAGTAAAGATGTTTGACAGCGCCTGAACCGAAGAGTGTTTTGGTGGAATATACACTCTGGGACAAAATGGAGTGAAATTGTTTTTTTTTCTCAATTTCATGTGGGTTTTATTTTAAGTGACCGTTTAACCGTGTGTGGGAGTTTCAAAATGAAGCGCGTGTTGGTGCCTAGCGCGCGCAGTCTTACCTTCTTCACTGCGAGTTGTGGTGTTGCCATGGTTCCTCTTCAACATTCTGGACTGGGTGCGCTGGTTTCCTTTTCCGCAAGCTGCATGCAGCGACGTGCCGTGAGCCACCCGTTGCGTCGTTGCCTACGTACTGCCATTGTGAGATTGGTGGGCGAGTTTGGTTGACTTTCCTGCTACGTGCATTACGTTATGTTGCTGTTGTCTGTGGAACTAATCGATGGCGTTTTCAGCAATGCTGATATCGAAGGAACTGTCAGAGCCTTTTGGGAGTCGTGGTAATTATCTACATTACCAGGGGACAGAGACACTTGGAAGATGTTTTTTTTTTTCTTTTCCGTGTCATAAGGACTGGTGAGCCTCGCATTAAGAAGTGTTTTTTTTCCCACCGGTTATTTTGATATTTTGACTGTTTTCCCAATTGTTTCGTGTGTGACATTCTTTATTGCCTTTTGCCTTATTTCACGATTTTAGTTGTCTTCATGCTTATGTAGCATTTGGGTTTGGGTGAGAGATCGTTACCAAAACGAAAGTTTTCATTTTGTTATATGACATTTCTACTTATACTGTTATTTATATTTGAGTTGCGCCGTTTTCAAGGGGGTGTTACGGTTCTTTGAAATTCCAATATATTATGGGGTGATGTGTTTCTGTCAAGTCAGTGGGATGTCCACTTTGGGATTGTGTGGGTTGGTCATGGTTACTGTTTTTTTGGGGGGGGTTTGTTACTAGTATTGTTTCATTTGTTAGTGTTAGTTACCCATAAGATATTTTTTTTTTTGGGTGTTTTGGGGTTAAGATTACCCTGTGTTTGTATAGGGTTAAAGGATACCCTAGATGGTCTAGAGTCACCCACGTGAGGGTTTTTGGGTGTGTTTTGGGTTATAGGGATACCCTAAATTTTGACATGGGTTGTAAATTCCCATAGTGTATATTGAGTGTGTTTAGGGTTAAGGGATACCCTAAAATTCGTCGTGGGGTATAATTACCCATAGTCTTTTGCGAGTGTGTTTTTGGGTTAAAGGGATACCCTAGATTTGACATGAGTTATGGTTACTCATAGTTATCGCAAGTGTGTTTTAGGGTTAAGGGATACCCTGATTTCTCAGTTTTAGTTACCTATAAAGCATTTGGAGTTTTAAGGTACCCTATGTTTGGTTAGGGTTAAGGGATTTTGTCTTAGATCTGTCTTATTGGTAGATCTGTTTTGTCTTAGGTTGTGCAGCTTAGGGTTGTAGATCCCTTTTCTGCCGCAGTCTTGTGCCTTTTTATGAGGCATAATGGGTACGTTGTGGGGTGTAGTGTAGTGCCTTGTACCCATAGTTGTAGTCTGAGTTTTCATGCTTGTTTTGCAATTTTGTTTTTGATCATTATCAGGGGAAGGATGGTGTTTAATGTGTTGGTTATTCATCTTTCCTTTCTACTAAATGTGTGTTAAATTTTATCTTCATGCATTTTACTGTTATGATCATTATCGCTGGGGGGGTGATGTTTAATTAGTTGTCATTAATGCATCCTCCTATGCTCAGTGAGTGTTGTATTATCTTACACTTGTTGATTGTTTTCAAATATTATAAGGGGGGAGATGTGTTGTGATGTGCTTATTCTCTATACACTCTCCCTACTCTGGCTCTCTGCCTGCCTGCTCAGCCTTTGATGAGGTATGTTAGAATGTTGAGGGTGGTTGGGATTCTAGTGGGTTCAGTTGGTGAGAAGGGGCTGAGCAGGGAGGACGCTGCTCCTGGTGGGGCATTAAGAAGGAACAGAACATCTCCTTATAACCTGTAACTAATGATTTGGACTGAAGAATAAATCATCATATCATTAATACAAGACCTTGCCTGCGCCCATTCATTCCTTTTAACAACTTCCTTTTCCTTTAGGGGTACTCCCCCTTTCTTTCTGATTTTGATGCTCACTTGGGACTTGAACTGATCTGATTTTTGACAACTATGTAATAACTTTGCTTTTGAGCCTCCATGAATGAGATTTCTGTAATAAAACCCTTTATTTCTCCTCCTGATCTAGAATTCACTTATTTAGTTGTCCCAGTTACTTATTTTATTACTCTGATAAATTGATTTTGGGGCTGGTGCCTTTTTACCGAAGATCAACCAGGAGCAGAGCTGCTTGCGGTGTATTTAGGGGTGATCTGAATTTTGGAGTGTCCTAAATATTGGGGTACAGGGTTCTGCCTCCACAGCTCCCAACGTGGGTTATTTATTTTTATTTGTTTTTTGCTAATTTTTATTGTGCGAACTAGACCAAGTGGTATCAGAACGCTTTACATGAGGTCAGTTATCACTGTGTGAAAGAAATGTGCATGGGGACAGTTACTCGTTTTATTTACAAATTAACTGGAGGCCGTTTCAAAGGTTCTAACATATAAGAATAAAAAGAGACATAGAGGCATTTAGGAGACCACAGATTTAAGAATAAGGGCAGCAAATATTCATTTGAGGCCATCACCATTTAATAGTAACTGCAGCTACCTCAGCCGAAGCCCCATGTTCCTGTTGCATTCCAATAACGTAAGCATACATACCTCCAATCTGATGAGGCCGGTGAGAACAAAGAACAAACTTAGATGAAGAGAATCTATCTAACAAGATGGCGACCTCCATGTTGGCTCAACAGACTCCCATTTACTGCAAAAATGGAGACTATAAAGAATACGGAAGACTTCTCCCAGTGTGGTGGAGTGACGGAGCCATCGCGATGTGCAGTGGCCACCAGCCCCACAATGTGCCAGCCCTCAGCTACTTTATTGAACCCCGAGTTCACTTATAAACATTTGACTGCAAATAGTCATTGGATTGGTGATGGGTACAGTACTAAAGTATACAGTTGAATTGATTAGTTATTTGTGAATTAGATCTATGTACTATAGCTAAATATATTTGAGACTGTTTGCATTTCTGTAAAGCTCACCTAGTTGGGTATCACGCTGTACATGTGTATATCATTTGGTGATTTACACCACAACGTTACCTATACATATTTACAGTTGCATTTCTTTCTAAGTACATTTACAGATTTAGGCACAGGAGAGTAAGAGATTTGCCCAGAATCACACGATTTCCAATTATGCTAGAGCCTGGATTGTAACGTAGGTTCCAAATTTAGCAGCTTAGAAACTAGGTCACATGCAGTCCCCTAAATATTTATGTGCAGATCTTGCTGCAGTGACGCCATCTACACAAAAAAGTTCAGCTGAGTCTACGGATCCCTGTCACTTTAAATAAAGCTCTAATGTACTTGATTGTTGCTGGAGTCACCAGTTTACTGTAAATGCAGGAGTTGAATAAATTATGCAAGGTACAAACTCTAATTGTATCTGAAATCAATGAGACAATGTGTTAGTCAACACAGAGTTCAGTATTAAATAATGGGAAACCACAGCACAATAGATTTATAGAATTGACTGCGAAAACTGTTATGCTGGCTTACTTTGACTTCGTGGCAGCGATAGACGTCGAGCCATTAACACAAAAATTGTAGGATTAAGAAGGAGGCGTCTGTGTTTCTGTTGTGTATGGCTGCCATAAGAAGCCTTTATATTGAACAACGGGGTTGAAACGCTGTTATTCCCTGCTTTAGTTGACCATTGTTGTGATGTCATTTGGAGAAGTGCTCTCTGCGCCTCTCCGGGGTCTCCACAAACCTGGGGGATACGAGAGAATGCCGACAGAGCTGAGCTTGCGCCAACCACTCTCCCCTCTGTGAGCACCAGTCTCTGCTGACCCATGCTGGGAGGGAACCGACGCCACGCAGGCATGCGTATATGTTGGAAGCAGAGGCAGGCAATTTGTGGGGACCATATACAACTTACATTTATGGATAAGTAAATTGTGAACAATGAGGAGATTTTTCACATCAGATTTCTGAATTACATCAAAGAAAGCTCGAACTTCACTCGCATTGTCCACTTGAAGTCACTCAGGACTCCTCAATGAAAAGCACCCCTATTATTCACAGTTACCCATCTATAATTCTATATGTATGATTAAGGGATGAGATGGAGTCCTACTGACCCATAGATTTCTATATATGAGCATAATTCAGGAGAGAATAACAAAGTAGATAATTAATCAAACTGAGATTTGGTTGTGACAAGACAGTTTTGAAACTGAATTGTTTAAGTTACGTGGTTCATAGATAAGATAGAGGAAAAAATAATTCCTTTTTTTGTGTCAGAAAAATACAATATTTTGTATCTATACAAAACCCCAAGCATCCAACATTTATAAAATTACAAAGTCCATTTGCAAAGGTTTCTTTGCTCATTTATTCTATATATCAAGGATTGTTCTAAGTACATTTCATACTCTCTCCAATAGCTTCTGTATCTGACACTTTTCGTTAGTTTGGTATGTTATCACCTCTGACTTCATCAGGGCTTTTGCCATCAGTTAATATAATTAAGCGCAAAAAGTAAAACTATTTGGTTCCTCAGTCATCCTATGAAACGTTATTGATCCACTCCACCTTATATTATGAGGTGAGTTCAAATTACAAGAGTATATTGCCTATATTTAGTTACGTCATCCCAAAGAGAGTACTCCAACCAAGTGTGCAAAACCTTTCAGTCAAATATATTTTATTAGCAGTGACTGACAGAAGGAATTGGCAGGCCATTGCATTACATTTTAAGAGAGCTAGTGCCTTAAAGCTGTTATAAAACAAGAGCAAGCACTGGCAAAGCCAATAGGTATCAGCCATAAAATCAGTTGGATTTGCCAATTCTTTTTTGTTCTAGGTATCTGCTATGAATGCATAAGCTGTAGTTATCTTGAAATCTGTTTGTAAAATATATCAAAGTGAATTAAAAAATGGCCATCACGGATATGTGTGCTGCCACAGCATCCAACTTTGAATGCATTTTGTTGCGTTTTAACAAATGTTGTTCATAGATGGCCTCTTTGGTTGCACGAATATTCATGGTGACCATCTTTGAATACATTTTGTTTTATTGAATAATTCCTGTTCAAAGATGGGCATTGTGCTATGCGCACATCTGTGGTGGCCATCTTTGAATGGGATTAGTTGTAATTAATCAAAACCCATTGATAGATGCCAAGCACTGATACAAGCAGGTGTGTGGGTTAGTACCTTGGAATAGTAACAAAACGATTTTAAACTTGCTGCCTGGTGACAGTGCGGTGGACAGCAGAATTTGTTTTTAATTAGTGGTATTGGGGGCAAGGGTGTTTTGGGTGGGGGATGGCAAGGGGAAAAGAGAGGTTAATGGGGGAGTATTAGCAGGAAGTGGGAAGGAGTGGAAATAGTCCCTCCCATTTGTTGCAAACCAGAATGGTCTGATGTTAGCAGTAGAAGGATGAATCTATGGGATCTAAATGCTCCTGGGCAGAAAAAAACACACAAAAACATCTGATGTCTTAACCTTTTACAACTTGAGTAAAGAATAATACAGCTTTCAAGATGGAACGCTGCATTCATTTAGGCTTATTACACCAGTTTACTACCTGTAGATGCTTAGATTTGTACATAATGTTTAAGATTACTAAATATCTTTTTGATCTGACAGCCATATCATCCTCAATACCTCCTTCCAAGAATCTCTGTTCATCTTTATTTTATTTGCTTGAAGACAGGATTTTGAAGATTAATCATTACTTTGTTCTACAGAAGCTTCATTTTCTGTTATCCATAAGACTGTCCTGGAGACACAGCCATTTCCTTCTTTTTTGTCCCTCTCTTACTAGGCGAAGCCTTGTATCTGCTACATTCCACCAAATTTATTTCTCATGCCCTGCTTCATAAGGAAATAAGCCAGCTTGAGTACCAGTCCTGTTCTTACCACACTCTGTAATCTATGTATTCCAATGGCAATGTTACGATTGCTCAGACAAAGTACAGGTTTACCCCAATATTATTAGAACCTTTGGTGGATCCTACGGTCCTCTGCAATTTAACGCCTATTTACTGTTGCCCCTTTCTTCCAGGATCTTAGTAAAAAAAGTTCAATTAACAACATACATCAAGGCGGCGGTAGCAAAGGCAGCAACCACCTGGATTCAAAACACGTGCATGAAGGTGAATGGAGCTAAAACCAAGTTCATCAATCTAGGTAGACCTTTATCCATCTGCTTACCTGACTAGTATGCCCAAGAGCCAGGAAAAGCTCCTTTGTCAATAATTTCAGCCAAAAACCTTGGCGTACTCATCGATAACAGTCTAACTTTTCTACAGCAAATCAACTTCCACCTCTTCTTACTGATACTCCCGCAGGCCGTTTGGTTAAATTCTTCCCTTCCTGTCCACTGACTGTGACAAAACTATCATGCAAGCTTTAAACTTCTCTGGTAATGAATATTGCAATTCCCTTTATTTAGGAATACCTAAACAGCTTTTTCAGCAGTTTCAAATTACCCAGAATTGTACTGCTAGGTTTCTTCTGGCACTTCCATCCCGGGCATCGACCACCTTCCTCTCCGTCCTTGTCTTCCTGTACCCAAAAGAGACATCTTCAAAGTCATGTGTATTTGCCACAAAACCCTTCACAGTGCAAGGTCGATTTTTCTATAACAGAAATCCTACCTTTACTTTACTCTCTTAGCAGAAAGTCCTGCTCTGCCAGGGTCCTAAAAATCCAGACGCTGAGAACTGGTGGCCGGTTCTTTTCCCTTTTAACGGTGAAATATTGGATCGCTCTCCCATTTATTATTCACAGTCAGTAAAATTGCACTTTTTTCATAAACCATGACCAAACCTGGCTCTTTCAATCCTCTAGGAATTGATGTCCACCTTTTCTGCTGTACCCTCGCCTTGTAGGGGCAGGACACCCCTTGGGGTTTCAGTAAGCTCTATAAATGTTGTTCCTTCATTCATAATGGCATTGTATTGGGCCAAACGATGGACCCACCTACTCTGTTGTGCCCTGACCAGGCATTGACCCACTAATCTAAATACTTCAGAATAAAAACACAGCTAACAGCAGAGTCATATGCATTATACCTGAAAAGGTCATTGTTTGAATATTATAGTGATCGCGACTCTCAATATAATTGAATAGTAAATTTTATTTAGGTACAGGGCTGGCTTAAGCACTGGTGGCGCCCTGTGCAACAATGTTTGTTGGCGCCCCCCACGGACACCCCCACGGATTCCCTCAATACCACCCTTTAACAGTGCCCCCTCAAGTCTCCATAACCACTCTCACTCAGATGTATTTAATTATATAGCACCGCCTATGCCAGTGTAGGGTGTCAGAGCACTTTTCATCAAACACACATTACTCAGAGACAATCAACCATATGTATGTAAATCAGTATATAGGAAATGTTACATAAGCCAGAAGACTACAAGGCGAGTCACATGTCATCCATATTGGTAGAGAGTATAGTTTGAGTGCTTGGTCTGTAGAAGCACAAACTCAGAATATAAAACATAACCTCATGGTTGAGGTTACATTTTATAATAAGGTTTTTTTTTTACCGGAATGAACCCTTTTTGAAACATTAGAATAAGGAAAGATGGAGGAAAAAATCATAATGCTTCAATACATACCTTGCAGTTTGCATGCAGCTCTTTGATGACAGTCATTAGCTCACTGTTCCATGTTAGGATTTTAACTTATACACTGCTAGTAACAAACGGATCTCTCTGACAAAAGCCATGACCTATTTAAACTATATGCACTTTGTGATCTGCATGGTACATATTCTTTGCAGCAAGCATATTAACCCTCTGTGCTACCATAAAATGAGTTAAAACTTCCTCTAGACAAAACTCCCTCTCCCTCCAGGAAGAACATTAATCACTGGAGTTATCTGGACAGTTTTATTGTTGTGTGTAAATTGCCCAAGGCCAGCCATGCAGCAGCAGGTGCTTTTTAACCCATAGAATACTTCCAAACAGGGTGTCCCTGGAAGAGTGAGCACCCGGGTGCGGTGGCACCGGTCGCACCGCCCTGTTTAGGTACGCTGAGGAAGGATTTCGATCCAGAAGCACACTCATCAACCTATTGTTTCCTTATTTTTTGTAGTCTTGTAAGCAGGGACTCGACCCGAAGGTACTGGAAGACTTCACATGAGCACCATTACACAAGCTAACATTTATTATTTTATTATATGGGGCTGCCCTTAATTGATTATGGCAGTTTGTTGGTATTTGGGTGTGTGAGGTTAGTAAAGAGTGTGTTTTATGTTCGTTTTAGAAATGGTTTGTGTGGCTGGCTCTGAAGGTGAGTTAAGGTCATGTTGGCCTCCAGCGGATATGACGCTGTAGTACGCCTTCGCGGCGTCTTTAATGCCCTGCTGCACTACGATAGACGTCTCTGGATCTTCCGGTTTGGAAACATCAATCCAGACAGCTGTATCCCGCGCCCCTTCTGCCTTTTTTTCTCATAAATAAACAAACTAGGAGGCTTGCACAAGGGGGTAAAATGCCAGAGGACAGCAAAAAGTTCACCTTGAATGCTGGCAGGAATCCCGTAGGACAGGAGGCCTTCAGTTTGCATTTATTTCACTTTTAGTGAAGGGTATTTCTGAAATCATATTCAAAGGGGCGCAAACGTTCCTTCCTTGAACGCATAAATGGCGCGCCTTTGGTGTGGCGGGAAGCCAGCGGTAAGGGCTGGCCAGCGGCCTCAGGGCCAGGCACTCTCCTGACAGATTCTGTGCACGGTCTGGAGCACAGAATGAGCAGGAAAGCGAGGGCTGTTCGAAAATGTCACTGCTTTCATCTGCCAAGGTTTGTTATTGGATTTAATTATGCCTTCTTTTTTTCATGTCAGTTATAACTGAAATACTGAAATGAATTTTTCCAACATATGAGCACATTTCAGCTGAACGGCAGCTCGAGGTACACGCCCAGATAGCAGTAGCTTAGCCAGGATTGTCTTAGAAAGGGACTTCCGGACAGGACCGGAAAAGGAACGGTCAAAATGACACAAGGCTATTTTTAAGGGGGGAGGAGGGGCATTTTGAGAAATCATTGTGGTTTTTATATTTTCAAAATAGAGCACACACTTCATAATTCCAATGCAATAAAGTGTATCAAACATCTATCATTGTCATCCCGGAAGCAAACATGATATTAATCAAAGCAAAGTCTACTTTGTGCCTTTTCTCATTTATTCTCCCACCTTCAACCTCTCACACAACGTGCCCTCATATCTTATTGTATGTCCCTTCTAGTGCACTTCAGTGCACCTCGCTGTATTCCTCCCCGTGCCATACTGGTTTAACATTTGTGTAGGCACTGGTTGTACCTTACTGTGCAAATTGAGGACAGACAGTCCAGAGCTGTCACCACCTGAGGAGGCGCGCAGATTCCCATGGAAAAACATATGAAGGTAGAAGAATTGGTGGAGTGGGGTGCTGGGTGCTGGAGTTTGTAGTAGAAGGAAGCTTGGTTGAGTGGGTGGAATGTGCAGGGTGCTGTAGTGTGGTGGAGTGTTAAAGAATATGGAGGAATAGCGTAGTGGGTGTTAAGCTTGATGGTGTGTGAAGGGTGATGGGGATGCTGAACTGCATGAGTGGACTCTGGTGAGTTTTAAATGAGGTGGAATGTGATACAGGGTGCACAATGGTGAGTGTGATGAGGGAAGGGCTGCTGAGTATCCTAGGTGATAAAATGTGGAGGTGTATGGGCAGCAGTGTGAAATGGAGTAGAGTGAGATGTCTGAAGTGTGGCGGAATGAGGTGTATGGTGGAAGGTGAGGAGTCATTCATTTTGCGGTTTATTTTGGCTTGTGGTGGAAATATTAGTTGGGGATCAGAACCACGCACCTGAAAAGAATGCCCACCCTTAGCCCAAACTGTACAGTTTTGGCATCAACAATCCAATTTAATATTTAAAAATGTAACTATCGTTATACTGTTAGATGGTTATGACAGTATGTAATTACACTTAGCAAGACGTTGATGACTGTCCACCTTCAATTGTTCATTCAGAAACTCCAATAGCAAAATCCCTAGCTGCCTCAAGAACATATACGAATGGATGGCACAAAGGTTTCTGAAACCAATAGGGTCAAAACAGAAGCCATGTTTCTAGAACCAGAAAAAAACTTTCAGAGACCCTTTCTCAAGGCCAGCGGATCCCGATAGCTGCTTACGGATCCACTATCTGACCAGAAGATAAAAGAAGAAATCTAGAATTCATCATCATTATAATGAAAAAAGCGCAGTGTAGGTAAATGATGTAGGGTTCAACAACTAGCCATTTAAAGAGCCGTCTAAAGTACTCCTGACAAAGAATGAAAGATGCTGGTGGGAACAAGCATTAGTGGTTAGCTTGACTATCTTAATTGGCAAAGCCTTGGAGAATTCCAAAGAAAAAAGGGCAGCAGCTTTAATGTGCATGTAAATTTATATATTTAGAGCTGCCAATAGTAACTCTGCACTCATGATTAAGGTGGGTAGTCCATAGTATATATGTTTGTAATCCTTAATACTTTTGGCCCCATTTTACTCACCTGAAGAAATGTTTCTATAAAGAAGGAACATACATTGAGTTTTGATTCTAGAGAGATATGTTCGGATTTGTCAAGTGGGTAATTGAAAAAGAGGGGGGTCCAAAGGAGGTGATTCCTAAATAGAATTTTATATGAGGTTTCTGCTGAAATTGAGCTCAAAAACTGTCAGATGGAATGAAACCAAAGTTGTAATGAAGTACAAACACTGGCAAAGTCAATAGGCCTGGCTTGCATTTTGAGCCCTGATCAATAGATTAAAAACCCTTGCACTGAAAGCCCAAAGCAACAAATGAGTTCTCTCTGTATAGAATACATCTATGTGACGAAGAATTTAATGTGTGATAATTTGGTGTACTTTTGAGATGTAAAAAAGTCCCTCATGCACGGCAAAGCAAGCACTCCTTAGAAGTTGCAATGATGCACCAAACAACAACTAGCATGAGATGCGAGGGTAATACTTCTCTGGGTGGAGTCAAATCGCTGCTCTGTGAATATTTTAAAGGATTAGTAGCAAAAGATCAGTAGACAACTGCACTGTCAAGCCAGACCTAAAAACGACTTTGACATTCAAGTGGGTATTATTTCCTGTTAATCAGCCCATTGTTTTTTTTTAAATATCCCCACGGAAATAGTCCATAACAATTAGTAGATATTTAACAGTTTGGTACCGGAGTCATATTTCAAACATTAATCTGGTAATATCATTGATCTATAAGGATACATAATACCAGCTGGAAAATCATTCACACACACCACCCCTTACAAAAAAAGATATAGAGATACATGGCTGCTGCATGGCCACAAACCACCCAAATGGGTCTAGTGCATGTCCAGAAGGATAGTATATTTCCTACAGTTTGAGCAAAAATGTTTGCTAAAAATAGAGGCCGTGACCCACAAGTTAGGACAGCCAACTCAAAAGCCAATACGCAAATTTGACATTTTAATGCACACATTTAACTTAGAGTCGCTAAAATTGCATTTCGACTTGAGTTGAAATAACCAGTTTGAGAGTCAGAAGAAATTACTAGGTATGGCTTATGTCTCAACGGTGTCGACTGTGGCTATGCAATGTAAAAAAAGCAATGGCAACACCAATAGAGATGGTGGTAGTAGCCAGCCGTTTGTCTTTGTCAATGCTTGTTTTGGCATGGCTTTTACAAAACGTTATTGTCATTATAAAAATAAAAAAAATGTCAAAAACATTTTTGGGTCACAGAAAGCACACATTGAGAGGATCTACTTTGTGTGTGTGTGTGCTCCTTGTGAAATAGAATAAAGTCACTCTTAGCAATGACTAAAGTAGGCTGACCCACTGTCTCATGTAGTATGCTGTAGTGGGCAGAAGAAAAATGTGAATGACACAATGACAGCACAATAGATGAAGAGGGTTGGCAGGCTGAAAGGCCCTGTGAAATAAAACGTCTTGGCTAACCCCAGACCTACAAATGGGGTAGGGGCAAGTGTTAATTGAGTAAGGGGGACCCAGCGTGTGGGTTTTCAAAGAGGCGCATTGCGTGACCAAAGATTATGCTCTGCACCCAGGTGGCTCTAGAATCAGGACATCTGAAGGAATCACGTGGTCAAACGCTACATGTATGATGAATTTGGAAAACATGTGGAAGAAATTAGCCTCTGTGTTCCTGACAAATGTGGTGTCATTGTGTTTGTCAGTTTATTTTTGTAGCCCATCCCATATCTAACCTCTATAGTGGGGCTAAAATGGAGAAATCCATTTTTAGGACTACCCCCATTCTCGGACTAATCTGCATTACATTTTCAGTGATTGAATAAACATAAAATACAACTTGTTTGTGCTGAATTGGTCAACAGTGAGTACACGCACACATACATATATATATATATGTATATATACACAGACATATATATATATATGCACACACACACACACAAACACGCACACACAGACACATGTATATACATTTTTTGCTCTTTTAATTATCTCTTGCATGCCACAGTAATGTAGTAATGCAATAAATACTAAGTAGTTCCTGTAACCAAGGTAACCAGACACCTTCTCTGAGAACAATGAAATGTTCAGCAATAAGTGTACTGATATTTGGCTGTGCATTTGGTACTTGCTGGTATGGGGAAATATGACTATTATCTTATCGATGGGACCTTTTCAAATGGACTGATTAATACACAGTGGAATACAACAGGAATATTGATGTGAAACCTAGGCACAGTTTTTTTTTTTTACGAGGGCCTAGCAACAGTAAAGTGCTACTGGCCGCTCGGCTAACATGTAAGCACTGTTGAGTACTTTCTTTATAACTTTTAATTAGTTACCATTCTACAGTGGCCGTCAGCCATGTTGAAATGGAAAAAAAAAAAAATGCCAAAATGGCCACCAGTGTATTATAACACATACGGATGCATGTGTCATGACGCATGAGCACTCATCGGCGCCAATGTTATAATGGCTTTTCTTTAATAGAAAACTTATTCAAAGACGGCCACCCATACGTACTCAAGCATGTGCATATATCATGACGCATGTGTGCTGGTGGGAAACGTCCTTTAGGATTAAGCCAGAATCACACTGTGCCTTCACAGCGCCGGCAAAAAAACGAACGAGTCTTTAGCACGCATTCGTTCAGCACGCAAGTCTATACAGCTACTTGCTTTAGGAGGGCCCATTGTTGGAATGGTGTTGGATTTAAAGTTCAACACCTTCCCTACTGTTGCACAGCCTGGAGTTGAAATAGTAAATGAAACTATTCCAAAATCCAGTGCCTCCCCTAAGGCAAGTCTTTATGGGGACTTGCGTGCTGAACGAATAAGTGCTAAAGATGCATTTGTTCTAATGACCGCGTTCAGAAGGCATGTGTGCTAAATGCATGCAGAATACGGCCAGTCATTCATCCTGGGGCACTAGCTGCCATGTTTTCATTCACTAATAGCACTGCAAAGAAGCGCGGCACAACTAATAGGGTAGCTTTTTATGGTAGAAACGTATTGGCTTCCCTAAAGCTTATGTCCCTTGCTATTCTGTCATACATCTGTTTGACACAGTGATTTTGATGCTATTAAATCTGATGGGTTGAAACTGAAAAGTGGAAAACCTGCACAGAAGGCATTTTGAGACCCCTGTGAGACCCACTCATAGTACCTACCTCTAAATTCACCCACCCTACCTGACATTTCGGGTTCCTTGCCTATTCCTCATTTCATTGTTCACATCTGGCCCCTTTGCCATCACTGTTCTCTCCTTACCCGACTACCTCCTCTGTTTCTTCTCTTCCACTCTCTTTATGTCTGGCTCCTTCCCTGTTCATGGTCACGGTGCCCTATCCCCTCACTTACTTGACCCCATTTCTGATTTCCTCTACAATGTAGTTAATCTGTTTCCCCCCTAATACTGCTCTTCTTTTTGTTACCCCTCCCATTCTCCACTAGTCCCAAATATATATTTTCTGTTCTGTTTCTTATTTCAGTGTTTCCTTTCTTACCACATTTCTGGTCTCCTTTACCCTCCGTGTCATGATCACTGTATTAGTAAGCATCCCAGATTAATCTCTGTTATCCTGTATGTTTCGTCCCCCATGGCTGCTTCCCAAGCACCTGACAATTCAGTGGTAAAAGCCATTGTAAAAGGCTCCCTGCCCTCCGAATCCATGGCTAACTTTATCCAGCAGCTCTCTAACATCACATACTCATGTGCCATCCCACAATACATTTGCAGTTGTTCACTTTCGCTCTTACTTGTTATGAGCTGTAGAACGTACACTCTTCCAACTTAATATGCCGGCTTCGTATCATTGCACCACCGTGCTTCATTATTGACACATTGTTATCACATTGCACCAGTAATTGTCAACACTAGTTTGTCACAACTGTTGTGAAAATGAAAGTGACCCCTTAACGCTGTAGATAATGAGATGTGTTACTATTACCCTACTCAGTGCTACTTACTTACCGACCATGGAAGGAAGGGAACGTGAATATTGGGCCATCAACTTGTGAGATATCCGAGAACACAATCAATGTATCAGTGGGGAACAGGACAGCCAGAATCAATTCTGCTTTTTGAGAAAAATCCTTCCAGGGACGGATCACAGATGTGTCCTGTGGTGGGACGTGCACTTCTGCATTATCGAAAGGGCCGGAGAGGATTGCCAGCCCCTTCTGTAACACCAGTGCACGGGTCCACATTTTGCGCACATTAAATGTGAAGAGCGCATTGTGTCATTTACATGGGCTCGTGGACTTCACTGCAAGTACCATACATGCCAACTTGAACAAATATCTCACAGTGTGAGGAGGGGCACGGGGCCTTGGAGGGACGGGACTTCACGCCAAGAAGTACCTAGGAGGCACTTTTGAACCCCACCTGCCCCAAGCCCCCTCTCCCCCCCCCCCAAAAAAAAAGCTTGCTGAGGCTGGTGCCGATGCCCTGGGGAGTATTCACACCCCTTAATGGACTTTGAAAGTTCAAAGCCTCAGAAAACGAGCAGGAAACCCCTATTTACAGTGGTTTTCAGCTCGTTTGCCCTGCCATCGTGCGACATCGGCTCCTCACCGGGTGACCGTGTGATGGGAGCCGATATTGTGTGTCACACTGTAGCACCGTGTGAGTTGGCAGGTATGCTGTATTCAAGTCATATCATTGATGTGTGCACATGGGCACAGTGGGCCTCAAGGGGGGCCAGCACCGGTGTCCAGTTGTACATTTGATTGCTTGTTTATTATTTATAGAGCACATACAGTGCTTTAAGATGCAGGTTGAATAGTGTCGCTGAAGACGCTATTGGAGAGGAGGCCCTTGGGGCCCACCTCTGTGGGTGTCCCCACTCCCCGGTGGTGGGCTCTGTCCTCTCCAGTGTGACACGCAGCACAGCCACACACTCAGAGTTCACATCCATGCTGGAGAGAGCAGAATTCATGGTCCCAAACTGTACCGAGCACACCCAGTGAGGATGAGCACAGACCGCACCCTGCACCCAATATCCAGGCGGGCACCCGGCAGTCCGATTTCAAAATTTACACATCGAGAGCTTTGATGCCAAATTACTTACATCAATTTTAATGCTGTTTTTTTTATACTTTGTTTTTTTTTATCGCAGTTGTCCCTTCCAAATTTACCAGGTGGGGAAAAAAGCCTGTCCTAACTCTCCACGTGAGGTTTCTTCTGCCCATGAGGCCCCTCTCCCTTGATTACAGATATGACTATATATTGTTTACCAATGTACTGCGGTATCGAAGGAGGCAAAACAATTTATTTTGTTGGAAATTTGAAAAGAAATAAAAACTATTTGGAATCAAGAAAGATGCACGGCTTAGCTCGATTTCATCACGCATAATGTGAATTGAATTTTCAACACAGTTGTTACTTATGAATGCACTCAGGCGGAGAGTCCTTCGGCTGCCGCTGGAAACGGGCAAGAGAAAACCATTAATTTCTGACTGAACAATGAGATCTATTGTTGTCAACATGTCTCGAACGTATACAAATAACCGCTAATTATGTCTCAGGAAAACGTATATATTTGTTTGCTTCGGGGGAATAAGCTGCAGCCGGCTTCGTTTGCCCTGCAGTGCTGTGTGCGGGTCACGTGGCACACAGAGGCCGTTGGAAGCAGCTCCATTGGTTGGCAGGAACGGACAGGCCATCACGAGAGCCACAGGGGCACGAAGTTGTCGTTTGCAGTTACAGTGATTGCATTCTCGGGCCAGTAGTAGTGATCGTGCTGCCTCAGGGAGGAGGGGGGGGGGCTTCTCACCTTGCTCTCGCGGCTGGACGGCTGCTCCACGTGCCTTATCCAGCGCCATCCGAAAGGCAGCTTCTGAACATGACTCATGGCTGGGGCTAGAACACTTATTCATTTAAATGTACTCTGATGTGGCAAAGGAGTAGAAGGTAAGCTTCTGATTTAAAGCTAACAAGGTGAAGGTTTGAGGTTCGTTATCTCTTTAGTAAGTTTCTCATTGGGTTTGAGGTCAGAGTCCACGGATGATTTCCTCTTGAAGGCAGCTTTTAACATTTATTCCACAAGGTGGTATGAGAGTGAGCATATTCTGCAGCTACAGGTGTGTGGCGCAGGCTAGGTGTGTTCTCACATGGTGCTGATTAATAAATAATGTATGTTGAATATGGGGGTGGTCTGGTCGGAATTGTTATAGTTTGGGGGCATTTCCTTGTGACCTTTGCCAGCAGGACTTACCAGGCGCACTCCTCTGAACCCAACACGGGACGCTGACGCTGTGTGTCCCCCCGCCGCCACTCCTCATCGTTGGCCGCAGTTGGAGGGGACTACAGCTCCCGTCATCCTTTACAGCAGCATCCCGCCTCCCTTCCGGCCAGTAGCGCGCCCGGAGGCGCTTCTTAAACAGCGGCTCCACCGCGTCGCGGGACGCGCGCGGGCGGCGCCGGGCTGAGCCCGGGCAGAGGGCGGGCCATCTGTGGCCGTCCGGGGCAGGAGGAGGCAGGGCTGGGCCACATCTCTTTCGTTTGCGTACTGTAAGTAGCCCGATCATGTGAAGTTGTGTGTTGCTGGGACCGAGTATACCAACTTTTGTGACAGCTAAAAAACAATTTACAAACTCCCGTGTGAGCTTCAGAAACTGCTATTCACACCCATATACCGTTGTACAGCTGAAAGTTTTCGGGACTGAGTAATTTGAAGTGTATAGTGCCTTGGTCTGAGGATGGGGAAACGGGCTTGCACTGTGAGACAACACGATCTTACCCCTTCAACGAGCATGTCCAAACCCACATCCATAGATAGAATGCTGGAGAAAGCCTTAGGTGTAGTGGCCACTGAAATAGAACGCACTGAACGGCGTCTCTCTATTACTCCAAATCTAGAGCAGATCACTCAAGCTTCTGATTCTTTAATCACCACACGATCACTAGAAACAGAGCCACCCAAAGAAGATTCCCTAATTGAGGTGATCCAAACCTTAGATTGTCCAAGAGAGGAGGCTCCCCGCTGCTTTGGTCGTAAATGTAAAGAAAAAACCAAACACATTACGAAACCATCCACAAAAAAAAGCAAGGGACAGGCCGTGTCCTTGGAGAAGGGGTACCAAGGTAGGCTTATTGAGGCTGATATTGCAATTGCAAATGTTCAACCTGAGTGGGTCACTGCTCTGATGACAAATCTGCAATTGCAGATAAGACTCATCATTAAAGAAGAACTAACCCCTGTATTAGCAAGGTTGGATAGCCTGTTATTAACGTGGAATGCACGGGCACAAAATCAAGAAACGTCAATCAATATAAATAATGAAAGGAGTATGGCGAATGTCCCGGCCCCAACGAGTAATAAGCAATCTGGGTCGACCTTAGCAACTAAAGCCCCTTCCAATATGACCCCACAGAGAATAACTGTTGACGACAGGGTGGGTTCTGTCCTTAATGCGGGTTGTAGTCTGGCCCCAGCCAACTTGGCGCCCCAGGTTCGACCGACAGCGCCATTAGAGGTCACACGTAGACGGGGGGCGGTCGAAACTCTTCCAAATCAAGATTACAACGATTTTGTTCCAAACACTCAAACACAGGGTCCCCCAACTATCAATCCCCTTATGTTCTGATTTTAGCAGGAACCCCTGCTTTAAGGGAGGGTACATTCGAATCTCATGAAGAGCTAAAATATAAAACCATCCATTGGCTTGCTAATCACAGTAATTTTAGCTATGAGTTTACCCATGAGATCTTGACCACAAGAAGAGTAGGATGGATTGGTAAACACCAAAAGGACATACAAGGAGACTGTGTAATAATTAATTTTAGGAATTAATGCATCATTGAGCACATTCTAGCGACAGAGCACGGAAAAAACAGGGGGTCCATTATTTTACTTCCTCTGGGATATTTCTACCCCCCGATAAGGCCTCTCCACCAAAAACATCTATTCCAGTTAAAAAGGAGAGCTCCTTTTACAAAGATGGATCCTCCCAAACCGGCTCAATTGTTTTATAATTATCTAATTTTTAACATCCCCACCAGTAATAGGTATAGTTCCCTTGAAGGCGTGGATTGACATGGGGACCCAGACACTATCACCAATGTGGGAACAGATACGACAACACCCGATTTTGAGCCCCTGGATAGGATAATAGGGATGATTTCTATGACTAGGGAAGAACAAGTTTTTTTTTTTTAAAATTTTTTTTTTAAATTTTTTATTGAACAATAATTCGGTTACAAGTATGGGCCTACAACCACCCGGGCCGGCCGCTAGGTACATAAGGAAATATATACATATCAAGGCTGCAGTCCGTTCCCAGGGCACTGCCCCGCAGCGGCTCAAGATAGTTCTCGAAGAACAGCAAGCATCAGTCCAACAGTAACAGAAACAAAAGGAAAAACAATAAAAACAAAAGGCGAGTTACGAGGGATACCGGTGCGGTTCAGGCTCCCCCCGGGAAACTCCAGTCAGAACCTTCGAGCAATCCGCTAAAGAGAGGAGTACCGGGAGGCCGGGGACGGAGGGGGGGGGGAAGGGGATCAAGGGAGATGAACGTCCATATGGAGTTGTTACAAAAAGCGCCAGGAGCCGTCAAGGGTCAGGGGGACATGGCGATATCAGTGTCTACCAGGGGGGGCGTACAGATGCCTCCGCGATACGCATTCCACTGACCCCAAATTCTACCCCATGCCCCCGGCTTGCCACGGGCCACATACACTGTCTTCTCCCGAAACATACACCAGTCCATGTTCTCCTTCCATACTGACACGGTGGGCGGCCGTTGAGCGCCCCAAAGTTGCGCTATATCCCTCTTGGCAATCATGTTCCCTAGGGCCGCCCACCGAGTCTGAGCCGCATTGTAGTCATTGGGCTCCCACACATTCAGGACACAGCGACGCACCTCCGGCAGCAGCACAACCCCGGTGACCTGTCCCATAACCGTGTGGACCCGGCGCCAGTAGTCCGCCACCTCGCGACACTCCCAAAGGACATGAAGAAAGGTGGCGCTGAGCCCGCAGCCTCGTTTACAGAGCCCGTCGTCGGAAAATCCCATCGCGACCAAGCGCGGACCCGTAACATACACCCGGTGGAGAATCTTGAGCTGTACCAACCGGAGACGAGCCGGAATGGCAACCTCCTTGGGGGACGACAGTGCAGACTGCCAGTCTTCGTCATCCAATTCGACCCCATCCCCAGTCCAAGCCTCCCGAAGGCGCACCAGGAGATCCGCCCGGTGATTAATCAATTTTTTATAAATTAAAGAAATAGTACTATCAGGGACATGTCCGTCAAGTACGCGGTCCTCGAGGGGCGAGGAAACAGGGATCTTGGTCCCCTCCCCGAAGACCGAGAGCAGGGCGTGTCGAACCTGGGCGTAGCGGAAGAACTCCCTGTCGGTCAGCTCGTATTCGGCCTGGAGCACCGCGAAAGTCTTGACCGTGCCCTTGTGCCACAGGTCTCCCACTTTGCTGATACCAATCGTGTCCCACTGGTCAAACCCCTTGGTGGTCCACAAGCTGCCCAGGCGGTCGGAGGCAAACAAGGGAGTAGCACATGTCATTCGCTCACTCCAGCCCATGGCCGCAGTGGCAGCCCTCCAGGTCCGCACAGCAATCTTAGTAGGACCCGTAAGGGTCCGGTCAGCCAGGCGGGAATAAAGTGCCCTGTTGTAGTTCCCGCCGGGAAGCAGGAACTTGTCCATCTCATACGCCGGATTCAAGCCGGGCGCATACGTGGCGTGGTTAATGGCAGATAGCTGCGAGGCCCAATAGTACCTGCGAATGTCAGGAAGCGCGATGCCCCCGTCATACCAGGGGAGAGTGAGCTTGGCAAGAGCGATACGCGCCCGGCCGTTCCACACCAGTCTCCTCTGCAGGCTCTCCACCTCCCGAAAGTAGGCCACTGGGATAACGTCGAAGGAGTTCTGGAGTGCATAGAGGAACCTGGGAAGGGACATCATTTTAAACAGCGCGGACCGACCCAGCGGGGACAGGGGCAGCCTGCACCACCGGGCCGTGTCCTCACGCAGTCGCCGAAGTGGACGCAGAAGATTCTGCTCGTAACGAGCCACCGGGTCCAGCGAAACGTATATCCCCAGGTACTTAAAGCCGCTCAGAGATATTTGAATCGGGAGCCGAGGCGGCAAGAGAGGAGGACCACCAGCGATGGGATAAACGCAGGATTTAGACCAATTGATCGTGAGACCCGAATTGTTCCCAAAGGAGGTCAGAACGTCAAAGAGGACGTTGAGTGACTGCCGCGGTGAGGTGAGATACAGGAGAATGTCGTCCGCATACAGCGAGACCCGATCTTCAAAGCCCGGGCCCCACCGGATCCCTCTAAGCGAGGGCTCCCAACGGAGCCAGGCAGCGAGTGGCTCCAGGGCGAGAGCAAAAAGCAACGGGGACAACGGGCACCCCTGCCTCGTGCCCCTGCCGAGGGCAAAGGGCCGAGAGACCCGCCCATTCACCACCACTTGAGCCATGGGTCCCGTGTAAAGGAGCCTCACCCAGCCAATAAATCCCTCTCCAAAACCGAATTTATCCAAGACGGCCCAGAGGAATGGCCACTCAATAGTGTCAAATGCCATCGTGGCATCCAAAGAAACCAGCACGGCCGGTTCGGTGAGGAGCTCCGCCCTGGCGAGGACCCCATGCAGACGCCGCAAGTTAAGAGCGGTGTTGCGGTGCGGGATAAAGCCGCATTGGTCCGGATGAATAAGGTCGCACACGACACTCAGCAATCGATTGGCCAGGACTTTCGCCAGGATTTTAGGCTCCGCATTGAGCAGTGAAATAGGCCGGTAAGAGGTACAGCGGTCACGCGGCTTGCCCTCCTTGGGGAGAACGACTATAGTGGCCAAGCGCTGGTCGGCCGGAAGGGAACCCGCCACAAGAGAGTCGCGGAACATGCGGCTGAGGAAGGGCGCAAGCTTATCAGGACGCAATTTGTATAGTTCAATGGGCAGACCGTTAGGACCCATAGCCTTGCCCGAGCGAAGGGAACGAATCGCGGTCGCTATTTCATCCGACGATAAAGGGGCGTCCAGCCGCTCCCGGTCCTCAACGGACAGGCCGGGCAGAGCAATATCTCTCAGTAGGAGGCGAGAGTCATCCTCGTCCCTGTCAGTCACCGGGGAGTACACCGCCCGGAGGTGGTCAGCGAAGCATTCCACAATCTCATCCGGCTCAGTCACACACACACCATCCGCAGCACGCAACTCGGGGACCACACGATTCACTCTCTCCTTTTTGTCCAGCCACGCAATCAACTTTCCCGCCTTGTCCCCCGCGTCATACAATCGGCCCTGCTGTTCCCTATACATAGTTTTGGCCGCGTCAGTGACCAGGGACCTATATTCGAACTGTTTCAGGCTAAGGGCATGTAGCCCGTCCGGAGTAACATTCGCCTCCAAGGCCGACTCCAGCCCCGAGACGTCAGTCTCCAGCTTCACCACCGCCTCGCTCCTAACCTTCTTGGCCACCACTATCTGGGCGAGGGCGTGTCCGCGTATAACAGTTTTAAAGGCATCCCAAAGGGACAATGCAGACGACACCGACCCCTCGTTTTCACTGAAGTATTGGTCCATGGCCTTAACCAGGCTGTCACGAGTCACAGGGTCCCGCAGGTACCAGGGGTTAATGGGAGCTATCCGCCCCGCGGACCGCGACCCGGTGTCAAAGAGAAGCCACAGCGGAGAATGGTCTGAGATACCACGCGCCAGGTGTCTGACCTCTCGAATCCGACCAGTCTGCGCCGCGGGCATAAGGAAGTAGTCTAACCTGGAGAGACTCCCATGCGCCCCCGAATGAAAGGTGAACTGGCACTGGGTCGGATGCATTAGTCTCCAACTATCCACCAAGCCGAAGGTCTCCAACATCCCACCCAGCCATGACTGGGCAGCGGGGAGGGTCCTCGGTGGGTGACGATCCAGTTCACCCGAAACCACAGAATTAAAGTCCCCGCCCATGAGCAGGAGGCCGTCCGGGAGGTCAAGCAGCATTCG
Source organism: Triturus cristatus (assembly GCF_964204655.1). Lineage (NCBI taxonomy): Eukaryota > Metazoa > Chordata > Amphibia > Caudata > Salamandridae > Triturus > Triturus cristatus. The sequence continues at coordinate 648,969,484 of NC_140587.1, forward strand.
ACCCAAATCCGTAAAGGTGGAGTTCTGGAGGCCCGGGGGGACGTAGACTGAAACCAGGATAAGGGGCTGCCCCTCCCACCTCCCAATCAGACACACATAGCGCCCTCTGTCATCCGAGACTATCCTCGTGATCTCCACCGGAAGGGAGGTTCGCAGGAGAATGCCCACCCCCCTGGAGCCAGTTGTGAAACCAGAATGGGCTACGAGGCGGTATCCCCCCCTGTTCATCGCATGGCAGACATTGCCGACCAAATGCGTCTCCTGGAGAAACACCACATCAGGAGTCAAACGACGCAAATATTGCAGTACAACACCCCGCTTAATACGGTCCCCCAACCCATTGACGTTCCAAGACATAAGCCTCAACCCGTCTCCCCCCATCCCCTCCAATAGAGCAAGAGGCCCCCAGCCCGCAGCACCGCTCCCAAATATGGATAAAAATCAATACCCCGCCCTGTAAACAAAAAACACACAACTAAACAACCCCTCTTCCCCCCCAACCCCACCCCAAGTCCAACGCCCCCCACCCTGCACCCCTGCGGGCCAAAGACCCCCCCCAACTTGCAGTGTGCCTGTCGCCCCACTAACCCCATTCTACAAAAAGACCCCGGAGGAGGAAAGGGACCCGAACCCGCCCGCACCCCTCACGGGTCCTGGTAAAACACAGTATGCAAAAGAAGTAAGACCCAACTGTACAGTGCAAAACCGCAAAAGCAAGGACCAAAAGTCAGTCTAAGGGGACCCGTCACCTGCGGTGCCCCCAGAGGGCCCGGGCCGGCCACCCCCGTCCGGCAGCGAGTCCAGCCAGTCACTTGCGGCCACAGGAGTGTCAAAAAAGACTGTCCGCTCTCCATGCTCCACTCGAAGTTTCGCCGGGTAGAGCATCGAATACTTCAGGCCTAGCTCGCGGAGACGGCGCTTCACCCCTTGGAATCCCATCCGCTGTTTCTGGACCAGTTGCGTGAAGTCCGGGTAAAAGTTGATGGTCGAGTTCTCGTAGCGGACCGGGCCACGGGTCCGTGAAGCCTGCAGAATAGCATCGCGGTCCCTGTAGTGGAACAGTTTAGCCACGATAGGCCTCGGGGGGGCCCCCGGCCGCGGCCGGCCGCCAGGAACTCGATGGGCCCGCTCCACAGCGAAGAATTTGCTTAGGCCAACCGGGGACAGCTGCTGCAGGATAAGTTCCTCGACCACGAGGTCCACCGGGCGGCTGTCGGAGGACTCCGGTACCCCAATGATGCGGATATTGTTGCGTCGGGCCCGTCCCTCGAAGTCCTCAAGCCGCCGGGCCATATGGTCGTTGACCACTCTAATGTCCCCAAGCGCGGCCCGCAGATCCGACACCTCCGCACCCAGGGTGGAGGTCCGTGTGTCAAGGGCCTGGACCTTTTCGTTGGTTTTAGAGAGGTCGGCCCGAATCAGGGTGACGTCGATCGCGACAGTGTCGATCTTACGGGCCAGGGCCTCATATTGCGTCGCGATAGTTTCCCTGATGCCCTCGATGGCGCCCATAATGTCCTGTAGGGAAGGTTCCGCAGCGACGGTCGTGCCTCCCCCCGCAGCATCCGGGGAGAGGCCAGCAGCGCCAGGGGACCCCCTGCCCTGGGTATAGCGGTCCATGTTGTTGCTCTGGACCGCTCCCCCGCGTAGTGAAGCCTTGGTCTTGCGCCCCTCCGGACCCCCTTTGCCCGCCATGTGAGCGCAGTCACTCAATGGGACCTCCGATCAAGGGGCGCGCGGGTGCCAGCGAAAGGACCACAAACTGCCGGTGTAGGGGTCGGAGGCGTCAGACCCGCCAGTAGGTGGAAGCAAACCTCGGGCAGAGGCCCAGGAGGCACCTCGCCACCTTAAGCACGCACGCCAGCCGATCTCCTGAAGGCCAAAACCGAAACCGAAAGTGCAGAATCGGTAACTGGCACCGCGCTGAGGCCGCTGTTGTTCAATTGCAGCCCGGCCCCACGGGTCACCTTCACCCCGGCCACCTCCGTCGGGTGGGTCCCAAAAGTTCCGGCGACGATAACTCAGGATTCCCAGGTCCGATTAGAGTTTCGAAAAGAGATATATGATCAGCTGGTCTTCATCTCCCAGATTCCATACACCAAATCAGGATAGTCTCAGGATTTATTCCGAGGAGCAGAAAGGGTCCGGGGAGCCCTGTGCTCACGCGACCATCTTGGATGCGCGCTAGGCTCCTCCGGAAGAACAAGTTAAAGTGAGTCAGAGCGGCTCCAGTAACTTAAGTTTTTCTTCTCTGTGTTGCGAACTTTCTGAACCCATAGATCACCTGAGTCACCTTGTTTGTAACCCTATTGCCAGTGTAGAACCATTAAATGTTCCCCCATATAAAATAGCTATGTTACCGTATAAGAACTCTTCTATAGCCGAAATCACTAGGGTTTTATCTTGGAACATAGCGGGATTGACCAGTAAACTTGATGATCCTGAGTGGGGCACGTTCATTGATGGGTTTGAAATCTGCATGTTCCAAGAAACCTGGGCAAGAAAAGAGGTTTTCAAACTAGGATATGCCAGTTTTAACATCCTGGCATCCTCGAGGGGAACAGGAAGACCCTCTGGGGGTCTTATTATTTGGGTACGTTCCCATCTGGGGTGTTCTGCAACCGTAATAGACACAGGCTCTAATGATATTTTATGTGTCAGGTTACAGCTTCCGGCTAGGCCCCCTGTTGTTTTAATAAATGTATATTCACGTCCGTCTCCAAAAGGCATTGAATCCAATACTTTGGAGGAATTAACTACCTTCCTTGGTACCATTGATACTAACCAGTTGATTATATTAGGTGGGGATTTTAATTGTCAATTTGAACCGCTGGAAGGTTTGCCACTGGATGGTCTGTATGAGGAGGACCAGTTTTTAAAAATCCCAGAGTCAGGGTGCCCCAAAGTTAAAATTTGGTCCCCTTTGGCGATCCAGATGAGTTGTCTCACTATGAGGCATAGTTTTCGTGCCTGTAATGGGAGAGCAACATCTGTGACATCGAATAGCTATACATTCTATAGCAAGAACAAGGGGTCTATACTAGATTATATCTTAATCAACTCATATTTTTGGGACATGATGCTGGATTTTAAGACAAAAATGGCCACTTTATACGATGCCTTGCTCCCAGTTTTTATAGATGCGTCCAACCTGTCGAACTTGACTAAAGAGAGTTTAGACCTTCAGCAGGCCCAATTAAACTTTGATAAACTAGGCAAAATTACTTATGATTTCTTTTTCCCGTCAAAAAAACGGAAAAAAGATAAGCAGCCTATCCATCCTTGGTATAATAGCTCCTGCCGTAAGGCAAAAAAGGTATTGGTATCAGCTATTAAAAATAAAGATCGTTCTTCAATAAGGATGGCTAGAGCACGCTACAAAATAGTTATAAATCAAACAAAACAAAGCTGGGAAGTAGAAAACTGGGCTACTATGAAAATCGCTTTGGGTGATAGAGACATGAGGACCTTCTGGGGAATAGCCAATTCAGGCACAACTACTTTACGCAGTGCGGTCGAACCAAATTTAGATGAACAGACCTGGCGGACCCACTTCGAAACCTTGTATGCCAAGGAACCTGAAGTTATCCACGCTCTTGGCTGTGATCCACCAACCTCTGGCCCAGCGATTAACGAAGATTTAAATCCTTTATTTGAAGATGATCTGATATTGACCATCTCTATAAAGGAAATAAATACCGCATTAGCTAGTATAGCTCCGGGCAAAGCCCCAGGGTTGGACAAGATACCCGGTGATCTATTTAAAAGCAAATCTGTTATTTGGGCTCCTTATCTTTGGATGCTTTTTAATTCAATTATGCAAGGCATGAAGATTCCTAAAAGTTGGTTAGGTGCGGAAATAATTCCGATTTTTAAAAAGGGTTCCCCACTTCTCCCCACCAATTACAGACCCATAAGTTTAATAGACATCCCCCAAAACATTTTTGCGAAAGTTCTCCTCCTCAGACTACAGTCCTGGATGGAGGAGAGGGACATCTTGTCTATCCTCCAGGCTGGGTTCAGAGAAAAATTATCAACTCTGGACCAAGTCTTAAGACTGCAATTATTATACTGGAAAACTGTGTGCCTGCAGGGGGGTAGTCTCTTTTTAATATTTGTTGATCTAAGATCAGCATTTGACCTGGTCCCAAGGGAGAAATTATGGTCTGTTTTAGGTAGGATGGAGGTTCCTGTTTATTTAATAGATCTTTTTAAACGTTTGCATGAATGTAATTACGCCCAAATTAGGTATGGGAAGGATGGAAATCTCACGGCTCCTATTCCAATCAATCGTGGAGTTAGACAGGGTTGTGTTCTTGCACCAACCCTGTTTAGTCTCTACATTAATGGCCTAATTGATACCCTGTCAGCAGCAAAAGACCTAGATGCCCCCAAGCTAGCCACTCGTAGAATTTCGGCCATGATGTTTGCCGACGACACCCTTTTGGTTGCCAAATCATCCATGGGGATTCAAAAGGTTTTGGATAAATTTGAGGAGTTCTGTAGGGATCGTGGTTTAGAAATAAACCTTCAAAAAACCACATTTATGGCATTTAATTGCCCAAAAAGTACACGTCCCAATCCATGCCTAAATGGTAAACCCCTTGAAAGGGTGTCATCTTTTGTGTATCTGGGACTTACAATAACCGAGTCTATGGACTGGGGGGCACACATTACAAAATCTACGTTAAGACTAGCACAATCTTCAGGAGGGATCATGAAGGTTTTCAATAAGTCCAGCAAAAGAAATGTTAGTCCAGCTGTGGAAATTTATAGGGCTCAGGCAAGGGGTGGAGCATTGTATGGTGCAGAGTTATGGGGCCACCTAAACACGCCAAAATTATTGCAGGTGGAGAACCAATATTTAAGACAGCTATTTAAACTGCCCCGTAGTACCCCTCTGGTCCCGCTTCGCCTGGACACAGGCATAACGCCAATAGATGAAGTAGTGGGACTTAAACCCATTATGTATTGGCGACGCCTGTTGACAACCCCCGAGCTTACATCATACAGGGAGGAGCTCTCTGAGGTACTAAGGTCATGTGGTTCCTTGAAAATTCCATGGTTTGACCATATAAGACTTCTCCTAACTAGCCTGGGCCTTGGAGATTGTTGGCTTCATCCCGAGTCTGCTTGTTTGTTAATATCAAAGGATCAAATGAAGGCTTGTTATACTGATTATAAACTAGCACAACTCAATAATTCCTCTGGGACAGGGAAATGTACTAGTGCCTTCTTAGAAATCAAAGCCTTTTCACGCTTTGAACCGGCAATTGATCTCATTACTCCACCTGCAGCCAGGAAGCTCTTTTTACAATTTAGATACGGGGTACTCCCGCTACGTTGTTTTACATCTAAATGGAGTAAACAAAACCCGACCCATTGTCCAATGTGCGATCACCCTGAGGAAACAGAGCTCCACGTTTTTTTCTGTTGCTCTGGGCACCAGAAGGCAAGGAGTCGCTGGTTGGCCCAGATCTGCAGGAATCTTGGCACCAGGTCTAGTTTTGAAGCATTTAGGATACTGAAATCTGATACAAGTATCCCAATAGTTTATTCGGTGGCCTGTTTTTTATTTTCGGTATGGTGCACCAGAAGGGCCCATTTGAGAACCCAGAATGTAAATTGATTGCGTTAGCAATTGCTGTATTTTCATCTCTTACCTATCTATTCATGCATTAGTTTTAATTATAGGAATCTTTCTTCCTATTTTTATTGGAAAATTGTTTCTAGTTTAATTTATATATTTATTGCTCCATGAACTCTCTAACTAAAACCGTGATACCTCTGTCCAAATTTTATGATGCAATGTTTCGATGATTCTCTAAATTTGGAATTGTATGCATAACTGTATTGTTTTTATTTATTTACATGTACTTTCTAGGACATTTTGTCCGAAATAAAGTTTTTTTTGACTGATTGTTATAGTTTTTCAGTTTTTTCCTTGCAGGATGCATATTGAATTGCACAAATATTCTGTTTAAACTAAAATAACATGTCTCTCTCTAATAATTTCATTTGATGTTTTGGGTGTGGGCACACTGGCTGATAGCTATTTGGAGTGCTGTTTCAATAGCTTTTCTTGCTTCTGACTATTAAGACTCCTCTTTGTATAGATTTGATAACATAATTGGTTAAGGTGTAATCTTTTTCTCCTTTTATTCCCCACCTTTACAATTCTATATTTATTTGTATTGCCATTTATCTGTGACTCTTTTTAGTTTTCCTTTTCTTGTAGTTTATGCCTTCCTAAATATTTTTTCATAAAGTGTTGCTTTCCGAAAAATGTGATTGAAAATGTGTTTCTGAAAACCACTTGTTTAGGTGTAGATATGATGTTTATGGTTTTTGCTGTTACTTTATTAATTTGGTTTCATGTTGGTCTGATCTAGGACTATGCTCCTAGTTTGGGATTTGGAAGACGGAGTACATGCATACAGGGTGGTGGAGGACTTTTACTCCGCCTGCCAAATTTAGAGATTCCCGCTGGTTCTGTGGACATCTCTGCACATTGGGGCAACCGCCATTATGGTGGTTCCTGTCAATGTAGGATAAGTTTGACCGATAACTCTGCCTAAAAGCCGTCAAACTTTTTCAAAGTTTATTTTTCTTTTTCAAGAACAAACTCTCAAAGCCGGAGCTTGTGTTTTTTTAAAATAAAAAACTAATGACCCCCCTCCCCCCCACATCATAGGACTTATCTCCCATGGTGTGGTGGCCATTTTTCTATTTTTACTATCCATATCCTGACGGTGACGGACAGTGAAAAAAAAGTCATATGACCGTCCACTCTAAGTAGGGTGCACGGTTCAATGACCTACCTCTGACAGCCTCTATTTCCTCGGGCTGTTGGAGGAAGGTTTACACTGATGGAGTACATTTTATTCTGTCAGGGTAAACCTTGTAGTTCCAGCCTCTAAACTGGGCAGGCGGACTGAGTTTTGCAGAGAGAGTACTCTGTTGCTTTTGCAATAAAGAACCCTCTCCACCACACTCCAAATCAGCCCGCACGTCATCTGTAGCATGAGTGGTGGCAATGCAATGCTGTATGTGATTGTAATGCTGGATTTCCCTCAGTTCTAAGTATTGTATGTGCTTATAAATCTGACATATAGATTTTCCCTGCAACTATAGACATTTTGGTTCTTGGTAGCTGAGGTGAATGCTGTTTCAATGATTTAGAGATCAGGGTGAGCATTATATCCAGTGAGTCCACTGATTTCTGTCTTTGGCCCATAGTTTGCGCACCCAGATATGATGCACAATGATTAAAGTGATCACTGCTGGATCATAAAGTGGTCGTAACCTTATTTGAGAAGTAAGGGAAAGCATGGCTAACTTTAACACATGCATAATAACTTGGGTGAAAGCAATTCTTGAGTAACAAATGGTAACCGTCTGTGCAAGTGGCACAAATGATGAACAACATGTACAGTGCAGCATAGTATGTGTGTATATGTATATAGATATATCTATATATCTATATACATATATACATCTACATACATATATATATACATATATATATATAAACACACATATATATGTTTATTTGCGTCAATTAATTTAAATTGATACACGTGCACACAATAAATCATAAAATTACAGTAAATAAAAGTGTCGTTCCTAAAATGTCCCAGCATTAAAACTTCACTTTGTAAAGCAGGCAATTTGCTTCAAAACAGTTAATGTTACAACAGTGGGAGTAGTCAACACAATCAGGTCCTTTGCTTTCGAATTGCAATAAACATCTTATTAACAAATTTGCCAAAGCGAGCCAAGTGCAAGGGAACAGGGGTTATGATACAAAATTCCAGTGCGTCCTTACAGGTAGAAACACCATTTGCCCTAAACATCGGCTTTAGTAAAGTACAGCATATTTTTAATTCTTGCAACATCATTGACAAATTATAAACACTCTGTGGCATATTGTCTTAAATCCTATACTCTGGCACGACCTAGAAGTATAAATATCTCACCAAATTAAGACTCCATGATGTGCGCAACTGCGGGAACGAGCTAACAGGCTACCTTTCGGATGGCACCTTTGCAAAAACCATATCAACGTCATTTTACAACAGAACACAGAAAACACCAAGGGTTTGTTTCTAATGCTCAGTTTTCTGACTTTCCCCACCTACACTCAGATTACAGGGAAGAATGCATGGGAAACGGTGACACAGCAATGGCGATGGACAAGGAGCAAGGACAAAAAGTGCTGGCAAGGAGTTGTGCTTGGATTTAAAGCGTCTCACAATCTCTACCCTGGTGCAATGCTCTGTGTGCAACCATGTACCATGTACTATGAATGTCCATCTTCTTCCCAAACTAGCAAAAGGCCTCCTTTGCAGCGGGATTAAAGAATACCATTCATACTAGGAGGAGATAAGCCCCATTGAAAGGTAGTGAAGAGCCCTTACACATTAACCCTTCCCTATGTCTCCAAGGGGGCTCTTGCATCAGTACTGACTAAGCCCCTGTCCATGGTATTTGCTGTGGTGCAGGCGACGTTATCAGCGTGTGGTAGACACCGATGGTGGTGTCATTTCAGAATTCATTTTGTTGGGAGAATTCAGCATCGTCCATCCTTATAATAGCGTGTGGTGCAATGAGGGCTTTTATAGTAAGCGTGAACCTTGGCGAGGCGCACATTGTCTTCATGAAACATGTCCCAGGTTTATAATGGGAAGAAAACTGCTCCTAAGGTTAATGTTCAGCTTTGGGGACGAGTGCTGTTGTTGTTATGGCTTTGAAAGAGTAGCATCGATCGACTGAGGTTTCAGTGATGAGTATTGATTCTTTCTGTTGTATAACTAGGCCACCTCCTTTTTCTTAGCGTCATTTTATCAGGATTGTGCAGGTTTCAGACTGGCCTAAAGCAACCAACATGGGTCGCACAGCTGTGTGTCTGATATACGCTGATCTTCTTAGTAGCTTCTTGTATAAAACTTTGAAGTTGTTGTCTGTGTCTTTCTTTCTTGATGTCATGTTAACCTATGCTGTGGTTGTTTGGTGACTTTTGTTTTTAAATTTGATCAGTTTTGATGTGCTGCGTTTGTTTTTTATTCTTTAGAACAGTTTTCCCTCCCACTTCATCATGTGTCTCCTACCTGTTTGCAAGAAGCGTGTTTTCTTGTCTGACTGGCAGCATTGGGATAGTGTTGCCTTTTATGCCACCCTGTGTGGTTGGGTCTCATTTGGCTTGAGATAAGTACACAAAGTACCCCATGGACTACTTTGTCAACATGTGCCTTCTTTAACTACTCACGCCATTGATATGGAAGATCCAGAGCTTGATGTAGCAGGGAAAGCAGTTAACGAACACGGTGCAAGGTGGTTTTCCTTTAATGATGTGAGTGAATGTAATGGGCCACCTTATGTAATAATTCATGTGCAAAGCTACCCGTTGAATTTATGAGACGTGAATGGAAGGCCTTCCTAGGGGCAGGTGTCAAGATGGTAATGACTAGATAATATGAAAAACGGGTTTAACACTACATGTGTTTTGCTATATATAAGAGTTTTAGTTGCAGACAATCTAATACCCATGGTTAAGTATGGATAAAGACATGGTGCATTCTCTCTTCTACTACTGGATCAGCCAGAGTAAATTCTACTTAAACTGGGGCTTGATATGTGACGTTCCAGTAAAATGGCGTCCCTCTAAAAGGTGTAACACTTCGATTATCCATGACGCGCTGCCAATTGTATATATTTTTTGGAATCGAAATTACCATCATCACTTAATGAGTTTTATGGGGTAATGGCAAGATTGTGTGAACAAATGCGGTAAACAACATGCTAAAGATCATGAATTACTACCAGCCAAAAAGATGAAAAAGGTGTAATTTAAAGTGATGTGGACAGCAGCTTGTTAGGAACGAAGGCACTGAACAGCAAACCGGCGAAGGGTGCCAAGGCAGATTGAAAATATGGAGCCCAATAAGGTGTTTCTCTTACTGGTGCATACCAGTGAACCAGTAGTCCCTTTTCTATTGTGGTGAACAGAAATAGAAAGGGGATTTTTAAGACTTATCTTAACAGCAGGCTTGGAGCCTGATACCAAACAAAATGGTACAAAGGTAAGGGAAGGAAGCAGGGGCGGCTCGCAGTGGGAGTGCTGTGGGCGGTCAGGTGGGCGGGGGAGGGGCAAGGTGGTGGGGTAGGGGAGTAGACGTCCATGAGTAAAGCAAGTTAATAAATAAATAAAATGATTTACCTTGCGCTTGCTGCTTCGCCAACTCTGCGATGCAGCGAGCGCAAGGTAAATAGTTTTATTTATTTATTTACTTGCTTTACTCGTGGACGTTGTATGTCCGACTCTACTACCCCCCCCATCCTGCCCCTCGCCCGCCCCTCCACCCCAGAGCACTCCCACTGTGAGCCGCACTGGAAGGAAGTGATGCAGAGGTATAATAAAGGAGTTCTGCCCCCATAAACAACAACAAATGTGACTTTGTCAAGCAGATACCCTTCATGGCTCTCCTTATTGACCCAGAAGGAACACATGGTTGTGAGGGCCACTGGTTTCTGTCTATATAAGTACATTTACAGCCTTGTGGATCTGCGGATTTGCAGGATGGGGAAAATAGACTGTCCCATCTGGATTTCCGGCTGTCCAGTTAATTTATTTGGGACTGGTTTTTGGGGTTCTTTTAGTGGAGAATCATAATTTTGCTCAGCCTTTGCAGGACATGCCAATGGGCAAATGTGAGGCGTTATGGTGGTCTGATTTTGGCATTAAGTCTACATCAGTGGGACTTTTCCTGGTCTGTTGCCCAGGACGGACATCAGGATGTCTTTTCATTATCCAAAGGGCAGGTATTTAGAGGAGCATGGTGTTCCAGCAGTGGTATGGGAGTGCTGGCATGTCTGTGGTCTGCACTGCCTTCCTTTTCTGATGAGAGGGTAGAAAGAAAAATATGTATTTAACGGCGTGAGAGAGGCAGCTCAGATAAGAAATATTTCTCCTACAGCCCTCCAATGACAGCTACCTTGGATTCTCACACTTTTGGACCGAGATGTAGTTGACGATCGAAATAGGCAACTACAGAATGGTGACATTTCCAGAAGACAAGGTTATAGGGCACCTTGGTGCTGCAGGTTGGTTTGAAATGTGCGCTTTTATTAACATGAGTTTGGTGCAACAATAAATAAATACCTTTTCAGAAATCTGTTCTTTTGCCTATATCCATATTGGAATAGCTAAAATTTTGAAACACATTGCATGCACATCATAGCACAGTGGTAAATATCTGAGTAACATATGGGTTATGAATCACAGCAGAAGTGGAAGATTACATCTGAAAAGATATAGACGTGTAATGCTACACTTTAACTCTTTCCTGGTCCCCAGTCATTCTTCACTACCATTTTTGATGTATCTCCCAGATTTTTGTTTCTCTCCTAATCTAACTTTCACTTCACTATTACCCTTTTTAGGTCTTGCCTGGGACAGCACATGCACTGTCGCTGGTGATACATTTGGTTTACTTGCAGGGGTCTTAGAGCCCGCCTATTGCTTATCATTTATTGGCTTCATAGTCACTCTAATTTACTTGCTCCTCTTTTTTTCAGGGTGGACAGGCTTTACTTCCTCTTCACATGATTGTTCCACCCTTTGAGCATGACCCAACTACTTCTTCTGTGCTCAGTAAATGTTCTTATACTGCTTGTGCTTTTGGAGGTTCTTTTTTTAATTTGAGTTGCATTTTAAAGCACTCCATAACAGTGCACAGTTTAACTTGCCCTGTCTTTGTTTCTTGCCGCCCCATCCTTGTTCCTTGCCACCTCATGTTGCTTTCTGCCCGTGTTGCTTACAGCCATGCCCTTGTTGCTTAAAGCACTGTCCTTAATTCCCTTCCCTCGTGGCTTGCTGTCCCAACCTTGTTGCTTGCCACTCTGTCTCAAAGCACCCCTCCCACGTTTGTGTTGATTGCCCTGTTACCCCATCCCCTCCTGTGTTGTGTTGCTTGCCCAGCCCCACCTGCCAGAAAAAAAGGGGCATGACATGGCCAGAGATAGCCACATCCGTGAGATTTTATTCTCTAATTTTTAGCCATACTGCCCAGCAGCCACGCTGCTGGTTACAATTTCTAAAAAGACATTGACAAAGCAAATAGCTCTCATATAGGCAAAACCTACTAGCTTTGCCAATGCTTGCTCTTGTATACCTTACTTCAATGTTCCTGTCTTTTAGTTACACAGGTTTCCTGCCTTATGATCCTTGTAAGTAACCATTTTGTCTACTCCTTACTGAATCATGCCTAATTCCATTGCATCTTTCCCCACTTGTCTTCGTCCATTGACCTAAATTCTTGCTTGCCATATCTATTTTTCCTTTTGTCTTCAAATCAATTGCTTTTCCCACCATTCTTTCCTTCTTGCCCTCCCTCTGCTCTGCCTTCTCCCTGTACCTTCTCTGCTAATCTTTTTTCAGCTGCTGTTATAGCCTTTCTTTTTCCGCTTATGGACTTATTCCCTATTCTCATTCCCATGTCCCCCATACCTTCTCCTGGTCGCATTTTATCTCTCAGCAGCCTCGCCTATCCATTCTCACCTCGCCTACCTCCCCTGTTAGATTAGCAAGACCAAAAGAGTGAAAAGAGAAACATAAAGACAAACAGCAAAGACCAAACAATTGGATAAATGTACTGAATTCATCTGCGACTATGAGGTACCTCTCTAGAAGTACCCAAGAGGTTCTAGTAAGCTGAGCATGGATTGATGGATAATAGTCAAGGCAGGAGGCAAAAATATGAGGTTCGATGATTGTGGTGTGGATGAGGTGGAATAGAGACCACCACTCAAATCCTTTTTTCTAGAGGGTACATTTTGAGGAATGTGGCATATTGCTGTTAAAATGGGCACATTAGGTTTAAAGAGAGATGCTTTAAAGTAGTATAATCAACATTTCAATAATGATAAGTACTTGTTGAAAATACACTTGAGGGGGGACATTTTAGCGTGGGGAAGGCAACAAGGCAACTTTCAACACTGTGAAGTCGGATGTTTTGATCTCACTGCCAAGGTCTTCATCTCAGTCACAAACCTGAGAGATGGCCATCTCACACAATATGAGTTTAGAAAAGTGAATAGTATTAGTACCTGTGGATTATTAGCAGAGCTTATATGTCCTCCTCATTCTTCTCCACTTTTCATATTGCCGTCACCCTCCACCACGCAACCCTTCATCTCTCCCTTTTCTCAGTTGCGGCAGGCTTGACTCGCGGGAGGGGGGAGGGAGGTCACGCAAGGGGTCACGTGGGGGGGATTTTTTTTTTTGTTGATTTAATTCACTTACCTTAGCTGGCCGGTCCAGTCCCGCGTCTCACTGCTTCTCTGCTCCTGACAGGAAGCATGCAGCCCCCTCCCTCAGCCAATCACAACGCTGCAACGGCAGTGTTGTGATTGGCTGCGACGCCGACCACACAGGCATCTATGGGAAGGCCATTTTCTCCATGTAAGCTGCATGCAGCCTACATGGAGAAAATGCAGAGTGCGTATGGTTGGTATGGTCAGCCCCGGGGCCGACCAAACAGTCAGCGCACTCAGAATGGGCAAGCCACTCCTCCCCTGCACTAGAGTAGACCCGTCCACCCTCCCGCCCCCAGCCAAACACTTCTGCTTTCTCGCAGTGCGAGAAGCAGAAACATAAAATGGTATTAACTATACCATTTTTTGTTTCTGCTTCTCGCACTGTGAGAAAACAGTGGGGCGATACTCCTCCACCCACATGGAGGAGCCGCCCCTGCTTTTTCTCCATTTAACCTCACTCTCGCATCATTCTCGTTTGTTATTCTTCCTTTGGCCCTTTTCCCACTTTGTCCTTCAGTCAGCCCTTCCTCTTCCAGAAAGAGAGGCATCTCTTTCCCATGTGCACTTGTGCACACAAGCCCCTGTAAAAATGCACACACAAAACTACTACTGTATACAAATGTATTTTGAACCATGGAAGCATTATGTCACTATGACTAATAATAACTGCATATCTCACACTAGATGTTACAGACATTTTCCCTCTCTTTTCTAATCCCTCGTGGTTTTTCCCTCCACCTTGCGCTGACGCTCCCTGTTTTTCTCATTTAAGACCTCTGGGGGAATGTGTTTCAGAAATGCATCCCATTTTCCCTAGGGGCGATGAGCTCACAGTATTGTCTTATTCTTTTCAAGAAACATCACGCTGATCCAATGTTCAGAGAAAAAGCATCACTGTTCAGAAAACAAATAGCTGAGACTTACCCGAGCTGTGTGGGTTACAAAGAAAGATCCGTCTGTGGGCTGTATAGATCGTACACCACCTACAGTACAGTCTCTCTAGAAACCACACATAACACACTCCATGGCTGTGTCAACAAGGATAGGCACCACACGCTCCCGCCAGTGGGCTTGCAGAGGTTAAAACTTTTAAATTGACAGAGGGTCCTGGAATCCTTTTAAGGCTAAGATTTCTTCCTCTACTGGCTGCCTTTAAGTGAAGCTCATGCGTATTATGGCCATTTTAAGAACCATCACTCAATCAATCACATAATTTGTAAAGCACACTACATACCCGTGAGGGTTTCAAGGCGCTGGGGGGTGGGGGGTGCTGCTGCTTTTGGTCAAAGAGCCAGGTCTTGAGTTGTCTCCTGAAGGTCAGCAGGTCTTCGGTTTGTCGCAGGTAGAGGGTTCCAGGTCCTGGCGGCGCGATGGGAGACGGATCTGCCTCCGGAAGTAGTTCTCCAGATGCGTGGGACCGTGGCCAGGGCGTGGTCAGCGGAGCGGAGTTTCCTGTTGGGTGCGTAGAAGGAGAGTTGACTGTTGAGATAGGCTGGGCCGGTTTTGTGGAGTGCCTTGTGTGCATGGATCAGGTGCTTGAAGGACATTCTTTTGTCGACGGGGAGCCAGTGCAGGTTCTTCGGGTGGGGGGTGATGTGGTCGCGGCGTGGGACAACATGCTTTACCCTGTTCTCTTTTAGTTCAGAATTTAAAGTAAGTGGGTTGGCTCGATGCTCTCTTACCTTATGCTTGAGTATTTTACATAACAGTTTAGTTAGAATTGCTAAAATGCAGTCTCTCCTCATGTTGAGAGAAAATTATTTAGAGTTGCCCTTCACCTGACTAACAACAGATATGTTTTTGGGCATGGTTCCTAACCAACCTGCAGCACATGCACTAAGTTGGTAAATTCACGAATGACGGACTATTGGGTGATTAGATAATTCTGCATCTGTTATCCAAATGATACCTCTGAGAGAAATTATAAATATTGAAGTGCCACCAGGAGTGCAGATATGGATGTCAGACCCTAATTTATCATAGTATCAGTACCTCACGCTAGTCTAAAGGCTCCACTATGGTGGTATGATGCTTGGATGCAGCTTTCGACGATTGAGTATATAATATAGTATTTATTTGCTCTTTTTCAGTTAAGCACTACAGACTTACAGTATTAACGTCCACTCAAATGATAAGGCCTGCACAGATCACCACCAATCCATGAAGGGTCTCCTGTGAAACAGACCACCTGTGTGCAGATACCAGGCTGAGTTAGACGACATTCCCACACACTCAGCATGCACGCATATGTATGCACATATGTATTTGCACATGTTCCCATGCAGCCGACCCAGACCCTCTTACCCCAGCTGCACAGCAGTAGACCATATTTTCAAAAGTAGACACTGATGGCTGGCACTCTCAGTCCACTACAATATAGTTTACAGTGAGTTAGGCTGAGGTGGTGAGACCAGGGCCGGACTGCCTACCGGGCGTTTTGGCATGCTGCCGAGCTGGGGGCTGATGTCACTGCGGTGGGGGCTAATTTTTTTGATGCAGACCTGCGTGTGCTTCGAAATAAACAAAGCAAAACAGACTTCGTTCATCACACGCAGGTCCCCTTCAACGAAATCAGACCCAGCCCGGTAGGCAGTCCGGCCCTGGGTGAGACTCCTTACATCAGAAGTCCATGAACCCTGTGGTCCTAAAAGCAAAATATTCAGGACAGTAATATGTGGTGGAACCATCTCTCACAGTAACGATACATAATTATGCCCCACACTAGAACACTCAGGCTTCACAAAAACAGTCCAAGGAAGAATGGAAGGTGCACTCTAAAGAGTCAAACTGGAAACACATTTGAAGTTCAAATCAAGTAGTGTTGTTAAAACGAGGCACACAGCCAACGCGTTTCGTTCCCCAGTGCCACGGGAACTTCGTCATGGCTTGCTAAGAAAATTGAAACGAAATCGAAAAGGACATCAAAAAATAGGTTCAGTGCTTGTAATATATTCAAACACTGCTACGGACAATTCAATTCAATCAATCCGTATATCTCTTAATAGAGGGAGAATGAGATACCAAAAAAATCACCAAAGTAGAGGTAGAAATATCACACATGTGGTATTAAAACGAGAATCATTAGGTCCCGTTATCAGTATTCTAGTCAGCAAAAAGAGAAATCGACAGCCTGGTAACTGTTGAGGGCGCAAATAGGTGTAATTTTATACCTATTTGCGCCCCTCGTTTTAATACCACATGCGTGATATTTCTACCTCTACTTTGGTGATTTTTTTGGGTATCTAATTCTCCCTCTATTAAGAGACATATTGAATTGAATTATCCGTAGCAGTGTTTGAATATATTACAAGCACTGAACCTATTTCTTGATGTCCTTTTCGATTTCGTTTAAATTTTCTTAGCAAGCCCTGACGAAGTTCCCGTGGCAACTGTGTTTCCAGTTTGACTCTTTAGAGTGCACCTTCCATTCTTCCTTGGACTGATTTACTGATTGGCATCTTTCAACAGTGGATGCGGGGAGTTGCTGCACTTGACTTTTGATATATGCAAAAAAAACATTTTGAATTGAGGTGCTTGACCTTGGTCAACTGTTGTGTATCTTATTGTTTTGCTTCACAAAAACAGCCTGGTGCAAACATCATCTCACTTCACCAGACACCCCACTGGTAGGTTTAACTGTATTTCACAGTTAATTTAGTTTTTCAAGGCACTACTTAAATATACTTCTCACTACTAATCATATTTCAGGTAAATAAAGTTTAAAAAAATATATTATTGACATCCATCAAGATCACGCTTTAAAATGTTGTTTTACTGTTTTTGTTCTTTCTGTTTATCAGAGGCCAATACAGATGAATGACTTGATAAAGTTTGAATTGCAGGATGGTAGCACTTCACACAGGGTTTCCGCAAACCATTTGTGGAAATGCTACGTGAAGTGTTGCCATCCTTAATTTCGGTCCTTATCATGGGTACTTGTGTCTAATGAAATATAGAATTGATTTTCTGTATGCTTTAAACTTTCAACACGATCCTTGATAAGATGGTGCACCCACGAAACATATATCAGCGATATATGCAACTAATGAGCTGAACATCTGGTATTTTGCCCTTGTTATAAGGAAAGCACAAAATACTGTAAAAGTAAAAGAGCATTTTAAAGAGTTAACTTTAAGGATGACAATAATTAAAACTATTTTTTAACTATAGTCTTTATACGAAGTAGCATCAATAGTGGGACCTATATTTAAGAAGTTTGTAAAAACATATAAATGCTAGACTATCTCAAATTCTCTAGCAGACAGAATCATTACATTTAAGGAACAAATCCACTATTGAACTTGGATGAAAAGAGAAGTATAAACATTAGGCCCGATTCACAAAGGTAAACTGAGACAAAAGTCTAACTTTACGACTTTCGTTACTCACAAAGGGCATTTATGAGTAGTAAATGGTCTTTGTGAATACCAAAATTCGTAAAGTTAGACTTTTGTCTCATTTTACCTTTGTGAATCGGGCCCATCATTGATATGTACATTGTGCTTATTATTTGCAGCAGTATACATTTACGTTAGGAAAACAACATGGAGATGTGAAAGCTCACTAATTTCTAGATTTATAACTAATATCTCCATTCCTCACTTCTGTATAAAATGTTCAGTATTTCTTTGCATCCCGAAAAGACAAGCTTCCAGCCAGGGTGCGTTAGAAGTAAAGTCTTATCGTCATTCCATAGCAGTGATTCAGTAACGCATAGTCTCAGAAGACTTGAGGTGACCTAATAGGTGGATTTGCAGGCAAGCGGTGTGCATAAGAGACAAACTCGGTACTGCATTTCTTAATGCCATTTTCTCTTGGCTCAAACGTTAAAAAAATCCCAGAATGGGATTTGAAAACGATGCCATTTCATTTCCCCCGTTATTATAATGCAGAACGTGTTCTTCTCTCTACTTCAAAGAAAACGCAGCTCTAAAAACCGAGATCGCTAACACAACCGGCAGCTTGGTCTTGTGAAACACTGACCTTTAAAATATTTGTGGATCAGAGAAAATGGCGGCCCTGTTACATCTGGAGCATAAATCAGAATCTGTCTTAAGTGCCTTCCATAATGAATGTTAATCACTGCCGAGAACATAAAACACGCCGCAGCAGGCATAAAACACCAAAGGCACAGGTTGGGGCTGAGGTTACCGGTGGCAGGTCCCCTATTCCAAGACTGAAGTGCCTGCCTCCAGGTAATGCGAGGTCAGCATTACCACTGTTGAGATTTATTGATCGGGGCGGGGGCCAGGGAGAAGGAGGAGGAAAAAGGGGTGTGAATCCCCCAAGTGAGAAAAAATAAAAAAAACATAACCACTGTAACTAGCTGCTGGGGTACTTAAGCGCTGGGTTTTATTTCTGAAGACTTGTTTCACCGCGGAAGGATCCCTGCTTCTCTTTTGTTCAGGCCCTTGGTACATTGCCACAGAAGCGCTCTCCCGCCCTTTTGTTCCCAGCGCATCGACCGTGACAGATGCTGCTGCTGCTTGTTGGCGCCCGGGCGCGCAGGATGCACCAGAAGCGCGCCCAGCTGCGCAGCGTTCCCGGCGTCCTCTGCGCGAAAAAGCAGCGGCCCTCGGTTAGACAGCGCAGGGTGGGCTCGTGCCATAGTACGGAACTCCGCTCAGCTTCCTATTCCTATGTCTTCAGAAACGCCCTGTGAAAAAAAGACTCCCTGGCCATCATTTCATGAGATTAGAGTTGTCCACTTGGACGCTTTAAATAACAATCCCTTACTAATGCTAAATATTTAAACATATACTTTGAAAATACTCACGTGTCCATTTGATTACACATTTAACAGCCAATGGTGAACAGTGTTAAGGCGAGCACATTTATGCCGAATGTTATCGCTTGTTGTAGCAAATTCAAGGCTATATGGGTTATTCATATTTCGTTTAATATTCTCTTTTCAAAATAACCACTTTTCAAATGACTGTGTTTCTTTTACATTTACATGTTTTTATTGCGCCTCCACCGGTGACTGCTGTGAAAATCGAAGCCCTAGACAAGCAGGCGTGCATCGAATTTACTACGGTCTTGTGCTGATAAGAGGAAGACATAAACACTGCACAGGAAGGAACACGTCACACCCAGCCATCTAAACACTCATTCAATACATTGGTACAAAAGGTCGATAGCCATATAGCTGAAAACAAATAAACTCTCTCTGAAATATTCAAGACAGTCATCTGTCTGGTCACACGGACAGAATGAAAGCCATCACAACATCTCAGGCGTTTTGCCTATGACGGGTAATCACGGCAACCCTCTTTCCTCTTACATATATTTTTCATCAGTTGACTATTGCTTTAACAGTTAAAATAAAAAAGTTATAAATTACATACATCCATTCGAAACCCATCCAGTTACTTGAGCGTCATCCTGGTGCAGAATTGGACTGGCATATAGGGCAGCAGTAGTGTAACGAAACTTGAGCCCCCCCTTGCAAAGTATACGGAGGGGCCCCCCCACTGGACACACTCCGGGGCTCTCAGGCCAGGGTACTCTGCTGAGGGGGTCCCCTGGAGCTCGGGGACCACCACCACTGCAGTGGCTGCGTGGGTCTTTGTTACGCCAGTGTAAGCAGCCTTGCCAAGTATCACTCATTAGGCGTTAGAGTAGCGCATTTTAGTGTGGTGGTACGCATCACTGCACTGAAATGCAGTGTCACGCATTATAGCGCCTCAGCTGTCAAGCGCCGGAGGCTGCTATAATGCACCATACTGTAGTAGCAGTGGCAGCACGTGCTGCTCCCTGCAGGCTTGGAGGCTCATGCTCAGCTGGTATAGCTCACCCACCACAGTGCTGCTACAATGTAACACTCTCTGCACCCAATACTGGCGCGGCATTAGCAATGCCAATCACTGACGTCAGGATGGTCAGAGAGTCAGAGGCCAAGGGCAACACAGACTTCTGAGTCACATGATTAATAGGCGGGCCTTTCCGCTCTTGCTGCGGTGCCAACAGGCGGGCAGCGGCAGTTTTTAAAAGTTTGGCTGCTTAGAAATAGTGCAGCTGGTGGACAAATGGCAGCACAGGTCTCCACTTACGCAGCTATCATGATCCCGGCGATTCTCCAACCGCCACCGTGACCGCCGGCTCCCCACGGCTTGTTGTGAACGTGGCTGCCACCAGAGGACCCAACCCCAGCCAGCGCTAGCGTCTGAGGCAGTGTGCATGTGCAGCTGAGAGGTCAGGGGCCCGGCTGAGCCAGAATTGCCTCAGGAGTGAGATGGTCCACGGAGCCAATGCGGCTACAGGGCCCGCCAATTGCCGACCTGGCTCAGACTCGCTTGCTGTTTACCGAAATAAGTAAGTGTGTCTGATGTTGGTAACTTGCTATGGCTGCTAAATTGATTCATTCCTAGCTGCCTTCCGTGCCCTTATATGTTTCCCCTGTCTTCAATGCTTGATTTTTGCTCGTGTCACTCATAGTTGTTAAAACGTCACATAATTTCACTGATATTATGAAAATGTCACACACGGCAATCTGAAACCTAAGTTAATTAATGTAAATACAATTTTATATAATAGTTCTTAAATCACATCGAAGGCTATCTCGGTGCTGCAAGTATTTAACAAACACAGCCCAGGAACCCCAGTCCAGATGAGCCTTGCCCGGTGTTAATGGCCCTCTTCCAGTGCGGCCCAGAGATCGGCACGGGCACACATGAAAGCTCCAGCCGACTGCCCACATTAGTACACAATAGCTTCAAAATGAAAACGTGGCAGACTGGACCAAGGCCATCAAAGTACCTTAACAAGAGGGAGCCGCTTAGCGCGGTGGCAGTGCGTGTCACTGCACCAACCAGGCAAGCCAACCATCTCAACAGCACAGACAGCCACCTTCAGTCAGTCTACAGCACAACGGCCTGCAGCTTGAGTGACTCTCTTCCCAGGAACCTGGTGAAAGACGTTCTGGCTCACCCTGGCACTACAGGAGGACACATCATTGTGGCACTGGTGAGAGAGCACTGAAGTAGTGCAATTGGATGTCTGTGAGAGTGTCAGTTTGGGGATAATTATGGTTTAATGGGCAAAATATTCTGTATTGTTCAGGTACACATATCAGGGATTTATGGGTCATGGAAGCATGCTGGAAACTGGGTACAAGGGAGTGAGTGGGGGCAGCGGACAGTCTGTCACTGCAAGAGGCCCTGAACCTGCAGAGGAATGGAATGCAATAGGTCTTATTCGATTTAAATGAGTTGAACTGTCATATCGAATAAAGATTTATTTGTAAAATGAGATTGGGAAAACCCACAGAAAGGAGATTTCTGGAACACTGGTAAACTTATTGGTTTGAACCACGTAGTTTGGATGTTTCTGAATTAAACCAAACCTCTTAGTTTTATGTCTTGTTTAGTCTTGTTTTCTTCTGGTTCTGTGCTTGTATAAAAAGCGCTCGCTTGAAAATCCTCATTGCCCTCACTTTGAAAAGTCCTGTGGACTCAGATCTCTGCAGTACATTCTCTGACTGAGGAATTCAGTTTTCTTCTCAGCCCCAAACCCGTGCCTTTCACTTTGATTTTGGGGACCTTTCTATCCTCCTGTTCTTAAGATGACAATGCTTCATTTGGTGACCTGGGGTGCACTCACTTACTGTGCCCTTGTTGTTAAACCAGTTTTGGACTAATTCCAAGAGTAGGACACCATGTACTTGATCCCCCCCACCCTGCCACTGCAAGGGGGCTGGAAGGTTTATAGAGGTCTCTCTGGCACACACCTTCTCCAACATGAACCAGGCATATTCGCAAAATGTGTATTTTATGAGGATTATTTGTGAGTTACTACTTTTTACTAGGTTAGTGCTCTTCCATTTCTGGTGCTTTACAGCAGTATTAAGATCTACTTAGATTTTCTCGTTGTTCAAATGGGTGTAATATCTGATATTTACATATTTTCCCTCGTCTTCATTGCTTGATTTTGCTTGCAAGAAAGTGTCACTCATAGTCATTGAATGTCACTCATAATTTCACTGAAATTATGAAACTGTCACACATAAGGAATCTGAAACCTTGGCAGCTATGTGTAGGGCAGTCTAGCAGTGTCAGAGGGGCTGCTATGACAGGTCATTTCGTAGGTCTGGCGTGAAACCGCAGCTGTCGCTAGAAGTAAAGTGATAAACTTATAAAGAGCGTTTAAGAGTACTGCAGAGAGAGGTTTAGCTCTGCCCGCATGTTGGTAGTCAGGAAAACATGTTTTGATTGTTCAGAAATTGTGTACTTCCACAGAAAACAAACATTGTCATAGCCAATAGGTCTCGCCTTTGGGGCCTTATAAGTGTTTAGAAAGAGCAATTGGCTTTGGTAAAATTTTTAATATGTGTTGTAGAGCATTGCGAAAGTTGTGCAGCATGTTTAAAAGTTATAAGTTATAATAAAAAAAGGGTTATAACCATGTTTGTTACCTTATATGTAACCTAGAAAACATTATATACAACTGAAGTACCCTAATAAAAACCAGAATTAACACCAAAAAATGTGTTCTAGTTTTTTTGTTTATGCAGTGCTGTCAATTTTTCCCTGCCTGTTCTAATGCTTTTTTGTTATAGTTTTTATTTTTAGGTTGGGGCAGTTCATCATAGTAACATACCATAACGTGTATTTGTAAAGCGCCCTTTCACCCGCAAAGGGGCATCTTGGCGCTAAATAACAGACTTCTATTGGTTACCCTACTCAATAGTACTCATTTTCTTGATCTCAGAAAGGATAAAAAAGGCTGAGTGAATTTGCCGGGATTTGGACCTGTGACCATGAGGTCGAACACAGTCCCCTGCAGTGAGCACAAATAAATGTAAAGTTGAGCAGAGTGAATGTGTGTATAGCACAGAGTAAGTGTAGAACACAGAATATACACCACATATGGAGCACATGGCAATATGTTGTAAAATATATGCATAGCAGAGTTCACAGTAGGGCCCTGTTGTGGCAATACATACTTAGAGCTTAGTGTACGCACAGTGCGGGGTAGAAAGGGTGCATGTAAAACACAGGTAAGAGGGCGGTAGATGTACAGCACCAAGACCACAGAACAAGGCAGGCCACAAAACACAAGGTAGTAGTATATTGCACAGAAAACATGCCGAGCACAAAGCACACGCACAAAACTGCCACACAGCCCAGAGTACACGTACAGCTTGCAAGGTCAATATGGAAGTCATTCAGGTGGTGGTAGCACGTTTAAAAAGGGTGAAAAGACATAGAAACATCTGAGTACACGTAAATCAAGTACCAGTAGAAGAGAGTACACAGAGTTAAGCACACAATACAAGGTAAACGCGGAGCACATGCTACACGTACAACACCGAGGACACAGAATGAGTGAAGGAATGAGTGGGCGTGGAGTAAGTTAGTACGATGGGGGAGAAAGGGATGAGTGGATCTTAGTGGAAGAGAGCTGGGGATGAACGAGGGCAAGAAGGGGTGATTGATGGCTGGTGGAACAGGGAATGGAGAGTAAAGAGGGTGAAGGTGAGTGAAGGAATGGGCGTGGCTATGAAGGATGTGGGGAGGTGGTAAAGGAGGAGATGAGGAATGAGGGAGGCAAAGTAGGGTGGTGAGGATGGGGCGAATGGTAAAAGGAGGGGGTAAATGCATGAGGGGAGGGGTGTGGGAGTGAGATGGGGATCCAGTGAGGATTGTGGAGGCAAGATAGGACTCAAGCAAAGAATTGGAGTGTCATAGGGCAAATGAGTATGGGAGGGCAGCGAAAGGGAGTGTGCGAGGGAATGTGTGGAAGGGAGTTAGAATACATTTTCAGGGTGAGGGGTAAAAGGGTAGTGCGGAGTGGTTTCGTAGAAGCGACGTGGGAGGGGAAGTAAGGGGTTGTGAAGTGGGCTAGGAAAGCATCTACGGCTGTGGGGGTGAGAGCGATCTTAGGGGGATAGAGGGAAGCCAAGGGGCGGGCAAGGCAGAGCCGATGTAGGAATTTGTGAGCGGAAGTAAAGACTGAGTTAACATGAGTGGGCAGGGGGAATGAGGGTGAGGGGAAAGCGTATGGGGCATTAATTGAAGATGTAAAGGGAAATCAAACCAAGAAGAGAGGTTTAAGTGAGAGAATACGGATCTGAAACTGCTGGAAAAGGTCGAGAGGCTGCGGGGGCTGAAGGAGAGGAGGATGGGATGGTCAGAGAGGAGAGGTGGGGAGTGAAAAAAACATGCGCAGCTGCTAAACTGAAAGCGACCGCGCTGTGTTTAATGATCGACGACGAGGAATGCAGCTGGCACCCTGCGCGCCGCTGCTCACTCCCGACAGCTGTATGCCGTGGGAGTGAGGTAGGGAGTGAAAAAAACAAGTGCGGCCGCTAAACTGAAAGTGACCGCGCTGTGTTTAATGATTCACGACAAGGAATGCAGCTGGCACCCTGCGTGCCGCTGCTTGCTGTGGACAGCTGGATGCCGTGGGAGTGAACATTTACAGGAAAGGTGGGACATGTACCCTCCTTTGGCCAATTGCATGCTTTCATTTTTGAAAGCCACACGGAAAGGCCAATAGAATGTGTGGAAGCTAAAAAACCACACGGACAAGTTTCGAGAAAGTCTGGAGTGATTCCAAGAGGCCTCCCCATAGGGCAGCGCATGCGTGCTGCGCTAGGCTCGACCTAAAAAAGGGTTTCCCTTCCACACAGCTGTGATTATTTTGTTTATTTATTACAATAAAGGCAATAGGCCTGACAAATTGATTGTAAAAAGCATATGGTAAAGTCAATAGGTGTTTAACAGTAGGCTCTTATTACTATGTATTAAAGGCCTCAATAGGTATTTTTGTATATGGCATCTGACAGATTACCAGAGTAGGTAAGGGCTTCGGGTGCTTGTAACCCCTGACAAACTGTGGGTATAGAAGGTTTGCACTCTGAGAATCCTTGTTAGGCCATCTTAGAAAGTATTTTGCTTTGCCAACTGTAATTGTGTATACTGTGAAATTTCATGACAGCATGCCACATGGTGGTCTTGTGGGAAAGCTTCCACTCAGTACAGGAGACCTCAGTTGGTTTTGGTGACAAGCTAATAATAACAGCTAGAGGCTGATTCGTTCATAAAGAACAAATATTCCCAATTCCATGGGTCTGCTCTGTTGATTTTGAAAAGTTAAAACAAAGGCTGTAGGCCTGATTCATTTATTATTTTACACATATGTCAAAGCCATTAGGCCTTAAAGGTTGGGTTGTTTTTCTTCTGTACTAAAACCTACAGATGGATATTTTGCTACATGGAATATCACAGATTAGCTTTGTAGGGAAGCATGACAAACCATGGGGGGAAAAGATTTGTACTGTAATAATTCTTGCTAGAATCTCTTTCTGCCAGTATCTTGTAGTAAATAGATGTTAAATATATATCGATATGGAGACATAGAGGATCTTTGGGTCAGCTCTGTTCTTCCGCCGTTCTGTCTGAGTGTCCTTTACAGTCTGCTTCCATTCATGACCGCCTACTGCATGGTGTAATGCTTCAGTCCACATCAGCCAGTGACTCATGCCCTGTGAATAAAGGCTATTACTAATTATCTGTGCACATTCACCTGAAAATGAGTGTGCTTCAGTGTTAGGGCCGGTTGACCAGTCCTTTAGTTTTACACTTACTCCTTTTGTAGTTCCCAATTCAATTCTTTGCTTCTCCTCTTTTTATTTTAATGTTTCTTAAGATACACACTACAGCTCTCCAGGCAGTGCTAATGGGTTGCCTGTTTGCCGCTCATTTCATTTGCTGTCAGCCCCATTCCACTTGGCCTCTTCCTCTAAACCAGGAGACCATTATAGAACACTGCTTTCCAGAGTGTAACATAGCTTTACCATTCCAAGATGGCCAGCACTTTGCTTTTAAACTTGACAGCCATGCTGCATCTTTAAAACAACAATAGGATATTTACAATGCCTCCTTAAGACAGACAGCAACAATTATGTTTAGTTTCATTATTGCAAGCATATGCCTGCTATGTTTAGACGGCAGCATGTTTTCTTTTTTTTCTACTTGTATTCCTTTTTTTGTCTTGTATATGTTGTTGAGTTTGTGTGTGTTTTATTAGAGTTGTGTCAGAGGATGGATGCTAGAACGAATCAGTGGATGGATGAATGGCTGCTTGAGTGGAAGATGAGTGATCGATTGCATATACGATGACTTATCGAGTGCCTAAACCCAGCAATGACACAAAAGGCACTTTCATTCATAAACCAGACCTACTGATAGTGCGAATGCTGGTTTTATTCTTTGTGGGCCTGACTTGTGGTCTAGTGGGCTGGGTGTTATTGCTGAGTTACTTGATATTACCACAAACATTGCCTGCAGCAAACAGAAATGCATGAAGTCTTCCACACATTTCAATAAACGTATACAGTGTGTCAATACTAGTTGAAAAATACACCGGTTTTAAAATGTGGACCACTTTTTTAGTCATCAAATTCGCTAATGGGGCTTCTTTTGTTTTGGTGCTTTGGTCTAATTCCTGTCCCAATAGAATGTGGTATGATGGCTCAGTTGAATATTGTATTTTCTGCTGAAATCTGTTTGACCGCATGGTCAAATTTTCAAATCCCAGGGTTCCATTCAATCTCTCATCTTTACGAGGGTGATACGATGAGCTAATGAAAAATAAACATTTGTTATTCTGTGCCATAATGGTCCCCAGGGTTAATCAACATTATGTTGTTAAATTGGATCCAAAAATTGCACACGTCTTTAATTAAATGAATCAGTTTGACTCCAAAAATTGCATACTTGATTACATCTTTGTCATTATAATTGAATAATAGTTTAGCAGCTGTACTCAAATCCACCATAATCAAGAACCCCATACCTTTGTAAAACTGCTAATGTAAGTACATACATACAAATGTGTATTCTACTATTATGTGCAGAATGACTCAACTGCACAATAGCGCAGTAACTGCAGAATTGTTGTTCACAAGTTATGTCTTTCCAGGCTTCTGTACGCTCTGATGGGTTCATGTGTCCAAAACCAATCTTTTCACATTGCCTTTGGCGTTGTGGGTTAATAGGAGTGTGTAAGTGAGTTGGAAGACCCATGCTATGAGATTGGTTGCCTGATACTGAGAGCTCATCAGTGGCTCAATTTAAGACTAGCATCTGTTGTTTAATACTAGTTTGAAACTGCTACAAGGTTACAGATGCATCATTAAATAGCTTTTTTTCACTTCAGCGTCTCAAGCCATTCACTGTAGCGTGGTAAATGAATATGGCCAGATGGTGTGACTTGTTTACACAATTCAGAATACATTATACCTCATCTAAATGTCCTATATCTTTCACAAATGTCACATACGTTTATAAACCTAGTTAATCTAGCAGCACTATTCTTTTATAGAGAATGTAATTTCTATTGTCTGTTGTAGCTTATTTTATTAGGCCTTATTGACATTATGTAATTCTTTTAATTATGTGGTGTGAGTGCTCTGAACAAAAGAACAGAAAGAGAGGCATCTATCAGTGAGTCAGACCTTTCCAGTCTTACAAGTGAAACAAGTGAGGCGAGAAGTGAGAATGCTTCAGACAGAGGGTCAGTAGAGAACAACCCCTCAGGTTCATCTTTTTTATCGGAACTGGAGAGGTACAGAAAGGGCACGAGACTGGGGTACAACAAGAAGAACCCAGGAGAAAGAGAAAAAGGAGGGGGGGGGGCAGAAAGAACAGATACAGAGCCAAACAAAAGAGTCACAATGTCGGTGACACGCATACAAAAGAACTAAGGGTTCTGAAATGCACAAACCCCTCAGACAATGATTTGTCTGGAATGGATGCTAATCAAGATAACGATCCAAGTGTCATCAACTTATCAAACAAAGTACTTAGTGCTGTTGAAAGTAATGTTCTCAAAAGGGGCTTAGGTGTTTGTCCTATGGCAAGACCTAACTTTACACAAATTCATGTGGATCTTTTTCGGTTTATCCGTAAATTGAAATTAAAGAAATTTTTTGACAACAATGAAAAATCGTGTCCAATTCCCATATATACAACTGGTC
Organism: Triturus cristatus; assembly: GCF_964204655.1. Classification (NCBI taxonomy): domain Eukaryota; kingdom Metazoa; phylum Chordata; class Amphibia; order Caudata; family Salamandridae; genus Triturus; species Triturus cristatus. The sequence goes on from NC_140587.1 coordinate 648,997,784, forward strand.
CGTGTGGACAAACAATTAAAGACATTGAAAATATAAGAATGCTACTGTCAATGGACGACAGTATTGAGTGTGTACATAGCATGAATGAACTACTGCAGGACTTGAATATAGATACAAACACAGCTACTGATAGTGGATTGAGGTTGAAATCCACTTTCACTCCGGTATTGACACCTAACAACATGATTGATTGTTTTTATAAAGCTGTCACCAGAGATTTATACAAACTGGAAGATAGGGTATCCAGTGTGCCATACAAGTTTAAGGATAATTTAAGTAGGGATGAAAGGAAAGCACTACGAGATCTGTCTGATTGCCCCGACCTTGTCATAAAAGAAGCTGACAAGGGGGGCAACATTGTCCTAATGACACAGGAATACTACATTGGGGAAATTGACAAACAACTAGCTGACACTAATTCATATACACAAATACCCACTTGTCCGATGAAGGACGTCAACAAACTCATTGAAAAAACGCTTGGGTATTGGCAGAGTGTGGGCATTCTTTCGGATATTGAGGTTAAATACTTGTACAACCCAACACCTAAGGCAGCATATATCTACACGCTGCCTAAAATTCATAAGAATTCCAGAACTCCCCCTGGTAGGCCCATCATATCAGGGATAGGGGGGCCACTGAACGCATTTCTGAATTTATTGATATTTACCTACAGCCAATAGTAAGGAATCTCCCTGCCTTTATTGAAGATACCAAGGACCTCCTTAACAAACTGGAGGATGTATTATGGTCAAGTGATTTGACTTTTGTTACATTGGATGTGAGTGCTTTATACACCAGTATCCCCTTTACTAAAGGTATGGAAGCTCTTACCTACTTTTTATCTAAACGTGATGCTACCTTGTATGAACACACTGTTATGCTCCTTGAACTCACACGTCTCACATTAGATAATAATTATTTCATGCATAACAATCAGTGGTACAAACAACACTCTGGGGTGGCAATGGGCGCTAAATTTTCACCATCATTCGCCAACATTTACATGGGCTTCTGTGAGGAACATCACATTTTGAAACAGTGTCCCCCTGAACTTACTAACTGTATTGTCTACTGGGGCAGATTCATCGATGATGTCATAATGATATGGGGTGGGAATAGAGAGACATTGGAACGCTTCATTCATCACCTTAATATCAATGAATACAATCTAAGCTTCACACATGAGATTGACACCAAGCAGATTAACTTTTTAGATGTTACACTCTATATCGAGGATCGCAAATTAGAGAGTAAACTGTTTCGTAAAAACACTGCATGTAATTCCGTGCTCCATGCCAGTAGTGCCCACCCCCAATCACAAATCTGCGCCATACCATTTGGCGAGATGACTCGGCTCAAACGAAATTGTAGCAGAGAGGATATACTCCAGAGAGAGGTCAAGAACCTAAAGCATCGTTTCCTGAGTAGGGGATATGATCATGACACACTTGATAAAGCACATACTAGAATTAATCACACTGAACGGAACAAACTCTTGAAATTTCAGTCTAAAGTTAAGAACAAGAAAAGTGAGACACGATCTCAACAGATGGCACTCATAACAGAATATATCTCACACAGCAATTTGATTTTCAAGTTAATCTTCAAGCATTGGCATATACTCAAGCTGGACTCTGATCTAGTGCCTTATATTCAGCTAAACCGAAAATCACTTACAAAAGGGGCAGAACTCTACGCAACTGGCTTAGTCCTTATATTGTTAAGAACAGTAAGGTAGAATCCAAACACACTTGGCTACCGGAAAAACCTAAGGGCTTTTACAAATGCACCATGTGTAGCGTTTGCCAATTTGCAGAGAACAAATTGAAGAGTTTCAGCTATAATACTGGGCAGACACATACACTATACCAGTTTATGAATTGCAATACCAAGTTTATAGTGTATTGCATTATCTGCCAATGTAAACTCATCTAAGTGGGAAGCACCATTAGGCCGCTCAAGGAGCGAATTCAGGAACACATTAGAGCTATCCGCAACAACAACAGGGACTACCCGCTAGCAGCACATTATAACACCACACACAAGGATTCTGAAGTTCTAGGAATTAGATTCCATGGGATTGCGGCATTAAAAGAGGATCCCAGAGGTGGTGATAAAACTTTGGCCCTGAGGAAACTGGAGGCCGAATGGTTGATAAAATTACAAACTGTTGACTTGGGTCTAAATATAGATAGGGAGCTCCATGTATTCCTGAAAGACTAAAGAATTCTTTTCACTGTGATTTCATCTAGAATCAATATATGAATGGTTGATACATATTCCCATGTATGAATTGTGTCAACTTTTGTCAACTGCTCAAGAGGCCTACTCTGTTGATGATTCATGTCATATCAGAATTCTACTTACATTGCACTGTATGTAAATTTATTCTATGACAGGTTGATTCCTGATTTGCCAAATGGATTTATTGAATAGGAGTCTAATTAATGTGGAGGGTGTAGTTAGTGCACAATATTCAATAACTGATGTACAATTATATTTTTGTTATACATTGATTTATGCATATGATTAACACTAAGTTACCTGGCATGATAACCAATTGCGATAATAACACTCTGGCGATTATGGTCACCTATGTCCTCATTTGACACATTTATCTCTGTTATTCACTTTTCTCCCATCTTTTGCCATCTGCGATATTTTTAATTAATGATTGGTTGAGATATAGAAGCAATGCATTCTGTGCTTGTTGTGTGATTGCGTTGGAGTGACTATTCTCTTTCGGAGTCTGACTCTTTGAATAAATTGATAGGGGTTAGAGTAGTAATACATTCTTTGTACGGGGAGATACCAAATCCTCTATTTACAACCTCGATATTGTCTGATTTGTGCTTTGAGGATGGACACTCGGTGTACGCTTTTCTTGATTTGTCCACACTTATACAATTACACTTTTTGGACACTAGGTAGTGGACCTCTCTGTGTTCTCTATCAGGTTGGTTTTTAGCAGACGTGCACTTTTCAATTATTATTGTGATGCAAATTTTTTAGAGTCTGGTCATGTGCTGGCATTTTTTTGACTTATCTTTTGTAACATCCAGTTTCTCTTTTGGTGTTACACTTAGCTTATACAGAGGATAGAAGACCATTGAAATACGGCGTTCGTGAGACCTGATAACCACAAAATCTTTATGGGCCAATGAATCACATGGGATGTGACATTGTTAGCTTTGCTCGATTTGTTTTAATGGAATTCAAATAGTAGTATACGGGCAGAGGAGGATTTATTATCTTGATTTTATCTCAATTGTCGACCCCTAAGCAAATAGGATTTTTCTCAAGATTTATCTTGTATTTATTTTAACTTAACATTTTGGAAGTTCTTTTGTTTATTCTGTATTGTGCAACGCTACTTTTGCACTATTTTAGGACGTTTCTTATGCATAACATACTGGGCAAGTGACTATTCCAACATGGCGGCGAAGTTTGCATGCCTTTCTGACTTTGCATTTAAAGTTCTGAGATCATGGGATTCCATATGACATCACGTGATACTGACGTTTTGATATACTTGACGTGTGAGTCTCGCGCCGTTCACTTGTCAGCTGGACGGTGCGGGTTGCGGTTATATTCTTTTTTCGGTGGAGACAGGTAAGAACCACAGGCCATTTAGCCACACTTACTGGTGATATTTCACCTTCAACTAAAACTTATCGGATGATTATGGTCTTTTTTCTTTTTTTCTTTTTTTTGACTTTAGGCAGTGAGTGCACTCGTATCAAGGAGATAGCACGTCACTAACTCCAAGAATTTTATTGAAAAGCTTCTATGTGTCCAAATTGGAAGGGACTACTGCTTACTCTTAATGGTACGTTTGCTTATTTGAGGGGGTTAACTTTAATGCGATTCTCCTTTGTTTGGTTGTTCATGTAACCTTATTAAGCAGTCATGTATGGATGTTAAGGTGTATATATTTAGTATGTAGGGTTACAGTTTCTGGCGGTAGATGAAAAGGACACGGCTTGCCTTATGTCCGCCTTAGAGAGCCTCTTTAGTTGGGACTGTGTTGTTATTAATCTGATTGCCAATAGTCGAGCCTTAAGATATTACTCTTCGCCAATGGTGAACAGTGATCAGATGTTGTTATGTCCATCCCTTAGATGGTGTGACTTATCACATGACATATTGACTTTGGACTTCGTGTATATGAACTACGTGTTCCGGAATATTATGAACAACACTAATTCATCTTACAATTTGTGGTGGGTTGTTACTTTTTTATCTAATATATAGTACATTTTAATCGTATAATGCATTAACAGTGTTTTTGACCGTTTTCGTGTTTACATAAATTTTCTTTTAGTGTTTGGAAACTCTGTAGTTTTAGTGGTGTAATATATCTATTCCATTATATGTTTCTTATCTTCTGCTTGGCTTCAACACTTCTAATAGATCTTGGGAATTTTGATATCTATTTGCACATTTATTTCAGATCATCACCAATGTGGGTGAGCACTTAGTTGTTAGTATTTTACATTGATTTTCTATATTGTTTTTTAATTTTGTATTGTAGGTGGATGTATTTAGTTCTTGTGTTTATTTTTCCAGCCTTGAAAAAGTCTTTGTAAGACGAAACACGTGTCAGCTGGTCCGTGTATTGGAACTTGCAATCCTGTTTTAAAAAATAAAGATGACAAGCAACTAATACCTAAGGGGTTTCGGATTTGTTATCAGACAATACAACTAATCAATGGAACTGATCCCATCATCTCCTTTATTGACAAGCATATGTGACTTGAATAGAGCTGACAATCTATATCAGTGGGGTATTTAACCCATATACCGTGTGGGAGTGCCATTTAAGTCTTCTCGTTTGTAATTATCAATGTAATTCTTTTAATTGTAAGATGTTTGTCTTTTATCTTCGCTAAAAGTAACATTTTCTATAATAAGCGTCCTTTCTCCTAGATTAAATATCATGGATTATTTTTTGCTTACCCTATTTTTTCTTTTTGTTTCTTATTCATTGTTTTTTCCTTCTTAATTCAAAATTGGCCTTTTACGTTTGTAATTATTTGCCTGTCTCTATAAATATATGTTCTCTAGTGATTGAGCATATATATTCAAAATTATTATTTACTACAGTTGGTTTCCATTTTTTAGTATCTAACCTGTGAATTATTAAAGTTAAAATGTGATCACATGACTGATACAGGGATCTCTTAATATATTTTTATCATCTTAATAAAAACTAGTAAATGGAAAAAGAATAGATCATACCTAACATGGATTCTTCAGTAACCAGAGAAGCGATGAAGAATTGTACCATGACCTGTAATAGTAAATGGTACTATGTAGAAGTTACTTTTATCTCTATCCTGAAAACTTGAACTGGGGTCACTTTGTGCATGTGTTAAAATAACACAATATAGTTGCTGTTGATGAAGAGAAAGCTTTTTTATTTTTTTAAAGGAGCCATGCGACAGCCTCTTCAACCAAAGAAAAACAACCTTTAGTTTATGGATTTTCAACAAAGGCCTTGTGGAGATTCTGACACACTGAGGGTGAAATCCACTGAAAGCTTTACCAGCAACATTAACATTCTTTTCCATAGCCTGATGGTGCAAGGGCCAACTCTGTCATTTTACAAGACCCCCAAATACCTGGAATGCTTCACATGCTGAAGATTTTCTCACTTAAATCTCAGCTTGCTTGTTTAGCGGCTTTGCCAACAAGCATTGGCATAACCAGTAGGTCTCACCTTTAGGAACTTTTAAGTGTTTAGCCATGCACCATTCATGCAGTTCTGTGCAATTGAAATGTGAAATTGTTGAAAGAGAAAGGGTAACATCCTTCCTTAGTAGTATTTAGTATGGCAATTGCAGGGCCAGCCTTAGCTTTAGCATTTTCTGAATGTCATTATAGACAGAGCCGGGGACTGTGGAGCTGGGTAATTATGTTCGATTCCCAGCGTTTCCACAACACCCTCTGATTCTGTGCAAATCAATTACTCTGCCCATGCATAAAACATAAAGCTGACCTCTCGCATGACATTTAAAGTCAAATGAGCAAGAGGAGCAGGTTTTGTTAACTTACGTTTGAAATTGTACTCCTGGGCCAAGGTTGGACACCCATGACGTAAAGCAAGTGGAGGTCTTCCATGTAATTGGTTGCACGAATTTAAGAGCATGTGTGATTTATAAATCAGTAATTACTTTGCCTTTCCTAAGCTTCAACAAAAGTTTCTGTTGTTGTCACAGTTAAATAATTTATGGTGTAACACTAACTTTAATATCTTGTGGAACATTTGAAAGTTAGGAAGTATATTATTAATGCTACATTTGTTCATATCGGAACGCGGAAGTGAAGACATAAAGAAACGTCTCGCAAAAGCGACAAAAGTGTACATAAAGGGAACTGATTTGCTTAAAAAACATACAACGTGAAATACTATTTCTTTCCCAAAATAATGCATACAGCAGAAGCACTTAAAGGAATGGTATGTGTAAAAATAAATAAAAGAAATCGTTAGCCTATAGTAAATAGCTCAATTTACAAACTAAGAATAATCCTGAGTACATGTGTGATTATAAAAGCACAGCAGGCACTTGCTGTGAATTTTTCCCGAGAATCAAAGTTTCCTCTACGAAAAGAATCCAGAAAGAATACTAAAATGAAATGTAGAGTAGGAAACTTTATTAGTGCGGGCAATCCTTAAAGCCAACCAAAAGTCCTATTTTTTTTAAACCCAAGACACTTAGGGAGGTTGAAGCACTCCACACCAAAAATGTGTAATTGTTTGTCACGGACTTGAAGGTGCGCATTAAAAAGTGTCCTGCATCCAGGTACATAAACATTGTGTAACGCAAGAAAAGGGTTTGAGTTCTGGTGTATGAAGCAAACAGGAACGAAAATGTAATTAGTTTAATAGAAATGACACCACACGTTCCATCCTTTTTAATAATATGTCCTTTCAGCTGAGCAACTGAGGCATCTGCAAAAATTAGAAGTCACTCAAACAAAACCAGAAGTGATGGAAGGTAGACGCGAAAATAGGTTTATAATGAAAGGGATTACGGCAAATTCCTTAAATAGAAACTCCCAAAATCTCTGAATTATTTCCTCAAACAGACTTATTAAAGAAATTGATAATGAGGCACATATTTGTGTCCCCCTGTTCATCCCTAAGTACCGGCTAACCTTAAACGAATGTATATGTCACATACAAAATGATTGAAAGAGTTAATTACAAGACCTTAAAGAAGGATTGGGATACTAGGTAACAAAATAACGCAACATCTGCAGGGCAGGTTAACTTTACTAGAAATGTAAAACAACATGTTTAGTGAAAAACATGGGGCTTTGTGAGCTACTGAATTCAGCAAAATGCATGGAGCCTCCCGAGCTCTCAAACTGCAGGAAAACATGTCAAAGGCTTTCCACACGACACACGATGTAACAGAAACTGCAGGATAAGCAGACAGGTATTTAACTTAGCACCCTAAAGAACAGGCAGATTAAAAAGGCTTTGCAGCACGCACAGAATAATGAGTTAATGAGAAGACATAGAAAACCCTGAGAGCCGTGAAAAGTGATCTGGGCTGAGCAGGTGACCAGGCCTCTTGCTGCCCCATTCACTGCACACAGAAAGGGAGGGGTGGAGGAGGGAAATGCTGCATTTGTGCTAGGAATGTGAGGGGAGGGCTCCTAATGCGAAGTGAGTGGGGGAATGCAAAAAATAAAGGAGCGACTAAAAACATCATGGCACAGGGAGATTAATTGAACTGGAAGCAGTGCCATGGCCAAAGGTGAAACTGAAGCTGAAAACTCACAGAGCACATGAGCAGCTGGGAGCAGCGATGGACACCGAACCAGGAGGAAACAATAACAAAAATGGATTACATGAAGCGTGTGCCGCAAGCCAAACAAAACAAAAAAAAATGCTCGCAAAGTTTAGTAAATGACCTATAGAGCAAGAGCACATGTAACAAGGGCAGGCTCATGGGAGGATACAAAAGTCCAAAAGGAGAGACTACTAAGCGTATTCACCAAACAAAAGCCGGCATTTACAGAGGATAGTAGGAGAAACCAATGAAAAAGATGGGCGGGTCTTGAAGCTCATACTGTAGATACACCATCTCGCGAAGAGACAGCGTGCATGGTTTACCTAGGCAAGACCTAAAAAGCACTCTTTTTTTGCTTGAATCCTATTGACAAACAGTGAGTTGCACACTGCATGGGTCAAGATGCTATTTAGGCCATGTTAAAGACTGAAAGATATTCTATCAAGAATGCCAATTTTCTTGGCATATGCCATATTCTTTCATGGCTGGGGTAGGCGTAAAAGCCTGAAGGAAAAAGACGTCCCTGAGACAAATTATAATTGAAATCGCAACTATAAGGATTAAGTACATGGCTGCAAGAACACATCTTTGACTCAAGCCACTCTTGCATTTTATTTTGCAGTTAAATTGGTTGTTTTCTAGTATATTTGTATCCCAGTCTTCTGCATATGGTTCTTGAATGATTGAAACCAAATCTACAGGGACAACTATCAATAGCATCTTCCTGTAGAAGAAAGATCTAATCACTGAACATAAGGTCATTGAGTAGTGAATGAACGCACAGTGTAGATGTTCCTACACACCAACAAGATGTTACCATGCTAGGATGGTCAATGTCATGAAGCCATGCACATTGGAATTCCCCTGCAAAATCGAATGTAGTTGTACTGTAATATACCAGATTCTTTTGCCACTCGCCCAGTTTACTAAACAAAATGCCCCCAAATATCTTGGCAGGGAGCTGAACACGGTTAAAATAAGAAACGTTACCAGAAGTATTTTAAGGCTCTTTAATGGATCTGGGGGGGGGGGGGGCAGGATCACACCATCCATATGTCAGGATATTTACCTTTAATTCAAAGTTTTTATATGCATATAGATGAGATGCATGATTGACTGTGACCACGTGTACTAACTCTCCCATTGATTCTTAAATAACTACTTGATTTTGGTTAATATTATTAAATAACACCTAAAGCAATGTTCTACTGCATGTAGAGAGTAATTCTCATTGCAAACAAGGTGTGCTAATCTAATCTCACAATTCTGTCTAATTCAACCTTTAAATTAAAGGTTGCCTGGCTGTCTGAAAATAATTAATTAATTACTTTTTTCACTCCTGATGATGAACCTGTGATTGTTCAGTTTGGATTGAAACAGGCATTAAAAAAATTGACCACACAAACCTGTTGAGAATGTTTCATATTGGACTTTTTTTAAAAACATTTCTTGGCCACTGATCTTTCTATGTCAACCTATAATAGTATTGTAATTCGTCTTCTTTGTGCGGGTGATAACATGAGCATTGATAAATGCGCTGAATGGCTCCCAACTGCTTAGATTTTAGAACAGGGTTCATTTTATTCATATTTGAAAATAAATATTTCTACTACTGATTTTGATCTGGTTTGGATAGACTGATACCTGTTATGTAAATAATAACGAATAGCTAAACAAGCCCATAGGGACCAGAGGTTTCCCTTAAACAAACGTACACAAGTCCCTCTTGGCATATGCGTTAATCTTATTTTTTTCTTTAGTAATGTGCTCTTGTGAGTCCCAGCATGGAGAACATGCCTCAGACGATGATTGTGTAAGCTGATGGGGTTTCATTGGTAGGTCAATATTTTGAGACACAATGAATTCCCTATCCGGGATCATGATTATGTTCACACTTTTTCAAACAAAGCAAAATATCTTCATGGGCATCAGACATATCAGAGTACAAGTATTTCCCTTTTCCTTTGCAGCTGCATAACCTTGACACTTTGATCCTGATTACAAGTCTGGTGGTTTGAGAACTGCCAGACTGGTGGGGGTGTGGCGGTGGTGGCCCAGCCACCGCCGCACCAGCACTCTGACCACCCTATTACAACTAAGGCGGTCAGGCCACCATCAGAGATCCCTATTGGTAGTGCAGCAATCTTGAGACCGCAATATGCTTGGCGGGTCCACCGCGGTCCCACCAAGCATATTACCAGTTTCTTCTCCGCCACGGTTTTCATGGCAGTTCCTACTCCATAAAAACCATGGCAGAGAGGAAACAAAGGGGGCCCTGCAGGGACTCCAGTTGCCTCAGGGCCATGGGGTGCATGCAGGGGGGCACATGTTGTACCCCCCCGTGTGCATGCACCCCAGTACATGTAAGGCATGGACTGCACCAGTCCATGCCGTGCAGGTACTGTTATTGAGGTTCTCATTGCGGTGCCTATTTCATAGGCACTGATGTGGGAGCACCAAAGAACCGCCCACTAGTGACAAAAAAAAGTCATAATCTGGCCGGCGGTGCACACAAGGGTTTGGCATTGCGGGAGCACCACCAAACTCCCGCACCACCAAACTCATATTCAGGCCCTTGAAGTCCACAGCCTGTGGTTTCTGGGGCCAGATGAAGAAATTATTTGTAAAACAAATACACACGTTACAGAGTAAATTTGTGATTCACAAAATGCAAACTGTTGGTCACCGATGTGCCCATTTAGCGAGTGGGCTTCTGCCTCTTTCACAATCGAAAGTGCAAAATGCATGTACAATTCTTGCAGTCAATAATGTCACTAAGCAATTAGTAAGCATTCCCATACTAAAAGCTGTACAATGCAGACCAATTTATCTTTGTCTGCAGAGGCAGTTGGTATGAGGGGAGCAGGCAGGGATCCCCGAGACTGCTGTCCACTCTTTGTGCTTTACATATACCTCATTTATCGCAGTTCTTGCCTGCTTTCTTCAAGAGCTAGGAATCATAAAAGAAAGGCACAAGTAAGGAATGCATGAAGAGCCAGAGATCGACAGAGCTTTGTCCAGTGAGTCTTATAGCCACTATCAATATATATTAATCATATGGGCTGTTAGATCACTTGTTCCCCAGCACTTGACGCGCTCATCCAGCCTCAGGAAAAAGGGACCGGACATTTAAACAACACTTCTTGCTCACAGCTTTGCACTACTACCTAAGTCCTATTCCAGCTTACCTAAGAGTTATTGCAGTATAAGACATTGTCATTGTAATTAAGGACCTGTTCAACTCCTCCTTTTGTTGATCATGGTCATTCAGTATCAGATTATTTTCAATTAAATTGTTAATGTTTTCCTCAGTTTCTATCCTGCACCTCAAGCTGAGGAGTGATTTTCTTTATAATCTTGTACTAGCCCTCTTAATCACTTAAACCACTCTGTCAGCACTCCTCTCAATTTTAACTTACTTTAGTCATATTTCTCTCTAAAGCTGGCATCTAAGTTCCTCAAGAAGCATGTCACATGCAACTTTCTCAAAATATTGAATCAAATAATCTAATTCCAGTTTTATTCTATTTTCAGTCACTTCACAGTATGAGGTCTGCAGTGTTAAAGTTACTGGATGAGTTCAGGCTGACGATGGACTATGGCACCATAGCATCTATGGTCCTCCTGCGCCTACCTTGAGCACTCAGTGTCATATCTCGACTTATTACTTGGGTAGCTGAGTCTGACATCATTGCAAAAGCTTTAACTAAGCGGAAATCTATTTTGGTAGACCACTCTCAAGCAGGTCGTCTTCCTCCTTTCATTTCTATTTTGAAATATGTTGCATGTGGGGTTCTCCCAAGCACCTTATGGAGTCCAACTTCTTATAATTTCTACATCTCTCCTTTGGCACATTTCACTCTTCCTACATCCTATCCCTAACAACATAGGCGGACAGCACCCAGATTGCTATCAGTCTTGAAGACTGTCCGGTAGAGGCACAAACCACCATCCACACTTGTCTGTCGGAAGGAGCAACCTAAATGCAAACAAATTTGCTGAAGCTCAGTTCCACAAAAAGGGGATGGTACTTACGGCCGCACCTCCTTTCATCTGTTTTTTCCTATCGTTGCTGTATGAGCTTGTCGGCGTCTGACTCTTTCCAACTGCTTCAAAATCTTGTTTTTTTACTATGATCCGTTATTTTCACTCACAACTGATAACTCGTATTTCAGCTGCTTCTTCAATAGCTGAACGTGTTCAGAAAATAATTTCCCTGCTTTCGTCTAACTGCAATAAATCATTCTTTTTGACTGTATTATGGCAATATTTAGGTCTTCCTTTTTACCTTATATCCTGTTTCTAACTTAGTATAATTTTGATTCCTACCTACCTAATGGACATTTATGTCATTCGTCTGTGTCTCATAATCTTACCATTATACATTGGTTTCCTATTGTAAAACAGTACATTTTCAATGCCCACTGTATTTGCCACTATGTTGAGTAAAGGTGCATCGGTTTCCAACATTGAATGAGTCCCTTTTCCCCTTTTCAGTCATTTTGTTTACTAATGCCAAGGTGTTAAGGCTTCCTAAGGAAATCCTGGATTTGGTGTATGATATGTTATGTTATGTGGCTCTTAAATATTGTAACTTCTCCTTTCTTCATCATCAGACTGATCATCTACTTTTCAGCAAGGATTTGGAGACTTAAGGGTCACATCGCGAAATGTGGATTTTCAGGAGGTTGCAAAACCTCCTACCTACGGGGCATTACGTAGACAGGACGCACCCTGTGACCTCCAGAATCCAGTGACCACAGGAATGGAGGCATGTGAAGGGCAGCAGACCTGAATTCCAGGGTTCACATTTCTAGCTGGAATTTTGTTAAATTAACTTTAGCCCCTCATACTGATAGGTGCTGCTTTTGTTAAAGGTTTTTCTACAAGGACTAACATCAGGGACAGCATGCAGCTGTCACCTAGACCCCTCTCTTTCCGCCATGATGCATGCAGCTACAATTTGTGAATCAGTTACTACCCCAACTCAGATGTCGTTAACTGATCAATGGTTTGCAACTGCAGTTGGAGTTACAAACTACCGATACATTTCTTTGCAACTCACAGAGGGGAGAGGGAAGCTTCTTTCATGCCGCATCCTATTTACGATCCCAGTAGTCCTTGCAAAAAAGTGTTTTGATGCTTTTAAAATAGTGTTTTTTGGCACAAACCTTTTCTGAACTACAGGCTTTGTGACCACAAAACATCTTTGCACATCAGGCTCTTGATCGTTCGCTTCTGTGGCTTGATTTTATATCTTTTCAGTCAGTGATGTCATTCTCAGTGCCAGGAGTGAACGTTTTTATAAATTTCAGTCAATAATCAATAATAAATAAAAAATCAATCAGTTTCCCTACCATTTGTTTATTTCTTACTTATTAAATATTATACAAGGCATGTTTCCTCTTTCATCCTGGCGGCTCCTCCGCTATGGCGGAAGAGCATCGCCCCACTGCTTTTAAACAGTGCGAAGAAGAAGCATACAATTATAACTTTAAGTTATTATCATTTTATGCTTCCTGCTGCTTTGTGGGCGGGACTGCTCTGCTGTCGGAGCAGGGGAGGAGTGGTTTGCCCACTCCTAAGTGCGCAATGACTATTTAGTCTGCCCTCTTAGGCCGCCCAAACTAGTCATGCGCACTTTACACATTCTCCCTGCAGTCTGCATCCCTGGTTGAGTGACCAACCAAGACACTCACAACCAAGCACAAAGCTGCACTGCAGCATTGTGATTGGTCAGGGGAGCCTGGGTGCCCACCAATAACAACGCTGCAGCGTTGTGACTGGTCAGTGGGACATGGCTGTGCTTCAGTCTGAGACGGAGAAGAGCAGGAGCGGACACGCGGGACCCAGAGCAAAGGTACATTTCTTTTATGTTTTTTTTTTTTTTTTAAATATGCGCAAACCCCCCCCCCCCCCGTGCGACCCGCCTGCCCTGCCACCCGCGAGCCATGCCAGCCGCCGCTGGTATGCGTAATACTTTCAAGAAGTGCTAGAAGCATGCAAAGGAGCCCAGCCTGAAATGCAAGGATAATACTCTTTTCACTAATTGTTTGGGAAAAGTTAGTGCCCATCTAACAGCCTGAAGAGAATCCTTTGGTAGTTTATACAATAACGTTTTCCTTCCCCAACACCCCTCCGTATAAAGACATCTTCCCAAGGTTTTTGCTGGGATCTTCTTCTTTAGAAGGCTTCTAACACTTCGGTCAGAAAAAGGTAGAGAAATTAATGAAGCATTGAACACCTCCATTTTATGAGTCTGCCAGGCCTGTGAATGCCAGCCATGCCCACGGAAGTCACAGCAGACATTCTGCGTGAGTAGAAAAGGTGAATGTTTGTGTCAGAGGTGCAATAATGGACATGTTTCTGGTTTTACAACGCAGGTTTGGTAGAGCATGTTCCTATTTGAAACAAGTTCAAACTGAGGAGTTTGATGGATTACTCCTCTGTTAGCTGTACCAACAATACACCAGGGCATTGGATATGGCTTTGAATGTGCCAACTGGGGGCTCACATGATAACTAATGTGGGTACCACACAAATGGCAAATCCAGATTAGGTGTCTCTAGTAATTTGGGGTTCTCAATGCTTGATACCTTGCTTTCTGGAATGGATGGGCTACTCGACGATTGAGAAGTGGACTGCTAGGTTGCTTCACCTGCCTACGTGAAATCAGTAGATGTCCTCTACATCTGCAAGCGGGTGTTTCTGACTACTGGCATCAACTAGATATCCTGCATTTCGTCAGCCGCTATTGTTTTACAACAGGCGTATCTGCTATATCTAGTGTTCTCAAAGGACTACCAGCTAGTGCATGTTAGAAAATACGCTATCTCTCTCGTTAAGTGACTCTGAAGTCAATCGTAGTCATAGGTTGCTTACTATTTAGTGTGCCAGCCACATTCCAGGACACTGAAAAATATGGGAAGGGTGGCTGTGGTACTCACACCAGGCCATCAATACACCCAGGTCTGTCACCTTGTAAAGTGTGCCATGACTTTCCTCTATTTACTTTATATTCTCACCCTAGACGCTGCATTAAGGGAATCATTGAAGTCAAAGATTTTTTTTAATGAATTTGAGGGGAAAAGTTTATCTTATGTTATCTGTGTAATGTAATATATATGTTGAGAAATCGCTTCCCCCTACCAAATGCTATTGAATTCAATTTTGGATATTGCCTTATTTAAAAATACCAACTAGATCAGAGTTTCCTAAACTGCGGGTTGCGTCGTGACCCACATTAGTGAGACGATTTTTGGTGGTGGAAAGTCCAAGCAATAAATAAAATTGCCTTTAAATTCTGTATTTTTCGTGTCAGATTTGCTGCGCTTCAAAGACAGAGGTCAAATATCGCACTACGTCTTCTGAGAAATTGCTGTTAAGTTTTGAACATGGGGATTGATGTCTACAAACTCCTCTGGCTTTGCAGTCAGGGAAAGTAAAGTGAATTATGTGTCAAATCATTCACTTTTCTTGTGTGAAAGGCCAGCCTGTAGAATGTCACTTTTTTGTAACACACAAGAAAAGGTAAATACCTGTAAATGATCTTTACACATTCAGCAGTTATAAAAGCAAAAATGAAGCACATTTTCAGTATTTCTGAAGTGTGATTGAAACAAAGATTTTAATAGGATCAAAACAAATCAAGACACCTGGTGAAACACAAATACTATTAACTGAAACCCAATCTCCACACATTATCATATGTATCCAAAACTGTTTTACCAGTAAAACTATGCCTGTGCAAATTTAGTGGCCATTTCAATGGAAAATTTGATGTTTGCAAATAACACACGATGCATTAGTTGCATAAAAAAATCACCCGCTTCATGTCCATTAAAGGCAGGTGGGTCTCAAAAGGTTGTTGTGATAAAAATTGGGTCATGATTCTAGAAAGTTTGGGAAGTAGCGATCTCGGTACTTGCACTGCAGCAGATCAGACATGACCACGATTAACATCATATTTAAGACTGCAGTGTTCTACCTACATAGTTAAGACTACAGTTTCTGCCTTGTACAAAACACCAGTTTCTCAACGCTTTCCATTAGTGGCACAAAGGCTTCAGGAGTTCTGACATTTTGTCCTTCTAAGCCTGAAGCAATATTAACTAATAATCCAATAAATGCATGATTGTTAAAGTACTTATCTTGCAGCGAAACAAAATTTCATAATTTGATTAAGTTAGTATGCAATCTTTTACTAGGCTGTTTAGCTAATATTATGTGGGATTATGGAAATATGTACTTAGTGCTTTGTGTCATTTGAACTCCTCTTTTAATTCACAAACCAAAGAAGCCAGGTAAAGAGAGTACATGGGCCAATAATAACAAATAACAATAATAACAATAACAATAATAACAAATGGGTCCCAGTTACCCACGATCCCTACTGTATCACTAGAGTGCAGTTGTTTTATCACTGCTTTGCATTTTTACTATTAGTTTATTTGAAGGGAAGTCTTAAGACAAAGGATTGTAAATTAAAGTCTCCATTTATGCACTGGACAAGTTTTGAGATTGTCAAAAAACCTCCACCTTAGAGAGTTAAAGATTTTCAACTGTAAATTGTGAGTATTTGGACAAACAGTTGGACCGGGATTAGGCTTATTATTTTTAATCATTCTTATATTAAATCTAACGGTTTTGGAAGTTAGGAATAAAATGGCTGTTTTTACTTAGGACATATGTTTTGGTAGATGCTCTGTTTTTTTGTTATTGCCGTTGATTTTTGTCAGTTGCTGTTTTTGTCCTACTCCGGTTTCACTATTGGCTCCAACTAGAAAGTTAGTGTAGTGTCAGACCGTTGCGTAGTCATACATCACCAATCTTCTTGCTCCTGTGAGGTTCTGGCTGGCTCAGATGCCCTGGCAATACTAATGATAGAGCAGAGATTACATCAAATGATTTTATTGATAAAAGAAATTATTATGACAATTTCTGTGTAAACCATAGAAAAAGTGTGCAAATTTTCACGTTCTGAAAGTGGACATAAATATTAATTTTAGTTACTGCATCGTAAAACCATGCAGAAGAAAAGATAGATTTGAGGTAAACTATTCATTCAATTAATATAGATGTGACTATTAATCATGAAACACTATTTTCACTCATTTATATGTGTTAGAATAATGTAGAAGAAAAATCTCACATAATGGATTTTTTTGCTAATGGATTTCATTTTTATGTAAAGAATGTGAACATTGATAAGACTAAAAGAATATAGTATGATTTAATTTGGTTTCCATGCGAAAATTAACTATAATGTCCTTTCATGTAATAACGTGGGCACCAAAAATGAAAAAAAAAACGTAGTTGCTACACAACTATATTTAGATGTGTTCTCATGAAACTTCTTTAGAATATATTTCACATATGTATTAGTTGAATAATACATAAATGACAAGGATTTATATGCATTTTCTTATATGATTAACGTTGAGATAACAAGAATATTTATATAGGCTTCATTTCCCTTTTCAGTGAAGTTATGGACTGAGTTTTTCAAGGAGTATGGGAACGTCTTGCAATATTTCAAGTTGTATTGAAATGATAACTTTTTCCTTTGATATCTCCCGGACTGAACAGTGTACTTGCAAAACATGTTGATACACTCTGGAACAGCTGCTTGGGAAAGAGCCCTCATGGTTTTTTTAAATGTCCTATTGTTCAATGTGTCCTATGCTTACATGACTTAAGGAACTGTGTAATCGATTCACGAAATGTTTTTGGATTTGTGTCTTCTTTATTGCCGCATTGCTTTCACCCTATTGTGGATTAACCGATAAACTGAATGGTCTGACAAATTGAGGTGATATCAAGGGGTGTCACCCGAGAAAGTGTTCCAGTATAATTAGTATTTTTTGGAAAAATTTGAGAGCTTCTTTAGGTTATTAAACTACTGGTTTCTGAGACTGCTAGGATTTGGGCTCTTTACTGCTGACTGTGTCCTGATGCATATTGAACCTTTTCAGATGAAGGGTTTTAGCTACATTGCTGTGACTCTTGCTGTTACAGCCTCAAACGGAGACAGATTACTGTCTTTACAACTGGGCTGGCAGCTTTGAACTTTGCTGAACTCTCCTGAGAGTCTTTACAAAGGCTCACCTGGCTACCTATCCCTAATCAATACATACTATGTATGTATTCAGAATCTGCCTCGGCTGAGGAAGATTTCCTCATCCACTCATCTTATTACCCTGTAATCGCAGAGGCTTGGTATATTTCATTAAATCCTTTACTACTTGATTATTAGTGCCGTATGTCACTTTATTGAATGCAAATGGTTTTTACCTTTTAGACTGAACAACTAAAGTTTAACATTTAATCTGATGCTGCTGTTCTGTCTCGTCATTCCTTGAGAGTGAACATCAATTGTATTATCAATATATTGAGAAAACCGAATCTATGAGATTTTTATTGGGTTTAGTTTCAGTTATCGTATTCCTGGTCCTCATTGGGTAACTGTCCATTCTCCGAATATTGAACCCCTTTCAGCGCAGAGCAAGATGCATTGGAGGACCAACTAAAAAAATGAGTAGCGTAAGATGAAGTAAGTAAACATTTCCTTTAAGGGCCCGTAAACACTACAGCACTAACAATTGGAGGACACCCCTCGTAGACATTTAGGAGGCCGATACATCCTAGCAAAAATAATAAATGTCTTAATATCTTTTTTTTTTTACCAGAATGATATCCTGTCCAGAACATATGGTGCTTGTTCTCTATCATTCCCATCATAAACATAGTGTCAGCTATCAACTGTTATATCCATTATATAATTTACAACATTTTCTGGTTATATTCATTTCCCCTATTAAATCTTCATTGAATCATTGTGCAAACTAATGGTAAACAAAAGAAAGGTTGTCGACAACATCATATTTATTATTTAAATAAATACAAATTATCCTTGCTAGCTAGAAACTACTAACAAATATAATTGCAATAATTTCAGGAAAGAATTATAAGCAAGTAAGTAGGACTCTTAGAGGGTCATTAGGATGGCGGGTGGACTTTGTCTGCCCGACATCCTCTCGGAGAATGGGACTGCCCGCCATCGGTGCGGGGGTCCCGTTGCAGACATTAGGATGCGTCCGCCACACTGGCTGGCGCATCCTGCATACTTGACATTACAGCGGGCGGTGCTCTCAGCACCACCCGCCACAATGCCAAGAAGGCATGTTGTGCATGGAACTGCAGGGGGGTACCACAGGTACCCCCCCATGTGCTCCCCCCACCCCCCAGGATCCCTGGGGGCCCGCTATGGGCCCCCAATGGCAAAAACCGCCTGCCTGCATAATAATATGGATAGCGGTGTCTACCAGACACCGCCACCATATAAAATGCTTTTCTGCCCGGCAGGCAATCGGGCGGATTGCCTACCGGCGGAAAACCAGCGAACGGTCTTCCCGTCTGCCGGGGTCCCCCCGCCATGGCAGGGGGGAGGGGAATCTGCAGCTGGCTGAGGTTTTTGGCGGGCGGATCTCCACCGCCATACGGGCGGTGGTGATCCGCTCGTTATCCTAATGGACCTCATAATTAGGAAACGAAGCAATGCACCAAAGGCCGTAGATGCTGGAGGGGGGTTTGGGAAGGTGGGGAAATGTGCCAAATTCATTGTAAACTGAGCTAACCCAGAATATTCGGAACACGCATTGCTGCCCATTTGGGCCACTGTAAAACCCGTTTCTTCCTCTCTGGGGTTCCTTAAGCAAGTTTCAGTATCTAATGAGAACTTGTATTTTTCGCTCAAGGTCTTCTTCTGTCTTTTTGTCAAAAGCCTTGTTATCTGGACAGCACGTGAGTCCTCTGTGAAACTGTGATTATGAGATCGAACATTAGGTCTTTTCATTCTCCCAGCCACTATTTTTTAAAAGCTTTGTTTTTGCAAGTTAAGGATTGCTATCCGATCCTTCCAGGCATACTCATAACTCACCCCCGGTATCTCTAATCTTTGCTGCACTATTTCAGCTTCTAATTATAACTCCATTTGTATGGGCTTAGGGTTCTTTCCTGGTTTGCCATTCTCGAGAATCTTTGATGAAATTATAGAAATTCTATTATGTTTGTTAGACGTTTCTAGGTTGTCAGGATAAATCATATTTTTTTAAATAATGTAGTATTATGTTGGAAGTATATTTTTTTTATTCATTATGATTCTACACAGTGATTCAATGATAATATATTGGGACAAATACATATAAAGTAAAACATCTTCCCAATGATATAATGTTTAATAGTAGAGTGCTGATATTATGTTTATGTTTGCAATTGACGTACATTGAATGTTTGTCAAATTGTGAAGAAATGGCAGTATTTTACTATCAAATACAAATAAAAGAATGTCTAAAAAAATTAAAGTGAATAAGTATAATATGTTGTGAACATAAGATTGTGGTGAAAATAAGGAATTAACATTTGTTGTTTTTGCTGCAGATGCCATGGTGCATACATGGCAACATTATAGAAGAGGAAATATATTTCTCCCATTGCCCTGAATAGGGTCTATTGTCATGTATGGGACTTGCAAGTGTGCTGCTGCAGGATCAGATATAAGAATTGCAAATATATGTTTTTTTTCCCTTTCCTCTCAAGAGCACGGAGAAAGTGCTATGGCAGGCAGAGAGAGCTTGACAAAAAGGCTGTGCACTGGCCTGCATGAGCAGGTTACTGACATTAAATACTCTGAGTCACTCAAGACCGCTGCCTGTCGGCATTGGGAGGTGGGAGACTAGCCTTGAAATTGGTAGTCTCCCACCTGGATCGGGAGGGTTGCCATGTATGCTGGTGAAAGAGGTGCCTAGCAATTGCTGCCATAAAGTAAGCCTGTGAGTTCAGATGCAGCAGTAAGGGGGGGTTGACCTTGTTATACATCTTCTGTAGCCTCCGCTGTGTAAGGCATAAAATAGTGTCAGCATCCTTACTGGTGAGTGGCAAACCACAGCATGTGAATGAGAGAACAATGGAGCTAGATTTTGCATGGCCCCCCTTTTAATTTTATCTTCATTGTGCTTCTTCCCATGTATCTGATGTAATGTGCTGTACTAGGAATTATAAGACGCCAATAGTTCAGAGACCAAAAATAGGGTGAAAATAACCACGGATAACTATTTTTACCCATATTTCGTTGCTAGAGACAAATATAATCTCAATTACACAATGTATGCTATTTGTTTGTTAATTGGTATCAATACTTTGTGAGTATACATTATTACACGCTGCTTTGAGAGCATAATGCCAGCTGTTTTAGCACTTGGCACTGCATTACCGAGGCTGAAGGGACATCGCATCATATATATCTGTTGCAATATTTATTTTAACTTCCAAACCTATAGAGGGATTTGTAACAATTGAACAAGACTTTCTTTCATTGGTTTTCTATTACATGCCTATTACTCGTCAACAAACAGTTCTAGACAGCTAAGGAAGAAAGGTTTCCATTAAAGGATCAATTACTCGTTTTCTTCTTTTCAATACCATACTCCAAACCCCTGCTGAATGCAGCTACCATCTGGTCGCACCATGTGTTAAAGCCTGCTGCTGACCTCTCGGGTGATCTGCAGGTCCTGAGCTTTAATTCCAGCAAGACAAACTCAGGGGCACCTCTGAATGAAGTCTTGAAGAAGGTCTTAAGTAAAAGCTAAGCTAATAGGGTGATCGAGGCTGTCCCCCACTTGGTGCAGAAAGAGCTAACCAGTTTTATTCTCAGACGGTTCCCTGCAGCAAATACATATTTACAGAAATGATGAAGGAAGTTCCTCTTTGTGCTCCTATTTATTTATTTATTTATTTTTAAGCTGGAAAGTGCTTCGAGCTAGGGAACCGGGAATACTTGTTTGACTGCATTGTAATATGTGAGTTTTTTCCCAGAACATCAGGCTGTTATGATTTCTATATCTTGTTGCTACTTTGATTTTTTAAGGCAATCTATTGGGTTGTATCAAAATCGACCATGACACCAGGCAAGGGTGTTTGACCTTCCCTACCTTTTTTGCGCTTTATCTAGAGCCAATCGCTCTGAAGATCCTGAGTAACATGTATCCTAGCGTGACACTGATGCCACAGGTGGGTCTGATTTTAATCTTAAGCAGACAATGGTGTCCTTATTCTTCATCCTGCAAGAGAAGTTATGTCCAGGACATTTGCAGTCATAGAAACACTTTCTAGAAGTGCTTAATATGGAATAAACCCACAGAAAATACAAGACATGTTGTTTAACCTGGAAGAATCAGTAAGTTTAGATTTTCTTCATGGGCACAATTATTCCCAGCAGGTCAGGCAAGTGAAGGTCTGGTCGAACAACACTGTGGAGGAGCTATACAAACTTCTATACCCTGCTTTGTTTACAAAATTCAGTCAGATGGAAGACTCCTTCATCTGTCCACGGAAAAGTAGACAGATTCGTTTGAAGAACTTAATGTGTGCGTCTGATTCTGGGGCATGGGCTCTTGAATATTAGGAGGATTATTATTTCAATGCACACAATAAATATTTAAATAGACTAATAAATAGAGTTCAGTCTGAGACACTGCCCGTTTTGATTGAATACCGGATGACACCAGGGTTTGGCCCATTTTGTTTCGCTGTTTATGTTAAAGAGCCTTACATTTTTAAGACGATCCTGCTACGAATTCTTTTAGACTTCCTGGATGTATATGCCAGAAATGAAAACTGAAGATGTTGAAGATTTAGGGCCGCTGTGGAACAACCCTAGTTGGTTAAGTCAGATTACAGATAATGGTTTTAAATCCTGGATAGAGCAAGGGATTGTGGAATTTAGTCAATTAAAGGACAGAGTAATCTATTATGTTTTCCTACCTCTCGAGCATAATGAGATCCCTCTTCAAGGCTATGCATGCAAATATTTGCAGCTTCAAGCTTTTTTCACCCCTCCTGAAGATACTGGGGAGAACATGAGATGATATGATCAGTTGTCAAAATGAGGGTGTCTAAAGGTCACATCATTGAGGGCTTGAAGTAGTTATTTTCTGTCAATAAAAAGGAATCTCAATGGAAGAAGTGCATGATATTAAGTTCAGTCAAGATGAGTGGCAGTGAGTGCCTAATGACCATCATAAAATCCCTATACCTTTTAATTTCAGAAGGATGCCTTTTTTATGTCAACCTTATTTCATCCAGAACGTGTAAATAAGATAAATTGAGCAACCGCCCTGATTTGCACCAGTGTAAATCACATATTGGAACTTTGGAAAATTTAATTTGCACTTTGCGAGTTTACCTTTTTTTCTGATTGCAGGTGTTTCAATAACTCAGACACATTGAAGGGGAGGTCCTCATTTCCAGATGAAAAGAGTCTCTGTCATGGGTATTGGGAGATGCCAGGGGGAGATCAGGAAATTCATGGTCTGATCTTCCGGGTCATTCTATTGGCTCGATCTCTAATTGCCACTTCTACACCAAGGGGAGAGTGGGAGGAAACAACATCTACATACAGCCTCCCAGCCTACACTATAAACAATGTAGGTACGTAATTCCTAGATGACAAGTTCCTGCCTTTGATGTCTGACCCGCATACCCAGCTATTTCTAGCAATTGGAAGGAGACAGCTCAGTCACAATATCATGGCTTGCTTCATCATAGGTGTCCATTTCCCTCGAGGTAGCACTTTGGGGAACTCGACCAGTTGTGGGAGTTCTAAATAAAACATTTTCTGGATAAAAGCTAGGATCCGCTGACTGAAAAATAACTTAAAGGTGTACCCTGAATGTTTTCCTTTTTATTATTGGGTCCCTGTGGTATGATTAAAAACAATTATTTTGAGATGTATCCTGAATACAATGATTCAAACATCTATGTTTTGGCCTGTTCAAGTGCCAGTGGGTTCAGAGGCCTTCTTCAGGGCGATATCTAGCTACAGAACCCTAGCTATCTAATGTAAGTGTTGGGTGATTTGTGAATCAACATAAGTGTTTATAATGATGCCTACCTCTGTCATACCGTGATGAGGAAATAGGAAAATCTCGATTAGAAAGAAATTATTTCAAGGTATGTCTAAAAATGTCATATATATATATATTTTTTTAAATGCACATTGATATAACCTCAATCAACACACCCTTAATGTGAGCATTTCACAAAGCATACAAAATAGTGGCGTACCCAATGGTGCGGAAACAGTGGGTGACACGCACGCTAGTATTTCAAAAACTTGATGTTGTGAATATGTTATTGTGACCTAGCATGACTTACCCTACTTGGGTTTCTTACCGCTTCATGATCCCCAAGAGGGGAACCTACCTGTAGTCACACATTGGTAGAATGTATTGATAGCTGCTATGTTGGCTAATAATGGATCAGCATTCTTCATGTTATGTCACACAAGGGGCTTTTTCACTGCTACCCTGGTATCTGATAGGGGATTAATCCCAAATTTCCTCTGATTTATTATATATTGCTTTCGAAAGGTTTTCTTATTAAAATACCAGTCGCTGACATTTAACAATAATAAAGGGCATGCATGGATGGCGCACTGGTACAGAACAATTATACGGTGACAGCATGCATCTAGCTGTTATCATACTCATGGCAGTGGTATACATTAACGCTGTCTGCATTGCTCAACATCCTTGTGATTCTCTGTTGAAAGGACTCTATTGTACCAGTAGTGGATATTTAACTACATTCAAAAGCATGTGTACGCGGCATACCAGTACAACACAAAGATACGCTTAAAGCATTCTTCTATCTGCTACGATTCCACTGCTCAACACAAATGCTGTCTATATTTCCCACATGTCCTTGTGATGGTGTGTGACCATTTTCATTCTTCATCATAATTGAACGACATATGAGTGCTTACGCATCATGAGCCTCAGTGTCTTGGCTGTGTCAGAGTAGAGGATGCCATCTATTTCCTATTTGACCCATGTGCTGCCATCTATCATTCATTCATTATCAATCTCTAATTGCACAGTTGTGGAAGTGTCCAGACACCCCCAGTGTGGAGAATAAGGGTTTCAAAATGAAATACATTATACACAGAGCACGCGGTTGAGCACGCCCAAGAATATTTTGAGAAAATGGGTGACACACTTTATCTGTCTCCTTCCATTCTGACATATTTATGGTTCTCATCTACTTAGAAGGAAAGCACCTGGGAGGGCATTGTCACACACAGCACAACCCAATACATTTTGTAATGCATTTTTTTGCACTTTGAACAGTAATGAACTTTACCTGACTCTTTTCTCCTCCTGAAGCACACATCTGTTACGCTTATTAATAAGGAATTTGATAAATGATGTATCTCAGTTCTTTTTTATTTATGATATTTTTGTTAGTTTTTTTTTATCTTGAGATAATAGTTGATTACTGTGATAATTTTGGAGAAAGTGTGAATTGTGATGTTATTTCTGCTTGCAAAAAAAGAACAATTCAGCAGTCCGTCCCTTTATGGTTGGCAAATTGCGTATCACTGAATTTGATAATAGTAACTCCAGCTATTTATAGCGTCTACACACAACAGAAGTAAAACAAGCTACTTTTATTAAATAGCGCTGCCTTAAATTGTTCTCGAAGTCTTTGTTTTTGGGAAACCGACGTTTTCTGCTTTTTACCGTGGTTTGGTTGTCTAGTCTTGAAAACATAGAACGTTTGAAGATTCTAGAGAAAATGGGTCTAAAACCATGAGCAGATCATCTCTATTTTTCAGCCAATGGTTTTCCATTTTTCACTTGTTATAACATTGACATAACTTGGTATACGAGTCCCATGAGAACCCTCAATATCGGTTAACGCTGCCTTAAGAATAGGGCGCTGGCCTTATTGCCACAGGAACGTCAAAAAAAGTGATGTTCCCGTGGCGATAGGGGCTTGAGAATATGCCCCTGTGACTCTATAAGTGTGGGTTTCTTATTTAGAATGTGCACACTCAAACCATATCCTTGAGTCTTCTCAGAGTGAAATGCCTCTATGGAGGACTGCTAGTGAAAGTCTCTGTGGAGATTATAATAGTGCAGGCAAATCGCCTTCTGCTATTATCCTGGGGGGCTCACGTCTATTTTTGGACTTTCCATAACATAGAATGGCTTGCTACATAAAACTTTTATTGCACACAGATGAACTATTTTCATGCTGTATAAAACCTTTACTGCGCACAGATGAACTATTTTCATGCTACATAAAAGTTTTACTGCACACAGATGAACTATTTTAATGTTTTTAGGGTAGCAGTGTGTCTTTTCAGCTATCAATGTGAAAAGGCAAATATTCAAGCACATTCATCATCCAGACTCTCGTTAAATATTGTTAAAAAACCATTGGAAATGTCCCAATTGCACAGGGAAAGGGTGAAATATGGACATAAACCGAACTTTAAACAGGACTCTGGATCAACCCTCTTTCCTCTTACAAGTATCTCTCACTTGGCGCGCAGCTGGGCGGGTCGGCCATACTAATGGAGCGGGAGTCAAATGGGGTTTTTGTTATGAGCCAACATAGCGTGGGAGGAATGGGCATCGATACGGCAGGGGGCAACCAGCGCATGGTCTGACAATGAAGCCAGTCATTGGATCCCTAGTAGAGACGTCACTCTTTCACCCCGACGTAGAGACAGTAGGCCATGCACCCAGACAAAAGGCGGTCACACAAGCGTGCAGTGAGTTTTATAATTTCATGGTAATTTCCTGACAGCGAATAGCAAATGTGATAACCCAATTTAACTTTATATTTACATATTTGGCCTTAGCCTTTACTGAAGTCAGAACATCTTTTTAACACCTCTTCAAGCTTTGCCTAGGTTCTTTCCTTTTCTTAGTCTCTCTTTCACAATGTCCCTGAGCTAGGTCATCACTACTGAACTTTTATCTGGGAATCTGCCGCTATAGTGGAGCATGGTTTCTACTAGTGACAGCCTCCTCTTTGCGCCTGAGCTGGGGCAGGATTCATGCAATGGTGAACTCCAGTTTAGTTTTCTGGATGTTCAGGGGAGATAGATTCTAATATGTCTCCAAGCCCACTAATATGAGTCAAGATTCAGTAGGGTACTAAACCCAACGGCCTGTCGCCGCCATGATATTTTGTTTATTTTGTTTTCTTGTTGTGCATTTCTTTGCATGAATCACTCCATAGGAATTGTACAGCACATTCTACTCGAAAACATGTGATTTGAGCTGTTAACCATGGGCCGATATTCTGGGCTACTCCTGGAGCCGTTACGGGGACCGGGGTGGCACTCTGACGTGTGTGATGGTATGGACATTCTAGCAGACCATCCCCACAGAAAGATTTTTCATTGTCCCTTTCTTTATCTCTTCCTATCTGTTTTGTTTCTAAGAGGTTGACAGCCAAGGGGGAATGTGGCCATTGACGGATTGGCCGTAGCGGGCACCGGGTATTTCCCCGGTGGGCTGCTAGGATGGGGGCCGGTTTCGGGCCCCTGGGGGCCGTTTTTGTTACCAGGGGTCGGCAATATCAGCCCCCTGTAACAAAATCGTCCGAAACCGGCCCTACCAAACAGCTCGGCTGCACCCCCCCCACCCCAGGGGGGGGCGTCCGAGCTGTTTGCCAGGGCCGGTTTCAATTCCCAATCCGGCCCTGAATGTGGCTTTATGTGACCGACAATACTCTGTCTCGGTGAAGGCACTTTCAAGAGCGGTGCCTGCCTTCTCAAATCCCGTCAATTCCCTAACATTGTAGGACACTAAATCCCACTATTGCTTCTGTTGACAGCAGGCAGTTCTGAAAAGACCAAACATGTCCATATCCATTTGAGGATGTTCTACTTCTGCCTGAAGTTTTTCTTTCAGTCTTCTCTAGTTGGGATTCACACTTTTCCCAGCTGCGCTCCGTTGTCAGATTATGTTTGCTGAAAATGTGTCTTCTGATTACATAGAACATCACAGAACATTTTGCTTTCCCTTCTACACTCTTAAACGCCATATTTGCTTCCAACAGAGACACCCCAGGGGATGTTTCAGGGAGGTCTTCAGCAGCGACGTAGCAAGGTTGCCAAGGGCCCTAAAGCAAGACTTGAAAATGGGTCCTCTCCACCTAGCGATTGCAAAGCGGGCAAGCCCAGCCTCTCCTTTGGGATTTTTTAATTGATGTAAATGGGGTGTTTTAGGTCTCAGTTTCCAAATTAAATTGACTGACAGTAATGATTAAAAGTAATGGCTTTTTCAGGTAGGTTAGAAGGGACGCAGATATGAATATAAAGGCCTAGAAAGTGAGCATCATGCTCCTCTCTGATCTTCACCTCTCCAGCCCCCAACCCAAAAATCACTTTTTAAAAACGGGGCCAACCAGGGCCGGACTGGCCGTAGCAGTCACCGATCATTTCCCCAGTGGGCCGCCAGGGTGGGGGCCGGTTTTTGACTCCTGGGGGCCGTTTTTGTTAACGGGGGTCAGCAATATCGGCACCCTGTAACAAAATCAGCCAAAACTAGCCTTAGAAAAATCTCGGTCGCAAACCCCCCTCCCCTCCCAGGGTGGCCGGCCAAGCAGTTTGCTAGGGCGGTTTCTGTTCCTTGTCCGGCCCTGGGGCCAACTGGTGCTTATTACAGAATAACATTTCTAAAATGTTAACAAAAAATAAATATACCTTTTGCAGACAGTTCAACTTAATATGAAGTATTTGCTATCATGTTTCAAAAAGTATGATGACTCTCTGTTCATTATACCTTCCATTTCCATCCATTTTCTCACTCTGAACTTCCGTGTAGATGTTCACTCATATTGTGACTGAGAATCTACATGGGAGGCTTGCCGCACCTACTCTGCTCCTCCGCTCTCCCGAAAGGTTCAAATAGGGGAATCCACATATTAAAGGTTTAAGCGAGGGGCAATTGCCCTATGATGAAGCATGACATCCTTTGGGATGTGTAAGGGTAACATGAAACAGTCTCGCTGACTGTCCCTTACAAATCTGCCCAACTATTGGGTATTCCCTCTTTCCTTCGTCTTTAGGAACAGTGACCCCTATCTCTGCATTTATTTCAACACCAGGGGCACGGGCACTGGACCTTTATTAGCTCCTAGCCCCCCCCTACTTCAATTTATTGATAGGTTTTCAAACTTTGCCTGACTAATGAGTCAGATAAAACTATAAGCTTTACATATATTTTGGAAATGTAGTCAATTTGTTACCAGCTATCATCTTGTCATTTTCTGTAAATACACACCCATTTTTACCCCAATTAATCTCATTCCCCTAAATAAAAGATAGCAAATTCCCAAATATCAGATTGTTCCTTTTAATATGACAAATTTAGTAAACACAATAATTTTTCTACAGCATTTAGCTTATCCTTTTCAACAAGTGCCTTCATTTATGACTGCCCAACATGGAGAGGTACAACCTCACAGTCCCACGTACGGCTGTACATGCTGCTGCACCGATTTAAATGACCCTCTAACTTGTTTACACGCCAGGCATAAACAACTCATCCAGTCAATTTTATTTTATTTCACTGCATTCTGGGACATTTAGTCCTGTATGTATCATTTACAAACACCAAAACGGTAATATGAAACCAGTGGTAGATGAACTACTGATACAGCCAAGGGTACCATTGAGCGCTCTTTGCAGGTCGCTCTGTGTCAGTGTTTCACACATAAAGGTACGCGTCACAAAGCGAGGCGGTTGGTGAGGTGAGGGCTGGCCTGTGGCTAAATACTAAAAGGGATACTGTAGTCTTTATTAGCAGCCATGCACAGCGAGTCAGCGGCGTCACAACCGCTATGGCAGGGGAACTTTGCCCCCCTAGCTGAGAGCCAGCGGAGGGAAACGGGAAAAATAAAATGATAATAAAACTATTTTATTATCAGTATATTTTTCTTTCTGCCTAGAGCCAGCCAAGTCTGGGCGGGCGGGGTCATGATTACAGCAGGGGAGGAGCACTGAACACTGTAAATGTGCATGACGGTTTGGCCGGCTGTCTAAACTGACAGTTTTTCTGTCTGAGCTGTGCTGCACAGCCGGGTGAAGAAGAGGCACAGGCTCTGAGGATCTGAGGAAGCATCAAACCAGCCCGCTCAGGCCAATCATGGCGCTGCTCTTTTACCAGTATGAGAGCAGCGTCTTGATTGGCATCTACAAGCATGCGCAGTGTGCAGCAGCCGCTGGGGAATCGAAGTCAGGACCAGAACAGAAGAATCCAGAGAGAGAGGCCGGCCAGCAGCGGCAGGTAAGTGCTTTTTTATTTACCCGCACCCCCACACCTCCCCACTCCCCTCCCTACCACTTGTTATGAAGAGCAGCCGCTACTGAAGCAAGAGTATCTGCAATCTGTGGGAGCAAGAGGTATCATGCAGGTTTACTTTTCACACTTTTCTTGGTGACTTTCCCTCTTGTACAGCACCGGACCCACTGTGTTTGCCCCAGTAATCAACATGCGGGAACAGATGCTACAACACTCTTTAGCACCGCAGCCTTCATGCACAGATAGGGAGGATTGTGCAGTTTGTTTCCCAAACTTAAACAAATAAGGTACATTATGGGTAGCCATATGGCAGCATTCCTCAGGTAATAAAAGAGAGATGCTGTTAGGCAGACCGCAGAAAAAGCTTCAGTCATACAATGATAAAATGAAGCAGCGCTTCCTCACTCTTAAGTCATCATGGACATTGTGTCCAGACTTCAACTTTTGTGTGACAAAATAATGTATTCTGGGTATTTTAGTCCAGGTTTGCTTTAATTGAACTAATTACACAAAGGCACTAGATAGAAATTATTTATAGGTTACAGTTTTAGGAATGGATGCAGTGCAAGTGAAGTCACGGAGTGGATTGGCTGCATTAATGGATGCAATCAGTGCTTAATTTGAGCCTGTGGTTTCCGGTGCTCGGCACCCACGCTTTATTGTCAACACCGGCTTTTATACCAGCCTACCATGTGATGGTGCTGTTTGTATGGTTTTGTGAGGAACACAACAACAGTTCAGTAATTAAATATACAATAAAATCACTAATCCCTGCCACCCAAAGCTATAGCGTGGACGGCATGCATTGGTCATTTTTTATGTTTATTTAAAGGCTGAGTTATCACATTTGTATGGACAATTGGTGGTGCAAGCTGCAGTGGGATCATGACAAGGGACCCGGCACTTAAGTTTTTGCAAATTAAGTAATGGATGCAATACAAGTGGCAGTACAGCATGCTCACCGTACACAGGGGACAGGTTTTACAGTCACACACAATAGCCATAGCCTAGGCAGTAGCACAAGCGACCTCATTTAGAGCACACTCGGACATGGGCAACTGCACTGAGGCTTCCCTCATATACAGCACAACAGGTGGAACACTAGTATCACCAATGAAGCTTTCCTAACTCAGAACAGGTACAAGCAGCAGGAGTACAACATTTCATCAGAAACAAATCCGTTTAGCCTGCAGGTTACATTTAGATGTCTGCAGTTTGTGGATTAACCCACTGAGTAACTCACATTATACGAGAAAACGAATTGATTTCCGCCAGGTTATTGCTTCATTGAAACAATCATGCTGATTGGGATTAGAACCCCCAACTCTTATGAACAAAAAAACAAAAAGTAAAAGTGTATGTGAAATTTGGGACTACACCCTTGGGGTCATTGCAAAGTAATTAACAGATGCTCCATTACCTAAACCAGATGAACTCATTGAAGTACCTGAAGCAGTTCTCCTACA
Source organism: Triturus cristatus (assembly GCF_964204655.1). NCBI lineage: Eukaryota > Metazoa > Chordata > Amphibia > Caudata > Salamandridae > Triturus > Triturus cristatus. The sequence continues at coordinate 649,029,221 of NC_140587.1, forward strand.
AAGTACAACTGCCCCAAATCTCACCAGAAATATATTAAACATTGATTGCAAAAAAATAAGTTTTCTGAATGAGTTTTCTATAGCAATGAGGGAATATCTCTCATCACTTCTGACTCCTCTCTTCCAAATGGCTGCATAGAAGAGTCTCATTCCACCAATCTCACTGTGCATTTGAACCTGAATGGTATCTCACCCTTGTACCACCATTTGCCCTATAAACGTGAATAGGTTCATACCCTTGTACCCCCGTAGACTTGAGTGGAGTCTCACTCCTGCACTCTCACTTGCCCTGTGGACACAAATGGAATCTCACCTTTGCACCTTTACTGACACTAGGGACTCAACGTCTCATTAGTTCAGTGGCACAGTGCCTTTTAGTACTGGAATTCTAATAACTTTTGGTTCAAAAATACATTTGTGCTTTTGGCAGATGCTATCATTTGAAGCGCTTATGGTCGCATAGCGCCACCTTGCCTCGTGCACACGCCAACACAACATTTTACTAACTCTAGGCCAGAAGAAGGTGTAATTGGACCGGTAAATATAGGGCCTTATGATTTAAAAAACAGCTTTAGATAAATACTCAAAATCAAACAAAGGTCTTTACCAAGCATCCATTGAATGTCCATTTCCTGGGTTTTCAATGCTCATTGTCCAGCATGATCAAGGCAAACTTTTGAGTCGGACTTATCAAGATTTTGCACCCCTGTAAATTCATGCAAAGTCACGTAAACCAGAGCAAATTCTTAATAAAGTCTTTATCTTGCAGGTCAAAACATTTTGGTCTGGAAAGGTTGCCTTTGTTTTGTGCAAATAGCTTTTTGCTTTATATTGCATTAAGGGGGAGTGGTAGTTGGATGTTACATTTCTACTGCCTTTGTTTTTTAACACAACGCCAGATCTACAAAGATTGTCCTAACTAGCCTTGCATCAACAAATAACGCCTCTTTTGTGGCAGGTGCTAAGTCAGAGAAATGTTTTAATTTCTCTTAATTTCTCAATCATTGCATGTGTGCTGCACCATGAAGCCCACACCCAATCAATCAATCAATCTATCCAAAAGTATTTGTTAAGCGCGACTACTCACCTGTGAGGGTCTCAAGGCGATGGGGGGGGGGGGGGCTGCAGGTCCCATTGAGCGCTGAGGCTCCGTCGAAGAGCCAGGTCTTGAGATCCTTCCTGAATTAGGTTTGCGTGAGGTGGAGAGCAGGGTTTTCCAGGTTTTGGCGGCGACGTAGGAGAAGGATCTTCCTCCGGTCCTGGTCTTGTGGATCCGAGGGACGGATGAGTAATATTACAATAGCTGAAGCATAGGGTACTCTTCCAGTAGAAAATCTATGCTGAAAATAACTGTACACCTTGGCACTACTGCGCAAATATTGTGTGTGTGCGGCATTCGGCAGACCTAAAGATCGTCAGCACAGGGGAAGAGAGCAGCAGCAGGCAATATTCAGCTCCATGTTGCTCTCTCTACCCCTCGCACAACACAGCACAACACAGCACAACAACTTTGGTAGCTGGTTTTTGTTTAGCACCTATTCTAATCTGAATTCCATCAAAGTGCTCCCAGATCTAACACTCAGTCAAAATGAGGCACAGTGAAGTAAAATAATTTCACCACATTTAGTCAAGGATGAATTGGAACCTAGTGTTTCTTGTTTACATATTACCGAACAGCCACTTGGTGAATATATCCTTTTTTTCACCCTTTTACCACCAAAGGAGAAGTTTTGTATTTAATTATTTCATGACCTAAATTACTACAGTATGTTCCATAAATGCAAGGATCGCATGTTAATTCAACCTGACACCATATGTATACAATTTCAAAATGGCGCCCTTTAAAAGAAAGTACAAAGTTAAGGTAAGGAAGTCTGTTAATCTTACTGCTGTCCCCTAACTCAACAAAGAGTAATGAGGGAGAAGGTCACACTTCATTTACAGCTATCACATTAATTAAAAAACAAAGAAGATTCTGGCACATCTGTCTCAGTTACAAGTCAGCTGTTGATAAACCCCCACATTGCACATTTTTAGATGGCATGTGCTCAGCTGTTCTGCGTTCAGCGCGTTTTGTGCTGGGTTGGAAAAGGGCAGATCCTGTGATGTTTTGTTCAGCTTTGCTTTTGTGCACGAGTCCCCACGGGACAAGAAACCAGCCAGTGCCAGACTCTGTATTTGAAGCAGGCTGGAGTCCGGCTTGGCTTGCCTGCTTTTACCAACAGACCTAACAAGGAGAGAAACGATGAAAGCGCTGAAGTGGCGAAGAGAAAGCTGTCGAGATGGCATGATCACTCAATAGGACAAATAAGTGATGAAGTATGTGAGGTCATAGGCAATGCATGATGGATACGCATTAGTTCAAGTAAACTATATCCGGCGGATTTTAGTGTTTTTTTTTTTACCTTTATCTCATTTCTCATTGCAACGCCTGACTATACCATCACTTTAACTGTTTTTTTGCAGTGAATATATATGTATGCAGGTATTTCTGTAAAAAAGGTTCATTTGAAGCAAAAGAGAAGGTAGGGCACTTGTTAATTTTGCTGCCTTTCCCTGACTTGACAGAAAGGGATGGATATTAGGTGTGGCTCAGCACTTCAATAGCATCAATTAAGCAGATCAGCAAAAGAAAGTGCCTTGGTGCTCCTGCAGAGGGTGTTCTGGGCTGCAGGTCTTCACGCGACATACATGAATGGCAGCTGACTCCAAAGAAACATTCATTTACATGTTGTGCTTTTAGTTAGCGCAGAAAAGCACATTTCGTACATCCTTCAGCTGTCCTGCGTTTAAAACCTTTTTGTGCTTCACAATTTGCACTAGGAAGGGAACGCGGCAGTGCCTGAGGAGCTTGTGCTGGCTCTATGTTGGAAGTAGCCCTCAGGGGACATGGGCGGAGCCCAGGTCGGACATTTTGCTCACGCCTTGCTTAGCTTGTCCACCGGGGGAGCCATGGGTGTAACACAGGGCCCTGCAGTGCCGAGGAGAACTGTTCAGGGCCCCTCAACCTTTCGGGTGGTGGGCACCATTTAGCCCAAGACCAATGGATATCTGTGAGATATGGGAGACCAAGGGGCCACTTTTCACATTCTGCAGGGGGGGGTCTCGTCATTTTGTGCTGCGCCGCTGGAGGTAACCGGAGATCAAGACCTGGTAGCAAGAAAGTCGTATTCCTCTCAGGGAGAGTTTTGCTTTTTGAGTCCTGAGTAAACAAGTGAATGTGTGATCAATTTGAACACCCGGGGCTTTTTTCTGACGCACTTCACATGTCAGAGCACAGCCAAGAAGGGCCTATTGCAGAGGGAGTTAAATGAGTGGATTTTCCCTCTTCTGGTACTGTGAGAAGTCGTGCGGCACCATGCTGAACTGATAACAGCTTTTACTACCATCTTTCAATGTGTGCACTTCACACCTTTGAAGCAGTTCACAATTTCTCTTCAGTTTTTCTCTGAACATTTATTCAGTTCTGTGACTCATTTTCATCAAAGATGCAATACTGGAGGCACTTGAAGCTGATATCTCCTTCACATTATTTAGAGGATGCTTAGAGAAAAAAGGTCTCGACCATTGATGTACACATGCTTACATGTTGCATCAGGAAGCACATATTCATTCTGTCTACTACATAAATGTAATTTTCGAATAAGATTGTGCAAAATAATGCATTTGTGTTTCCGATCATCATAATACATATTGTGGCAGAAGTGTGACGCTGTAATCCTGTTGCCGCAAAAGCTGACAAACCTTTCCTTGACAAAATGAAAACATTTAACATGCCCATTTCAAGGTTGGCGAATTCAACGCGCCTTTTGCAATATCTTACTTTGATTCCAATGGTTCCTGTTTAGTAAATTGGGTACTTTGCCCGTGAGACCCCCTTCTTAAGCCTTGCTCTCCTGGCCGACAGGGCAATCAGGCAGTGCCCGATGGGCTGGTCTGACAGACCAGTGTGTAGGCTAATTCTTCAGCAGTTCGTGGGCCTGTTTTACGGCCAGGTGGGCCTGTTTTTACTGTTCATTTCCTTGATGTTATCATAAGCATTGCCTGTAGCAAACACAAATGCATGCAGTTTCCCATACCTTGCAATGTACCCCTAAAGCGGGTCTTTACAAATTCAAAACTGTCCCGATTTGCAAATGTGAGCCACTTTTTAGCTATCTAATTTACTAATGGGGGTCACTTTCATTTTGATGCCCATCACACAATGACGGTGGTATGCAAAATTACAGTTTATTGCAGAATCCATATTGTCCCCGCCTCTTAGGGACTAGTCCATTGGCTATTACCTTGCACCCCAGGCACCAAGTTACAGAGGTTCTGTGATCTAGACTGTAAAATACTCATGGTAGCAACACACCATGTACCAGACTGTGATAAACATACAGGTTCTAGCATACGTAATAACAATATCAAAACATACATTGTTATCTGGCACGATAAATTTTATACAAATTACTACATTACTTTCTGCTTCTCTTCTTTCATATATGATCCTCTTTCCTTGATAGAGGAGTCACCTCCTATAGCTCCATTGTACTTTATAAATTAAGTGTCTACAATCCATGCACCTTTCAGTGTGCTCATGTTCACTTTTTAAAAAAGTTTTTGTTAAAATGTGGTTATTTTTCTCTCCCCAGTGTCCCACTCCCTGTCATGTTTGTCTATTACTCCTCTCCGTGAAACGTCACTACTTCATTGCCATGCTTAGGTGTGGAGGGTAACAATCAGTTATCAAGTCCCTTGTTTATATTAACTTTCAATTTCTGTCATTTTAGGAACTGAAACTTTTAAAGACTTTTTATTAACTTTGGCTTTTACATCTGGACCTAGGTTTCTACACCTAACGTATTCATCATTTCGTCAGGTTTACACTAACTTGACCATCTGTCATCTTGACTTTTGTCGGTGTGGTTTCTTTACTCAATATTGCAAGTGGAAAACAATCTGGAGAATGACAATGTGTATTGGGATGAATACAACCATAGTAAGTAAATATAAACATAGTAAGTAATAAATATTAAATAAATATATGTATAGTAGCCACTGGGTACTGATAGGTCAGCGTTTTCCATAAGAAATTTGTTTTTTGTGTTGCTAATAAATTTGGCCCCAATTGACGAATCTCTATGAAACTTTCCAAACAAGTGCTACTTTTTGACTAGTTTGTGCATGGAAAGTTTCGGGCTGATCCATCATGCAGGGCTAAGAAAAAACACGGGTTTCCAAAGCGCAAAATCCCTACGCATTTTCCATAGACTTCTTTAAGAAGCACTGCTGAACAGAATTACACCAAATTTGGTAGGAAGCTAGATCTTGGTCCACAGATTGTGCTTTTTCTGATTTGGTGTAAATCCACTCAGGAGCTTTTGAGAAATTAAAGGTTCAAAAATATTTTTATAACTGGATGGGTGGGTTCTAGGAACTCTCGCAAGAGTCCCTTGAACCCAATTAAAACAAATAGAGCATTACGATTGGCCCAAGAAACTTTTTTTGCCACAGGAGTCAGACTGGTGAGACTTTGCTAATAAAGAAAGTCGAACTTGCTTTTGTGAGCATGCATTGTTTTGCACGCGATACCAGGTACCACAATGGAATACATCCACTGTGGAGGAAAGCCAAAGGGGATTGGTGAGGAAACAAATATATCAATATGTGTATATATATATATTTTTCAAAGAGGAGAAAGGAAACTATATCTGATTCGCTTCGCTGACTACCACACTTTTTGGTTAGCCTGAAAAAGTAGATTTCCATATCTCATAAATGGAGAAGGAGTAAAGGACGTCAATTCTCAAATGCTTGTGATGTTTTAACTCTGGCTAAAGAAGTATTTGCAGCATTTCATGAATTAACTCCATGTGGCTGTGGTATAAGAAACATGTCAAGGATCTATCCCGATTAAATCAAAGTCTGTATACATGACTGGTAAAGGATATGATCTGCACATTCTAACTATCGTATGCTCTTTAGTGGTGGGAGATAAGTCAGATACTTACATCTTGTGCCTCCATTCTGCCACATTTTAGACAGGCTGTTTAAGATGTGGTTGAAAGCTATGATCACATTATTTGCAAGGACAGATTTACATGTTCCAAGGACCCAATGCAAGCACTGCAGGAAAATGTGTACTCTTTAGGGAACTAATCATCACCTGTCCAGGTAGAATGCATATTCTTGTGAAAGTTTGCATACAGCAGGGAATGATGTCTCAGAGGGCAGATGAGTGCCTTGTGGCTGTCTCATTACAAACCTGTTGATACCTTTAGATAGTACCAGAGAGGCCATCAAAGTGGTTTTGACCAACAAATATTTGTGGAAAGACTTGACCTCCAACCACATTAGAGCTCCCTAAGCCCACACCAGGTTCGATATCAATGAGCTATGGAAGGCTTAAAACAAGCTTACCAGGGGATCCTAGTTTTGTTCCATGAAGCTGAAAAACATCAGAAAAATAAAATAACTCCAGCATCATATTACTTTTCCCTTAAATCACTTTTAATAACAATGAAATTAAAACCAGGTTCACCAAATCTAAAAAAAACACAGTCTGCTTCTCAGGTTGGAGTTTATGGTACTCAGGTGGACAATAAATGAATTCTGGCGATCTGCTTACCACTGGACATTAGTGGCCAGCTAACCTATATTTTAATACAGGTTTTATATTGAGCGGTACCCAACCAATCATTGCTGCCAGAAATTCTGCTTACTCTGTCTTCTTAATGGAATGGGTGAATGGGAGGTGAACACAGAGGTTTTGAAAAGAAGGTATTGCTTATTGGCCAATTTGCAGGTTTACCAACACAGAAAAAAGTGTTCCAATTGCAGCTTCAGCAACGTATCAAATAAATATCATTTGATTATGGACAAATCACTTTATCTTTATGTCTTTCCAGGGAGTTTGTGTAAATTTGCACAATATCATACAATATCCCATTGCACATAGGTTATGTAGAAATGTCCATGTTATGTCGGTTCCCCTCCCTATTTTGTGTTTCCAGCACAGAACGTGGGATATTATGCAGTAGAGGAATTTATGCACCAAATTACCTCAAAATTCCCCTCTGTACAGCTATGTTTCCATGAAAGTATCAAGTTTTTTCTAGCTAAATCTGCATGGGAAAAATTATTTCTCATCCTATAATTTCACACATTTTGTAACCCTGAGGCGAATTCCCAACATGCTATTTCCAGGACATATGTTGTGTCCTCTTCATCTAAAATGTCCTTGTATTGCTTTTTGACAATTTTTTATTACTTGTCGCTTTTTAAAATCTATTTTAATCAAATATAGAACTCAGCCCCCATCAAACTAAAACATTAAAGAACTGACATTAATTGATGTTATAAGACCCCGTGAATAATTTGTAATAACCGTCCAAAAAGAATGTCTCTTATGGTTTTGAGATATTGTGGCATGACGAATGTTTAAATAATTTTACATGTAATTTTAATTGTGTTTTAATTAAAATGTTCCTTCCTGCATGTCAAGCATTTTTCTGAAATGAATGAGGAAGGTATTTGAGAAATCATAGATAAAGTATCTGCATTTTAGCCTTCTAAAGCAGTGTGTCCCTAACTTTTTAGAACCACAGCCCACTTTTTAGTATGAAAAACATTTTTGACCCACCTCGCTTTAATTGACATGAGGTGGGCAATTTTTAAATGTAATAAATCATCATGTGGAAGCACATTGTTATTTGCAGACAGCACATTTTCCATTAAAATAGTCCCTACATTTGCGCAGTCATACAGTTTTATAGATAAAACGATACTACACACAAGTGATAATGAGTAGAAATCAGGTCTCAATAGTGTCTTGATTTGTTCTGATCATACTAAAGCCTAAATGTTTCCATCACACTTTAAAATTACAAAAGAAATGAGCTTCATTTTGCTTTCTTAACTGCTGAATATGTGCACTTCATTTACTGGCATTTATGATGTATTTTGTGTTTGGAAGAAATGACATCCTCCAGTTTTCCTTGCACACTTCATGTATCCCAGCAGGATTGTCCTATAATTTGTTTTGCTTTTTCTGATTGTAAAGTGAGAGGAGTTTGTAAACACCAGTCCCCATCTTATAAAGCAGCAGAAGACATAGCTTGATATTTGATCTCAGTCTTTGAAACACAGCAAATGTGACAGAATACATACAGAATTTACAGGCATCTTTATTTATTGCCTGGAATCGGCTCACGACCAACATTTTGTAAAACAGTGTTTTAGAGCACTAACCATGATTTTATGACCAAAAAACCCCTCATTTCATTCATTTACTGCAATCTCCTCTGTAGGAAATGGTTTGTGCTGAGCAACTCTAGTTCCATTAAGATGGCATTCAGGCGTGCCAAACTTTTTTCATGAATACCAAATGTTAGCATTCCAGATATGAAGTAGAACACTGGGGAATCAATTGATACACTGTTGCTGCGGTTGAAAGTACATGTTTTACTCATAATATCAGACTTTATTCACTCATGGCTAAGGAAGATTGTGTGATCTTATAAAAACTGTGTTTTAATTTTATTTTCTGGTGAACCTTCCATAACCTCTGTGAGAAAATCATGAGAAAAGATAGTTTGGTCTCAAACATGGTTCACAACATTCCAGCACATGGTCAACAATTTTCACACAGTACAATCAATGGAAGACTATCCAGAATTACTAAAATGAGCATAACCCCACCACCAAATTATTTATATTGTGACTAAAACTGTTATCACCCTTTATATGTGCGCGTTTTTGTGACTCTCAAAACTTGACATTGACTACAATGCATTTAATTGAGAACCTTGTCCCCAAGTTCTGTAATTGCTGCTACAACATGCTATTGATGTTGTGGCCAAATAATCAGGATTGGCCTCCCTTTTAAACTGGCATTTCAAAACATAACTGGACACAAGTGGTCCAGATATCTCCAGGAGATTAACCTAGCCATGACCAACTCATGCACCTTTTTAAATGCCAATTTCTTGAAAACTCCTGAAAAGATTTATGCCAAACACACTTTTTGAGTAAAATTCTATCTTCAAGGGAATTAAAATTGGAAATCGATGTTTTGGGACCCCCCCACTTTTTTTGGCCCAGCTTGATGGATCATCACATAATTTCTCAAAAAAGATTAACCTTTTTTTGGAATGTTTGGTGCAGATTTGTTGAATAGCGCCAAAGTTATTAATACATTAATATATTCCTCTGCGGAAACTCTGACCTAAATAAACGACTCTATCGCCACCAGAGAACTTTAGATATACTAGAGCTTTTTAAGAAATTGGGTTAGTGGTTGAGGAAGGTGAAATCTTACCTACTCGAGCAGCAACCACACTACTTATCAAGGTGGGTCACAAGCAAACCTGAAATTAACCTGCGATCAAACCTCAGGTAGCTTGGCACAGAGCAGTCAGGCTTAACTGAGAGGCAATGTGTAATGTAGTTATGCAGCAGTTCAAACAGTAATAAAGTGAAAACACAACATAAGAAAAATCCCACATCTATTTTGAAAAATAGAGTAATTTATAATAAATTAAACACGATAAAACCAACTAAAAACCAATCAGTAAAACCAGAGATATGCAAGTTTAAAGATTTTTGTGAAAATAGTGCCAAAATAAACAGATTGCCAACTATGGATATCTGGTTGGGGTGGACCGTGACAAAGTCACAAGTTCAGGCCAACCACGATGGAGCGTGGGCCGTTTACAGGGACCCAGTTAGGCCTGCTGAACGAGAGTACCATAGGTCCTGGTTGCGAAGTGTTGCGAGGTCCCGTGCAGAGGAAGTGTTGTGCAGCCGATGTGATGCATCAGTTCCCAGAAGCTGTGGAGCTGTGATGCGAGGTCCTGCATCGTCATTGAGGATGCCATTGACTAAGGCTTGCATGCGAAGTCCAGCGTCGAGGATAAATTATGCAATCGAGTTGATGCGTCGATTCCTAAGTGTTGCGAGGTTGTGATGCAAGAACCTGCGTCATTTTCGAAGCTGCTGTCGATGAGAGATTTGTGATGCAAGGACCTGTGTTGGTAAAGCTTCACACAGCAGCAGTTCTAATGGGAGCTGCGAGGTAGATGATGATTCCTTGCGCAGGGAGAACCCTTGTAGCAGAGGTGATGACGAAGTTCTTCTTTTGCGCCACACAGCAGAGGAAAGGAGTCAGTTCTGCAGGATCCACAGATGGGCTGGCAGAGCACCTTCAGGCCCACTTTCAAGGGTCCAGGACTGGGGTGGGTAGCATGGTAGGACTCACAGATAGCAGAGTCCAGTTGCTAGTTTGAAGGTTGATGGATCCTACTGTCCCTGCGTCTCCAGTCAGGAGGCCAGCCAAATAACCCTTGGAGTCACTTTGGGGTCCTGGGTTCAACAAATGCAAGTCCAATCCTTCTCACGCAGGCAAGAAGGCAGCAGACAGCAAGTCAGCACAGCAGGGCAGCAGACCTTCAGAGCAGCAGTCCAGCACAGTGGCATCCCTTCCTGCAGCACACCAGTCCTATAAGGGTTTGACTAGAGACAACGCCAAATACCCTTTTCCCTTGCCAAATGTCAGAAGATGTCGTTGTATAGGTCACCCAAGACCAAGCAGAGCCCCTGCAATCCAGCCAACAATTACTATCATTATTATTTACAGGAGAACAAATTATCAGCCAATCGATGTATCAGCAATACACTGGATATATATATATATATATATATATATATATATATATATATATATATATATATATATATATATATATATATATATATATATATATATATATGCAAATGTACCTAGGTTTACAAAGGGCACCTGGTAATTCTAAATTAATTGTCCATTTTCTCTTTATAAATTTGATATAGCATTTAACCTAAGCAATCATAATTTGAGTGGCATGTTTGATTTGCTGGGGTTGTAGAACCTACAATGTTTATTGCCTAGTGAGATGTTCAAAGCGATTCAAATTATTCTGAGGTTAAGTGACAGTCAATACAGAGTGTAAAGTGCTGGGAATATATAGCACTTTCGTAGAGCAGAAGTCTGGCTCCAGTGTTTTGTACTGTTCATAGCCGTTAACTAAGGTGGCCTCGATGCTGAGATATGAAGAGTTGGAGCAGTCCATTTTGGACTTCACTATAGAAGGGATTAACATAGTTCATGTATTTTCAGGTGACAGAAGTGAGTTTTGATTGTCAAGTTTATTTAAGGATTAAGAATAAGTTTATTATTTATCATGATTGGTAGTTGAGAGGCTGAATCCCAACGACTATATCCAGAGGAGGGGGAATGATATAAAAGATGTGTTAAAACTACCATTGTTTCTGTTTTATCTTGATTGACCTGGCAATAGTTGATGGCCATCCATTGATCTATTTCAGCCATTCAGATATGTAAACAGTCAGAGTTACAGTTAACCCCTTTGCCGCGGGGGTAATTCCCCCACGGCGCAGGGGGGGGCGCGCGGCACCGCGGTGCTCGTGACGAGCCCAGCTCGTCATGAGCCACAGTGGAGCTGTGCTCATGACGAGCTGAGCTCGTCACGACCCCGCCCACTGATTGATTCTCCCGCACAGGCGGGGAATCAATCGCGCGTGGGCGGAGCACAGTCGATATGACGAGCCCAGCTCGTCATGAGCACAGCTCCACTGTGCCTCATGACGAGCTGGGCTCATCATGAGCATGCAAGCGGTTAACGGCTTTATTTATTTTAGTTAGTGCCATCAGCATTTCTATAGCTTACATTTTGATCTCATGCTGGCTTCAGTACGGTCTGAACCCCACATGAGCAGGATATAGTTGCTACTTAAAGAAGGTTTGTTGCTTCAGCCTAACGGGCCAAGGGAGCCATTTTGAGTAGATGCTTGACAAAAGCAGAATTGGGTTCACGTGAAACTACCGAGGATTTTAATTGGTGACATAAGGGGTGGTACAGCAGGACGGACACAATGTCTCTAAGGATTTGAGAAAGACTTGTGTTTTATTCTTGCTTTTTTTGTTTTTTTTTTTTTGTTTGAATCCGTTTATTGCAATCTCAAATATATACAAGTATGGGCCTACAACCTTCCGGCCGGCCGCTAGAGTGACAGGAGCATATGACATACATACAAAAAAAGGGCTCTTGGCGTTACAGAGAGGTAAATCAGGAGGTATCAACGACGTGAGCCACATGACTCCGCGCCCGCAATACGGTTTCATTTTATAAGAACACAACAACATAAAAAAAAAAAAAAACCACACCCGCAAGGCAACCCGCAATCCGAAGTGACAGCACGTGCTCCTTATGTGGGGGACCCCAACCATCCACAAGAATCCAAAGATGGGAACGGGAAGAGAACAAGGACTGGGGGACCCTGTGCCCGGGGCCGGGGGAGGGGGTCAACTAGGGGGACGGAGCTGGCGAAGCAGCCGGCAGCAGTGGTGGCTCACAAATACCCCCGCGGTAGGCGTTCCAGGGGCCCCAAACTTTCACCCACGCCCCAGGCTTACCTCTCGCCACGTACACCACCTTTTCTCGGAACATGCACCAATCCATGTGTTCTTTCCAGGCCGACACCGCCGTCTTGCTTTTTTTTTAATCAGTTGCGGACGTTGATGGGTGACATGGTGTCTGAGGAAGAGGACCTGAGAAGTGATCATGGTAAAAACCGGAATATGCCGCGGCGCTGTATTTTGAGCTTTCAAGTTTTGTTTTGTTTCCATATGTTTTTATGTGTTTGATATTTTGAGTAAAATGCGATTGACTAGGGTGTCACATGGCTCTCCAGAAAACTGAGTAGTGGAGGCCCACGCTGAAGGAATTCTTTTCTCAGAAACTGTCTAAGGGGCACGCTCAGCTGGGTTTCATGTCTCGTTTACAGCAGTTCTGCTGTGGGTGTTTACATGGAACTGTTTTTTTCTGTGTATTTGTCAAGTAGAGTGACCTTGTTGTATGAAATGTCTACACAAGGATCGGATATGTGGATCTCTGGTATTTGTCTAAAAACGGATTTCATAATATCTTAAGCCTCGTTGAAGGTGCCAGATTATTTTATGTGAAATTGGATGAATACTGTTTATTTGTCAACACCTGTATGTATCCATGGTTCTCCTACAAAGGGAAGACCTATATATCCGTTTTGTTTTAGGAATACAATTTTGTCCATAAAGTGTATTGTGATTATTCCTGCATGATGTTATTAGGACATAGTTAATGCAGGTAGGTCTTCAAGCAAACATCACCCATGCAGAAGTAACCTTCAATTAAAAATGGCCGCTGTTTCAGATGTTGGCTCGATTGGCTGATCACATACAAACTGTCCTTCCTCTTTGCTACCAGAAAGCCTAACAGTTCAAACAGCAGCTCACCTTGGCCCTGACAAAAGTTGTTTTTCTAGACAATCATAAATATGTTTTGTTGGACTACACTGTATACCTAAAGGAACCTTCAGGCAATTGTGACACCATCTCTGATAGCACTTTATTAGGCGAGGTAAGGCACCACCTAAATGTGGTGTCAAATTACTGAAAACAACTTGAATTTTTCCCTTGGGCAGTGCATGCATGAGGAGCGTTCCAGGACAGCCTGTACCAGTGGGTAGACAGCATTTACAACGCAGTCATCACATCGCAGTTCCTTTATAACGCGGTCGATACAACGACCGTGTTGTTAGAACGCGATGCCTTTACAACGCAAGTCATTAGATCGACTTGTTGTAGGGGGCGCTCTAACATAAGGAATAGTATAATTTACCATTCCAACACCTTCCCTACTGTTGCGCAGGCTGGAGTTGGAATAGTAAATTATACTATTCCTATGTCCAGCGCGCCCCCTACAGCAAGTCAATCTAATGACTTGCGTTGTAAAGGTATTGCTTTCTAACAATGCGGTCATTGTAACGACCGCGTTGTAAAGAAACGCAACATGAAAGCATACGTAGGAACATGCCATATTTGTACCAGTGTGGATCGCAGATCAACAAATACATGGAGGCTTTGAGGGAACTTTTTAACTCTTGCCAATTATCCAGGACCCCAACACTATACAATAACAATGCTAGAAGGATGAGGATGCAAATGGATGTCTTCACTGTGCACGGCTGCCTGAATCCCAAGCGCTAGACACAATCTCCAGAATAGTCCGGTGGGAGTTCTTCAATCCTGGCGTAATGATCGCTGTCATAGATAAAGCTAAAGTGCCCAACATACCATTACCTTGTTAATCGGCTTTATGCATTTGACAGAGGGAATGATGTGCTTTTTTACCTTACATACAATAAGTGTTTTTGACAGTAAAATTGCCTTCCTGCGTTAAGGTAAAGAGATGATGCTATTTAAGGCTCTACAGAGTGTTTTTAATATAATAAGTGAAATGCTTCACAGCTGGCAGCCAATGTGTAGTGTAACAATCTTATACATGCAAAATCACTTCTTCGCCTCAGTTAACAAGTCTACGATTAGCGAATAGCTAAGGAGAGCTTAAAAAGGAACTATGATTCATACTGCTGCAGGAGTGTGAAACAAAGACCTTAATTCTTTCTTCTGAGCAGAATCTTATCTTAACTAGGTTCTGAGACAGTCACTTTACCCTAGAGACAAGAAAGTTCAATACCTGCTGTGTGCAACCACCATTGCCGGTGGAATGCCACCAGTCTTTCTAAAGACACATTCATGGACCTAAAGGGAAATGTTCCAGGGTGCAAGGGCGGAGAAACTGCATTCAAAAGCTACTATCTTTCTTAAACTCAACCTTCACCCTCACACTCAGATTCTGTCTAGACTGGGCAAAGACGACAGAATTTAGGTTTTTCACCCACTCTCTTCAAATTCCGCACAGGATATATATATATATATATATATTTATATATATATATATATATATATATATATATATATATATATATATATATATATATATATAACGGTTTATAGAGAGAGAGGTTACAAAGCCAATATCGTTGATATAGCCAGAGACAAAGCAAATTCATTGAACAGACAAGTATTACTAGCAAAGAAAGTCAAAGAACCCAAGAATCAGGACAAGGAGAAAAAGGATTAAACGAGGCTCATATTAACATATAGCCAACAGCATAACTCGCTGCGCAAGATTGTGAAAATAAATTGGTCAATAGTGCGCAGTGATCCGGTAATTGGTAGGATGATGCCAAAACATCCTAGCATCACCTTCAGAAAATCACAATCCATGAAAGATTCTATAGTGAGCAGCAGTTCTGAAATTAAATCATCTGCAAATTGGGTAACTGCTCGCAAAGGGTTTGTGAAGTGCAACAATTGCCATGCATGTAAATGTGGGATTAATAAGACTGTGTACAATACACCATTTTCACAGCATTCCATCAAGATATCTATATTCATGACTTGTTGTACGGAGTATGTGGTGTACGTGTTGGGTTGCCCTTGTGGGCTGCAGTATGTGGGCAGTACTAAATTACAGGCCCACAAACGTATACTGCAGCACATGAGGGCAATTACCAACAGTGACCCCACATACCCGGTGGCACCACATTTTAAAGAGATTGACAACCAATTGGACTTATTAACGTACTTTTTAATTGACTGTATTCCAATGTCCAGACGAGGAGGGAACCGAGAGGCTAAACTCTGTCTCTTGGAGACTAAATATATATTAGATTTAGATACAAAAACTCCAAATAGACACAACTCCAGTGAAGACTTTCATACATGCTTATAAATAAATCAAAGTGGGCAGTATGATATAAAATATATATATATGATAAGTACTATATATAAAATATTTTTCAAGCTTTTTTCGCCACCATGACATTAGGTCATAAAAACAGTAAAGGAAACATTTTGAGAGCACACGCTTTTTATAAACACCATAATTTATTGGTAGCACTAATTATTTATTTTTAGCACTTGCACTTTATTTCAGGACGTTTAACATATAGAGAAATGCAAGTACGTGGTGAAAGCAGAAATTAGTATCAATGAGCACATCTTTAATAAAAATGTCAAAGAAATCTGTTAAGCAATGTACAATGCAACAGAATCAATATGTAGGTCCAGTTGAGTGAAACAAATGAGGGATGGTTAGTTAAACATTCTTGAGTTGACGGTCGGGTAAAAATAAGAGACCCAACTGAGCAATGAAAGGCAAAGAAATAATAACACAACCCGTGGAAAGCTTGAAAGGATATTAATCCCAAAATTAGGGTATACAGCGAGTTGAGTAGTTATATGCCATTTTTGCACACAATATGTATGTATACAATCAATGGAGGCCAATAGTTGCGAGGTCTTCTTAATATGTTGTATGTACGAAATATAATTGTTTTTTAAGAACGATTTTTAGTATAATGAAGTTGGTATCTGTTTTTAAATAAGTCAAATTCTTATTTATAGCAGTATGTTGCACATTGAAAATGCGAAATTGCACAAACATTAAGAAGCATTCAAAATATGTTGTTTATGTCTATGAAAGTACGACATCACGTGTGGTTACACTGTCACTAAAAACAGCATGGTAACTCCTTAGCGCGTTATGTGAACAAGGCCGAGAGGCCGAAACGCGTCATGATGGACCAGGTGGCTGAATAAAATTAAAATTGCAGCATGAAGTTGTGGTTTCGCCGTCCGTTTTTCCCGGAGGAAGGGAAGTGCAAGGAGCGGCGCTGTGCGATATATATATATATATATATATAACATCAACTCCTCTCGTATTGCAGTTTTAACGGCGAAGAACAGGAGCCCGGACCACAATTTTGTGCGATGCAGTGAGTAGTTTATTGCAGTTCAGAAAACCTCAGCCATGACACGTTTCGGGCCGGTAGGCCCTTGATCACATGATGAGTTTCAAAGTAATTGGGCAGCTTTTGAACCATTTTTTTGCATTTTACTTAAAGTGACAAGTGCAGGATATACGCAAGGAATATAGACATAAACAAGTTACTGATGTAGAGGCATCTATCTGTCAAGTATGAAGGTATAAATACCTTAATTAAAACCATAATTGTTATAGATACAATTTATAAACCAATTTGTTATGTTTTTAAGTTTCTGAACTTGACAGTCGCTATTACAAAAATTCTTAAGTAGGTTGGTGTAAGATTTGTCATATTCTACTTTCTAAAATAATTAGATAAAAAGCAAAGCTAATTTATAAAACATATATATACATATACATATATATATATATATATATAAAGTCACAAAGTTGCTCCTTCTGGAGATCAGGGACCCTAGAAGGGTGGCGTACACGCCAGCAGAGCAATCCGGCTCGTCAATATCATTTGTATTTTATCATATGTATTTTACATTTGCTGACTTCTGTATTAGTTTACCTACACTAAGTACTGATATTTCCTCTCGCTGGCTGATATAATACTGTTTTATACTTTTGAATAACACTACAATTTGGCCGCCATGCTTTAAGACGATTCTTGTAGTCCTTCTTTCAATTTATGTACCTGTTGAAAGTTTATTAGCCGCTGGTGGTGATGTACACTTGACACGTGATCAAGACTGCTTTCAGTCGAAACGCGTCGTGCAATAAACTTGGACTTGGATTTTGTGTTGTGCCTTCTATCCTGAGAGCGTACAAAACGGACTTTGTTTCTTGTGATATATATATATATATATATATATATATGAAAGCTCCTTTTGCCATTCCCCCACGATTGAGCGCACTCGAAAACAGACCAAGGTGGCCTTTTATTCCAGGGTATAAGCAAGACGCAGCAGAAGTTTCAATCAGACAGTCATGCACGCGGTACGCCTGACGCGTTTCGAGGATCATCCCTCTTTTTCAAAGGTAGTCGCCTTTATGAATCTGTGCTCCGGTCTCAGTCCATAAAAGCCTGTTTACGCCCCCAGATGGGCGGGTCAGTTGGACCAAGGCATCATGGTACTCGTAGTCCCGTAATTAAACCATGTATGGTGCACTAATTTCTGTCCCAATAAAAGCCCATGGATGGGCCACTATCCACTGTATCAGCTTTCATCCCAGGTCTGTAATCCACAAAGATCGGCTCCAGGCATATCGCCCGCCATGTGGCCCCCTCACTTAGCAGGGTGGTGCTGCTCGACGGCCGGGTCGCCGCCAAATATGAAAGCTCCTTTTGCCATTCCCCCACGATTGAGCGCACTCGAAAACAGACCAAGGTGGCAAGCCTTTTATTCCAGGGTATAAGCAAGACGCAGCAGGCAGTTTCAATCAGACAGTCATGCATGCGGTACGCCTGACGCGTTTCGAGGATCATCCCTCTTTTTCAAAGGCAGTCGCGTTTATGAATCCGTGCTCCGGTCTCAGTCCATAAAAGCCTGTTTACACCCCCAGATGGGCGGGACAGTTGGCCCAAGGCATCATGGTACTCGTAGTCCCGTAATTAAACCATGTATGGTGCACTCATTTCTGTCCCAATAAAAGCCCATGGATGGGCCACTATCCACTGTATCTGCTTTCATCCCAGGTCTGTAATCCACAAAGATCGGCTCCAGGCATATCGCCCGCCATGTGGCCCCCTCACTTAGCGGGGTGGTGCTGCTCGACGGCCAGGTCGCTGCCAAATATGAAAGCTCCTTTTGCCATTCCCCCACGATTGAGCGCACTCGAAAACAGACCAAGGTGGGAAGCCTTTTATTCCAGGGTATAAGCAAGACGCAGCAGGCAGTTTCAATCAGACAGTCATGCACGCGGTACGCCTGACGCGTTTCGAGGATCATCCCTCTTTTTAACTATAACTATAACTCACGCGACCGCCACTCTATCACAAGGATGATGTCATCAGTGATGTTATGAGTGATGCCATTGACCATGTCATGAGTGATGTAATATGTAACGTCATGAGCAGAGGATTGCGGGCGCGCGAGTTATAGTTATCTCAACTAACTATAACGGGGGAATTTCATTGTTTTTTTACGAGTGAAATATCCACCTAACTATAACATGTGTGAAACCTATGGTTTTTTAAGTGAATATATATATATATATACACATACATACACATACACACATGCTCCCCTCCAATTGCTCTCTTTATAGTTTGAGATGCCACCATACCATTCGCCTCAAAACTATCCATCCCTGAATAATTAACACAAGTCCTTGTATCGAACACAGTTTGAAGTCAGTGGGAACCATGCAAAAATCATAGCAAATGCCTGCTATACCTTGAAAGTGAATGCATGCATAAATAAGTAAGCCCTTTTAAATAGAGAGTTTACTTTCTTCAAACTTGGCTGAGAGTTGTTTAACGTATTCTAGGGTCAACAAGACAAGGCAACAATTCATTCCAACAAAAGGCACTGACTAAAACTAATTGCTCAGACACACATCACCCGTTTTAACGAGTATTCAGTAGCATTTGCGTTTCTCATTGTTATGCTCCATATAGACAAACCATGCTCCTTCGATAAAAGACAGACCACTGGAGCAGGTTTTCCTGATACACATTTCTCTTCCTTCAGTCTGTTGTATTAATCTAATGTGGCTTGAAGTTAGATATAAAAGAAGGATCGTAATATAATTCCAGAAAATGGCACTTGCACAGCAACAAGCTTTTGCCTATGGAACGATTGTAAGCTCGGTCATAGACTAGTTGCAAGCATGTGTGGCCTCATTTAGATTTTGGAGGAAGGCAAAGTCTGTTATGCCGTCCCCCATATTACAAGTGCCCTAGGCTATAATGCACTTGTAGTATAGCTGACAGAAAATCCATCACGTGTAAAATGGCAGGCATGACAGTCATTCACAGCACAACAGCCTGTTTGGTATTATTTAGGGTCACCAGAAAATTTGATGCAAGGTTTTTCAGATCCCCAGACTAAATTACATTTTACTTCTTTGGTGCTTATTCTCCCCCAGGAACAGAGCTATTTTTGAGGTCTACAATTGCAATATGGACCCTGCTTGTATGGCAGTAACGTACAATATCTTTAAAGCAGATAGGTCCAGAGCATACTCAGATACTGAGCATATTCATAGTTGGGGACTGGACTAGAGGGTAAGGTATATATAACCCTTTCTAAGATGCTACCCTGCAGTCTGTCACCGGAGATGTTCATTTTCCAGATGAACACTATCCTGTATCGTTTCTCACCCTATTGCGCTGCTACTTTTCGGCTAGGTTTGCGCTATCCAAATACGACATTCGTACATACGTGCATACTGTGCATGTATGTATGATTTTTGCACAGTTGGTTTTACCCTCACTACCACACCAGGTGGGAAAGTTACATGTTGAGTTTTAACAGAATGGGAAGATCGCTTTGCTATTTAAACGAGGGGGAAGCTTTAATTCTCCACAAAAAGTATGCAAAATGGAGTAATGTCATTTACACAAGTGTTTCAAAATTCAGCTCTGTTGCTGCTTTTTCAAAAGAGACATGTACATACTGAGGCAAACATCATTGCATATTATGAGAAGCTGGCCTGGTATATGATGTACACTTATGTAAGTGGACACCTTGCACCAGTCCAGACATCCATTATGGTGATTAAAGAGGTCTTAGACAACCTTAGAAAGCTCTCTATGTAGTAACTGTGGAGAACAGCCTTCAGAGTTAGTCCAGAGGAGTATGAAGCAGCTTGTTTTACAAGAATGCATTCTTATATTATTGATTAAGTGAAAAAGAACCACACAAAGTAGTTATAAAGATATGTACTTCTTATATAACACTCTCTAACACATAGAAATATCTCCTACCCGGGGATATGCACAATGCACACAATACTTTAGCAAAGAAACACATTAAATAGCACAGAATACACAGTGGCCCCCAGGGGGGACCAAACAATATACTAAGAAAGTGGTATAAGAACCACAACTGGAGTCAAGACAGTGTCGAGAGGACGTGGAAGTGCTGGGGACCCACGGAAGCACCCAAGGTAAGTAAATAGGGACCCCCACTGAGAGCGTGTGCAGTGTGAGTACACAACCGCGTGCTCCGTGCAACTCTACTTGTAAGTCGCTGTTGGATTTTTAAAGATTAAGGACCCTTCCCAGTGGACCCTGAAGAAACCCCCGTGGTAGAAAGAAGGTTGAAGAGCTACCCCACCCGTGGATACTCTAGTACCCACGTTACCTACACCAGGGAAGCCGGGTGCATACGTGTGAAGTGGTGTCGGAAACCACCGTCAAACCCAATGGAGGACTTCAGGAAAGTGTCTGGTGTAATCTGAAGAGAGATTCTTGATGAGCGGTACCTGCAAGCAGAGGAGGCAGAGTTTATGTCACTCCGGAGTGACCAGGAGACTTGGAAGACGAATGTCCCCCGATGTCGGGTGTTGCAGGATGGATGACGATAACCTTCACTCAGCAGCTGTGAGGACCAGGCAGTGCTGAGCAGGACCAGGAGCCATGCACAAGCTGTTCCACAAAGGATGGCGAGTGCTGAGGGGTTGGTGTCCGGCGGGAGCACCAAGAAGCCTTGGCAAACACAAGCCATGCAGGAACAAAAGAAGGAGCAACGTCGGGACCAGCAAGGTCAAGGGGACTCACCAAAGGCAGGGAAGTCAGGGCAGGCCCTGAGCCAACAGGGGAGCCCAAGAAAAGGAAATGTGACCCTCAAATAGACCCATAGACCAGAGGCACTGGAGTCGTGAGAGGACCTCAAGCAGCTCACCAAAAGATGCAGGCCAGGATGCACACGATGTGCTGTGACTGAAGTTTCTGGTCCCAGGAAATGCTCGAGGTTAGGGCTTCTTGGAGCCCGAAGATCTTCTTGGAAAGAAGTCAACAAGCCTTTGCTACTGCAAGTTGACGCAGTACACAGGGGTCTGGTTATTGCAACCCCCCCCATGAGGAAAACTGGCCTCAAATTTGGTGAGAAGGTAGAGCAGACCTCAGGAGCTGTGGAAAACCACCACCTGTGTTGCAGAGCCATTCAGAGTCTGGTGGTGCTCAGGATCAGCAGACCGGTTTAGGTGCCTGCGAATGCAGGGAGTGACTCCATCATTCTAAGGGAGATTTCTTCAGGTGTTTTTGATGCTTCACAGGCCTTGGAAGGTTCCTGTATGATGCACAAGCACAGACGATGCAGCAGACTGGAAGGGAGATGAATTCAGGCCCAAACAAAGTCCAGCGAAGTCCAGAGTGCTCAGACAGTTGAAGTTCAGTGGTTTCTGATCTGAATCTTATCCAATGACGAATCTAGGGACCTACACCCAGGTTAGCCCTTAAGTACCCTAGGGAAAGGGTTGGGAAGATTTGGGACACCCTCCCAGGGAAGGGTCTGGACAGGGGGAGGTTACTTCCATGTCCTTTGTCCAGTTTTGCACCAGAGCGGGAGCCAACATCTCCTAGAACTGCTTTGAGCTGGACTATGCATGGGGACACCAAATGTGCCCCTCATGCAGACTGGGTGGCACTGGCAAGCGCACCCACCCTACCGCCAATACACTAAATCCTGTCTGGGAGGTGGTCACACCTCCCTGTGACAGGATCCCTATTGTTCTGACTTCCCCTGCTCAAGCTTGGCTCAGCTGCAGGAGGGCAGAATCCTGTCTCTGGTCAACAGAAACCATTTTGTGCTGTCCGGGTCAAGAAGACCGGTACCGGGAACACTGAGAGCCTAACAGAGGGCTCTTCCAGTGCTTGGAATCATACCTCCCACACCGTTTATGGTGTGGAAGGTGTGATTCCAACATGGTTGATACCAAACATGATAGGATTCGTTGCAGCTGTTCTCGAGATGGTCATCGTGTAATTATGCCATTCCCCTCTATATGGCTGTTTGACTGACAACCCGGGAGTATGGACTCCGTAGGCTGCAGGGGTGTCCTGCTCATGCAGGCGTACCCTCTCACTTAGAACCCAGCCCCCTGACTTCAGGATTGCAAAGGCCTGCTATAGGTGTGACTTATAGGTTTTAAGTGCAGTGATCCTTAGATATAACCTATATCTTTAGTAAGTGGTGCTAGCACCAACTTACACAGGCTGCAATGGCAGGCCTGTAGTTCTCTTTTGCATCATCTCCCATGGGTGGCATAATGCATGCTTCAGCCCATGAGGGGCCTCTGGGGTACCTATGCCCTGGGTACCTTAGTACCATATACTTGGGACATGTAAGGGTACCTCAGTATCCAATCTGGGATGTACCTAAGTACTCAACACAACGATTTAAGGGAGAAAGCATAGAGACCGGGGTCCTGATTAGCAGGATCCCAGTCAGACTAGTCCAATAACAGCTTAGCACCAGGCAAAAAGTGGAGGTATCCACGCAGAAGGATCCTACCTTTCTACACATGTGCATTACAACTGCCACTTATTCCCAAAGAGGTGGGGTTGACGGTTCACCTCATCGAGGCATGTGGGTAGCACTGTGAGTCTCCTGCTAATTGGTTCGCAAAGAAAACTTGCACATTATTAATAAGGCACGTCTGTCAATTTTAACACTATTTTCTCTCAAATAAGTATTGTTTTTGTCCCCACTCCTCATTATGGGAAATAAATTAAGAATGTGTGGTAAATTCCTAATATTATTAAGGGGCCAGGCTGAATAGGCACTATGTATTGGGCCTGTAAAATGTTTACTTAACAGCTCATCCACTTCTCTGTTAGTCTTTCTAGTTCTTCTTCTCCCTTCCACTGAGACAATGCTAAAGTCTTGACAGCCATGGGCAAAAATGATGAATAAATGAAATAATCTCAAGGACCATGCCAAGAGAGAAGAGAGCTATAGGAAACCAGATTGTTAAACTATAAGGGAGAAAATCCTCCTGGTACTGGTTTGAGATTGAACTTCTTGGCTCACCAATGACAATTTGTTCAGTCAGCCGGGCTATTCTCAGAGAAATGCAAGTGATGCTGTGCAACAACATCACAACTACAATGCTGGTAAAAATAATTGAACATTTTCAGACCAACTTATTAAAATAAGAAAAAAGTAATAAGATAAAAGACAAAAGACTTTGGATGTAGGCATGAGATTACTGCAAAACCTCTTCCATAAAAAACAATGGTAAATTCAACGTAAGGGTTACATTATGGGGTGTAATCAACCAAGACCTGTGCAGTCTTCAGGGACAACTAACAATGCTAACAGTTGAGTGCAGTGAAGTGAAAGTTAACAGTCCAAAAGGTTCAGCAGGGCAATGCCTGAAGCTATAGTTATAAAGGGCACCACAGGGCTGCATACTTTTGTTTTACACAACTGCCATATGTAGACCTGAACTTCAAGCTCAAAAGCTTCAAGAGTGCTACAGCAGAGATTTACTTTGATCATTAGTGCAAGTAACCGGGTTGGCTTAGGGTGATGTTTAGAAAAGAGGAGAGTCGAGCCCAAAAGAACACATTTTCTGTGGTGAAATGGAATATTGAAAGATTATACCTGAACCTAGTGGCGGCTCTTCCGCTAAGGTTCTTGCTGCAGCAGCATGGGGGTGGGGCTGCTCTGCTCATAGAGCAGGGCAGGGGAGGAGTGGTGGCCGGACAAACTGTCATGCGCAATTAGCCTGTTCTTCACCCAGGCTGCATTACAGCCGGGGTGGAGAACATGCCCAGGGTCCCAGTCTCCGTCCGAGCCCTGAATTATGGTGCTCAGACCAATCATAATCACAATGAGCAGCATTATGATTGGCTTAGGAGAGCCATTCACAATGCTGCTGATTTTTCTTTTTCTACACTCCCTTACCCCCTCGCCCAGAGATCCGTGCTGGCCGCAACTCCCTGAACCCATGTCCCAAGAGCACGAATTAAGTCACTTTCCTGCAAAACGTGGAACGTAAGCGCCTGGAAATTGGAGCCATAGTTGCTTAGGCCTCATCAAAAAATCACTGACTGGGATTACCCTTTAAAATGCCCCCATCATCCACTTCCAGGAGGCAATGGCTTAGAACAGAAGGAGAAAAAACCCTTTACAGCTTTTTATACTGAAGAATTCCTATGTGGTTGAGACCAAAGCTAGCCTAAGCCCACCACAAGGATACAACGATACTGCTCGAGCGTAGTCCTGGTCCTGCCAGCAAAACCTCCTTGCCCCATGGGTCTTCTTTCCTATAGCTGGGAAATGCCGCGATTCCCTGCAATAGAGGAAGTTGTGCTTGCTTGGAAAAAGCCAGTGAACCAATTGCAACTGGACATATATGCTTGTTGTCCCTGTAGAGTTCGTCTGAGCCTATGGAGTGCAGGTTTTGTTCTAGACACAGGTAGCTGGCCCTGCTTCATTGAACTTCCAATGACCACCTGAAACTGGACATTTTGCAGTGGAGTTTTACCAGGCATGCAGGGAATCTTGTGCATCTGAACACCAGAGATTGGTGATCTAAGACTCACTGCTGAAGAATTGGACACATTATCAGGACACTTTGTATCAGACATTTTTTCTCCTGTCCCTTTAGGAGAATTCCTTCCTTTCAATGGTAAAAACGAATGCACTGCTACCTCCTTCTGAACAATTTGTTTAATTTATAATTAAGCTAAAAATTGACTTTTACCTATAGAAATTACAGTTCATTTTTGCCTTAACTTTTGAACCCTTAATCAGATTGCCTTAATTTTGTGGCATTTTGCTTAATACCTTTTAATCAGTACAACCGACATGTTTTTTATTTATGAAGGTTTTTTATTTTTGTAACTGTATTGTTTTTTTATTATTTGTTCCACAATGTTCCAAATGGATTTCTCTGAGGAAAGCTTTACTGCATGAGCCAAGCTACTGAGCCAGGAATTTGGCGCGAAAACAGTTTAGCCTTTAAGGTCGGATTTCTAGGCCTTGTGGGAACACAGTCATTAGCCAGGACCAC